>NC_064921.1:754325268-754955060 GCF_023897955.1 Schistocerca gregaria
CTTGCAGGCACACAGATTTTACAGAAGTGATACCGGGAAATACAGTTTTTTTTAAAATTAATAGAGTTATTCTTTCTTCTATCAACTTCTATGCGAACCACGCGTATTCGCGTGACTCTCCTCGTCGGTGCTTCGAGTCCTCCCTCGGACATGGGTGTGTGTGTTGTCCTTAGCGTAAGTTAGGTTGTTGTTGTTGTTGTTGTCTTCAGTCCTGAGACTGGTTTGATGCAGCTCTCCATGCTACTCTATCCTGTGCAAGCTGCTTCATCTCCCAGTACCTACTGCAACCTACATCCTTCTGAATCTGCTTAGTGTACTCATCTCTCGGTCTCCCTCTACGATTTTTACCCTCCACGCTGCCCTCCAATGCTAAATTTGTGATCCCTTGATGCCTCAAAACATGTCCTACCAACCGATCCCTTCTTTTAGTCAAGTTGTGCCACAAACTTCTCTTCTCCCCAATCCTATTCAATACCTCCTCATTAGTTACGTGATCTATCCACCTTATCTTCAGTATTCTTCTGTAGCACCACATTTCGAAAGCTTCTATTCTCTTCTTGTCCAAACTAGTTATCGTCCATGTTTCACTTCCATACATGGCTACACTCCAAACAAATACTTTCAGAAACGACTTCCTGATACATAAATCTATATTCGATGTTAACAAATTTCTCTTCTTCAGAAACGCTTTCCTGGCCATTGCCAATCTACATTTTATATCCTCTCTACTTCGACCATCATCAGTTATTTTACTTCCTAAATAGCAAAACTCCTTTACTACTTTAAGTGTCTCATTTCCTAATCTAATTCCCTCAGCATCACCCGATTTAATTTGACTACATTCCATTATCCTCGTTTTGCTTTTGTTAATGTTCATCTTATATCCTCCTTTCAAGACACTGTCCATTCCGTTCAACTGCTCTTCCAAGTCCTTTGCCGTCTCTGACAGAATTACAATGTCATCGGCGAACCTCAAAGTTTTTACTTCGTCTCCATGAATTTTAATACCTACTCCAAATTTTTCTTTTGTTTCCTTTACTGCTTGCTCAATATACAGATTGAATAACATCGGGGAGAGGCTACAACCCTGTCTCACTCCTTTCCCAACCACTGCTTCCCTTTCATGCCCCTCGACTCTTATTACTGCCATCTGGTTTCTGTACAAATTATAAATAGCCTTTCGCTCCCTGTATTTTACCCCTGCCACCTTTAGAATTTGAAAAAGAGTATTCCAGTCAACAGCTTTCTCTAAGTCTACAAATGCTAGAAACGTAGGTTTGCCTTTTCTTAATCTTTCTTCTAAGATAAGTCGTAAGGTCAGTATTGCCTCACGTGTTCCAACATTTCGACGGAATCCAAACTGATCCTCCCCGAGGTCTGCATCTACCAGTTTTTCCACTCGTCTGTAAAGAATTCGTGTTAGTATTTTGCAGCCGTGGCTTATTAAACTGATAGTTCGGTAATTTTCACATCTGTCAGCACCTGCTTTCTTTGGGATTGGAATTATTATATTCTTCTTGAAGTCTGAGGATATTTCGCCTGTCTCATACATCTTGCTCACCAGCTGGTAGAGTTTTGTCATGACTGGCTCTCCCAAGGCCGTCAGTAGTTCTAATGGAATGTTGTCTACTCCGGGGGCCTTGTTTCGACTCAGGTCTTTCAGTGCTCTGTCAAACTCTTCACGCAGTATCGTATCTCCCATTTCGTCTTCATCCACATCCTCTTCTATTTCCATAATATTGTCCTCAAGTACATCGCCCTTGTATAAACCTTCTATATACTCCTTCCACCTTTCTGCCTTCCCTTCTTTGCTTAGAACTGGGCTGCCATCTGAGCTCTTGATATTCATACACAATCTTTGTACCTACTTTATCCTCTGCTGCCTTCACTACTACATCCCTCAGAGTTACCCATTCTTCTTCTACTGTATTTCTTTCCCCTATTCCTGTCAATTGTTCCCTTATGCTCTCTCTGAAACTCTGTACAACCTCTGGTTCTTTCAGTTTATCCAGGTCCCATCTCCTTAATTTCCCACATTTTTGCAGTTTCTTCAGTTTTAATCTACAGGTCATAACCAATAGATTGTGGTCAGAGTCCACATCTGCCCCTGGAAATGTCTTACAACTTAAAACCTGGTTCCTAAATCTCTGTCTTACCATTATATAATCTATCTGATACCTTTTAGTATCTCCAGGGTTCTTCCACGTATACAACCTTTTTTCATGATTCTTAAACCAAGGTTAAGTTAGATTAATTACTGTGTAGGCCTAGGGACCGATGACCTCAGCAGTTTGATTCCATAGGGACTTACCACAAATTTCCCATTTCCACGCGTATTTGATCATTCTTGTGAAAGCAGGTTCACTAAACTGATGCAGAATTAAAGAACGTATTTTTATAGAAACTTC
The DNA here is from genome assembly GCF_023897955.1 of Schistocerca gregaria. Classification (NCBI taxonomy): domain Eukaryota; kingdom Metazoa; phylum Arthropoda; class Insecta; order Orthoptera; family Acrididae; genus Schistocerca; species Schistocerca gregaria. Next base: position 754,327,677 of record NC_064921.1, read on the forward strand.
CCTCGAAGCGATTTCTCTATTAGTTACTAGCAAGGTGTGAAAATTTTGAAATTTTTCGTGAAAACTTTAACCTGCGTGTAAAAATAAACATCACAGGTTTGGCAAAGTGGAATATATTTCGTTAGGATAATTTTTTCGGTGCAAGTGCATGCTTTTCTTTCATCTACAAGGATCTGATCGTAAAGGGACTGATCAGTTTACCCTCACCACAAAGCAGCAATGTAAAGAAATTGTTCTTGTCTCAGTTTGGAACAATGAGCATTTTAAAAATCATTCCTACACCACTTTCATGGAGTTCCCGGATTTCGTGCAGGTCACAGCTATTTTTTCAAATTTGTGAGTCAACTCGTGAACTTTTTTGTGAACAATCCGACCAAATTTCCGGGAAGGTCCTTGCATATCTAAGAAAACATAATGGAATATCTTTCTTGACTCAATATCTTACACTGTTCTGTGAAGGATGACTAATCTCTTTCAAATCTTTTTTTCTGCACAGGGGCGAGTTTCGCTCCTTGTTTTGCAAAGTATCTATTGTACATCTATTGGTACTGGAGCCGGATTGATCGGTAATAATTACATAATCGATGACAAAGTTAGGGATGAGTATTTTCGTCTGTATCTGGAATCCTTCCGTAGCTGCTAATACTTCGACCAGCGTTGCGACCTCTTTGGAGCTGTTCAAATATTTATAATGTTAACTACGAACCACAAACGAAATATAGATTTGTAGAAAATGTGCTGTAATGATTGACTTATTAATGAAATTACTGCGGCTAATATGACTATTTTTGAATAATCGTGCATAATACATACTGTTTAATGGTACTACGAACGGTAAAGTTAGAAAAGTACAGAGATAGGACTCGAACCCGTACCGCCAGCATGACAACGGCGAACTTTGGCCGCTACGCTACCCTCGCCTGGTCGAAACACGACTAACGTTACGGGTATAGGAGATACGCATAAAACTTCGCAACATCGATTTTCTCGGAAAATAGAGCCCTCGCATGTAAAGCTGCCAGCCAGGTGCTCAGGGCAGGACCCTCATCGACATACCTAAGGATCATAAAGGTTCGAGGTTAACCTTGTTAGGTTGTTTGCAGATGATGCAGTCGTTTTCCGTCTAGTAAATTCGTCTGAAGACCAAAACCAATTACAAAATCGTTTAAACAAGATATCTGTATGGTGCGAAGAGTGGAAATTGGTCCTAAAGCCTAAAAAGTGTGATTTGCTTTACACGCATTCTAAAAAAAAAAAAAAAAACTCTGAACTTCGGCTTCATGTTAAATCATACAAACTTAAAGGCTATGGATTCAGCTAAATGCCCAGGAATTATAATTACGAACAACTTAAATTGGAACCGTCACATAGCAAATATTGTTCGGGAATGCGAAGCAAACACCGTTTTATTGACAGAGAACACGTAGAAGATGCAACAGCAACAAATCTCCTAGAGAGAGCGGCCACACTACGCTTACTGTAGTATTCGGGAGTACTGCTGCACAGTATGGGATCCTTACCAGATATGATTGACGTAGGTCATCGAAAAAGTTCAAAGAAGGGCAGCGCGCGTTTTGCTATTGCGGAATAGGGGAGAGAGTGTTGCGGATACCATAATAGAGTCCGGGTGGCAATCATTAAAACAAAGGTGTTATTAGTTACGACAAGACCTTTTCACAAAAATTATTGCCACAGACTTTTTCTGTTCGGTATTCCAAAACATTTTGTTGACTCCCACCTACATTGGGAGAACATCGTGATAACATAAGAAAATCAGAACTCTCACAGAAGATTCAGATATTCATGTTTCGCACGAGCTGTTCGAGAGAGGATAGGTCAGGAAACAGCCTTAAAGTGGATGTATGAATCCTCTGCCAAACAATTCAGTGTGTGATTCCTGAAGTCTTTCTGACGTAAAGATTATACTATGTAGTTTCGGAAATCCTTCTGAGATTCAACTACAAGGCGTGTTTTCTTTAAATAAGTACCGTATTGAAACAAAAATAAAACAAGTAGACTTTTCTTAGCAATTTTATTTTTGCATGACAGCCTATACGTAATCTAATTTTCTACATAATTCTCAACATCAGTGCACTTATCGTGTCGTATATCCAGCTTCTGAATACCATTCCACAAGAAATCTGCCACCTGATTAGGCAAAAATTGCATAAAGCATACGTCTTGACACTTGAGAAAACTCAGCATATAACTGCGAAATCGTAAAGCGCGTTTCTCACTCTTTTATCAGCTTTCTGCACCAAGTCATCGGTAATGACTGGGGTTCGCCCTGTTCGTCTCTTATCATACACATTCGTACGGCCACCTTCAAAAGCTCCAAAAGCTCCCACACATTTTCGTACCATCTCATCGCTCATAATGTTTTCATTCACAATTTCACTGATCTGACGATGAACTTCAGCCGCTTTCACGTCTTTAGCAGTAAAAAAAACTAATCACACCGCTTATTTCACAGTCGGCGGGATTCTGATTCGGAGAACGCATTTCAGATACTTACAAACAAACGTAAACACGCCGACTATTGGTAGGAATGAGATAGAAAAATAGGTTAAAGTACAGGCTCTCGTGTGAAAATAGAAGTGCTAAGGAGAGTCTACTTGTTTTATTTTCATTTCAAAATAGCACTTACTTAAAAATACATGACTCATATTAACGAAGCTGTGGAAATACGTTTGGCGGGAGGTTTTATTAATCGTGATGGCTGCTTTCAACTGGATAAGGTGTGGGTCCCGGTGATTTCTTTAGTATCTTCAGAAAGAAAACACTTTACGCCTTACGAGACGTATAGCGACAGATAGTTTTAGTATATTAACACCTGAATTTTAACTCCGCGAGTCTGCATTCCGACAGAGGGCGTGAATCCCATGTCAGCATAATGTTCAAATGTGTGTGAAATCTTATGGGACTTAACTGCAAACGTCATCAGTCCCTAAGCTTACACACCACTTAACCTAAATTATCCTAAGGACACACACACCCATGACCGAGGGAGGACTCGAACCTCCGCCGGGGCCGGCCGCACAGTCCATGACTGCAGCGCCTGAGACCTCTCGGCTAATCCCGCGCGGCTCAGAATTATTCATACGCCTGCACGCCTCTGGTGGGGCAATATTTGAAGAGGTCGCTAAACTCTACAGAGGGCGCTCATACAGCGGTAACCCATGAGCAGGCTTTACCGCGTGAATTTTTGGTATAAACTTAGCGATGTGCTCCAGCAAACTCTAGTGTAAAACACTCACCTAAACAGGCTGTGTGGTTGTCAGCTGTATCGTGACAAGAAGTCTATGTAACCCGCCTGCAATCCCGAAAATTCAGGAATACTTACACTGAGGTGACAAAAGTCATGGACTGCCTCCTAATATCGTGTCGGACCTCCTTTTCCCCTGCGCAGTGAAGCAACTCGAGAAGGCACGGATTCAACAAGTCGTTGGAAGTCCCGATTACGTCCCATAAATATTCGATGGGGTTCCTTTCGGGCTATCTTGGTCGCCAAATCATTCACTCGAATTGTCCAGAATGTTCTTCAAACCAATGGCGAACAATTAAGGCCCGGTGACATGGTGCATTGTCATCCATAAAAGTTCCATCGTTGTTTTGTTGCAAACGGTCTCCAAGTATCTGAACATAACAATTTAAAGTCAATGACCTGTTCAATTGGACCAGAGGACCCAGTAATTTCCAAACAAATACCTTTATGAATCCTTCACCAGCTGGTTCAGTGCCTTTCTGGAAACTTGTGTTCATAGCTTCGTGGAGCCTACTCCACACTCGAAACCTACCATCAGCTCTTGCCAACTGAAATCGGGAGTCATCTGACCAGGCCACGGTTGTCTGGTCGTGCAGGGTCTAACCGATATGTTACGAACCCAGGAGAGGCGCTTCAGACCATGTCGAGTTGTTAGCAAAGGCACATGCGTCGGTCATCTGCTGCCATAACCCATTAACGCCAAATTTCGGCGCACTGTCATAACGGATACGTTCGCCGTTGATCCTACATTGATTTATGCGGTTATTTCACTCAGTATTGCTTGTCTGTTAGCACTGACAACTTTATGAAAACGCCTCTGGTCTTGGTCGTTAAGTGAAGGCCATCGGCCCCTGCGTTGTCCGTGATGAGAGGTAATGCCTGAAATTTAATATTCTCGGCACACTCCTCACCCTGTGGATCTCCGAATATTGAATTACTTAACAATTTCCGAAAAGGAATGTCCCATGCATACACATCCAACAACTGTTTTACATTTAAGGTCCCTTACTTCCCGTCAAGCCTAGCAGTCGGCAGTTGATGGTTGAAGTGATCGCTATATCAAGCAGAAATCTACAGATATCAGTATTTGAATGCTGGCCTCTATTTTGACCAGAACCGAGGTGGAACCTTCCTACATGTTGGTCAGGGGCCTCAAGATGGTGTAATAAGTCGCCGCAACTGGTAACCAAATAAAATAAGTTTGGAAATTAGACGTCTGAAAGGTGTCTGTTATCCAAAAACTTATCACTTTCATTCGGAATGGGAAACAGATTACTTCTTTACGCAGGAAAAGGACAAGAACGCATTTTTACTGTGCTGAGCAAGTGTACCACTTGGGAAGAAATGGGCCGTCGAACGTCGCATCGAAATCGTTCACTCAGGGATCGAAAAGGATTTCCCGCGGGATTCTGCTCTAATAGAGGAAAAGGAAGGCAGCTAAAATCCAAACTTAATGCTCAACAATCTGCTTTTCTGAAACCATTAGACAGGAATAAAGCAACAACTGGGGCATCATTTCGAATTTAAAAAATTATTGCAAAGAATAAGAAACCGTACAAAGCCTGTAAATCGATCAAAACTTCCTTTTTAAAAGTTGCAGGTTCATTTAGAGTTTTATCGTTGCAGCTGTTTTGCAAGTTTGGCTTTGTTAATTTCGGAATAGTAGAGAATTTGGTAAAGATTATACCACTAACAGCACGCACTACGGGACAGGACATACTTTTAGCAATTTAAGATCTTACTAACTCTGAAAATATTCCTGTAAAAATGTTGGTGGGCTTTCCTATTGATAGAGCTCCTACAATGGTAGGCGGAAGGAAGGCGTTCATAGCTTGCGTTATAAAGACAACAGCTTTCAGAAATTGCAGTCTTATCATTGTGTAATTATAGCAGCAGTCTCTGTGTGGAAAGATTAGTATGGCCAATGTAGTAAAAATAGTCAGAAAAGTAATGAATAAAATTAGGTTACACGCAATTCAAAGACGTTTGTTCAGAGCAGCTGACTGATGAAGTAAACTGCCAGTATGGTGATCTCATGCTTCACAAGGCAGTTCATTGACTCAGGAGAGCCAGAGTCTTACAGCATTTTAAAGATCTGCTTCCTGCCTTAGCATAATTTTTGAAAGACTAAAGCGAATCCTTCCATGAACTAGAAGATCCGGTTTGGCTGCAGGATTTTGCTTTTTTCGCAGACATCGTAGTAAAATTAAATATTCTTAACTTTCAGCTTCAAGGTAAGAATAAAGATATTGGGGGAACTATTTCAGATGCTGGAACTTCGGGAAAGAAAATCTCATCCAAGATGAATAGAACCACTTTGCCTGCTTGAAACGGATCCTTGACAAGCAAGGCTCTTCAACGCCTCTTTACAGCATCAAACAGTACTTGGAAATTCTTTCATATTTGAGAAGTCAGTTCAACAAACGCTTCCAAGGTTTCAAAAGCATTTCAATTGTGCAGTTTGTCAAATCACCTTTTGTAGAATTAATGCTCAGACTTGTGCCATGGAGCATTCTGATTTTCAAAAAGACAATGCTGCTGCGGAGTTGGAACTGATTGTTTTTCAAAATAATTTGTATTTAAAATCGCTTTCTTTGAGGTCCGAAAGTATTTGGTCGCTTTTTCCTAAAAAAAAAATACCAAATTTGGTCCACATTGGTATCAAAGTGAAGGCGATGTTCAGATATACATATTTCTTGTGAGGTTTCTTTTTCCGGCATGAAATTAAAAAAAAGAAAAAAACAGGTGCAGAAACAGACTGACTGAACACTTGGACAACTGAATTCAAATGGCAGCCGCTGCCTACACTTCCAACATTAAAATTACCTGTTGATGACAAAAAGAGCGCCATTCTTTTCATTAAAGTTAATAAGTTTGAAAAAATCTGTTTTTACATTTGTTATGTATTACTAAGTGCAGTTCAATTTCTTTCTTATGTGTTGTTCAGTTTCAATTTCTATCTCTTATGTATAAAGTTTGGCTAAAATTCACTTCTTTTTTAATACAAATGTATGTTTATACGTAATAAACAAATACAATACTTTTTAACGTTCTTATTTCTGTCCTAGGTTCTTTTTGTACATCACAGTATGATTTAAAAACAGTACGGTAGTTAAGAAGCTTCATAAGTCTGGCGACCAGTGGTGCAGAGGGTGCAAACTCACGTGTGCTGTCGAAGGAGTGTCTCAACGGCGGACTTTGGCAACTACAATTTCGACGCTCGATAGCAGCGTTGGTTGACCTTTCCGGACATAGGATCCTATCTTCAATTTATTCTTCAGTACACTCTCTACAACTCCTCAACGTTCGTCGGTATCGTTTTATTACACCCTTCTCTAAATGCCTTTGTACGATGGGCATTTTAACCATCACTCGCCGGAAACGGACGTATGCATAACAGCGGCAGTCTCTTAGTATCTCGGAAGAGGAACGTAGGATTTCAAGCTGCAGTAGCCGAACACACTGTCGATTATATTCTTCCGCCCTCTCTGAATTAAGGAAATCAATCAATCTACTGCGAAAGTGTTTCAAATTAAAACAATTAACTGATCTAAGTTTGTGTGTTTCACCCGAATCTTTTGAATGTGAAAATTATAAAATTGTGCTGTAGTTACTCTCTATAAATATACGCATCACTGTTGACAACTTGTATCAGTTTTCTGTTTTGATTTGAGCTCTTAGACGTAATAGAATTGTCCCTGCTTGAGAAGACAATTCTTCATAGAACTAAAGGAATTTTCTCGAAGGTATTTACAATTTTGATAATTTGTATAAACTTATTCATATGACTTATAGACTTAGGTAAGTTTTGGCTCACATAATATGTTGGTACGAATCACACTACCGCAAGCTCTAGCGACAGTTGCAGCGAAGACAGCTGCCCTCATTTGTCTCGAGCGTGCTCGTTCCGTGTATTGATCTGAAGAATCAAACTCTGCGATAACTGTGCAAAGCAATTTTCGTACCAAGTTAAGTAAAGATCCGTCCAGTGGACCTGCCATTTATCAACTGTATCAGTGCTCTGTGAGACGTAAAAAATCCTCAGGACGACCACGTGTGTCAAACGTCGTAGAACAAGAAGCGGGGCCCGGAGTTACTAACAGTCCTACAAAATCGACGTGGCGTGCTTATCGCGAGCTGGGCGTCCCACAAGTGGCTATTTGGCGTGTGTTAAAAATACATTTTTTTCTCAAACCATAAAACTGGCAGTGCTGCAAGAACTAAAAGAAACATTAAAGGTGGCTTTAATGACTTCTGTGGGGATGTGTTACATCTATTGTATAAAGACGAAGATTTCATTGGATGAGTTGGCTCTTCACTTAAGAGGTGGGTAAACTTAATTAACACAACTGTAGGATTTAGGGCAGTGAAGATCCTCAACAAACCTGGAACATGTTCGTGATAGTCCGAAAGTAACATCTTTTTTGCATTGAGCAAGGGTAAAGTTTAAAGTCCTTACTTTCTCCAAGAGAAAACTACCAACGAAATAGCGTATTAAGATAAGGTCGAATTTTTTTTTTAATGACGGTGATTGACAAGGCTGACCAAGAATGCTGGGTAACACTTAATGCAAGATGGTTCATTTACACGCTACCTTGCCGACGTCCGGTGTTTCCTCAGTAACTGATTTCCAGGGCGTTCACCGGATGTAACACCTTTCTTCTTCTTGTGGACATTCATCAAAGGTACCGTGTTGGTGCGAACCCGTATCGGTTCCTTTAGCAGAGTTCAGTATAAGAATCTACACGGCAGTTGGACGAGTTACGCCTGACACGCAGCAACGAGCTAGGCGAGACATCGGCTTCAGAAGGGATGTGTGCCACATATCCAATGGAAGTTTCATTCACCTCTTCTAGCTATAAGATAAAAACTTGATGTACTGTGCTAAAAAATGACGCCAAAACCGTGTGTGTAATTGATATGAATAAATCTACATGTATTTTCAAAGTTGTTAAGTCCTTTTAGAAACACCCCGTATATTGCTACAGTCACGCTGTATAAGCGCCAGGAGAACACGTTCATTTACTTCTTTGTACACACATGTATGAATCTGCTCCAAATTGTTTTCTACTTATGTGCAATGCATCTAATTTATATTTTTCTATGTGCATGTATATTTCGATTTCTCCCAGGTCTAGTAATATTCTCTCAATATTTCTTTATTATAAGCATTTTTAGATTTTTAAAGAACCTCTGCATGAAATCGTTTATCTTTTTCTTAGGAGGGCTGCCTGTAGCGTATGAATCCTTTTTACATCGAAAATGATTGATTAGAGCCATAGTATACAACGAATATTTCTTAAACAGTTCGATGAGCTACAGTGTTTTACTTCATGAGCTCATAGTTACGCAATTTCAATGATTCTCACTGCACCATAGAATTAGATTTTGATACTTTTATTGTTTCATAGTATGTGAGTGACATAACTTTTTCAAAATTCCTTTCTTTTCTTTGTTGTGAACTGCATGCTAGTTCGTATTGCATTTGTTTTATGGTAATGTGAACTGCATGGAACGTCATTTTTAGCGTATGGTATACCCTGAGCGCCTGGCATTGGACAGTCTGAAAGCATCAATGCTCTGCAGCGAAGGGTCCTGGGCAAACGCTGACAGCCTGGAGAAAGGCACGGACAATCCGGCGCATCAGATATCAGGTCAGGTCAGCGCACACACTCACACACACACACACACACACACACACACACACACACACATGGCGCAAGGGTGAGCCAAGTCATCATTCTCCGCAGAGGTAGGGACTATAAGCCCAACGCGCTGTCTTGCTGAAATCTTCGCTTATTTCACGGCTTTTGTTTTGGGAAATGGAAAAGAAGCTTAACGTCTCTAGTAACTAAACCACATGCATCAGAGATTTTATCACCAGTTTGGAAGCGACTTTACTTAATTACTGCATCTAATTTGTTAGTCCTCATTTTTCCGTCCTTCGTGCTGCAGAGAACTTCTCTGATTGTCAAGTGTGTCGCATTCTCATCGTCTCATTTTGCTCTTAGTGGAATATTTATATCTACAAAAGATCAGCCACTTGCTTTCTGCAAGTTTTTCCCATCCTCTAGCAATTCTCCCCCAACGATGCGTTTCCATGTGTTTCCTAGTTTTCCTCGCGTTCTATCATGTCTTACAATACGGTCCAACATGTTCTCACTGCTCAGTAGTACCATCTCAGTCTCTTAGTGTTTCTTTTATCGATGTCAATCTTTTTCTTCAAATGGCTCTGAGTACTATGGGACTTAACATCTATAGTCATGAGTCCCCTAGAACTTAGGACTACTTAAACCGAACTAACCTAAGGACATCACACAACACCCAGTAATCTTGTTCTTCTCTGGACTGGCTGATCATTCGCCAGTAGTCTTCTACTGGGCTGGATATGAAATCACCTCTAACCATCTGACATAAAAGAAGAGCCGAACACAACAGATTTTTTTTTCTGAGTCGTCACTCTTTTGACTGGTTTTATGCTGCTTACCAGCCTGATGATGGTCGAAGTAGAGAAGATATAATATGTAGACTGGCAATGGCAAGGAAAGCGTTTCTGAAGAAGAGAAGTTTGTTAACATCTAGTATAGGTTTAAGTGTCAGGAAGCCGTTTCTGAAAGTATTTGTATGGAGTGTAGCCATGTACGGAAGTGAAACATGGACGATAAATAGTTTGGACAAGAAGAGAATCGAAGCTTTCGAAATGTGGTGCTACAGAAGAATGCTGACGATTAGATGGATAGATCACATAACTAATGATGAAGTATTGAATAGAATTGGGGAGAACTGGAGTATGTGGCACAACTTGACAAAAAGAAGGGACCGGTTGGTAGAACATGTTCTGAGGCATCAAGGGATCACAACTTTAGCTTTGGAGGACTGCGTGGAGGGTAAAAATCGTAGAGGGAGACCAAGAGATGAATACACTAAGCAGATTCAGAAGGGTGTAGGTTGCAGTAAGTACTGGGAGATGAAGAAGCTTGCACAGGATAGGGTAGCATGGAGAGCTGCATCAAACCAATGTCTGGACTGAAGGTCACAACAACAACAACAACAACAACAACCACGAATTCCTCCCCTGTGCCAACCTTTCCATCTCAGAGGAGCAATTACAACCTACATCCTCTATTATTTGCTAGTTGTATTCCAATCTTTGTCATCCTCTACAGCTTTTACCCTTTACAGCACCTTCCAGGAAGTTATTCCCTGGAGTCCTGACAGAGATCCTATCATCCTGTCCCTTCTTCTTGAGAATGTTTTCCATATATTCCTTTCCTCTCAGATGCTGCGCAGAACCTTCAAATTCCTTTCCTTATCAGTCCATCTAATTTTCAACATTCTTCTGTAGCACCACATCTGAAATGATTCCATTCCCTTCTGTTCCGGTTTTCCCACAGTCTGTGTCCCACTACGACACAATAACGTGCTCCAAAAGTACATTCTCAGAAATTTCTTCCTCTTCGATACTGCTAGATCTCTCTTTACCAGGAATGCCCTTTCTGGCAGTACTGGTCTGTTTTTGTGTCCTCGTTGCTCCGTCCGTCATGAGTAATTTTGCTGCCCAGTCAGCAGATTTCCCTAACTCCATCTATTTTGTGATCACCAACTCTGATGTTAAGGTTATCATTATTCTCACTTCTGCTACTTCTCATTACTTTCGTCTTTCTTCAGTTCACTCTCAATCCAGATTCTGTACTCATTACACTGTTCATTTCATTCAAGAGATACTGCAATTTGTCTTCACCTTCAGACGATAACAGTGTAATCCTCGAATCTTATCGTTGACATAATTTCATCTTGATTTTAATTCCACTTTTGATAATTTCCTTTATTATCATGACTGCTGCTTTGATGTTTAGATTGAAGTTCCTGGTCTTCCACTCTTGTTATTCCTTCTTGATTCTTGTACATGATGTATATTACCCGTCTTTCCCAAATGCTTATCCTTATTTTTCTCAAAATTTCGAACATATTGCACTATTCTACATTGTCGAACGCTTTCCCCATGTCGTCAAAACCTGTGAACGTCTCTTGACTTTTCTTCAGTCTTGCTTCCATTAGCAACTGCAACGTTAGAACCGCCTCTCTGACGGCTTTACTTTTCCTAAAGGCAAACTGATCATCATCTAACAGATCCTAAATTTTTTTTTCCATTTTTCTGTATAGTGTTCTTGTCAGCAACTTGGATGCCTGAGTTGATAAACTGATTGTGCGATAATTCTCGCACTTGTCGTCTATTGCTATGTTCGAAACTGTGTGGATGTTAATTTTCCGAAAGTTTGATGGTGTGTCAACAGACTCTTACATTCTACACACCAACGTGAATAGTCGTTTTGTTGCCACTTCCCCCAGTGATTTTACAAGTTCCAATGGAATGCTCTCCATATCTTCTGCCTTATTTGAAATCTTCCAGACCTATTTCAAATTGTGACTCTAATACTGAATCCCCAATCTCTTTTACATCGGTTGATGTTTCTTCTCCTGTCGCATTATCAGATACGTGTATGGAACGTCGGTGGTATGTTCAGTGATTTTCCATAGGGTCGTGAATCATGCCCTGATAGTTTGCAAGAGCATTGCCTCCAGAGACAAGGTTTCGGCTTCGAGTCTTCATCCGACCTACAGACTAAAGAACTCACACTCCACTGTAGAGTGAAAGACTGATTCTGGAAACAGTTTCCTGTCTTATGGCTACGTCATTTCTGCACAATGCTCTTTCTTGTAGGCATACTAAACGGCAAGGTATGTAGGAGAACATCAATGAACTTTGGAAAGTATAAAATAAATACAGGCAGAAGTGGAGCAGAGAGAGCTGGTCGAGAGTCTTGCATGAATACGAAGGGGAGCTATAGTGTTTTAATTAACGCCTTGAAAAAATAAAGCTACCAAACAAAGTCTTGTTTATTTACAGGTACATGTCTGCAATCGAAATACGCAGTGCATTTCCCATGCCTCAGTACCGTAGTACCTTGCTGGAGGAGTGAAAGCAAAATGGGCTCCGTGTGGATAAAGTAGGGGGGTGGGGAGGGGGGGGGGGGGGGGCAAGCGCCACTTTGTTGTGGGTGCTCTAGCGGCGTGCATCGGAACTGCGACCCGAGGATTTCAATGTGCACCAGCACTGCAGATATGCGACTGAGAACAAACAAAAACTTAATTGCGTAACCTTTCATTTTAATCAATCGGTAAGAGCACTGCCCGCGAAAGACAGATTCCCAGATTCGAGTCGCAGTCCAGCACATAGTTTTAATTTGGCAGGACGTTTCGACGTTTTGTGCCCGTAGAGTAACATACATTTCGCATAAATGTTGTATAGTATGTTTTTGATAACTATATTTTTATAATTTCAAGGGAGGATGAATACGCCATTAGCTTTCCCTATCCGCCTTTTAACTGCCACCTCTTTCTCTGTTTTCACAACTACGCTTCCAAGGTAATCAAAGGAGTTTTTTCGTCTACTTCGTTTCCAGCAATGCTGATAATTATTCTTGGATTGATGTTAACACCGAACTCTGTGGCTCGGCAATGATTAGTATGTCAGTTTTCGCTTGACTCTCTAATTTTGTGCTTTGTTTATACTCAACTATCTGATATTTACATCATTTTAAATTCGTTCTAATCATTGATGGTTATGTAAATTCTAAGAAAATGCTACATAATGCTTTTTTTTTCTCTTGGCAGTACACACAACAGCAAGAACGATAGATGGACACAGTGTGGAATAATGTCATCGTGTATTAACCTTAAGGTGATTAGAGAGTGTGTACTGAGAAAGCATGACGTGTGACTATGAAGTCATCAAAACAAAACAAAAAGATACTACATACCACTTACAGACGACTGAAGCCGTCATAATAAACAATGGTATTTAACAGATTCAAGATGATCTGGCTCACTCTAGTGCTTAGAAGCTCTTTACATTGTCAAGAACAGATTTGTCTTCCCAATAACTGGTTAATTTCTTTTTTCGAATGTATTTTCTAACGCACTATCTTGCATGTTTATTTACAATTACTTTAATTATTCTCATTCAACTTTCTTATAATTTTGTATGATGTAGCAGTAGCTGTGTTGCTTCTAAGAGTCAATGCTTCACATCCGTTAAAAAGTAACTACATGCCAATAAAATAGTTGTTCTGCTAAGTCTGCTGATTACTTATAATATCACATCGCTCAGTTGAGAACTAGAATCTGAAATATACTGAATATATTGCTTATATTTATGTAAATAAGTAATCAGAAATTACCCAAAAAGTTCACTTATAGAAACATTAGCATACACTTCTCCAGGGTTTCATATAATCTAACAGTTCCAGATTGTCTAATATTTCGAATATTAAGAGGTAGAACTTTTGCCTTTCATTAAGCCATGCCATACAGGAAGCAAAAATTCCGTTCATCTCTATTCCGGGGGGAGGGGCTTCTCAATTTTGCAGCCACGCTGCTTGAGCTAGAAAACAGCCCTCCCACGCTATTTGTGAGAGAGCTAAAAGAAAGCGACCTTAAATTTTGGGAAACATGTTCATAAATTTCTAGCTGATTTAATGTAAAAAGTAAATATTCCATATTTCCACAAATTATTGTGAATATAACTTGCGGACGTTAAAAGTTCAAAACTGTGAATGTCCCGCATTGTGTTTTATGATTTTCTTTCTTAAATACGAAATAGGTCTACAAATGAGCAACGAAGAATCTATTAATCTTCGTATATATAACTTCTGTTCTGATTAAATGACAAATTTTCTTTGAGTGCTTTTAATGCTCGAATAATAAATGAAGCATACAATAGGTATTTATGAGAGGCGATATCATGAAGTTTTTAACAGTCAGCGGTCTGATAAAAACGATATTTACCATACACTGTAACACACTGGTAAAGAACGATATAGTTTCTCTGAATTTCTTTTACGATCCAAGAAACGGGATGACATATTCACCTCCAGTGAACGAGGTCTGAAACAAGCGACGTGACCATGCTTTCTGTCCCGTAATGCCGTGTATTCTAATCACGAACGGGTAAGGTTATTTTGCGCTTACGTGACGAGAGCTCTGTTAAGTCCATCGACGCGTACCCGGGATACATTGTGTCACGCTTCAAGAAAGGAAAAAAGAAAAAAAGCTTGCAGTTCAGGATAAGCCGTGGGATAGGCTGGCCTACCTACAGCGCATCTTTGAAGCGAATGGCAGAGATGCCGAACGAGTTGGGCAGTGGTTAAGACGGTGCATTCATATACGCGAGGTGCGATCCGCAAGGCCAAATGAAACCATTTTCAACTAAGCGAATCCCGGGATGTTTCCTTTATTAAGACGTGAGCCGATCTCATTCCCCATCTTTGTGCAATTCGCTCTCGTGACTTGTCTATAATTGTCGTAATGTCGACGAAACGTTGAGCTCTAACGTCATTTCCTTTGAATAGCAGACACGATCATTAATCTCAAAGTCAGGGTAAATAATCTCGTCATAGCATTCGAGCGGTAGTTACGTTGGAATGTAGCATCTATTACCTATACAGGGGGTGGGCAAAAATATGGAAACACCGTGAGAAATGTATGCTTGAAGATTAATGCAGATGATAGAAAAGCTTACTTACAGGATGCGCTGTTGTATTTGACCACTAACGGCACCTGTGCCATGTCCTCATTACGTTGTAGGTGTCAGTTATGGTCGGTCGGTTGGTTGGTTTCGGGAAGGGGACCAAACAGCGAGATCTTCGATCCCATCTTATTAGGGAAGGATCGGGAAGGAAGTCGGTCGTGCCCTACAAAGGAGCCATCCAAGTATTTGTTTGAAGCGATTTAGGGAAATCACGGAAAACCTAAATCAGGATGGCCGGACGCAGGTTTGAACCGCCGTCCTCCCGAATGCGAGTCCAGTGGGCTAACCACTGCTCCACCTCGCTCGGTGCCCAGTCGTCGTCAGAACGATGTTCTGTGTATCCTCCGAGTCTTTCGCGACGGCATACACCAATAAACGTTCTCGGTTTTCAAACCGCGTCAGTTCGAATAAAATCCTCGAGCTTTCGAGGACCATCTCCGCCATCGTCAAGAGTTCACTGACTGCCGGGGCTGCTACGGTTTCTCGCTTATATAGGCATGATGACATCATCAGCAGCCAGTCAGATAGACCCATGTGGAGCGCTCGCGTAATTCGACCGGGGCAGCTAGGGGAGCTATTGCCCGTGGCAGCACCGGTGATGTAGTTGGTGCCAGGGGCAGGCGGCACGTTTGAAACTGCCACTCCTGCGTCGCGCATCTGTCTTTGCTTTCTTTCGATGTCCAACGCCCGCCCCCATGTCCTGCTGAGTGTGTACCCCTGTCTGGCGTGTATGGTATACCCTACGAATGTGGCAGCATGTATAATGGACAAACAATTCGCACGGTTGCGGAACGTTGTACTGAGCACAAGCGCAATATAAAACAAAGGGACCTTGACAAGTCGGCCGCATCGGAGCATTGCCTAGAAAACTGACATAAAATACAAAAGTGTTGGCTCATGCTTCTATATATTGGGTCTTCGTTATAAAGGAAGCTGCTGAGATTCGTTTAAACAACAACAGCTTCGACAGAGACCAGGGTTACACACTCAGCAGGGCATGGGGGGGGGGGGGGGAGGGGAGGGGGTTGGACACCGAAAGAAAGCAAAGACAGATGCGCGACGCGGGAGCGGCAGTTTCAAACGTGGCGCCTGCCCCTGGAGCCATCTGACGTCACCGGTGCTGCCACGGCCAATAGCTCCTCTAGCTGCCCGGGTCGACTTAACACGCGCGTGCCACAGGGGTCTATCTGATTGGCTGCTGACGATGTCATCATGCCTATATAAGCGAGAAACCGTAGCAGCCCCGGCAGTCGGCCCGTTGCCCTGATTGAATAGACAGGTCAACATAGAAGCTTCACCACCACCTACTCCTCTCCGAGCCTGCACCATCAAACAAGATGTCCACCACCACCTACAATCCAGAGCAGTGGTAGGAAATGCCCTTCTGGCCCTTCTGGGGAAACCCTACGTTCCAGATAGACTTGGGCTGCTCAACACTCAGTCCAGAAGATATGAGGTCGCGCGCCCCGGCAGTCGTCCATCGCAAAGCTGCAGACGGTCCAGAACAAGGGACTTAGTTTAGTGCTTCACCTGCCACGAGACTTCAGCACCGGAAAGTAGCTGGAGTCCCGCTGTTCAAACACCGATTCCGGCAGGCGGCACATCGTTTTTACGCGGCCGCCCGGATGTCGAAGAACGACCTTGAACGCAACTTGGGAAACCAAGTGCACTGGCGCACTACCACATGGTGGCCAGACCTGTTGCTGGAGTAAAGGCACGCCGCAATATGAAGCAGATGAACTAAAAGAAGCAACGCAACCGTGAGGAAGATTCCGTCGAGAGGACAACTTCCGACACACCGAGGAAGAAGTAGGAAAGGCGTTATCCGCTCACCCTACAACACACCGGAGTCCGAAGCTCCGTGAATTTGCGTAGCGTAGCGTAGCCCCGGCAGTCAGTGAACTCCTGACGACGATGACAGAGATGGTCAAAGCTCGAGGATTTTATTCGAACTGACGCGGCTTGAAAACCGAGAAAGTTTTATTGATGTTTTGTGTAGTTTTGAGTGAATTATGTAGGAGCTAAGTGAACTGGAACATGGAAAAATTTGTTATGCCCATATGATGGGTGCTTCCGTAGCCAGGTATCCGAGGGATTTGGTGTTTTAAGAAGCGCCGTATCGAAGATATGTACCTCTTAAAGAAAAAGCGGAAAAACGTCATCCGCTAAGTCAACACGCGGGCGGAAGTGCGTGCTGAGTGATTTTGACGGACGGTCATTGTAGATGGCTGTGACGAAAAATAAGAGAACGACAGCTGTTAAATCACTGCAAAAGTGAATGTCGATCTCGCGATCCCTGCCAGTACGAAAATAACACGAAGGGAGCTACAGGAGCAGGGAATTGCAGGGCGATCTGAGATTCCGAAACCATTCATCTGTGATGCAAACGCCCGTAACACGAAAATATGGTGCCGGATCCATATAAACTGGACTATAGAGCAATTGAAGGCTGTCATTAGCCCGGATGAGGCTTGTTTCGTACTGCTTCCGGCTCCTGGCCGAGTTCACGTCCCAAGAGTGGTACATGACGGGGTATCGTTGACCATTTGGACAGCCATATCGTGCGGTTATATGACTCTTCAGTGTCGTATTACTGCCAAGGAACATGTGGGTTTGTTCCCCAATGGTGATTCTGTGTTCAAAGACGATAGGGCTTCTGTTCACACAGTTTGCATCGCCCAGGGCTGGTTTTTTCAGACGAGAATGAAGTGTCGCATCTCACCCAGCCTCCGCAGTCATCAGATCTCAATATTATTCAGTCTCTGTGGTCTTCTTTGGAAAGAAGTGTGTGTAATCGCTATCCATCTCCATCACCATTACCTGAACTTTCCACTATTTTGCAAGAAGAATGATATAAGATTCCCTTGAGGACCGTAAAGGACCTGTACTTACCCATTCCGAGACGAATTGAAGCTGTTTTGAATGCCAAAGGTGTTTCTAGACCGCATTATTCATGGTAATTTGTTGTGTTTGTGGTGTTTCCACATTTTTTATCACCACAGTTTATGTACACGCTCGACGTATAAAACTGAGTTAGTGTTTATTAGTTTATGAGAATATGACGCCATGTACACCAGAGAAGCACGTATATAAACGTATTAGTTGCGTATACAAGAAAGAACCCTTCTATTTCATCATAAAAGAAATTTTAATTCGAAATTTCACACATTTATCGAACTGGCGCTGAAGGCCTAAGCATCTTTTATTAATCTATAAGACCAAGGCTTAATCTCGAGAACTGCCCATGTAAGCATGTGGCTCAACAAAGGTACGAACTTCCGATTCTTTTTTAAATCTCTATTTTAATAATAATTATACAAACATAACCCACTTCCTTATATGATCTACATCTACATGACTACTCTGCAATTTACATTTAAGTGATTGGCAGAGGGTTCATCGAACCACAATCATACTATCTCTCTACTATTCCACTTCCGAACAGCGAGCGGGAAAAACGAACACCTAAATCATTCTGTTCGAGCTCTGATTTCTCTTATTTTATTTTGATGATCATTCCTACCTATTTAGGTTGGGCTCAACAAAATATTTTCGCATTCGGAAGAGAAAGTTGATGACTGAAATTTCGTAAAAAGGTCTCGCCGCGACGAAAAACGTCTATGCTGTAATGACTTACATCCCAACTCGTGTATCATATCTGCCACACTCTCTCCCCTATAACGTGATAATACAAAACGAGCTGCCCTTTTTTGCAACCTTTCGATGTCCTCCGTCAATCCCACCTGGTAAGGATCCCACACCGCGCACAAATATTCTAACAGAGGACGAACGAGTGTAGTGTAAGCTGTCTCTTTAGTGGACTTGTTGCATCTTCTAAGTGTCCTGCCAATGAAACGCAACCTTTGGCTCGCCTTCCCGACAATATTATCTATGTGGTCCTTCCAACTGAAGTTGTTCGTAATTTTAACACCCAGGTACTTAGTTGAATTGACAGCCTTGAGAATTGTACTATTTATCGAGTAATCGAATTCCAACGGATTTCTTTTGGAACTCATGTGGATCATCTCACACTTTTCTTTATTTAGCGTCAACTGCCACCTGACACACCATACAGCAATCTTTTCTAAATCGCTTTGCAACTGATACTGGTCTTCGGATGACCTTACTAGACGGTAAATTACAGCATCATCTGCGAACAATCTAAGAGAACTGCTCAGATTGTCACCCAGGTCATTTATATAGATCAGGAGCAGTAGAGGTCCCAGGACGCTTCCCTGGGGAACACCTAATATCACTTCAGTTTTACTCGATGATTTGCCGTCTATTACAACGAACTGCGACCTTCCTGACAGGAAATCACGAATCCAGTCGCACAACTGAGACGATACCCCATAGCTCCGCAGCTTGATTAGAAGTCGCTTGTGAGGAACGGTGTCAAAAGCTTTCCGGAAATCTAGAAATACGGAATCAACTTGAGATCCCCTGTCGATAGCGGCCATTACTTCGTGCGAATAAAGAGCTAGGTGCGTTGCACAAGAGCGATGTTTTCTGAAGCCATGCTGATTACGTGTCAATAGATCGTTCCCTTCGAGGTGATTCATAATGTTTGAATACAGTATATGCTCCAAAACCCTACTGCAAACCGACGTCAATGATATAGGTCCGTAGTTAAATGGATTACTCCTACTACCCTTCTTGAACACTGGTGCGACCTGCGCAATTTTCCAATCTGTAGGTACAGATCTATCGGTGAGCGAGCGGTTGTATATGAGTGCTAAGTAGGGAGCTATAGTATCAGCGTAATCTGAAAGGAACCTAATCGGTATACAATCTGGACCTGAAGACTTGCCCGTATCAAGCGATTTGAGTTGCTTCCCAACCTCTAAGGTATCTACTTCTAAGAAACTCATGCTAGCAGATGTTCGTGTTTCAAATTCTGGAATATTCCATTCGTCTTCCCTGGTGAAGGAATTTCGGAAAACTGCGTTCAATAACTCCGCTTTAGCGGCACAGTCGTCGATAACAGTACCATCGGCACTGCGCAGCGAAGGTATTGACTGCGTCTTGCCGCTTGTGTAGTTTACATACGACCAGAATTTCTTCGGATTTTCTACCAAATTTCGAGACAATGTTTCGTTGTGGAACCTATTAAAGGCATCTCGCATCGAAATACGTGCCAAATTTCGCGCGTCTGTAAATTTTAGCCCATCTTCGGGATTTCGCGTTCTTCTGAACTTCGCATGCTTTTTCCGTTGCCTCTGCAACAGCGTTCGGACCTTTTTTGTGTACCACGGGGGATCCGTTCCATCTCTTACCAATTTATGAGGTATGAATATCTCAATTGCTGTTGCTACTATATCTTTGAATTTGAGCCACATCTCGTCTACATTCGCATAGTCAGTTCGGAAGGAATGGAAATTGTCTTTTAGCAAGGCTTCTAGTGACACTTTATCCGCTTTTTTAAATAAAATTATTTTGCGTTTGTTTCTGATGGATTTGGAAGAAATGGTATTGAGCCTAGCTACAACGACCTTGTGATCACTAATCCCTGTATCAGTCATGATGCTCTCTATCAGCTCTGGATTGTTTGTGGCTAAGAGGTCAAGTGTGTTTTCGCAACCATTTACAATTCGCGTGGGTTCGTGGACTAACTGCTCGAAATAATTTTCGGAGAAAGCATTTAGGACAATCTCGGAAGACGTTTTCTGCCTACCACCGGTTTTGAACAAGTATTTTTGGCAACATACCGAGGGTAGGTTGAAGTCCTCACCAACTATAACCGTATGAGTGGGGTATTTATTTGTTACGAGGCTCAAACTTTCTCTGAACTGTTCCGCAACTGTATCATCGGAGTCTGGGGGTCGGTAGAAGGAGCCAATTATTAACTTAATTCGGCTGTTAAGTATAACCTCCACCCATACCAATTCGCACGGAGTATCTACTTCGACTTCACTACAAGATAAACCACTACTGACAGACACAAACACTCCACCACCAATTCTGCCTAATCTATCTTTCCTGAACACCGTCTGAGACTTCGTAAAAATTTATGCAGAACTTATATCAGGCTTTAGCCAGCTTTCTGTACCTATAACGATATCAGCTTCTGTGTTTTCTATTAGCGCTTGAAGCTCAGTGACTTTTCCAGCGCAACTACAACAATTTACAACTATAATTCCGACTGTTCCTTGATCCAAGCACGTCCTGTAATTGCCAAGCACCCTTTGACATTGCAGCCCATCCCGCACTTTCCCGAGGCCTTCTAACCTAAAAAACCGCCCAGTCCACGCCACACAGCCTCCGCTACCCGTGTAGCCGCCAGCTGAGTGTAGTGAACTCCTGACCTATTCAGCGGAACCCGAAACCCCACCACCTATGGCGCAAGTCAAGGAATCTGCAGCCAATACGGTCGCAAAACTGTTTGAGCCTCTGATTCAGACCCTCCACCCGGCTCTGCACCAAAGGTCCGCAATCGGTTCTGTCAACGATGCTGCAGATGGTGAGCTCTGCCTTCATCTCGTAAGCAAGACCGGCAGCCTTCACCAAATCAGATAGCCGCTGGAATCCAGAGAGAATTTCCTCAGATCCAAAGCGACACACGTAATTAGTGCCGACATGTGCCACCACCTGCAGCTGGCTGCACCCTGTGCTCTTCATGGCATCCGGAAGGACCCTTTCCACATCAGGAATGACTCCTCCCGGAATGCACACTGGATTTCTTCCCCTCCTTAGCCGCCGTATCCCTAAGGGGCCCCATTACGCGCCTAACATTGGAGCTCCCAACTACCAGTAAGCCCACCCTCTGCGATTGCCCGGACCTTGAAGGCTGAGAATGATCCTCTGAAACAGGGCAGGCAGCTGCATCTGGCTCAGCCAGAAACAGTGCCTGAAACCGGTTTGTCAGACGCACCGGGGAGGCTTTCTGATCAGCCTCCGGGGACGCCTTTCGCTGCCCTCCACGCCTTGGAACGACCTCCCAATCCACCACAGGCGAGGGCTCAGCCCCACTGCGGGCAGCAACCGGGGCAACCACAGCGGCAGACCGATCTGGGGACAGACGGGACGAGGTTGACATCCCCGTGATACCCAAGTCCGGCTCCCCACAGTGGTGCCCATTGGCAACAGCCTCAAGCTGCGCGACCGAAGTCAGCGCCGATTGCAGCTGTGAGCGAAGGGATGCCAAGTCAGCCCTCATCCGAACACAGCAATCGCAGACCCTGTCCATTCTAATCGATGTTGAACAACAGTTACTGAAACACGAGTCCGTGCCTAGATAACGCAAGCGAAACACGCAAAGAATGTATCAACTAACCTGTACAAATGCCTAACGACTGCGCTACAATCTGCTGAATTTACGATTACAGTAACTAAAACACGAAATTGCACCTCCTATACGAAACTCACACGCAATTTAAATAAGAATCTGCCAAGTAAACACTAAAGCGCGATGCTACAACTGTCAAATACTATAATACGCCCGAAATATATGAATTAAACAATGCAAGTACCCAAAAACACGCAAAGAAATTAATTAAACTATCTAACAAACAAGTAAGCTAGGGTTATACGACTTGCTGCTGCAGCTGCTTATCCAACGGCGGCAGGGAGTGGGTCCTGATTTGTTCAAACACCAATTGCAGCTAGTTATAGGTTTAATTAATTTGTGTCCTACAGCTATAACTGATGATAACAATGGGCAGCTAAATTTCTACTACTATTATTATTAATATTTAATATATATTATCTTAACTAAAACTCTACTGCCTGCAGCGTCACAGTTGTGTCAGGAATATGTAAACCTACTTTAGTGCCTTGCCCATCGAGTTAATCTCGATGGCCGTGCCCTTTACACTGGGCAGGCCAAGATGTTATTCGCTGCAGGTTCCTAATAACTAATTTCCTAATCTAAGTCCTACTAAGTAGTTCTAAGCTAAGTCAAGTCGGGTGCTTTTGTCTAGTATCGGTGACGTTGTTCCCCACTTCCCCTACTCCTGTACGTGGCAGATTCCAGACTACGATGAAAGTCGGCCTATTCACGTGTAGGCGATATAGGAGTAGGGAGCGCATTCAGTATTTGTTATGTCTCAATTTTTTAAGTTTATTTATGCCCCTCAGGCATTCTTTTAACACTTTTCGTGATACCTCGTCTGCTAATTTGTTGAGAGTTGAAGAGTGTCTTCTTGTCTTAGTAACTGGCATGTGGCGCGGGCAGGTAATTGGTCACGTAATGTGGATGCAACATCATTGAAGAGGGGGCACCCGTAGACCACATGATCGGGGGTACCCTCTGATTCACCACAGTGACACGCAATGGGACTTATGTTAGATAAAAACTAATTCCGTTTTTTTCCGATGAGTCTTCGTCTTGGTGAATCCGCTTCCGATTTCTCACAAATCGTCAAAAATAAGAAATTGGATACCGTTTCCCCTAAATTTACTTCATCCGTTGGAAGTGAATTTACATTATTAATCGCTGAGCAAGGAGATGGTTTCCTTGTTCTATCACTACAAGTGGTAGCAATTCGATCTATACACGCAGTACGGAAATCACTATTATTCGAGCACACATAACATTACAGTTGAAATACTATAATAATTTCCACTAAAATCCAAAAACTGAAACAAAGTTATCAGACAGGATCACAGCTCACTTACGAAACATTACAATACCTTTAACTATATCATGACAGAGTGTGTACCAAAATGCGCCTGTCATTAGCTGGTCCTGTCAGAAGAGTACTGGACCACAGACACTGACTGGTGGTTCCGCTTTGAAAAAATGTGGAGGGGAAACCTGTCCAGAGAGACACAACGCGTTCCTCGGCAACATAACTGTGCATGCCACACCAGGAACCTGTCGTGTCGACACTATTAAGCCTCTCCGCTTTTCTGCTTACTTTCACAAGTTAGCAAAACTGTTAAAGCAGGCTACATATTTCCGCCACACTTGAAGAATACACATTCAGATGAAACACAGCCATACATTCTGGATTTAATCGCAGTATTAGGAGACAGGAAAGAATGTAGGTACATACAACACAAATGTAACAACTATGAGCAACGACACTTTTCTCTCTTGGGGGTTGTCACCGTTGCATGTAGGCAGCCAGCTTGAAGCAAGAAAACACAGGAATAGGTGAACATCGAGACTTCATTACATGAAATTGATCTGATAGATCCTTATCAACAGAATCTTTACCGGTGCTGAAGAGCATTCTGAGAGAAAGCACTGATAATGTTGGTTAAAAATTTAGTAGCTAAATAACATTTATTTGAAAAACTGAATATTTATTTCTAACAGAATCTCCATTAAAATTAATGCACTTGGTCGTCGGAGGATTACATTTTTTATTAATTTCCTTAGGAAAGAATTGTATTTCCAATTTTTACAGAATCCTCGTTTACAGCATCTTTTTATTCGGAGAGAATTTTCCCGTTAAACTCATCTTCTGACATAGAAAAGTTTACTCGGAATTAAATCAAGGGGACTGAATGAGCTGCTAATTACTTCGAACCCAAACTCGTGCACTTTCCCTATTGCATCGGCTGAAGTCTGAAGAGTTGCTTAGTCCTGGTGCGAGGGTATTTTTTTCCGCGATAATTCTTACCAGTTCTGCTCCAGCATCCTACTGAAGGTATTGAACCACAGTGTAACGCAATGAGACTTATATAAAAAAAAAGTAATTCCGGTTTTAAAAAATAGTTCAAATGGCTCTGAGCACTATGCGACTTAACTTCTGAGGTCATCAGTCGCCTAGAACTTAGAACTAATTAAACCTAACTAACCTAAGGACATCACACACATCCATGCCCGAGGCAGGATTCGAACCTGCGACCGTAGCGGTCACGCGGTTCCAGACTGAAGCGCCTTTAACCGCACGGCCACACCGGCCGGCCAATTCCGGTTTATTCCGATGAGTCTTCGTCTTGGTGAAACCACTGTTCTGATTGTAGTTTTGTCTCCAAGGTGTAATGATGCACCTGGAATAAGGCCTGCTATACGTTGTATTCGAACTTTTTCGGTGGTTTCCCACTCTCGTCGTTTCTCACGTCAAAATCACCACTTTTGATTTTTTTGAACCGTTCGAAACACCGTGTTTTCCCAAGAGCATGTTCGCCGAAAGCTTCGACAAGCATTCGATGCGATTCCGCAGCAATTTTCTTCAAATGATATCAGAAAAACAATTCTGCCCGCAAATCGTAGTTCATAGGCACAAAACTCGACAGGTATGGAAGTTGGGTTACTGTGTATGACATTCGTCGTTAGCCGCTAGAAGAAGCAGATGGCGCTGCAGACGCGGCCTCACGGAACCTACGCTGATGGCTAGTAGCACCATCTATAGGTAAATTCCGGCTTCGTACTTCAACACGTGATCCACTCCACTACTACCGGAATTTTCAACAGCTGTCCTACGGCATGGAAGACGGCTCGAATAGTTCCACTACCAAAGCCAGGTAAAGACCTAGCACAACCCAACAGTTACCGGCCAATTAGCCTCTTGCCGACCCTTGGCAAGGTGCTCGAGAGAGTGCGGTTGAAGAGGCTGCATGGCACGCTTACAGCGCATGATGTTATACGACCCGAACAATTCGGTTTCAGGGACAATTTATCTGCCGAAATTCAACTTCTAAGGATCACCGAACGGAACAAGAAGGATACAAAAAGCAGCATTTCACGATTGGTGTATTCCTTGACGTCGAAAAAGCTTACGATAAGGTGTGGCGGCCCAACCTTATCGTTAAACTGCATCGCCCTACCCTTATTGCGGATTGTTACATTGGACTCATAGACAGCTTTCTGCAGGACAGGAAACTGTATGCCCTAGTCGACGATAAAAACTCCGAAATGAAACTGATCTCCGCAGGAATTGCGCAGGGCTCTGTCATTTCGCCTCTGCTTTTCAACTTATATATAAATGACATCCAAACAGTCCCCCTTGTTATGCGGACGATACGGCCTTTCTGACGACTGGACGACACTTGGACCAGCTAATTGCTAGGATACAACGCCAACTTGTTGTAATGGAAGGCTGGGCGCTGCAAAGTAAGACAACGATCAACCCGACGAATACGGCAGCCGTTATGTTCACACGGAGGAAACCAGTTCTGAACGACAGACTCCAAATAGCTGATCAATTTACCCCCTGGTCGCTGGGAGTGAAGTACCTCGGTGTCTACCTTGACAAAAATTTCTCTTTAGCAGCATATTGAGCCGCGCGGCATTAGCCGAGCGGTCTGAGGCGCTGCCGTCATGGACTGTGCGGCTGGTCCCGGCGGAGGTTCGAGTCCTCAAAAAAAAATTTAAAAAGAAATGGTTCAAATGGCTCTGAGCACTATGGGACTTAACAGCTATGGTCATCAGTCCCCTAGAACTTAGAACTACTTAAACCTGACTAACCTAAGGACATCACACAACACCCAGCCATCACGAGGCAGAGAAAATCCCTGACCCCGCCGGGAATCGAACCCGGAAACCCGGGCTTGGGAAACGAGAGCGCTACCGCACGACCACGAGATGCGGGCGGTTCGAGTCTTCCCTCGGATATGTGTGTGTGTGTTTGTCCTTAGGATAATTTAGGTTAAGTAGTGTGTAAGGTTAGGGACTGATGACCTTAGCAGTTAAGTCCCATAAGATCTCACACACATTTGAACATTTTTTGAACAACATATTGACGGCAAGAGGAAGGCAGCCCAGAAGATGGTCAGGTCATTGATTCCGTTCCTGAAGAGTAAGGATCTCAACCCTAAGTCTAAACTCCAATTGTATAAGGCAACTGTGGAACCGACAATGTTATATAGCTCCACCTCGTGGCGAACTACGTCCAACTTCAGTAAACTCCAAGCGCTGCAAAACATTGCTACCGATGGATCACAGGAGCTCCATGGTGGACAAGAAACGTCGCCATCCGCAGCGCACTCCACGAGACCACTACACAAGAGAAGGTCCATGACAAGGCTCTACGGGTTTTTGACAAAATAGATCCCCTTAGGGACGAAGTTCGACAATTAGAATCGGTAGGAACCGTAAACCCTGTAAGATGGCACAAGTATAGAGTAACGAAGTCAATAACGTTTCACCCCCCATAGGCGATCTGTCATAACACGAGGAAGCAGTCGCACATAACAGCCTAGACACACCTCACCCTCCACAGGAGATAGACATCCCCAAAGACAGCAGGCTAAAGGTCCCATTGAGTGCCCAAGCCTAACTGAATGTGTAATAAGTGTTTTCCTTTTATCCTTACATCCTGTCCTAGAAGAATAAGTCATCAAGGATAATTCCATCAGCGCACACTATAAATAAATAAATAAATAAATAAATAAAAATCCACTGCTATTGCTACCGAGTGCCGTCCGCGAGTTGTTGCATGTTGACGTCGGACGTAGCCGGTGGTCACATTAATGTTCCGTCCAGTGTGAACAGACAGCCATTTGATGGTAAAGTGGCCTTCGGTTCCGTGTCGTTGCCGTCCATTGTGAATCGACATGTAACGAGATCCGCAGAGCAGTTGTACGTTCCTGTTCAGGGCCGGCGCAAGCCCAAGTGCCGTCCCGTGCGAGCTGCTAAATTGCAGTTCCAACCCCCCGCCCCCCCCCCCCCCCCCCAGCTATTTTTTTTTTCAAAACGTTTGTGGAATTTCATTTCAACAAATCTGTAGGAAATATCATCAATGACATCAATGAAAGTTCTTCTGACTAATCTTGACTGCCTCGGCCAACTACCGAAACGAATTCTATCATTTTCGTTGTAGTGAACGCAACAATACCTGTTGCCTGGAAAGGCGAAGTGGTGACGCGGTAGCGCCAGGAACTAGGTCACGTGACGGGGTACAGCGAGGCTACAGTTAAACTAGCGCCGAAGAAGAAGAAGCAAGAAGTAATGTTCAACCATTATTCCCATAATGCGAGAAGAATAAAACACTCGGAAACTGGCATTGAAGGGCTTATCAAAATTGCTTTATTCTTAACATGTAACCGCAGTATCGAACTTTGCATTCGAATTTCCAAATGAGATTTCGTTTCCTGCAAAATTAGTTGTGAGTAAACGCACGGCGCGTAACAGGCTGGCAGCGCTCCACTCATAAGAATACTGGCGTGTACGCCAGACTGCTGCCTCCTCTCTGTTCCTACGGCGTAAACATGACGGTGCTGCCACAGTGGCGAGGAAGAAATTAGTCCTCCTTCCTGCCCTTGTTCAACAGGGGCGGCCGGCAGGTAGTCGAGGCGCCATGCCACAGTTCCCGAAGCCGCTCCCTCCGAGGTTTGGTTTCGAATCCCCTCTTGGACACGAATGTTGAGTTTCTCTTATAAAAAAAATAGAAGGAAGGGGGGGGGGGCAGATTTGCCGCCCCGTGCGGCCGCACGTTTCGCAAGTGCCTTGCGCCGGCCCTAGCTTAGCGTAGCTTCCCTGCCGACAGCAGGTGGTGTGAGGTGTGGCGCGCTGTGTTGTTGCAGAGCTGGAGCTGAGCTGCTCACAGCCCGGCCTGCGCGTCAGCAGCTCTGCAGACAGCCTGAGCGCGTGCGCCCGCCAGCCCCTCGCCCACCACGGCCTCCCGCTACAGTCCTGCGCCAACACCTGTCGCAGCAGCACTGAGCTCAACGCCATGTGAGTACCCGTCTAGCCTCTGCTACTCGCTCTCTCTCTCTCTCTTTCACTGTTAGTAGTTTTAGTGGCTACGCGGACGAGGAACTGGTGACGTCACAGCGTGGAACTCCACGTTCCAGAGCAGTGCGGAGCGGGAAATGAAGTGTATTGCCACGTCAGATTTTTGCGTCGTGGTGAGGACCGTGGTCAATGTGATGCGACATCATTTTTACTCCACAAGCACAACGAAGCCGCTATATTACATCTGTGTCATAGAGTACGTGGTTCGATTATGAGCATACGTTAGAACCGACAGTCGTGATCGCAATAATACAGAGGGGTCCAAAGAAATGTATCCACCGTTTAAAAGTCCATAACTGGCAAACTAACTGACGGAGTTGTCTCATCTTTGGTAGTGTAATAGTTTGTAGTTCCGGCAATCGCCATAGAATAGAAATATCTCTGGAGTGAGCATTGCGTCCTGCGCATGTTGTCAACATTAAATTGGAATTGTCACGTGATCTAGGGACGACGTCGATTGTTTAACGTAAATTCGCGTCCGCCATCAGGTGACGTCACGTATCGTCACACAACACCAAAACGTTCTACAATACCTTTCGAATGGAGGCATTCCCACAGGTCGTCAACGGAACGAAACGTCATTTCACGGTACATCAAGGTTTCTCGAGACGAAAATTTTGACGGTACCAGTCTGTTAACGTCTTAAGTTAACCTATTTCCGCCGCGCTCATTCTCCTTATAATAGTGGATTTTGTACTGTTGTATCTTCATAATCTTTATTTTGTAATAACGCTTTGTTTTAGTGACAAATCGGAGATGCTCGATGACGACTGAGATATTTTTCCCACTTTCTTACACAACCGAGGTCGTATATCTGAAGGCGAAAAGTTATTTAGGTTTTACGATAACACAACGGCGCCGACGCCCACAATGTATATGTATAAGAACATAAGTAGACGAAGCAAATTCCACCATATGACATTTTAAGCAAACAAGTCAGCCTTAATGAAGGAGTCAAATACAGTTGTTTATGACGTTATTAATTACGTAAGAAAAAATATAATGGATAATTTTAACAGGCTTCATTAATTCGTTTGAAACTTTCTTTGATGTGTATGGATGTACATATTTTCCCTAGCAAATAATTGTCGGTGTTTTGAAGCGTTCTCCCACTTCTCAGTAATTTACCAAACACAATTGATCAAGAACATAGGTTATAAAGTTACAAATTTTGTCGTTGTTAGCTTCTCAGTTCTGATACTATACTCTGTTAATTTTATGCATATTAGGGATGGTGACTCAGAACCCCAATTTCGCCGTTCAGTACTGTGTTAAGCGACTTGACGAGATGTGATAAGAAAGACATTGTAAATACATGCTGACGTGAAGCTTCTGTGACGTCATGCTCGTTCATTTTGCTCCTCAAAGCTAAGAGCCCAATTCATTTCAAGTTGTTGTTGTTGTGGTCTTCAGTCCTGAGACTGGTTTGATGCAGCTCTCCATGCTACTCTATCCTGTGCAAGCTTCTTCATCTCCCAGTACCTACTGCAACCTACATCCTTCTGAATCTGCTTAGTGTACTCATCTCTCGGTCTCCCTCTACGATTTTTACCCTCCACACTGCCCTCCAATGCTAAATTTGTGATCCCTTGATGCCTCAAAACATGTCCTACCAACCGATCCCTTCTTCTAGTCAAGTTGTGCCACAAACTTCTCTTCTCCCCAATCCTATTCAATACCTCCTCATTAGTTACGTGATCTATCCACCTTATCTTCAGTATTCTTCTGTAGCACCACATTTCGAAAGCTTCTATTCTCTTCTTGTCCAAACTAGTTATCGTCCATGTTTCACTTCCATACATGGCTACACTCCAAACAAATATTTTCAGATCATTTCAAGTATCAGACGTAAACTTCTATGGTGCCTGCAAAACGTCTATACTAAATCCATAGCACTTACGAAGGGAATCTGTCTTTACTAGCGATATGACAACATTCAAAATTTATAGGATAAATGTCGGACAAATCTACGGCGTCCCGAGTTCACGTGACCATTGTGGCAACGTATGTTGACAACACAAAATCAATTCTGCGCTTCTGAAAGCTCACTCCAGAGATATTTCTACTCTATGGCAATTGCCACACAAGCGTTGTATTGCGTTGTTTTGTTTTGTCAGATGACAGTACCCATATAGTCTGTGTTTTGTTGTTAGTTGCACCTAGTTAATCGAGTAAACATGGCTGGCGCTAGGCTTACATTCGATGAGCTTCAGAAGCTCCAGAAATCCATTTTAATGGTTCAAATGGCTCTGAGCACTATGGGACTTAACATCTGTGGTTATCAGTCTCCTAGGACTTAAAACTATTTAAACCTAACTAACCTAAGGACATCACACACATCCATGCCCGAGGCAGGATTCGAACCTGCGACCGTAGCGGTTACGCTCTTCCAGACTGAAGCGCCTAGAACCGCACGGCCACACCGGCCGGCCAATCAATTTTACCTACCATCCGAGACTTGTATGGAGACAGAACAGTTCACCTTCAACAAGATGGTGCCCCAGCCCACTACCAAAATCGTGTTATGGTGTATCTCGACGAAAACCTACCAGGAAGGTAGATAGACCGAAGAGGTGCTGTGAAGTATCCGCGTTCCGCAGACCTAACTCCTCTGGACTTTTACCTGTGAGGAACATTGAAGGATGTCGTTTAGCGACAAAAGCCACGCACATTGGATGAACTTCGAGAATCCATCGTACATTCATGTGCAAATATCCAACTGAACACGTTGCAGTCAGTAGTTCGTGCTGCAGTTCGGCGGCATCGTTTGTGTGTGGATGTTAATGGTGAAGATTTCGAACACCTCCAGTGATATCTTTAAGTTGGACCTTAAGCTACACTTTCACCAAAAATGACACAACTCCGTCAATTAGTTCGCAAGTTATGGACTTTTAAACAGTGGATACATTTTTTGGACCCCTCTGTATTTGTTTATTTAGCGATTTGGGCTTACGTTAAAACCATCTTCAGAATTTTTGGCCCGTTTGGCTGGTGCTGGCGGCTCCTCGGTTGACAATGTACGATCGTGATATGACGAGAAGACCGAAGAGGCGCCAGCACCTGAAGTAGGAGGCCAAAATTCTGAAGATGGCTTTAACGTAAGCCGAAAACGCTAAATAAACAAATATTGCGATCTCGACTGTCGGTTTTACCCTAAATAAAGCAGCTGATCGCTGTACTCCAACAATGTTGTCTAAAATTGTAATGAATATAAGCTGTTTCCAATCATCTGCAAATAAGGATCTCTCGAAAACGCGTCATTCTAACTACGGTTCGTTATAATAAAATGACCGGAAACGACATATCGGTACGTAAAGGTAGCTTCCTGTTTGATGTTTTTAGTGTTATAAATTGATTGCTACGAAATTATACCGTTTCTGCACTACGGCACAACGGTGATCTATCAAAAGCGCGTCTATTTGGTACAGTTTAACATTAAATACCAAATAATGACAGTTGCAGATACAGCCTTTAGACAGTATATGACATGTACGGTGACTTGGCTGCTATGTGAAAGCTGTCGTGCAGTTGATAGCGGCCGGCAGGGGTGGCCGAGCGGTTCTAGGCGCTAGTCTGGAACCGCGCGACCGCTACGGTCGCAGGTTCGAATCCTGCCTCGGGCATGGATGTGTGTGATGTTCTTAGGTCAGTTGTGTTTAAGTAGTTCTAAGTTCTAGGGGACTGATGACCTCAGAAGTTAGGTCTCATAGTGCTCAGAGCCATTTGAACCATTTGTGAAGCCACTTTCCTTCTCCCACTAGCGTCAGAAGAGGCCATCACATTAAAAGCTAACATGAAGTATCCGCTGTTTTTTATATTTATACGTGTGTTTTACAAAAATATGTACACTAAAGCGCCAAAGAAACTGGTATAGGCATGCCTATTCAAATACAGAGACACGTGAACAGGCAGAATACGGCGCTGCTGTCGGTAACGCCTATATAAGACAGGTGTCTGGCACTGTTGTTAGATCGCTTATTGCTCCTACAATGGCAGGTTATCAAGATTTAAGTGAGTGTGAATGGGTTTTTATAGTCGGCGCACGAGTGATGGGACGCAGCACATCCGAGGTAGCAATGAAGTGCGGATTTTCCTGTACGACTATTTCACGAGTGTACCGTGAATATCTGGAATCTGGTAAAACATCAAATCTCTGATATCGCTGCGGCCGGAAAAAGATCCTGCAGGAACGGGAGCATCGTTTTACGTGACAGAAATGCAACCCTTCCGCAAACTGTTGCAGATTTCAATGCTCGGCCTCCAACAAGTGTCAGCGTGCGAACCATTCAACGAAACATCATCGATGTGGGCTTTCGGAGTCGAAGGTCCTCTCGTGTACCCTTTATGACTGCACAACACAAAGCTTCAGGACGTTGCACTGTTGACTGGAAACATTTTACCTGGTTGGACAAGTCTCGTTTCAAATCGTATCCAGCGAATGGACGTGTAAGAGTATGGAGACAACCTCATCAATCCGTGGACCCTGCATGTCAGCAGCCGACTATTCAAACTGTTGGAGGTTCTGTAATGGTGTGGGGCGTGTGCAGTTGGAGTGATATGGGACCCCTAATACGTCCAGGAATGACTTTCACAGGTGACACGTACGTAAGCATTCTGTCTGCTCACCTGCATCCATTCGTGTCCATTGTGCATTCCGACGGACTCGGGCAATTCCAGCAGGACAATGCGACACCCCACACGTCCAGAATTGCTACAGAGTGGCTCCAGCAACACTCTTCTGAATTTAAACACTTCCGCTGGCCACCAGACTCCCCAGACATGAACATTACTGAGCAAATTTGGGATGCTTTGCAACGTGCTGTTCAGAAGAGATCTCCACCCCCTCGTACTCTTACGTATTTGTGGACAGCCCTTTAAGGTTCATGGTGTAAATTCCCTCCAGCACTACTTCAGACATTAGTCGAGTCCATGCCACGTCGTGTTGCGTCACTTTTGCATGCTCGCGGGGCCCCTACACGATATGAGACAGCTGTGCCAGTTTCTTTGGCTTTTCAGTGTATTATTCTTGAGCGTTGGCGTCCGTATCTGAGCACGGCAAGTC
This sequence comes from Schistocerca gregaria, assembly GCF_023897955.1. Classification (NCBI taxonomy): domain Eukaryota; kingdom Metazoa; phylum Arthropoda; class Insecta; order Orthoptera; family Acrididae; genus Schistocerca; species Schistocerca gregaria. The sequence goes on from NC_064921.1 coordinate 754,361,221, forward strand.
TCCCGTCTGACTTCTTCGGCAGGGTCCCTGGGCAGTTTAAGAATTCCCTGTTCAACAGAGCTAATGATATCCAGAGCGGGTGGTGTCCTCGAGATGGGCGCAAAGTTAAGCCCCTTCTCCAAGACCGAAACCGCCGCGTAAGGTAGAGATTCTTCCACGATCTGTCTACGAAGTTGTGATCTAATTTTTCTTCTTGTGGCAAACTGTCACTGAAGCAATGAAATTTTTCAATCTTCCGTGCTGTGTCGTATTGTTACTTCCAGTCTGAACGCGGCCACGGTCGATATCAACCAACGCCCAAGAATCTCCTAAGATTAGTGACGAAATCTTCAGGTGAAGGGCCAGTAGACCTCTGGATACGAAGTCCATTTCCCACAGAATGTGACGAATCCTCTCTCTCGCCAGGGCGTGGCCGGCTCGCTTTTTAATTCTATTGGCGACTGCAGAGTTAATAGAGAGCGAAACCTTCGGGGAAGTTGGAATAATTCGAAGATCTTGGCATCTTAATACGAACGTAAGTGCGCACAGCAGTCTGCTCCTCTTATTCCGAAGTTTATCAAACTTATTCACTTCTTTCACCATCTCCTCCCCGTACAATTGTAGGATGTGTTGCTTGAGGTTTTCCCGACGGACTAGTTGTAAATACTCTTCTCGGGCGATAGGTCGAATCTCATGAAAACTCCACAATATTTCGTCGGCGCAACTGACAGACATCTTCAGGTGCGGCGAACACACTGCTCAGGCTGTGCAACATGGCGCGTTCACGTCTCCGCAGTTTCTTCTCTAATTGTAATAAATATCAGGCTACAGTAATAGCCTGAGTAGTGTGATTGCCGCATCTGAAGATGTCGGTCAGTTGTGCAGACGAAATATTGTAGTTTTCACAACGACATCCGACGTCTCGCCCGAGAACCCTGTTTATAAGATTTTGCCTACTTGCGGTTCATAATAAACATGCGATTCCGAACTGAATTGCAGTTATGACATTTTTCATTGTCAGGATGCCACAATCTTCTTCTGTGACTAAACGTATCAGTTTCTCAGGTCCATGTTTCGTGTCGTCCGAAATCTGTAAGTTCGGGCGATGAGATCTGCTACATTGTGACTGCACACGTAGTGGCGTGCTGATTTAAAAACATCGGTCTTATTCGCCCGATGTCGGTCGTCGGCGGAATCCAGCGACATCGGTGCCACGGCAATACAGCATAAGTTCTCATCTCTATTCAGCTAGAAGAAGGGAAGTGAGTGGTTTCTCATACCAGACCGTGGTTCGGAAGCAGGTGCCAGCTGTCGTGAGCTGTGTAGTAACTAGGGTAACTGGCGGGCAGGGAAAACTCAGAATTTCCGCCTTACCTCTCTGCTCCCTCACGACGTCCTCTCATTTACGTTTAAGCTTAGTCGTTGTTTAGCTTGTTTAATCTACATCTGCATCTACATCTACATCTACGTGAATACTCTCCAATTCACTATTAAGTACCTGGCAGAGAGTTCAGCGAACCATCTTTAATCTACGTTACTGGCCATTAAAATTGCTACACCACGAAGATGACGTGCTACAGACGCGAAATTTAACAGACAGGAAGAATATGCTGTGATATGCAAATGATTAGCTTTTCAGAGCATTCGCACAAGGTTGGCGCCGGTGGCGACACCTACAACGTGACGACATGAGGAAAGTTTCCAACCGATTTCTCATACACAAACAGAAGTTGACCGGCGTTGCTTAGTGAAACGTTGTGATGCCTCGTGTAAGGAGGAGAAATGCGTACCATCACGTTTCCGACTTCGATAAAGGTCGGATTGTAGCCTATCGCGATTGCAGTTTATCGTATCGCGACATTGCTGCTCGCACTGGTCCAGATCCAATGACTGTTAGCAGAATATGGAATCGGTGGGTTCAGGAGGGTAATACGGAACGCCGCGCTCGATCCCAACGGCCTCGTATAACTATCAGTCGAGATGACAGGCATCTTATCGGCATGGCTGTAACGGAGAGTGCATCCACGCCTCGATCCCTTAGTCAACAGATGGGGACGTTTGCAAGACAACAACCATCTGCGCGAACAGTTCGACGACGTATGAAGCAGCATGAACTATCAGCTCGGAGACAATGGCTGCGGTTATACTTGACGCTGCATAGGAACGCCTGCGATGGTGTACTCAGCGACGAACCTGGGTGCACGAATGGCAAAACGTCATTTTTTCGGATGAATTCAGGTTCTGTTTACAGCATCATGATGGTCGCATCCGTGTTCGGCGACATCAAGGTGAACGCACATTGGAAGCGTGTATTCGTCATCGCCATACTGGCGTATCATCCGGCGTGATGGTATGGGCAGCCATTGGTTACACGTCTCTGTCACCTCTTGTTCGCATTGACGGCACTTTGAACAGTGGACGTTACATTTCAGATGTGTTACGACCCGTGGCTCTACCCTTCATTCGATACCTGCGAAATCCTACATTTCAGCAGGATAATGCACAACCGCATGTTGCAGGTCCTGTACGGGCCTTTCTGGATACAGGAAATGTTCGACTGCTGCCCTGGCCAGAACATTCTCCAGATCTCTCACCAATTGAAAACGTCTGGTCAATGGTGGCCGAGCAACTGGCTCGTCACAATACGCCAGTCACTACTCTTGATGAACTGTGGTATCGTATTGAAGCTGCATGGGCAGCTGTACCTGTATACGCCATCCAAGCTCTGTATGACTCAATGCCCAGGCGTATCAAGGCCGTTATTACGGCCAGAGGTGGTTGTTCTGGGTACTGATTTCTCGGGATCTATGCAACCCAAACTGCGTGAAAATCTAATCACATGACAGTTCTAGTATAATATATTTGTCCAATGAATACCCGTTTACCATCTGCATTTCTTCTTGGTGGAGCAATTTTAATGGCCAGAAGTGTATTGTTCTAGCGTTCAACTCTCGAATAGCATGCGGGAAGAGCCAGCACTTAGATCTTTCTGTGTGAGCTCTGATTTATCTTATTTTATCATGATGATCATTTCTTCCTACGTAGGCAGGCGTCAATAGAATATTTTCGCAATCGGAGGAGGAAGTCGGTGACTGAAATTTCACGAGAAGTTCCTGCTGCAACGTGAAACGCCTTTGTTTCCATGTCTGCCACCCCAATTCACGTATCGTGTCCGTGGCACTCTCTCCCCTATTTACCGATAGTACAAAACGAGCTGCCCTTCGTTGAACTTTTTCGATGCCCTCCGTGAGTGCCTTCTGATGAGGATCCTCCACCACACAGCAGTACTCCAGAAGAGGGCGGACAGGCGTTTTGTAAGCAGTCTCATTAGTAAAATTGTTGCACTCACCTAGTGTTCTGCCAATAAATCGTAGTCTTCCTTTTGGCTACTCAGAGCCCAAGGAAGTCTACATGTAAATTGGTCCTACAAGCGTTTGTAAGTAGGAGTAGTTGCCAGCGGATCTTGAAAAGTATTGAATTTGAAGCCATATCGTGTGACGGTTGTGCAGCAATTATGGGAGGATGACAGCCATAAACGTGTAGATTACTGCTTTTGAATACATCAACGATGTTTTGTTAGACTCTTTCCGTTGCATCAGGAGTGATGAAGCATGGTTTCATCTTTCCGGTCATGTGAATTCACACAACACGAGGTACTGGGCAACGGAGAGCCCTAACACTGTGTGTCAGCAACCACTCCATGAAGAGAAGACGGCGTTTGGTGTGATGCAACAGAAACGCACATCACTGGACCGATATTTTTTGACACTATCCTCAACACGGTTGCATGTATGGAAATTTTTAGTACATTTTGTGCTCAACTCGCTGAATATTAAAGACAATACTGCTTGTTCCAGCAACGTGTTCCAGTAACGTGGGACACATGCCACATGTCTAAGGTGGCCCTGCAACGAATGTATGATGTCTTCATGGAGAAACGAACTGTCAGCAAACATTTACGGCAGCCACGTTCGCCGGATCTGACAACATGTGATTTTTTCGCGTTGGGACACTTGAAGAGCAAGGTCTATGAAACAAGTCCACACACAATGCAGGAACTGAAAGGCAACATCAGCCCATCGATATCCGAACTTTCCGCCGGATGTATCAGGATACGCTTAGACATGCACAGCTGTGTATAGATGTCGCAAGGGATCACTTTCAACATCTTCTACAAATGTATTTTTCGTTGTAAATAAATGGTAAGTCCATTTCAGCTCTTCGTTTCTATAACTTCACTACATTACCTTTATACTTAAACGGGGTACTTTTAGATGCGCCACCATGTACAACAAAGCGGCAAGAAATAAGCTGAACACGTGAGATCGTATTGAAACCGAATGGAAGACTTCGATTTATTGGAAGGATTCTGGAAAGGAGCAGTGTATCTCTAAATAAATCTGCTGACATTGTCATACACCTGTATCTCTAACGTCGATCAGTTGTAGAATTTTGGAACACGTATTTTGTTCGAGTATAAATGCTTTTCTGGAGACTAGAAATCTACTCTGTACGTATCAGCATGGGTTTCGAAAAAGACGATCGTGTGAAACCCAGCTATCGCTATTCGTCCACGAGACTCAGAGGGCCATAGACACGGGTTCCCAGGTAGATACCGTGTTTCTTGACTTCCGCAAGGCGTTTGATACAGTTTCCCACAGTCGTTTTATGAACAAAGTAAGAGCATGTGCACTATCAGACTAATTGTATGATTGGATTGAAGAGTTCCTAGATAAAAGAACGCAGCATGTCATTCTCAATGGAGAGAGGTCTTCCGAAGTAAGAGTGACTTCAGGTGTGCCGCAGGGAAGTGTCGTAGGACCGTTGCTGTTCACAGTATATATTAATGACCTTGTGGATAACACCGGAAGTTCTAGAGGTTTTTTGCGGATGATGCTGTAGTATGTAGAGAGGTTGTAACAAAGGAAAATTGTACTGGAACGCAGGAGGATCTGCAACGAATTGACGCATGGTACAGGGAATGGAAATTGAATCTCAATGTAGACAAGTGTAATGTGCTTCGAATACATAGAAAGAAAGATCCTTTATCATTTAGCTACAATATAACAGGTCAGCAACTGGAAGCAGTTAATTCCATAAATTATCTGGGAGTACGCATTAGGAGTGATTTAAAATGGAATGTCCATGTAAAATTAATCGCCGGTAAAGCAGATGCCAGACTGAGATTCATTGGAAGAATCCTAAGGAAATGTAGTCCGAAAACAAAGGAAGTAGGTTACAGTACACTTGTTCGCCCACTGCTTGAATATTGCTCACCGGTGTGGGATCCGTACCAGATAGGGTTGATAGAAGAGATAGAGAAGATCCAACGGAGAGCAGCGCGCTTCGTTACAGGATCATTCAGTAATCGCGAAAGCGTTTCGAGAACATACGTTCACCGAGGTCAAGAAGTATATTGCTCCCTCTTACGTATATCTCGCGAAGAGACCATGAGGATAAAATCAGAGAGATTAGAGGCCACACAGAGGCATACCGACAATCTTTTTTTCCGCGAACAATACGAAACTGGAATAGAAGGGAGAACCGATAGAGGTACTCAAAGTACCCCCCGCCACACACCGTCAGGTGGCTTGTGGAGTATGGATGTAGATGTAGAAGTAGCCTCCGCCATGCGCTGTGCCGTGGCTAACTGTATGAAGTCAGCGCTGGCGTCATTTTTATCTCTGTTGCACGAGTTCTATCTACGACTGACTCTATAAAGCCGAATGTCTTATCTGTGACGCATGTGCATTTTGCTCTACAATATACACTACATGATCAAAAGTATCTTGATACGTATTAGAGGACAATAATATGGAATATGTCCACCCTTCGCGTTTATGACGGCTAGAACCCCGATGAGGACACTTTCAATGAGGCGACTTATTGCTTGTGGAGGAATGGGAGCCCATTGTTCTTCAAGAGAAGAAATCAGAGAAGGTAGTAATGTTGAATGCTGGGGTCTGGAGCGAAGTCGACGCACCAACTCATTCCAAACGTCTTCCATCGGGTTCAAATCGCGACTCTGGGCAAGTCACATGCCAGGAATGTTAATTTCAACAAATCATTGCCCCTCATATGATGCTTTCTGGTAGGATGCATTGTTATGCTGATACAAAATTTAATCATCTCCGAACTGTTCCTCTACTGTATGCAGTGCACAATGCTGTATAGTGTTCATATACGAGGTGCCACAATAAAGTAATGAGACTGATGTGAAAAAAAAAGTTGCTTACCGTTTTAGTCAAGTTTAGTGTTGTCTTCTTCAATGTAGTTCCCTTCTGATTGAACACACTTTTTCCAGCGTTTCTGCCATTGATGGTGACATTTCTGGAACTCATCTTCTGTAATATCCTCCAAGACTCTAGTCACAGCTTTCTGGACACCTTGTGTTGTTTGAAAATGGTGTCCCTTGACCACCGTTTTGCCTCTTGGAAATAGAAAAAAGTCGCACGGAGCGATATCTGGTGAATAAGGTGGCCTGGGTAGTATTGAAATTTGTCTTAAGGTTAAAAATTGCTGTACTGACGGAGCAGTATGGGATGGCGCATTATCGTGATGCAAAATCCAATATTCAGCAATGTTGGCATGGACACAAATAACTCTTTTACGAAATCTTTTTAAAATTTCTTTGTGGTGATATTGGTTAACAGTTTGTCCAGGAGGCACCCACTCTTTATGAACAATTCCCTTGGAATCAAAGAAGCACACAAGCATGCATTTCAGTTTTGACTTTGACATGCGAGCTTTTTTTGGTCTGGGTGATCCCTTTGAGCGCCATTATGAACTTTGGCGTTTTGTCTTCTCGCTGTTGTGGTGTGAGACTTTTAGCGACCATTTTTGCACAAATCTTTCTCATACCAAGATCTTCAGTTATTATTAGACGAACCATTTCTCGATTGATGTTCAGTTCTTGTACAATCATTTTCACGGATAATATTCAATCGGATCATACGAGTTCACGCACCCTGGTCAAGTTGACATCCATCCGTGGGGTTGATGGTCGTCCACTGCGGTCTTCATCTTCAACATTCGTTCTGCCTTCACGAAACATTTTATGCCAACGAAAAACTTGAGCTCTTGACATAATCTCCTCTCCAAAAGCCTTCTGAAGCTTACCGTAAGTTGTCGTCGCGTTTTCACCCAATTTAAGGCAAAAAGAAATGGCATACCGTTGCGCAATGTTATGCGATTCCGTTTCCGTGACGAGAGACACAAACACATGTTTACTTATTACAGCAAAACTCACGACTGAGCAGTTGCATTGATATGCACTTGGACTAGAAGCAGCTTATAGACCAAGGTCAAAGATATTGTGCCTACACAATCCTGCAGGGTTGCCACATCTTACAAATAAAATCAGTCTCATTACTTTATTGTGGCTCCTTGTACTTCCACATTTAGCGTTTTAAATTCAACAGGGCGCCATACCGTAACCTCGAAAAACACCCCTGCACCCCAATACCACTTCTCTCTACTTAACTGAAATAAAATGTCATGTGGCTAGGGCCTCCCATCGGGTAGACTGAGCGCTTGGTGTAAGTCTTTGTTTAGTTGACGCCACTTCGACGACTTGCATGCCGATGAGGATGAGATGATGATGAAGACAACACAACACCCAGTCCCAGAGCAGAGAAAATCTCCGACCCAGCCAGGAATCGAACCTGGGTCCTTTTGCGTGGCATTCTGTCGCGCTGCAGTAACAGCACAGACGGCAGGAGGCAGCACAAGCGGTATATTCTATTAGAATATACGTTAGTTCTGTCCTTCAGACTAAGAGTAGTTTTTGATAATTTTGTTGACATAGCTTAGGCTGCATACTTTACAAATTATTTTAATTGCTTTGAAAATCAAAGACTTACGTTAAGTACATTTGTTTTACCGATTGACACTAGCAATTCACATGTTATTTCGGCTATTTTTGACTAGGAGACGAAAATGTGGGTAACATTGTGTTACATGATTTCATTATACAGGGCGATCAAAAAGTCAATATAAATTTGAAAACTTAATAAACCACGGAATAATGTAGATAGAGAGGTAAAAATTGACACACATTCTGGGAATGACATGGGGTTTTATTAGAACAAAAGAAAAACACCAAGTTCACAAAATGTCCGACAGATGGAGCTGGACAGCGAAACGTCAGTGACTGCGCATGACAATCGTGTATAAAAGGAGCTGTAATGAGAGAGAAAATCAAATGCGCCAGCAGTCGCAGCATGTTGATGTTACCTGAAAAGGCGCTTTTAGTGAAGCTGTATTATCAGAATGGGGAATGTGCTAGTTCAGCGTTACGATCCTACCACCATAGGAAGGGGATTCGAACGGGTAAAGGTCCGTTGACAAATGCAGCTTTGGCGAGAACGATTTCGAAGTTCGAAGCCACGGGTTGTTTAGACGATAGACGCCTTAGTGACCGACAGAGCACAAGGCGTAATACTGCTGAGACAGTTAGGACGAAATGGAGACTGTAGCGGGTTCGTCTATGCACAGGGAAATCAGCGCACCGGCATTCCATACACTACTGTTTGGTTGCCACTTTCGCGTACCCTCCCATGTTATCCGTACAAAATCCATCGGCATCATAAACTGTTACCTGGCGCTTTAGTGAAGTGGAGGGCATTTGCGGTGTGGGCGTTTGTAAAGATGGCGGAAGGTGACGATTGGTTGAGTAACGTGTTGTGGACCGACGAAGCTCATTTCACGCTCCGAGGGTCTGTCAACGCCCACAACTGCAGAATTTGGGCTACCGAAAATCCTAGAACTGTCGTGGAAACTCAATTGCACGACGAGAAAGTCGCGGTATGGGTTCGATTTACCACATCTACTTTTATTGGACCTTTTTTCTTCGAGGAAATGCGTGATTCTGGTTTTGTAACCGCTACCGCGACGGGTGAGAGGTACGCCGATATGTTACAGAATCGCATCATCCCCAACGTGGCTGATAAACACCTGCTGGAACGTACGATGTTTATGGAGGATGGCGCTCCACCCCATATTGCTAGACACGTGAAAGATCTCTTGCGCGCATCGTTTGGTGATGACCGTGTGCTCACCCTCCATTTTCGTCATGCTTGGCCTCCCAGGTCCCCAGACCTCAGTCCGTGCTATTATTGGCTTTGGGGTTACCTGAAATCGCAAGTATATCATTATCGACCGACATCTCTAGGGATGCTGAAAGACAACATCCGACATCAATGCCTCACCATAACTCTTGGACATGCTTTACAGTGCTGTTCACAACATTATTTCCTGTAAAGAACATGAGCTTTGCTTTGTCTTACTTTGTGTGGTCATTGTTGCTATTCTGATCACATGAAGCGCCATCTGTCGGATATTTTTTGAACTTTTGTGTCTTTTGGTACTAATAAACCCCATGTCTTTCCAAGCATGTGTGTCAATTTGTACCTCCCTATCAACATTATTCCGTGATTTATTCACTTTTCAAATTTATACTGACTTTTTAATTACCCAGTATGTTAATTATAACATAATACGACGATTTCCGTCGATCAGTGCTATATGCTTCCTCAACTGGTCTGTTACGTATTACGACACTCTCCATTGATCCACAGCCCAATCTCGAAGATCACGTAGCAGAGATGTCTAAATTTTCTACATCGTTGTTTCAACGTGGGAAAAGTAGAACCCCTGTTCAGCAGCGTGACTTCTGAAACACTTGTCCCTGTACCAACACTGTACCCTGTCGTCATATTTTTCATATATCACTGCCTACCCTGCCGCGCCAGGCTTCAGGCCACTGTTACCTGCGTTTTGTCAGAGTATCTTATGTGAGTAAATAAAAACATTTGCAGCCCGTACCATTGAAAGACTAGTTTCTAATCCGTGTCTTCTCCACTCATATATCGGTTGGTTATAACTGAAGTGATTAGCGACCACAAGGCAGTTGCTGCTAGGCTGAATACCGTAACACCTACAAGCATCAAAAAGAAACGCAAAGTATATCTATTTAAAAAGCTGATAAAAATGCTCTTAACGCCTTTTGAAGCGACGGTCTTCACTCCTTCCGTTCTGATCATGTAAGTGTAAAAAAATTGAGATAACATCGTCAGCAATTGAGAGATATATACCTGTACCACATAAATTAATAACTGATGTTACTGATCCCCCATGGTACACAAAACGGGTCAGATCTTTGTTGCAGAAGCAACGAAAAAACCATGCCAAATTTAAAAGAACGCTAAATCTCCAAGACCTGCAAAGTATTGCAGAAGTTCGAACTATAGCAAGTACTTCTTTGCGAGATGCTTTCAGTAATTTCCACAACGAAACTCTGTCTCGAAATCTGGCAGAAAACCCAAAGAGATTCTGGTCATACATAAAGCACAGCAGTGGCAAGACGCAATTAATACCTTCACTGCGCCATAACAACGGTGAACTCACTGATGACAGTTCCACTGAAGCAGAGTTATTAAACACTGTTTTCGGTAACTCCTTCACTAAAGAAGACGAAGTAAATATTCCTGAATTCCAATCAAGAATAACTGCCAAGATGAAAAACATAGAAGTAGATATCCTCGGAGTAACGAAGCAGCTTAAATCACTTAATAAAGGCAAGGCCTCCGATCCAGATTATATACCTGTCAGGTTCCACTCAAAGTATGCTGATAAAATAGCTCCATGTTTAGCAATTATATACAACCACTCGCTCACAGAAAGATCCGTACCTAAAGACTGGAAAATTGTTCACATCACACCAATACCCAAAAAGGGAAATAGGAGTAATCCGCTGAATTATAAGCCTATATCACTAACGTCGATTTGCAATAGGGGTTTGGAACATGTACTGTATTCGAACATTATGAAGTATATAGAAAAAACCGATTTATCGACACATACTCAGCATGGTTTCAGAAAATATCGTTCTTGTGAAACACAATTAGCTCTTTATACTCATGAAGTAATTAGTGCTATCAACAGGGGATGTCAAATTGATTCCATATTTTTAGATTTTCTGAAGGCTTTCGACACCGTTCCTCATAAGCGTCTTCTAACCAAACTGCGTGCCTACGGAGTATCGCCTCAGTTGTGCGACTGGATTCGTCATTTCCTGTCAGAAAGGTCACAGTTCGTAGTAAAAGACGGAAAGTCATCGAGTAAAACAGAAGTAATATCCGGCGTTCCCCAAGGAAGTGTTATAGGCCCTCTATTGTTACTGATCTATATTAACGACGTAGGAGACAGTCTGAGTAGCCGCCTTAGATTGTTTGCAGATGATGCTGTCATTTACCGTCTTATAAAGTCATCAGATGATCAAAACGGCTTGCAAAATGATTTAGATAAGATATATGTATGGAGTGAAAAGTGGCAATTGATCCTGAATAAGGAAAAGTGTGAAGTTATTCACATGAGAACTAAAAGAAATCAGCTAAATTTCGATTACGCGATAAGTCACACAAATCTGAAGGCTGTAAATTCAACTAAATACTTGGGGATTACAATTACAAATAACCTAAATTGGAACCATCACATAGATAATATTGTGGGTAGTGCAAAACCAAAGACTGCGTGCGATTCAATGGCATAACACTTAGAAGGTGCAACAGGTCTACTAAAAAGACTGCTTACTAAGCGCTTGTCCGCCCTATTCTTGAGTATTGTTTTGCGGTGTGGGATCCGCATCAGGTGGGACTGACGGATGACATCGAAAAAGTACAAAGAAGGGAAGCTCGTTTTGTATTATAGAGAAATAGGGGAGATAGTGTCACAGGCATGATACGTGAATTGGAGTGGCAATCATTAAAACAAAGCCGGTTTTTGTTGCGACGGGTCTTATCATGAAATTTTAATCAGCAGTTTTCTCCTCCGATTACGAAAACATTCTGTTGGCACCCACCTACATAGGGAGAAATGATCATCGCGATAAAATAAGAGAAATCAGGGCTCGCACAGAGAAATTTAAGTGCTCGTTTTTCCCGCGTGCCGTTCGAGAGTGGAACGGTAGAAAGACAGTTCGAAGGTGCCAGAATGAGATTTTGACTCTGCAGCGGAGTGTGCGCTGATATGAAACTTCCTGGCAGATTAAAACTGTGTGCCCGACCGAGACTCGAAGTCGGGACCTTTGCCTTTCGCGAGCAAGTGCTCTACCAACTGAGCTACCGAAGCACGACTCACGCCCGGTACTCACAGCTTTACTTCTGCCAGTATCCGTCTCCTACCTTCCAAACTTTACAGAAGCTCTTCTGCGAAACATGCAGAACTAGCACTCCTGAAAGAAAGGATACTGTGGAGACATGGCTTAGCCACAGCCTGGGGGATGTTTCCAGAATGAGATTTTCACTCTGCAGCGGAGTGTGCGCTGATATGAAACTTCCTGGCAGATTAAAACTGTGTGCCCGACCGAGACTCGAAGTCGGGACCTTTGCCTTTCGCCGGCAAGTGCGCTACCAACTGAGCTACCGAAGCACGACTCACGCCCGGTACTCACAGCTTTACTGTGTAGCTCAGTTGGTAGAGCACTTGCCCGCGAAAGGCAAAGGTCCCGAGTTCGAGTCTCGGTCGGGCACACAGTTTTAATCTGCCAGGAAGTTTCAGTTCGAAGGTGGTTCATTGAACCCTCAGCCAGGCACTTTATTGTGAATAGCAGAGTAATCACGTAGATGTAGATGTAGAAGTGCAGCTACTCACGGAGGCCCAGCGTGGTCTGCAGTTGTCGTATGGCACCGAAGCTTGATAGATACATTAGTGCATTAATGCAGAACCAATCTACACTGGAAAAAAATTAGTTCCAATTTTTGGCACTAGGTGCAAATCTGGCTCTGTACACTGTCTGTTTGATGTTATGACATCCACACTGTCTTCTGACATGCCATAATGTGAGTGAACAAGTATGGCCATCGAGAAGGGACACACTGTGCACTGTTAGTGAAATTGTTTTATTGTGAATGGCAAGAATTATAGTGCTGCATTGAGAAGCTCTGACGAAAGGCCTTATGTTAGTATATGTTTTAAAGAAGATTATAATGAAATTTGTAAACATAGGCTGAGCTTGGTGTGGCTCCTGGAAGAGAGAGGCGTCCTATCCCAGTGGAAGTTGCAGCGGTTGCTGTAACGGACCACGCAGTATGTGCCCTAGGTAGTGCTAGTGCTCGTCACATGTCACGAGAATTTTCCATACAATGGTGTACAGAAAATTTTGCAGTCAGTTTTACACAGGTATCCATACAGAATCCAGGTAGTGCATCAACTGAAAGCTCACGATCTGCTGAAACGTTCTGAATTTGCTCTTCACTTTCTGGCACAGATTGAAGTTGGTGACATGTGGCTGGGCGGCATTTTACACTCCTGGAAATTGAAATAAGAACACCGTGAATTCATTGTCCCAGGAAGGGGAAACTTTATTGACACATTCCTGGGGTCAGATACATCACATGATCACACTGACAGAACCACAGGCACATAGACACAGGCAATAGAGCATGCACAATGTCGGCACTAGTACAGTGTATATCCACCTTTCGCAGCAATGCAGGCTGCTATTCTCCCATGGAGACGATCGTAGAGATGCTGGATGTAGTCCTGTGGAACGGCTTGCCATGCCATTTCCACCTAGCGCCTCAGTTGGACCAGCGTTCGTGCTGGACGTGCAAGCCGCGTGAGACGACGCTTCATCCAGTCCCAAACATGCTCAATGGGGGACAGATCCGGAGATCTTGCTGGCCAGGGTAGTTGGCTTACACCTTCTAGAGCACGTTGGGTGGCACGGGATACATGCGGACGTGCATTGTCCTGTTGGAACAGCAAGTTCCCTTGCCGGTCTAGGAATGGTAGAACGATGGGTTCGATGACGGTTTGGATGTACCGTGCACTATTCAGTGTCCCCTCGACGATCACCAGAGGTGTACGGCCAGTGTAGGAGATCGCTCCCCACACCATGATGCCGGGTGTTGGCCCTGTGTGCCTCGGTCGTATGCAGTCCTGATTGTAGCGCTCACCTGCACGGCGCCAAACACGCATACGACAATAATTGGCACCAAGGCAGAAGCGACTCTCATCGCTGAAGACGACACGTCTCCATTCGTCCCTCCATTCACGCCTGTCGCGACACCACTGGAGGCGGGCTGCACCATGTTGGGGCGTGAGCGGAAGATGGCCTAACGATGTGCGGGACCATAGCCCAGCTTCATGGAGACGGTTGCGAATGGTCCTCGCCGATACCCCAGGAGCAACAATGTCCCTAATTTGCTGGGAAGTGGCGGTGCGGTCCCCTACGGCACTGCGTAGGATCCTACGGTCTTGGCGTGCATCCGTGCGTCGCTGCGGTCCGGTCCCAGGTCGACGGGCACGTGCACCTTCCGCCGACCACTGGCGACAACATCGATGTACTGTGGAGACCTCACGCCCCACGTGTTGAGCAATTCGGCGGTACGTCCACCCGGCCTCCAGCATGCCCACTATACGCCCTCGCTCAAAGTCCGTCAACTGCACATACGGTTCACGTCCACGCTGTCGCGGCATGCTACCAGTGTTAAAGACTGCGATGGAGCTCCGTATGCCACGGCAAACTGGCTGACACTGACGGCGGCGGTGCACAAATGCTGCGCAGCTAGCGCCATTCGACGGCCAACACCGCGGTTCCTGGTGTGTCCGCTGTGCCGTGCGTGTGATCATTGCTTGTACAGCCCTCTCGCAGTGTCCGGAGCAAGTATGGTGGGTCTGACACACCGGTGTCAATGTGTTCTTGTTTCCATTTCCAGGAGTGTATGAAGCGACAGGGCACATTTTACACTACAGTGTGCAGTGAATACACATAGATCTAACTGCCGATCTGGGGTACTTTCATTCGCCATATGTGACTGAGTGGTGTGGATTCACGAGCACTTTTATACTCTGTCCGTTGTTCTTTGAAGTGCATGCTGCCAGAGGACCTGACACGTGTACTGTGACGCGTGCACGTTATCGAGACCTACTTATAGCTGCAGGATGTGAGTCCTGTTTTGCAAAGAACGCAACTGTATGAAAAACTTTGTTTTCATGCGAAATGGGGCAACACGTCATGTCACTCGCTCTCTGAACGATACAACGTACCGTGAATGTGATATGTCTAGAGGTTTTTTTACTGATTCACGGCCTCCGAGATCTCCAGATCTGAATCCTTGTGAGTTTTTGTTCTGGGAACATCTAAATGAACGTGTGCGGTCTCTATCTGATCTGAAGGCCAGTATACAGGACCATGTTGCTCATATTCCACGAGAACTGCTGCGAGCGTTTTACATCGACATCTCCCGTGCTCATATTGAACAAACTGTGTAAGTGGCAGTTAATAAAAAATCAAAATTATGCCTTTCTCACATGGGAACGAAGTTTTTCGCGACGGCTCTTGTATGTAAAACATTCTCGGTTTTCTTGCCGCGTCAGTTCTGGATAAAATCTTAAACTTTTGACGATTACCTCCGTCGTCATCGTCAGGAGCAAGTGACTGTCTTGATTGCTGCTGTGGCAGCCTTTTTATAGCCCGTGGACTGCCTCTAATTGGTCGGCTTATGATTGGTCGGCGATTACGTACTGCTGTCGCAGACGGTGTCACTGTGTGCGCCGGTGGCGCCACCGCTTCCAATGGAACGTAAACCTTGGAAGGAACGTCTCTGCTGCTACTCAGCATCAAGCGCACGTTTTGATGCACAGCTCAGATGGTATCCGCTATCGCGATTAAAGTTCTTGTGGCTCATTCTTATTTCAACAGCCTTCTTAATAACAGAATACCAGTACGTGGAAGCATGGGACAGAATTTTTGTTTCATCGGACAATATTCTATGTTTGTTCGTGAGGCTGTGCTCCTGTGCATTCTGGTATAAATCGGTATGCGTCGGCTTACGGGATACAGAGTGGTCAAGACGCCCCCGCCTGTCATTATACTAAAACGTCTAAGAAAGACAGTCTCCCTTCTTTCTCCATCTCGACACTGAACTGGATGTTCGAATGTGTGCTGTTCATGTGTTCCATGAATTGTTCGAGAGCTTCTGCGCCGTGTGGGCAGATCATAAATACCGTCAACGTAATGATAAAATAAGGAAGGACGGAGGGGAGCCGAATTTAATGCTCGTTCCTCAACATTCTCCATAAAAAAAGTTAGCCAGTGATGGAGATAACGGAGAGCCCATCGCCATACTGTCCGTCATTTCAAGAAATTTGTTACCATACAAGAAGTAGGTGGTTGTCATCACGTGCCAGAACAACTTTAGGAAAAAGATCTGCCAGCTTTTTCAAAGTGTCCTCCACAGGAACTTTTGTAAACAGCGATACCACATCGAGGTTGACTAAAATGTCTTTTGGACCAACTCTAATCTGTTTGATTTTCTCAGTGAACATCTGGGAGTTTTTGATGTGACGTCCACACCGGTCGACTATAGGAGTCATCAACTTTGTTAGGTATTTGGCCAGCTTATAAGTAGGAGAACCAATTGCACTGACAATAGGTCTCATGGGAACATTATCCTTGTGGATCTTCGGTAGCTTGAGATTTTATCCAGAACTGACGCGGCAAGAAAACCGCGAAATTTTTACATACCTTTCTCACATGTTTGACCTTTCCTGCCCACATCCCGTTGCTAATCCATTATGTATGGAAACATTTATATACTTCTTACATTCACTGCACCAGATTTGAAACTGGTGGCTAAAATTGGAACTAATTTTTTTTCCAGCATAAATCGGTTCCGTATCAACACATTAGCGTAACTATAACGTTTTGCTGCCATACGATAATTACAGTCCACAGTGGACCTGCGTGAGTAGCTGCATTTTATAACCACCTGGTACTTCTCTTAGCGCTGCTCGTGGTCTCGCGGTAGCTTTCTCGCTTCTCGAGCACGGGGTCCCGGGTTCGATACCCTGCGGGGTCAGGGATTTTTCCTGCCTCGAGATGACTGGGTGTTGTTGTGTCCCCTTCTTCATCATCATTCATCACCATCACGGTCGGAGGAAGGCAATGGCAAACCACCTCCACTAGGACGTTCCCTAGTAAAGCGGTGCGGGTCTCCCGCATCGGAACCTACGCTCTGTCAAGATGCATGGGACTTCATTTCCATTTTCCACTTCTCTTAGCGCATAACGTGCCCGCAACAGTTAGTGCTGTCGCGGTGGGCAGTGGTCGTAATATTTTGGCTCATCGGTGCGAACGCCTTTACTGCGGTGTTGCAGCCTCCAGCGTGATGGGCAGATGGTCATCCAGCGGCGGCTGCGTGAGCTGGTGAGGGCGTTCGCGGAGCGCGCGCTGCGCGTGCGGCGGCGCCTCGAGCTGCCGCCCACGCCCTCCACCGACAGCAGCGGACAAGGTGAGTCGCAGCTCCTCACTCCAGTGTCCAGCAAAGCAGTAGCAGTCGCATAGTTTAGCTGTTTACAGCGATACACAAACCAGGGAAAGACCCTTTATTCCCGCAGCACTACAGGCCGATTAGCCTCTTGCCAACTCTCAGCAAGATCTATGAGCGCCTCCTGCTTATTCCCATACGAGACCACATCACCAATGAGCGACTTTTGCCGGATTTCCAATTCGGATTCCGACAGAAGCACTCCGCCCCACAACAGATCATGAGACTAGTGGAAGCAGCCACAGAAGGCTTCAACCACAGAGGCTACTGCGGAATAGTGCTACTTGATGTTGCAAAAGTCTTCGACTCAGTATGGCATATAGATCTACTGTACAAGTTATACACACAAGGGTCCCCTGGGAGCATAGTCAGGTTAATCCGAAGCTATCTGACGAATAGACCCTTCTCTGTCAAGGTAGAAACAGCCACCTCCATCAAAAGACGTATTCATGCTGGGGTACCACAGGGATCAGTCCTGGGGCCCGTTTTGCACAGTCTGTACACTGCAGACACTCCAACGGCCTCCCTTGGTGCACACAGCATAGTACGCTGACGACACCGCCTTTTACACTTGTAGCCTTTTACATTCGTCGGTTACAAAGGGTTTTAGAAAACACAGAAACCTGGGCCCATCGCTGGCGCATCACCATCAATCCTGAAAAGACACAGGCTATGTTGATCACCTGGAGACTCGGGAGATGCGGACCCCTCATCGCCCCACCCCCCTCCCTTCACCTGCACCAACATGGATACCGACTCCCCTGGAGCAGATCCGCCAACTATCTCGGCGTAACCTTAGACTCGAGACTAACATGGAAACCCCATGTAGAGAGATCCACAGGAAAGTCTGCGCCACAATGTCCATCCTATACCCAGTCCTCAACACAACCAGCTCCTTTCCCTGCTCTGTAGGACTAAACGTCTATCAGGTCCTCATACGGCCAGTAATGGAGTATGCGTGCCCTGCCTGGGGATACGCGGCAAAGCGGCACCTGGACAAACACCAGAGGCTGCAGAACCGAGCCCTCAGGAGCACTGCACATACCCTTGGGATTCCCACGGATGATCTGCACGCCCCTGCCGAAATCCCACTCCTCAAAGAAAGATTCCAGGATCTGGCAAGGGCTTTCGATGAGAGCTCTTCCAGATCTGGAAATAACCTTATCCTATCCCTAGGTCGGTATGACATGTCCCGCGGCAAGCACAAACGCCCCATGACGATCTTCGACGACTAAGTCAAAGAGAAAATCCCAAAAATCCCCAAATCCTAACCCAAATCCTTAACCCTTAAAACACCAAACATCTCGCCACCCTCGGGCAAGTACTAGCCACCACCAGAACACCAACACAACACACAGACAGATAAAACAGTCAAAGACAATCACACACTCAAAACACACACATTGGAGTATAAGCCAACAGGCTACACACTCCTCAAAACACTTCCCCGAGGAGGGGAAAGTTAAAATGGGAGAGAGAGCTGCTTACACGTAAGAATCTTTCTCTGTGAGACACTTCAGAGACAGCCGGTAAAAAAGTGTGACGAATATTTGCAACTGCAAGGATCAATTCTGTCTACTGGAATATTTGTGAAGGTAAACAGGTGCAAGGGAATAACGATGGTTACCAGCTCTTGAAACAGACCTCATCTGCAGCAGATGATTCTTCTCAGTTGATAGTAAAACAAATTTTGTAACCATTCTCGAATTTGTCAACTACATACACTGCGTGACAAATGCTAAGGAACAGAGACATTGTTGAACAGAAATAATGACAAGTAGTGAATGACGACACATAATACAGTACATACTGGTGTGTAATGGAGGTGCAGCCGTATATTTATAACGAAAAATGGTACAGATTTCCACGCAGGAAAGTAGGATAACAGAAATACGATGGTCACTCCAAAGGAAATGCACACTATTTTTGTAAAAATACAGTTTTCATTCTGCATGTGTGAAAGTCTTACAGTGTGTAGATACATCCTTCCCGCTTATTTTCAAACTTACAGGGTGATTCAAAAAGAATACTACAACTTTAAGAATTTAAAACTCTGCAACGACAAAAGGCAGAGCTAAGCACTATCTGTTGGCGAATTAAGGCAGCTATAAAGCTTCATTTAGTTGTCCATTTGTTCGCTTGAGGCGCTGTTGACTAGGCGTCAGCGTCAGTTGATGCTAAGATGGCGACCGCTCAACAGAAAGCTTTTTGTGTTATTGAGTACGGCAGAAGTGAATCGACGACAGTTGTTCAGCGTGCATTTCGAACGAAGTATGGTGTTAAACCTCCTGATAGGTGGTGTATTAAACGTTGGTATAAATAGTTTACAGAGAATGGGTGTTTGTGCAAAGGGAAAAGTTCTGGACGGCCGAGAACGAGTGATGAAAATGTAGCACGCATCCAGCAAGCATTTGTTCGCAGCCCAGGAAAATCGACTCGCAGAGCTAGCAGAGAGCTGCAAATTCCACAACAATTCATATTTCAGCAGGATGGAGCGCCACCACAGTGGCACTTATCTGTCCGTAACTACCTGAACGTCAACTACCCGAGGCAATGGATCGGCCGCCAGGCAGCCCGTGACAGAGCACTTGATCACTGGCCTCCAAGAAGCCCTGATCTTACCCCCCTTCTTATGGGGGTATGTTAAGGATATGGTGTTTCGGCCACCTCTCCCAGCCACCATTGATGATTTGAAACGAGAAATAACAGCAGCTATCCAAACTGTTAAGCCTGATATGCTACAGAGAGTGTGGAACGAGTTGGAGTATCCGGTTGATATTGCTCGAGTGTCTGGAGGGGGCCATATTGAACATCTCTGAACTTGTTTTTGAGTGAAAAAAAACCTTTTTAAATACTCTTTGTAATGATGTATAACAGAAGGTTATATTATGTTTCTTTCATTAAATACACATTTTTAAAGTTGTGGTATTCTTTTTGAATCACCCTGTACTTCAACATGTTCCCGTGAGTGGCACCGTCACAGCGTGTCTTCAAGATGGCTGCTACACTTGACGTTAGTCAGAAGCAACTTGCTGTCATAGAATTCCTGTGCTGTGAAAACGAGACAGTGGGAAACATCCACAAGAGCTTGAAAAAGGTGTATGGAGATGCTGCTGTCGGTGGGCAAGCAGGTTATGTGATGAAAGTGGGCACGGCAATATTGAAGATTGTCCTTGCAGTGGCATGCCTTGTACTGCGCACACTCCAGACAATGAGCAGAGAGTTAACGAACAGGTGACTGCTGACAGACGCATCACAGTGAACGAATTGTCACGCTATGTTGGGATAGGGGAAGGAAGTGTTAGCAGAATACTGAAAGTGTTGGCGTTAAAAAAAGGTTTGTGCCAGGTGGGTTCCCAGGATGTTGACAGTGACTCACAAAGAAACAAGAAAAACGGTATGCAGTGAACTTTTGGAACAGTACGAGAATGTTGGAGATGAATTTCGTGGAAGAATTGTCACAGGCGATGAAACATGGCTCCATCATTTTTCACCACAGACGAAGAGGCAATCAATGGAGTGGATCATGCAAATTCACCCAAGAAAACAAAATTCAAAACCACACCTTCTCCTGGAAAAGTTATGGCTATGGTGTTTTTCGATTCTGAAGGACTCTTGCTTGTGGACATCATGCCAACTGGAACCACTATAAATTTTTATGCATATGTGACGACACTGAAGAAACTTCAGGCTCGACTGAGTCGTGTTCGACCACTTGGCAAAAGCAGGATGTTTTGCTGTTGAACGATAATGCACGGCCACATGTCAGTCAAAAACCATGGAAGCGATCACAAAACTCGGATGGACAACACTGAAACACCTGCCTTAGAGTCCTGTCCTGGCTTCATGTGACTATCATCTCTTTGGGAAACTAAAAGACTCTCTTCGTGGAACAAGGTTTGAAGATGATGACGCTGTCAAACAGTGGCTCCAACAGGTTGGTCCAGAATTTTACCGTGCGGGTATACAGGCGCTGGTTCCAAGATGGCGTAAGGCAGTTGAGAGGGATGGAACTTATGTGGTGAAATGAAAATATTGTTCCTATAGGATGTATTTACACACTATAAAAATTTCAAACATGTAGAATAAAAGATGGATTTAAAAAAAAAAATAGTGTGCATTTCTTTTGGAATGACACTTGTAAATAACGTTCGTCTCTAACACAGGTTAGACACGCAACATTAAGATCAATATCGGACTCTCAAGCACTAAGGTACATTTTACACGCTGACTACCAAACTGTTGTGGAGTCCTCAGGGGGTAATGTCCCATGGCTCTTTCAAGGCAGCTTCCAGTTCTTGCATAGTTCGAGGAAAGACACGTTTGCCAAGAGCATCTCAGGCGTTAGCTGTAGGGTCAGGTGTAGGGAGTATACATGCCTTTACATAGGTTCAGTTTCTTCACTTTCCAATGTGCCCGACACTTCAACAGCCCTGTGAGGTCAGACATTGTCATCCATAAACAGAAAGTCAGGACCTACCACACCAGTAAACAGACAGATAAATCCAAAATAACCTCCCTGCAATACCACCTTGGAAGTTGACGATACCCCTCGCAAAAATCTGCAGTGGTGTTTGGTCATTCTGCATAATGCCTTCGCACACCATAACGCCTACATCATAACTATGATGTTTGTGAACATTCTGTGATGTTCAATGTGTTCCCCTCTCTCTCCATATGAAATGCTGGCCAGACTCATTCGCCACTGTAAAGTGGGATTCGTCATCTCTCTGACCAATGTTGCTGACCCCAACCATCATGCTCCGTACGCCAACGAACTCTTTCTCAGTGATGGTTTGCGTAAAGTGGTATGAGTGGGATGCATGTAACAGGCTTTCAAACATCCAAATCAGCTTGATTTTACCACCAAAAAATGGCTGCATCACAGACGTGTGTACCCACAGCTGTTGCAAAGTCTAGAGTTATCTGCGTAGGATTGAGCTATCCATTCCTTTTTGCCGTCGGACCTACATATGGATCTTCTTATGGTGAGATGGTCCATCTCTGACCACCGGCATGCTTTCACATAGTATTTTAATCACGAGATGACACATTTGGACTCACCCATTACTGTGATCACAGTAGTGATACTTTGACCGGCTTCAAGCCATCTATCTCATCCATCTGCTCACTCTGCAATCGCAAGCACTCAGATGACGTCTTTCAGACATGTTACCCACACCAAATCTCGCACTTATCTGTTCCACAATAACCTTCATCAAACACCATACTGCGTGAACTGCCAGATGCATAAAGAGCATTCATGCACATACTCCACTGCAACTAAGTCATCTCACTTATACATCTCTGTTTACTAACAATGGTCGGGTGTTTTGTAGCAATTGTCAGTTGTTTAGTAACAGTAAGGAGTTGTTCCTCAGCAAGTGTCAGTTGTCCCTTTACAATTGTCAAGCAGTGTACATAGCTTTAAGTGAGAGTGTCTGATATTCTTTCCCCCCTCCCCCCCCTCCCCCTCCGCTTCGCTCCACCCTCCTTTGAAGTCTTGGTCATTGTGACAGCCTGTTCTGTAGCTAGACCAAAGGCTAAGTTAGGTTGAAAGATGATAGTGGACAAGTCTCTGATAAGGAGGAGGCTTACCATATGTTCGGAATTTGCCCAGACAGTCCTTGTTCATTAGTACTGTCTGGGATAATGTCCAGAGATGCAAGAGTGTCAGGGATTTGAGACTTTTGTGACTGGCAAGGACTTCTTTTTAAATTGTAGATCCAGAAGCTGAAGAGGTCTCTCTCATACTACATATATCAATGATCCCAACCCATTTACCCATTTATTTTAAGAGAGTTCAATTTCCAGTCAAGATTTCCTTTGCAACACCAGTAAACAAGGCTCATACCAGAGAAAGGGGGAGTGGGGAAGAAGGCAGAAAAAGAGAGGAAAAATAAATACAGAGAGAGGGAAGGAGGAGATGGACAGAGAGCGGGAGGAAGAGGAAAATGGCAGAAAAAGGGAGGAGGCGGTGATGGACAGAGAAAGGGGGAGGAGGAGGAGATGGAGAAAGAGAGGGGGGAGAAGATGCACAGAGGGAGGAAAGGAGATGGAGATTAGGATGTACATCGAATTCCCATACATATTTAGCAATTGTGAAGCAGTACTGGGTTTGTTAGTATTGTATGTAAACTATGAAAAATAATCTTTACCAGTTTTTTCTATCCTTTTTATGGCTGAAAAGCTTCTGTCAGCTGAGGAATTGAATGCAAGAATAGTTTAAATTGGTTCCAAAATTTCACAGTGTACAGTCTGGATTCCACTTGGTAGTAAACTTCAACAGATCAGCAACACTTTTATGATGCATTATTGTGGAAATATGCATGAACACTACCTGTCATCTGAAACAGGAAATAACAAAAAAAAGTGATCCATGTCAGTCTTTTAGAGGTTTTTCAGCTTAACACTGTTTGCATTGTTAAGAATTAAGTACATTTAAAAGTTCCCTAAGTAACATAGAATCCATGTTACTGAATCTATCTCACAACTGTCCCACCAATGTGCCCATAATTTACAGTAAGTGGCTCTAATATTTGTTGCCAAATTGACTGCAATATAATGCTTAGGATGAATAGTTACCAGTTCATCTGCATGTTGACCGTGAATGACTCTTTCTCATATTCTTTCAAATGAGCAACATTTGGTTTTCAACATATTGTGGAATTAATTAGTCTTTGTTATACATTAACTAGTGTCGTAAGCTCTGGCTTACAGTATATCAAATAAGCCATAATGAGAGGGAAAATATCTGCAAAAGTATGTAGAATGTAACTGAAACTGACATTTTGCACCTTGATTTCAAACCCACAAGCAGTAGTGTAGGCTTCTTCATCCCACTTCTCATTTAAGTCAAATATCTTCTTGAAAAGTGAAGCCAGTTGGTTGCAATATAAGATTTTTACCAAAAGGGATGCAGAACTCCACTGTGTAACAGACACTTTAGGCGACCGTTTCTTTACTTCCTCATCTAGAGCTCACATTCTTTTGGTTGAATTTGAAAAAAAGAAGCAGGACAATTGAACGTGAGAAAAGAAATTATGTATTCTTCGTTCTTTGACATGACTTGCAATAGTACTGAGTTGAGTCGATGAATAAGCAGTGCAGTAGAAAATCTTTTTATCCCTCTTGATTGTGATGCATTCAAATGACCAACCATGGCCCCAGCTCCATGGTAACTCCGAAAATGTTCAAGAATTTTAAGAACTTTCATAGACTTGACCAACAGCTGTGACATAGTGAAGTACTGAGGAGACTTACAAGAAAATATACAGAGCAGTTGTTTCAAACTTAATAACTGAGACCAAAATTTGACTGACTGCTTGACATTCTTATTTTATTTATGAGAGTGTTTAAAACAGGAGTCAACTCATTCTCTATTTGATTTGACGTTCTTGTAAATACAAAAGAATGTTCTAAATGATGAGTAAACTTTTCGTCCTCTACACAGAGTTCCACATAACTGAATGCAAGACTCAGTTGTAGTTCTAGCCAGTTGTACTGAATTCTTCTCCTGTTGGAAATTGCAGGTAGTGAAGTTGTGCAGCAGAATCCCACATTTGCAATGGCATTCCCATGCTTAGATTTCTATGATTTTGCTGGTCAAGGGTATGATATGTAACAAGCTCAGTTGCTAACCTTCCCACAAATAACAGTATATCTATTTAGTGTCAATTAAAAGCTGCTAATGCCGTTAGTGGCTATGAGATAATGTAAAACTATGTACCAAATATGTAATTTGTGATTGCAGTTAATAAAAATGACTTTCTCCGTAGCACAAGAAATTACAACTCTTAGTTCTTCTAGCATCACTCAAAGGCACACACACAGGAACTGGTATCCTGGGGTAGCACCCTTCCTAGAGCTACCAGTTGTACAACCCTTTCAGAGAACACCGGTCCTTACCTGAATTGTAGAGCACAGTCAGTGTGAACTTAGAATTTTTCTGAGATTAATGAATAATGGACAATACTAATCCCAAGAGATTCTATAATATCAACAGTTAGCACAATTTTCAACCCAATAAGGGATATTTTTATACTTTTAAAGTACCCATTGCCAATTATTTCACCATTGTTTCCAGTTTATGCTAGGTAAGCAGTGCTATTTTGTATTTCTGTCACATACACTCCACTGGCAAGGAGACTGTGAAGCCATCAAGCTATCAAACCATGGCTGTATTATATTTAATTATGAAATTTTTATGGTTATTTTGTTTGTAGCTCATTAGTGTTTCAATTTCTAGACAGGCTCTCTTTCCTGGCTGGACAGTTCTTGCACATATTAGCACTTCATCTGAATCTTCAATTCCAGTTTTATTAGATTTCTTATAGACAAGTTCATAGTGTGTGGGGTCTTCATTTTCAGTATGAAATGTATTTATTTAGATTTACAATTGCCTTATTTGACACTAATAAGACTTGAGATGGTCCGTTACATGGAGTGCTAAATTTTCAATTCAAAATTTTTGGGCATCCTTGAATAAATTTACCGTAAAAACAAATTAAATTTTGTATTATAAGCTGTATAGTGTAGTTGTAATTAAACTTTCACTACTAGAACCAGTCTAGAAGGAGTGCTCTAGGGAAGTGTGACAGAACTGTTGTATTTTCTATGTACGTAAATGATCTGGCAGACAGGGTGGGCAGCAGTTCACAGTTCTTTGCTGATGATGTTGTGATGTACAGAAAGGTATCAAAGATAAGTTGCTGTAGATTGATAAAAGACAACATAGACAAAACTTCTACTTGGTGTGATGAATCGCTCTTAATGTAGAAAAATCTAAGTTAATGTGGATGATTTGGAAAAAAACCCTTGATTTTCATATAGAGTATTAGTAATTCCCCACTTGACATAGTCACATTGTTTAAGTATCTGGGCATAATGCTGCGAAGCGATATGAAATGAAATGGAATGAGCATGTGAGGGTTGTGGTAGGGAAGGCCAATCTTTGACTTTGATTTATTAGGAGAATTTCAAAAAACATATGGTTCATCTGTAAAGGAGAAAACATATAGGACACTTGCATCACCTATTCTTGAGTACTGTTCGAGTGTTTGGGATCTGCACTGGGTCAAATTGAAAGAAGAGGTTGAAGCAATTCCTACGCAAGCTGAGCATAATGTTGCAAAGCAATATGAAATGGAATGAGCATGTGAGGATTGTGGTAGGAAAGGTGAATTGTTGACTTTGTTTTATTGGGAGAATTTTAAAAACATGTGGTTCACCTGTAAGGGAGACCACATATAGGACTCTTGCATGACCTATTCTTGAGTACTGTTCGAGTGTTTGGAATCCACACTAGGTCAGATTGAAAGAAGATGTCGAAGCAATTCAGAGCGAGCTGCTAGATTTGTTATTGGTGGCTTTGATCAGGATGGTTGTGTTACGGATATGCTATGGAAGCTTAAGTGGGAATCCATGGAGTAAAGAAGACATTCATTTCAGGAAACATCACTGTGAAAATTTAGAGAACCGGCATTTGAAGCTGACCGCAGAACAATTCTACTGCCACCAACATACATTTAGCATAGGGACCACAAAGATATGAGAAATTAGGGCTCATACTTAGATGCATAGATAGTCAGTTTTCCCTCACTGTGTCTGCAAGTGCAACAGGAAAGAAAATGACTAGCTGTGGTAAAAGAGCTGGCCGCGGTGGTCTAGCGGTTCAGGCGCTCAGTCCAGAACCGCGCGACCGCTTCGGTCGCAGGTTCGAATCCTGCCTCGGGCATGGATGTGTGTGATGTCCTTAGGTTAGTTAGGTTTAAGTAGTTCTAAGTTCTAGGGGACTGATGACCACAGATGTTAAGTCCCATAGTGCTCAGAGGACTTTTTTTTTTTTTTAAGAAATCTTCTGCTATACACCAGACAGTGACTTGTGGATTATGTCTTTAGATGTGGAAGTAGAAAACTGTTTATCACTGCACAAGGTGAGCAGAGCTCTACTTTTTAAGCTGTTTTATGAAAACAAAAACGACAGTGCTGCTGCTCTTCATGAATATTGACACATTAAATGAATATGGAGATGTCCTCTTTCTACACTGGGGCTGAGAAACATGATTTGGAAGTTCACATTAACTGGCAATTTGGGAACTGTTCCTGGGAGAGGCCATTAATAAATATGGCCACAATTGTTGGAGTTACTGTTGGCATGGCTGTGAATGGGGGATGAAATGTTCAGTCTTCGAGCAGTGCATGAACTGTTTCATGACAACTGATGGTCCACATCCCACCTAAGATGTTTCGGACAGCAGTAGCACAATCTCTAGTGTGGTTCCAGGCTCTTATGGATGCAGATGGTCATCACATTGAGCAAAGTTTGTAACGAGGAATGTAAACATGGAGTGCAATTAACAAATCAATGGTAGGAAATGAAAACCTCTTAACTCCATTTTGCTAAATTTTACGAGAGAAGCAAAACAGTTTCTTAAAAAATAATATAAAGTGGTACAGATAAAGTTGCTACATGTCTAACTACACTGCTGTCCAAAATTAAAGTAACAAACTGATATTTCCCCATCCTGTGTCTAATTCACAATATAGTCATACAAATTGTCAACAGAGGTCCATAGGATCATGTTCTACGAATTAGATGGCATTCTATCAATAGACAACCATGCCAACAATGACATCAGGGCACCTATCAAACAGTGTAGTGTTTGCCAGGTAGTCCCACAACCACAGTCACTGTGTGTGCTGCCACAGCTGGTGCAGTATGGCACAGAGAAGATGTCTACTAGTCACTGCAGTAGAGGGCTGTAGGAAGAATGGATGCAGGACAGTCGCAAACTGATGTGGCCCGATGGCTTAATGTGAATCGTTCTGTTGTTTCTTGGATGTTCTGACAGTTTATCAAGACCAAAACTGTATCCCGAAGACTTGGGCAGAGCTGAGAACATGCGACATCATAAACAGAGGACCATTATTTGGCTGTAAGGACATGATGCACCACCTTAGTACTGCACTGCAGCTGGCAACTGACCTCACAGCACCCACTGGAAGTGTTGTACTGAGGCAAACAGTGTACAGATGGCTTCGGCAGAGTGGCCTTTATTGTCGGAGACCTGCTGTATGTACACAGGGGAGTTACAGTGCTAATAAATTGTAGCGAAAAGGAGGAAGATCTGCAGGAGACTGACACTTAGTACAGGACTTGCTGATTTGGACTCAACATTAACAGATACAATGTACACCACATAAAGAGCCAGAAAGACCAATTATTCTATTATTGCAAAACAATCATTGAAATGGGGCATGTGATATGCAGTGATGATGTGGGTCTGTGAACAGACTGACAGGCTCTCTGTTCACATTTCATTCAGAGGTATGATGTGTAAAGGAACTGGCTTACTAGAACTACAAAGGGGGATGCTCATCAGCTGGTGAGCCAGTTACACAAGTATTTTTGAAATGATTAACCTTCAGAACTGATCATGTTCTTCACTTTATCAAGATTGGACTAATGGCACATTCTAAGAACTGTGGAGCTCTATGCACCAGTGATATCTGAATTCGACATTGACTTGATATTGTATGTATGCCAACCTACATGCTGCTGTGGAACAGCTCATTAAACACATTTATCAATTACAATCCCACAGTTAGTGAAAATGCTTTGTATGCTACCCTAAGTAGTTAGGTAGTGCCTGCACATGTGATAAATGGTAAAGACTTGAACTTGCTCAACAGGACCAAAACTAACCTGGTGCTGACTGACAACTTGTAGGCTAGAAATGTTTGAACATGAGGCCAAATGAGTGATGTCCACTGTGGTACCCTTTGCCTCCAAAGTTGTGCAGGAAATGAGCTTTACAGATACTGCCATAGCCAGTTGATTTTGGCAAAAGTGTATTGCAGACAGGATCAATGTTGACTGTTGTGGGCTGTAATAGCAGGTAGATTGACAGCTATACAGCAAATCAGCAAATCACATACAAGTTCCCTGCTGAGCCACAAATATATACAGCTATACCAGTGAGAACAGCTGCCTGGCCAATGAGTAAAGAAGCCACTGCCTGTATATCTGTACTCGCTACACTTTCAGAATAAAATACAAATTAGAGGGAGCGTGCAACCATGACAAGGTTGGGGAAAGGTCTTATGGCCTAATGAGTTTGGGTATGTACTGGTAAATGCTGATTGCAGTATAGGAGTGTATGGAAAACATAAAATGATTCTTGCTACTTGCCAGAAAGCCATCGTTCAGGTAAGTGATTGGAGATGTCATTGTGTGGGGGACCCCTTACATACCTGTAATCATGTCTTACTAGCAAGTGTTACGAGAATTGATTGAGAGATCTTGCACATCCATTTGACAGCCTACAGTACCTCTCAAGTGACTTCTGACTTCAGCAAGACAGTGAACCAGTCTGTCAATATGGTATGGTATCTTAATGGTTGAAAGAATACCATAGACACCTGATCACTATCATATAGAACACCTTGCAGTGTTACTAATCTGGTTTGAACCTCATCTTCTTCGTAACGCCATATTGGAAACTTTTAGAGTATTGAAATAAGTTACGCAATGCTGGACACAACACCACTTTTTATTGTTGCACTTGGCCACATTTTTATTAAGTTTAAATTGATCTACTGGACAATGACCAGTTTGCTAATACTTCTACTCATATATTAAGAGAACCAGGCTAGACCTCACAATCAGTGGTAATTTCAGTGAAAACACTCATCCTGAAACTCCTTATCTCAAAGTTATAGTTTGTAAAGCACAGCCAGTTGATAATTCATTAGCAACGTAAACACAGCTTTGCTCACAATTATGAAAGAAATTCACAGAGGCATTTCATACATATAAATTGATAATGGGATAAATGACAGACAGATTAATTGTTCCACTTAAGGCAGTTAGCAGTTTGTTATCCATTTCTTGATGACACTTGATCCAGATGAAAACAAACCTGCATTTACATGTTGAAAAAGCACTTTGTAGGCACCAAATTCATTACAAAATGAACTTCCTGTGAATTAGTATGGGCAGAGGTCATTGTTGGCAACCGTAATAAAATAATTATTGTATCCTTTTACCGACCTCCCAATTCAGATGATACAGTTGCTGAAAGGTTCAAAGAAAACTTGAATTTGATTTCAAACATGTACTCGACTCATGCGATAATAATTGGTGGTGACTTTATTTTATCCTCGATATGTTGGCGAAAATACACGTTAATGAAAATTATTTCGAGCAGTTAGTTCATGAGCCCACGTGAATAGTTAACAGATGTGAAAACGCACTTGACCTCTTAGCAACAAATAATCCTGAGTTAATAATGAGCATCAAAACTTATTCAGGGACTAATGAACACAGGGTAGTGGTAGCAAGATTGAATATTGTAATCCCTAAATCCTCGAAAAATAAGCAAAAAATATGCCTGTTCAAAATAGCAAATAAAAATTCACTTGAAGCCTTCCTGAGAGACAATCTCCACTTATTCCAAATTAATCATATAAGTGTAGAGCCATGGACCTTGCCGTTGATGGGGAGGCTTGCGTGCCTCAGCGATACATATAGCCGTACCGTAGGTGCCACAATGGAGGAGTATCTGTTGAGAGGCCAAATGTGTGGTTCCTGAGGGGGGCAGCAGCCTTTTCAGTAGTTGCAGGGGCAACAGTCTGGATAATTGACTGAGCTGGCCTTGTAACACTAATCAAAATGGCCTTTCTGTGCTGGTACTGCAAACGGCTGAAATCAAGGGGAAACTACAGTCGCAATTTTTCCCAAGGGCATGCAGCTTTACTGTATGCCTAAATTATGATGGCGTCCTCTTGGGTAAAAAATTCCAAAGGTAAAATAGTCCCCCATTTGGATCTCCGGGCAGGGACTACTCAGGAGGACGTTATCAGGAGAAAGAAAACTGGTGCTCTACGGATCGGAGCATGGAATGTCAGATCCCTTAATCGGGCAGGTAGGTTAGAAAATTTAAAAAGGGTAATGGATAGGTTAAAGTTAGATACAGTGGGAATTAGCGAAGTTCGGTGGCAGGAGGAACAAGACTTCTGACCAGGTGAAAACACGGTTAAATTCAAATAGGAGTAATGCAGGAGTAGGTTTAATAATGAATATGAAAATAGGAATGCGGGTAAGCTACTACAAACAGCATAGTGAAAGCCTTATTGTGGCCAAGATACATCCGAAGCCCACGCCTACCACAGCAGTACAAGTTTAAATGCCAACCAGCTCCGCAGATGACGAAGAGATTGATGAAATGTATGATGAGATAAAAGAAATTATTCAGATAGTGAAGGGAGATGAAAATCTAATAGTTATGGGGGACTGGAATTCTGACAGTAGGAAAAGGGAGAGAAGGAAACGTAGTAGGTAATTATGGATTGGGGGGAAGAAGTGAAAGAGGAAGCCGCCTGGTAGAATTTTGCACAGAGCATTACTTAATCATAGCTAATACTTGGTTCAAGATCCATAAAAGAAGGTTATATACATGGAAGAAGCCTGGAGGCACTAGAAGGTATCAGATAGATTATATAATGGTAATACAGAGATTCAGGAACCAGGTTTTAAATTGTAGGACATTTCCAGAGGCAGATGTGGACTCTGACCACAATCTATTGGTTATGAACTGTAGATTAAAACTGAGGAAACTGCAAAAGGTGGGAATTTAAGGAGATGGAACCTGAATAAACTGAAAGAACCAGAGGTTGTAGAGAGATTCAGGGAGTGCATTAGGGAACAATTGACAAGAATAGGGTAAAGAAATACAGTGGAAGAAGAATGGGTAGCTTTGAGAGACAAAATAGTGAAGGTAGCAGAGGATCAAATAGGTAAAAAGACGAGGGCTAATAGAAATCCTTGGGTAACAGAAGAGATATTGAATTTAATTGATGAAAGGAGAAAATATAAAAATGCAGTAAATGAAGCAGGCAAAAAGGAATAAAAATGTCTCAAAAATGAGATTGACAGGAAGTGCAAAATGGCTAAGCAGGGATGTCTAGAGGACAAATGTAAGGATGTAGAGGCACATATCACAAGGGGTAAGATAGATACTGCATACAGAGAAAGTAAAGAGATCTTTGGAGAAAAGAGAACCATTTGTATGAATATCAAGAGCTCAGATGGAAACCCAGTTCTAAGCAAAGAAGGAAAAGCAGAAAGGTGGAAGGAGTATATAGAGGGTCTATACAAGGGCGACATTCTTGAGGACAATATTATAGAAATGGAAGAGAATGTAAATGAAGATGAAATTGGAGATATGATACTGCATGAAGAGTTTGACAGAGCACTGAAAGACCTAAGTGGAAACAAGGCCCCGGGAGTAGACAACATTCCATTAGAACTACTGATAGCGTTGTGAGAGCCAGTCCTGACAAAACTCTACCATCTGGTGAGCAAGATGTATGAGACAGGTGAAATACCCTCAGACTTCAAGAAGAATAGAATAATTCCAATCCCAAAGAAAGCAGGCATTGACAGATGTGAAAATCATCGAACTATCAGTTTAATAAGCCACAGCTTCAAAATACTAACATGAATACTTTATAGATGAATGGGAAAACTGGTAGAAGCTGACCTCGGGGAAGATAAGTTTGGATTCCATAGAAATGTTGGATCACATGAGTCAATACTGACCCTACAGCCTATCTTAGAAAATAGATTAAGGAAAGGCAAGCCTATGTTTCTATCATTTGTAGACTTAGAGAAAGCTTTTGACAATGTTGACTGGAATACTCTCTTTCAAATTCTGAAGGTGGCAGGGGTAAAATACAGGGAGCGAAAGGCTATTTACAAATTCTACAGAAACCAGATGGCAGTTATAAGAGTCAAGGGGCATGAAAGTGAAGCAGTGGTCGGGAAGGGAGTGAGACAGGGTTGTAGCTTATCCCCGATATTATTCAATCTGATTTTGAGCAGGCAGTAAAGGAAACAAAAGAAAAATTCGGAGTTGGAATTAAAATCCATGCAGAATAAATAAAAACTTGGAGGTTCGCCAATGACATTGTAATTCTGCAGAGACAGCAAAGGACCTGCAAGAGCAGCCGAATGGAATAGACAGTGTCTTGAATGGATGGTATAAGATGAACATCAACAAAAGCAAAACGAGGATAATGGAATGTAGTCGAAGTAAGTTGGGTGATGCTGAGGGAATTATATTGGTAAATGAGACACTTAAAGTAGTAAAGGAGTTTTGCTATTTGGGGAGCAAAATAACTGATGATGGTCAAAGTAGAGAGGATATAAAATGTAGACTGGCATAGCAAGGAAAGTGTTTCTGGAGAAGAGAAATTTGTTAACATCGGGTATTGATTTAAGTGTCAGGGAGTCCTTTCTGAAAGTATTTGTATGGTGTGTAGCCATGTATGGAAGGAAACATGGACAATAAATAGTTTGGGCAAGAAGAGAATAGAAGCTTTTGAAATGTGGTGCTACAGATGAATACTGAAGTTTAGATGGGTAGATCACATAACTAATGAGGAGGTATTGAACTGAATTGGAGAGAAGAGAAATTTGTGGCACAACTTGACTAGAAGAAGGGATTGGTTGGTAGGGCACATTCTGAGGCATGAAGGGATCACCAATTTAGTATTGGAGGGCAGCGTGGAGCATAAAAACCATAGAGGGAGACCAAGAGATGAATACACTAAACAGATTCA
The DNA here is from genome assembly GCF_023897955.1 of Schistocerca gregaria. NCBI lineage: Eukaryota > Metazoa > Arthropoda > Insecta > Orthoptera > Acrididae > Schistocerca > Schistocerca gregaria. The sequence goes on from NC_064921.1 coordinate 754,395,159, forward strand.
GAAGGATGTAGGTTGCATTAAGTACTGGGAGATGAAGAACCTTACACAGGATTGAGTAGCATGGAGAGCTGCATCAAACCAGTCTCTGGAGTGAAGAACACAACAACAGCAACAATTGTAGACCCGATGTGGCTTAAATTCAGAGAAATAGTATCAGTAGCAATTGAGAGATTTATACCAAATTAATTGACAGACGACGGAGCTGATCATCCTTAACAAAATGGGTTAGAACACTGTAGCAGAAACAACAAAACAAACATGCCAAATTTTATCAGACACAAAATCCCCAAGCTTGACAATCTCTCACAGAAACTTGGAATTTAGTGCGGACTTCAGTGCAAGATGCTTATAACAGTTTCCATAAGGAAACTCTGTCTTGAAGCCTGGCAGAAAATCCAAAGAGATTCTGGTCGTATGTGAAGTATGTTAGCAGCAAGAAACAATCAATGCCTTTTCTGCACGATAGCAATGGAGATATTATAGAAGACAGTGCTGCCAAAGCAGAGTTACTAAACACAGCCTTCAGAAATGCCTTCACAAAAGGAGACAAAGTAAATATTCCAGAATTCAAATCAAGAACAGCTGTCAACATGAGTAACTATAAGTAAATATCCTCAGATTAGTGAAGCCACTTAAATCACTTAATAAAAGCAAGTATTCTGGTCCAGATTGTACACCAATTAGGTTGATTTCGGAGTATGCTGATGCATTAGCTCTGTACTTAACAATCATATACAATCATTTGCTCGATGAAAGATCTGTACCCAAAGACTGGAAAGTTGCACAGGTCACACCAATATTCAAGAAAGATGGTAGGAGTAGTTCACTAAATTATTGGCCCATATCATTCACATTGATATGCAGCAGGATTTTGGAACATATATTGTGTTCGAACATTATGAATTACCCCGAAGAAAATCGTCTATTGACACACAGTCAACATTGTTCCTGTGAAACACAACTATCTCTTTATTTACGTGAAGTGTTGAGTGACATTGACAAGGGATTTCAGATCAATTCTGTATTTCTGGATTTCCAGAAGGCCTTTGACACTGTGCCACACAAGTGGCTCGTAGTGAAGTTGCGTGCTTATGGAATAATGTCTCAGTTATGTGAGTGGATTTGTTATTTCCTGTAAGAGAGGTCACAGTTCATAGTAATTGACGGAAAGTCATCAAGTAAAACAGAAGTAGTGTTATAGGCCCTTGGCTGTTCCTTATTGTGTAGAGAAAGACTTTGAGGCATGTGTCACAAAAATAGTAGAAGCTAACAAGAAACTGCTAATCGTAGCAGTATACAGGGCTCCATCTGGTAATTTTAAAGTATTAATGAAACAATTAGATTGTGTGCTATTGTATCTCACAAGAAGAAATAGGGACATTATAGTGATTGGAGATTTTAATATAGATTTCCTAGAAAGCTCATCTTCTAAGACAGTGTTAGCAAATTTAATGCATACCTACAACCTTGTCTCCACTCTCAATTTTCCCACAAGAACTACTGCCACTTCCAGCACTCTAATAGATAATATCTTTGTAGATATGAGTAAAACTCATCACATCGAAGTTGAAAAAGTCATAAATGGTCTCTCTGATCATGATGGGCAAATACTCACAATTGACAACTTTAATACAAATCAGAACGAAGCTAGTGCACAGTGGAAAACCATTAGAAACATGAATGAGGAAAATATCCCAAAATTCAAATTATGCATTCAGGGGAATGACTGGAGGTATGTTTATCTTGCAAATGATGTTAATATAAAATATAATTTATTTACTGATGAATTATCAGGTATATTTGAAAGTGTCTTTCCAAAAAAGGTCTGTAGACTACAGAACAGGCAATCAAGCATGAAAACCATGGCTCACCAAGGGCATAAAAATATCATGCCAGAGAAAAAGAGAACTGTATATAATATCAAGACAAACCAATAATCCCCTCCAGATGAAATATTATAGGACATACTGCAAAATCTTAACTAAAGCCATTAAAAAATCTAAAAGTATGTGCATACAATCTGAAATTAATTGTTCAAATAATAAAATCAGAACGATTTGGAATGTAATAAAGAGGGAAACAGGTACTACACCACCTGAAAATGAAAAAACTGCTGTCCTAAAAATTAACGATTTGGAAATAACTGATGGTAAACATTTATAATATTACTTGAAAATACAGCTCTTCAGTTGCACAGGTAAAAATTTCCAACTTTACATAGGTTTCAACTGCTCTAAGGCAGCCTTCATCAGAAGTAAAAAATCTTTACTTCTGATGAAGGCTACCTTAGAGCAGTTGAAACCTTTTTACTTCTGATGAAGACTGCCTTAGAGCAGTTGAAACCTAGGTAAAGTTGGAAATTTTTACCAGTGCAACCAACGTGCTGTATTTTCAAGTAATATTATAAATTTCGTCTACGGTTGCTGCATTATCGGCCATGTTCAAAATTGTGATAGTAAACAGATAGCAGGCACATTTAACAACCACTTTCTAAGTGTCACCTCTCAAATAGTTTGCAGTGGTGACCTAAGGGAAGCTGCAGATGTTCTGAAACTTAACCTCCCACAATGTTTTAATGATATAAAAGTAACACCCATAACTCTTGATGAAATAAAAAAAAAGAATTCACTCATTGAAAAGTAAAGGATCTTCAGGTATAGATAACATCTCTTGTAAACTGAGTAAACTATTGAAAGCCTGCAGTAATGATGTAAGTGTAGTACTTACTCAAATTTGCAGCACATCTCTTTATAAGGGAGTTGTTCCAGAGAGAATGAAATATCCCATTGTGAGACCTCTTTTCAAGTCTGGCGATGCTACAGATGTCAAAAATTATCGTCATGTCTCTCTCTTAACAACATTTTCAAAGGTTCTTGAAAAGGCAGTGTATAACAGGATTGTGGCACATCTTGATAAACTTAATATTATTAACCACAGACAGTTTGGTTTTCAAAAAGGCGTTTCCACAGAGTGTGCCATATATTCACTCACAAATGAGTCTATTAATAGTAAGAAGTCACCAGTTGGTGTCTTCTGTGATATTTCCAAGGCCTTCGATCGTGTAAACCACAAGATACTCTTGGAGAAGGCCTATCATTACGGAATGAAAGGGCCTATAGGTAACTGACTAAAATAATATAATGAAGACAGGAAAATGGCTGCACCAAAGGATCTTCTAATCTAGTGGATTCTGAATGTGGCAAAATTCAGCATGGAGTTCCCTAGGGATCTGCCCTTGGACTCTTGCTGTTTTTAATATATGTTAATGATTTACCCCTGTACATTAGTAAAAATTGTGAATTCACAATGGCTGATGATACAAGCGTTGTAGTAGATGGTAAGTCTACTGCTGATCTGGAGACTAATGTTAATGATATACTCAGAGAAGTTACTGCTTGGTTTGAATTAATTCTCTTTCAGTTAATATTAAATAAACTAATTTTATACAGTTCCACACAAAAAATAAAACTCTAGAAAATATAGTAATTGCTCATGACAACCAGGAACTAGAACAGGTGCACTCCACTAAATTCCTGGGGGTTCACATTGACAGTAGGCTCAACTGGGAACAGCATGTGTCCCTTACTCTAAAAAGGCTTTCATCAGCAACTTTTGCTCTAAGAATCACTACTCATTTTGGGGACATCAACATCTTAAAATCAGCTTACGTTGGGTACTTTCACTCATTAATGATTTATGGAATAATATTCTGGGGTAACTCACCAGCCCAAAAAAAAAAAAAAAAAAAAAAAAAAAAAAAAAGAACTTAACTGCTCAGAAGAGAGCAGTCAGAATCATGTGTGGGGTTCCTCCATGAACCTCATGTGGAAAACTTTTCACACAGTTAGGTATTCTGACCAGAACATGTCAGTACATATACTCTATGATGAATGTAATTAATAAAGACTATGCTCACTATGAAACAAATTGTTCATACCATAACTACAATACTAGAGGTAAAAATGATCTACATGTTGAACTAAAAAATTTATCACTTGTACAAAAGGGAGTAAAGTATGCTGCTATAAAGACTTTTAATGCATTGCCTAATTATATTAAATGTACAAGAGAAAATGAAACGCTTTTCAAAGGTACGTTAAAAAACTACCTGCTTGACCATCCACTGTACTCCTTAGATGATTTCTTTTCCAGAAGTAATGCCCTCCCTTAATAATAGATGTATTTAGTCTCTTAGTTATTAGATGGCCAATACAATATTATTTTAATGTTATAGTGTTAATGTTATAGTTTTATGTTATATTGTGAATTGCTATACTAGTTAAATTAAAGCTTGTAAATGAGAAAAAGTGATACTTATTAGTATGTATATCGTTGCATTATATTACTATTCTGTAGCATTAATTGTATTTGTACAATTGTATTGACACGTTCCACATCCAGGCGAATCACTCGCATGTGCGGATCCATGGAATAAGCGTACCAAATAAAATAAAATAAAATAGAATAAGAATGCACCTGAGTCATAGCTAGTGCACCCCCTAATTACTTAATCACATTAACATAATCTAACAGTTTTCAATTTACAAAAGTAAACAGGATTCAAATGTACAGCAAAGTATAATAATGTTACAAATGTACTTGACTGTTTCTGTTTCAGCTGATAGCAATGGTATTTCTTCCCCACCACTGTATGAATGTGTTGAGACTGTCAACAGTGAGGAGCAGGAACAATTACCATGCACATTCAGCCTCAGCTGCAAGTCTTTTTTGAAGATTTTTGATTGTTTCAAATGTAATACAGTCCTTGATCCACAAGGTATGTTTGAAGAGCCATGTCACTTGTGTAATGATCTATAAACTGTCTGTATGATTAAAATGTGGAACATAAAAATGAAGATATGTGTGTCTGTTGGGGTTTGAAGAGATCAGACATCACATTCTCTCTCTCTCTCTCTCTCTCTCTCTCTCTCTCTCTCTCTCTCTCTATCACACACACACACACACACACACACACACACACACACACACACACACACAGAGCATTTAAGATAATGTAAGCAAACATATGTATTATTTAGCATGTCACAGATACTTATCAAATGAAACTACTTTATTTTTAGTTTTAAATATTTTGACTGTAGGAAAAGTATTGGACTGCAGCTTTGTTATACGTAAAATTAAATTTTTGATAGGGTTATTGTTTGAACAAAGTTTTTTTGTACATTGTAAAATAAGCATCTGATTTCAAAACTTGAGCTCTGTGATCTGAATAAAAAGAAATCATATGGTATAAAAAATGCACTCAAAGTGTACTGGTAAATACTTATTCTCCAGGGATATGCTACGTGCTTTGGTTGCTTCTTGTTACTGTGTGCTACTCTTACAACTGCTGGGTGATCCCACTCAGAAGCACATTCCCATATCAAACAGAAGAAAACACACCAGTGTGGTTAGCACTGGATTACTCTGCTGATGCTGTCTATTTGATGGACATTCTATTTTTTAAACCAAGGCTGACCTACCTTAGTGATGGATTTTGGGTGAAAGACACAAAACTTACTCGTCAAAGATACTTCAGAAAGTGGCAGTTCAAGGTATGGTATAGATGTCGAAATTGGTAGCACTGATGATTTTCCTGAAAGATGATAGTTACCTAATGTTGCACAAATAATTTGCATACTTTTTGGAATTACGTAAACTGAGTTGTCTTTCAGATTGTTCAATATAATTCATATAACATTGCAACAAAAAACATTAATATTCATTATTAGTATGTTATTCTATAATAAGTATTTTATTCTTTTACACTAATATAAGTTTGGTAACGAATTTACAAACAGAGATTAATCTCTGGAATGAAAAAGTTGTCACAAAGAAAAACATCCAATTTAATTTTACAGTTTATTTTGAAATCTGTCAAACTTGTATATAATTTACCAAATGACAACAAATCGGTGTCTTCTGTATTGTTCTCTTCCCCCCCCCCCCCCCGCCCCCGTCTCTCTCTCTCTCTCTCTCTCTCTCTCTCTCTCTCTCTCTCTCTCTCTCTCTCTCTCTCTCTCTCTCCCCCTGTCTCTTCCCCCCCCCCCCCCCCCCCCCCCCACTTTTCTTAGTTTATACACATGCACGCACACACATACTAATATCACTTACTGAAGTCTGGAGAGATAAAATATCTACTCACCAAGCAGCAGCAGGAGAAATGCATATAAGGATATTAAATTTACAAGCTTTTGGAGGCAGTGTCTCCTTCTGTTGGGACAATTGTAAGGGAAGCGGAAGGGTGAAGGGAAAGAACTGGTGAGGTCTGGGAAATGAGGAGAGTTTGGAAAAGTTGTCCAAACCCTAAGTCAGAGGAGATGGGGTGAGAAGGAAAAAGACTGATTGTTGACAATACCACCTCTGAGGAGTGGGAGGAGGAGGAGGAGGAGGTAAGGTAGAGGTTAAGGGGAGAAAGAGGCAGATATTAAGTGAAAATCAGGGTGTGAGAAAGATATCATGGAGGATTTAGATAAAGAAAGTACAGAAACAAATGTATGAGAACTCTGTTCCTGACATGATTCTATCTCAGGCAATGTAAGTTGTAAACTGTTGACTTCTTTTCATTTGCTATCAGACAACATAATATGTCATTAGCTTACATATTTCCTATATCAGTGGAAGTCTTCATGCTTTCATTGGCTGTAGAATATGTATATATGATAGTTTTCTGCATTTCTTGTAATCTGATTTGTGTACCTTTCTCCTCCTTCCCATAAATTTTAAATCATTTAATATAGTAAGGACAATTAATAATTCTTTGTGTTACTATGTGCAAGACCATCATTATGTTTATTGTAATTTTTTCTGGTTTTTAGATGGACTTGCTGTCGCTTTTGCCTCTAGACTTGTTCTATCTGATGTTTGGACCCCAGCAATTATTGTTTAGACTGCCAAGACTGCTGAAGGTATCAAAATAATGAGTGTAATTTATTCACTAAGTACTCTTTAGTTATATTAGCCAGTTTTACTTAACATTACTTAACATTGTGTAATAACTTTCACACATAACCTTTTTGTCCTGAAGGTACAGACATTTTGGGAGTTCTATGACCGTGTGGACAACATCCTCAAGTCACCGTACATAGTGCGAATGGCAAGAACTCTCTCCTACATGCTTTTCCTAATTCATGTTAATGCCTGTGCATATTATGCATTTTCACTCTGGGAAGGCCTTGGATCTAACAAATGGGTGTTTAATGGCCAAGGAAATGCGTAAGTTATCTGCAATTTATTAAAAATTTTGAAAGATTTTCTAAGATTAACATTTAAGGTGTTTAATTTTATTAGCTGATACTTTTGTTTGAAGAAATTCTTTAAAATCTTAAGATTCTACAAAATTATTTAACTACTGTTTTTGAAATTGTAGAATCCATAAAGAGTATGATGTGCTGTGTGGCACAAAGACTACTGAATCATGACACTGATAATATCATTAATCATGTGGCTACACAGCAGCTACCTCAGAGCTATCAGATATTATATAATTTGCTAGCCACTGTGGAAACTACAAGGGATTAAAACAAAATTATCATGCAGAATGAGTGCTTTTCTGTCTCGCCATACCCAATTGCAATTATGGAATGAGTTATAAAGAACACATTGACTTCAAATACAGCATTTTGTTGGGGTACAACTAACTGAAGATTTAATTACTAGTTGTCTCATGGATGCAACAACTCACTGGTACTGTCTTATGTCCATGGAATCAGCCAAGATGATAGCAAAAGCTTTAAGGGAGGACACTGAAACTCATGGGAGTGCCTCTTTATTAGGCTAAGATCAGTGACCAATTATTCAAAATTGAATGAAATTAAGCTTAATGAGAAGCTCAGACAGGCAGTACTAGAAATGTTAAAATATCACGAGATATTCATTACAGCACAGTGAAAAATGACCTTAGTATGTCACAAGATTCTCATAAGAGTACAGTGGAAAATAATGTTAATATATTCTTTAGAATATCGAGGATTAGATGAGCTTCTTGTTTGTTTAGGACATTTAGAAACTTAGGATGGGATAGATATGCTATGCTTGTTTGCGCATCAAATAGTCACAGCTATGGGAAAGGTAAATGTAGGAAGTATAAGCTTTCAGCACATCTAAGTAGAGACACTTATGGAGAGAGGAGGAGTTACCATATACATTAAAATATATCATAATGTGAAAAATTTAGAACTAAAAGTAATTGTGTAGAGGAACATATAGAAGCATGTGCCTGTGAGCTTAAAGAAAATAATGGTTCTTTTATAATTATAGCTATGTATAGGTCCCCATTGGGAAATTTTAAGGTATTTCTGAAAAACATGGATTCTTTGTTGTGCCATCAGTCAAACAGAGGCAAGTAAATTATTGTTTGTGGCAATTTCAATGTAGATTTTCTGAAAGAGTCTGATAGAAAGTATGATCTTGAAGTATTACTTGGTTCTTTCTGTTTGACATCAGTTATTGATTTACGTGCTCAGGTAGTAGAGGAAAGGAGCACACTGATTAATAATGTTTTTATAGACCAAGATAAATTTAATCAAATAAAAGCTTTTCCCATTAAGAATGGTCATTCTGATCCTGATGCACAGCTAATTCCAGTAAATAACATAGCTCCATACAGTAATGCAAAACATCCCCAGAAAATAATGCATTCAGTTAATGACTTAACAACTGAAAATTTTAGAAAAAGCTTGCAACAGTTTGACTGGGATGAGGTGTACAGGGAACCTGATGATAATTTAAAATTCAACCTATTTATTAATACCTTTGTGAGTCTATTTGAAAACTGTTTTCCAAAGAAAACAGAGAAATGCAATTGTAAGAAACCTTCTGAAAAGACGTGGCTTGCTAAAGGAATAAAAGTATCTTGTAAACAGGAAAGGGAAATGTATCTTACAGCTAGAAGCAACTGGAAGCAGTTAATTCCATAAATTATCTGGGAGTACGCATTAGGAGTGATTTAAAATGGAATGATCATATAAAGTTGATCGTCGGTAAAGCAGATGCCAGACTGAGAGTCATTGGAAGAATCCTAAGGAAATGCAATCCGACAACAAAGGAAGTAGGTTACAGTACGCTTGTTCGCCCAATGCTTGAATACTGCTCAGCAGTGTGGGATCCACACCAGGTAGGGTTGATAGAAGAGATAGAGAAGATCCAACGGAGAGCAGCGCGCTTCGTTACAGGATCATTTAGTAATTGCGAAAGGGTTACAGAGATGATAGGTAAACTCCAGTGGAAGACTCTGCAGGAGAGACGCTCAGTAGCTCGGTACGGGCTTTTGTTAAAGTTTCGAGAACATACCTTCACCGAAGAGTCAAGCAGTATATTGCTCCCTCCTACGTATATCTCGCGAAGAGACCATGAGGATAAAATCAGAGAGATTAGAGCCCACACAGAAGCATACCGACAATCCTTCTTTCCACGTACAATACGAGACTGGAATAGAAGGGAGAACCGATAGAGGTACTAAGGGTACCCTCTGCCACACACCATCAGGTGGCTTGTGGAGTATGGATGTAGATGTAGATGTAGAAGGAGTAATGATCCAGACACAGTCAAACATTGTAAAAACTACTGCACTGAATTAAGAAAAGTTATTAAAAAGTCCAGAAGTATGTGCATGAGATTAGGACCTCTGGTAATAAGATTAAGACAATTTGGAATATTTTTAAATGGGAAGTAGGGCAGCCGAAACATGGGAAGACTGTATTTCACCATTTTTTTACGTGTTGTAGAGAAAATAGGATCCAACTGTTCATAAGTAACTGCAAGGCAGACGCAGTACCTACGCAATTTGATAAAATTGAAGTTCAACCCACCTCTACCTACTGAAATTAGGAAAGTAATAAATTCACTCAAAATTAAAAGCTCGTGTGGAATTGATGGCATTTTTAACAGAGTGTGAAAATATTGTTCCCAACAAATAAGTAGAATTCTCAGGCACATATGTAGTAGGTCACAGAAACTAGGTATTTTTCAGATAGTTTGAAATATATTATTGGTATACCATTGCATAAAAAAAGGAGATAAGTCTGATGCTAAGAACTACTTCCCAATCTCACTTCTGACAACTTGAAAAAGTTATGTATTCAAGAGTAGCTTCACATATTTGTGAAAATGAAGTACTAAAAAATGTCAGTTTGGCTTTTCTGAAGACTATTCAACAGAAAATTTTATATTTACTTTCAGTGATTAAATATTAAATGCTCTGTATAACAAGTCCCCATTGGGACTTTTTGTGATCTCTTAAAGGTTTTTGACTGTGTGAATCATGAAATTCTCCTAGATAAGCTTAACTGTTGTGGTACAATTGGGACACTGCACAACTGTTTTAATTCGTATTTAACTGGAAGAATGCAGAAGGTTAAAATTAACAGTACAGACAGTCTCAAAAATCAGCACAGTCCTCAAAGTAGGGGGTATCAAGGGTTCAGTCTTGGGTCCGTTATTGTTCTTAATATATACACTACTGGCCATTAAAATTGTTACACCACGAAGATGATGTGCTACAGATGCGAAATTTAACCAACAGTAAGAAGATGCTGTGATATGCAAATGATTAGCTTTTCAGAGCATTCACACAAGATTGGCGCTGGTGGGGACACCTACAACATGCTGACATGAGGAAAGTTTCCAACCAATTTCTCATACACTAACAGCAGTTGACCAGCATTGCCTGGTGAAACATTGTTGTGATGCCTTGTGTAAGGAGGCGAAATCACATTTCCGACTTTGATAAAGGTAAGATTGTAGCCTCTCGCGATTGGGGTATATCGTATCGCGACATTGCTGCTCGCGTTGGCCGAGATCTAATGACTGTCAGCTGAATATGGAATCAGTGGGTTCAGGGGGGTAATACAGAATGCCATGCTGGATCCCAACAGCCTCGTATCACTAGCAGTCGAGATGACAGGCATCTTATCTGCATTGCTGTAATGGATCGTGCAGCCACATCTTGATCCCTGAGTCAACAGATGGGGACGTATACAAGACAACAACCATCTGCATGAACAGTTCGACAATGTTTGCAGCAGCATGGACTATCAGCTCGGAGACCATGGCTGCGGTCACCCTTGAGGCTGCATCACAGACAGGAGCGCCTGCGATGGTGTACTCAATGATGAACCTGGGTACACGAATGGCAAAACGTCATTTATTCGGATGAATCCATGTTCTGTTTACAGCATCATGATGGTCACATCTCTGTTTGGCAACATTGCGGTGAACGCACATTGCAAGCGTGTATTTGCTATCCCCATACTGGCGTATCACCCGGCTTGATGGTATGGGGTGCCATTGGTTACACGTCTCGGTCACCTCTTCTACACATTGACGGCACTTTGAACAGTGGAAGTTACATTTCAGATGTGTTATGACCCGTGGCTCTACCCTTCATTCGTTCTCTGTGAAACCCGACATTTCAGCAGGATAATGCACGACCGCATGTTGCAGATCCTGTACGGGTCTTTTGTCAATACAGAAAATGTTCAAGTGCTTGTCATTTGAATTATTGAAGAAGTCACCTTTACATAGTGGATAATGCAATTGTCCTGTCCTTCATTTTCACCCACTATGGCATAGACCAAGAGTTTCTACCACTAATAGCTTGTAGAGATGAGGCTTGGAAAGAATAAAGTAAGCTGAGCCCAATTGAGTTAGAATGTTAAGACTAATACCATCTACATTCCAGTATGATGGAGTCACACGGAAGGTTTGGTACTGACATAAGTAGTATCATTACAGATTACTATGTAATTTTTCTGCAACATAATCCTAAGAACTGAAAGTGGAGACGTTTTAATTTTTGTAGTAAGTTGTCATTGTTTGGTGGAAGTTGTACATGTGCTTTATGTGTAATGCTTATTAATTGTTCTGTTACATACAAAAAGTTATCCTAATTTTGGGTACAAAAGAACACACTAGCTGTTTGGCTTACTTATGCAACATTCATTTAGTTATTATTGCTTCAGGCACACATTTCACTTGGTCACCGTATATGTACTGTCATTTAATTAGAGAATGTTATCACTTTTACTTTTAATTTCAGATATATACGGTGCTTTTACTTTGCTACAAAAACAGCAACATCAATTGGGAAAAACCCAAAACCAGAAAATGAACAGGAATATTTATTTATGACAGGCAGCTGGCTAATGGGTGTTTTTGTTTTTGCACTTCTAATTGGCCAAGTAAGTATATTTAATTAATTAATTTAATTTGTTTTATGTAGTTTTACAGGACTGGCCTTTTCTGCCTTATAGGCAATTCTCAATAACTGTAGGTGCCAACATGTCATAATATATCAAAATATTTAGCAGCAGTCATGGCAGTTCTGCATGCGGCACATATACATGCAACTGTCGAATTTAAAATACAGGGTGTACATAAAGTCTGGGAACACTTTCAATTATTTATTGCACAAGGACTAAACATTGTACAGATGTCATACATATTGCATTTTGAAGAGAAACTCTGAAAGTTTTTTTGCAAACAATTGATACGCGAACCATGAGTGACCCGGTAGATGTCAATACGGTAATCGGATTCTTGCCATACCTGTCCCAGCATGGCATCGTCAACTGTGACAATTGCTTCCCGTATTCTATACTGAAGCTCTGCGTCATCACATAGCAGAGGCAGAACATACACCAGATCTTTAATGTGTCCCCACAGAAAAAAGTCACACAGAGTGAGATCTGGTGATTGGGTAGGCCATTTCATGAAATAGCTGTCCCCTTCCATAGCAGAGCTATGTTTGCAACTAGTTATGACTTTCAGTAAATTACCAAACTATGCTGTTGCACTATACATGAAAAAAAACCTTTCAGGGTTTCTCTTCAAAATGACATATGTATGAGATCTGTACAATATTTGGTTCTTGTGCAATAAATAATTGAAAGTGTCCCTGGGCTTAATGTACACTCCATAGAATGTGTACTGAATATAGTAAGGATCATAGTTAGACATTATAAGTGCTCACTTTCTTATTTAAAAGCCATTTGTCAATTTATAATTGCTGATAGCAGTGACTATGCTGAATGGTAAACTAATAATAATGTTAAGAGCTTTGTTGCAGGAGGGAAAAATGTTATTCTTCATATGCTGAATCTAAGTTCATATGTTAGACACATAGTTAATAACAAACGGTTGTGAATTAAATATGAATTCTGGTACTAAAGATTATCTCCACTGCTAATTCCATATTTCTTTGTACATGACAGATGCGTGACATTGTGGCTACAGCAACAAAAACCCAGACAGAGTATCAGATGCTCTTGGATGAGACTCTGAAGTACATGCGTAGGTTTAACCTTCCTCATAAACTCCAAGAAAGAGTAAAACTCTGGTTCACCTATACCTGGGAACAGCAACATACTATTGGTAATATTACTGAATACGGATGACTTATTTCTTTAGTATTTTGTGATATTACTAATCAGTATTCAATAGTGACAAGTGACATGTTTGCTTTAATTTTTTTCCTGTAAATAATATTTCTATTTGTGTGACATCTAGAAAGAATCCCCTAAACTTCAGTGTAGACAATGAGATAAATTTTAGGATTTACTAATCAGATGAGATTTGAATTTTCTTTTAATTATAGAGTGTGTAGGGACTCCCAGTTTCCTGGTATGTGTCCATTGGAGACCCTTACACCCACAGAATTCTATTCTGAACCATAGCCAAGAGGCAGGATCTACCTAAAAATTATTTTTCTATTTTTATTTTACTTGTGATAATCGTATATCAGTGGAAGTTTTTTTTTTTTTTTTTTTTTTTTTTTTTTTTTTTTTTTTTTTTTTAAAAATGCAACAAATGCCATAAGACAGCAAAATAAGTGTAATAACCTCAGGAAGATGTGATCTTTACAAGATGTACAATTTTCTGCTATGTGCAATATTCCACTGATAGTTGATGGTATTTGTATGTTGTATGGCAGCCCCTCAACATTATTGCAGATGCATCTATCATGAGACCAAGAGGCACCTGAGGTAAAGAGTGAGCTAAAAGTGGAGCTTCTGCTGTTGCATATTTTGTGTTGGTGAAGGCAATTACCAGCATGACTGTCTGTTGTAACATTTATGCTGGCTGCATGTAACCATTATTAATTTCAAATGTTGTGCATCTGGAAGTCCACTGTCACTGATGTCACAATGACAATCTGGACCAGGCCTGGAAGCATACTCAGATACTCTCATGCTTAAAGCGACTGCTTGAAGTATACGGGAGATCTATATTTGAGTTCTGATCTGGCATGAATTTGTGACTGTCATGACATATTCATTATATTCCAGGTTAGGGGTTTCTGAACAGTTTTCAGCGATATCATTTCATGTCATTATATCTTCTCTTATTTCATCCATATTGATTCTATTCATTTCCTTTAATTGTGTGTACTTCACTATTCTGGCTCATTTGAAAACTGGTTAAAACTGTAAATTGTTTGCATTTCTAAATCTGCAGTTGCTGCTCCTACAATGTTATATTTTAATTATCTATTAAAATAAAATAAGTAGAGGGTACAATTTACATAACAGATTAAATAAACATAGATTTAGAAATATGTGTTCAATATCCTTTTAAATGCAGCTTGGTATTAATAGAATAAAAATCCGCTTCAGTTGCCAGTAATTTCATTTTTATTGGACAGACAGTTCTAAAGCCTTAAACTTCACCTTCAGGTGTCACCAAATAGTTATGGAAACATAGATATGTGGCACTTTGGCTAGTCAGTCATGATGGATCACACCCACATCAAACAAATGCGGGGAGTGTAGGATCAGCAGCTGGTGTGCTCTTCTTGACAACCAACAAGGCACTTAAAAATAAGCTTCAAAGCCAGTTGTGCAGTTACAAAAGAAATTATTGGAAAAAGAAGTGAAATTTTATTCTGCCAATATGTTTCTCAGCTGGGAATGTTTGCCTGATCTAATAGTTGTATAGTATATTTGCATGATTTCATGTTATTGTGGGTAGTAAACAGTAGTTGCAAGATTCTTGAGTTTCTCCTGGCGTATTTGATAATCAAAATATCCACGGGTGTACTGCTGGTCTATAGTGTCCAACGGGCACAATATTTCGGTGATCAAACATGTCACCATCATCAGGTGAACTGACGGACTGAGCTCCTGTGAACGGGCCGGCACGGAGATCCATACGCTATGGCTGCTCAGGGGAAACTGGGTTCGGTCACGGCGGCGGTGGATTTAAATACTCTCCGCCCGCGGCGCGCTCCCTCCGCCGTCCGCGCCACGGTAGCGCAGTGGAACAGATTGCGATGGCGTCTGAGATGATGATCGGTGTGATGGCTCTGTCCGCCGTGGTCGTCACAACTATGCTTTTGCTCGATTTACTCTTGATTAACCCAATCACTGGTTCCCAAGCCTTGCTAAGATTATAGCCATAGTCACGGTTTATAAGGTCGTCATTGGTGCGAATTTCGATGGCGCGGACGGTGGAGGGTATTTAAATCCGCCGCCGCCGCGACCGAACACAGTTTCCCCTGAGCAGCCATAGCGTACGGATCTCCGTGCCGGCACGTTCACAGGAGCTCAGTCCGTCTGTTCACCTGATGATGGCGACAGGTTTGATCACCGAAATATTGTGCCCGTTGGACACTATAGACCGGCAGTACACCCATGGATATTTTGATTAGTAGTTGCAAGGCTAGAATTGTAAAAATAATACAGTTCTTGTTTTAAAAAAATTCTCCCTTGGAATAATCATTTAATATTAAACATGGGTAGAAGTACTCAAATTAGAAACATTTGCTGACAACTCGTGGTGCATAGAGACAATGTTTTGTATTTGTATTTACTAATGTATTGTTATATTATTCCATGCCTTGAAAGTTTAATGAAACATGATGAATGTATGTATGATACTTTGTTGCATTTTCATGCTTTGTGTAATTTATTACTATAAAGTAGAAGCTCAGTAGAAAATGTTTTATCCTGTGTTTACTCTCATCCAGATGAAAGCAGAATTCTAGATGCACTACCTCAAAAACTGAAAACAGATGTTGCTATCAATGTACACATTCAAACTCTGAGCAAAGTTCAATTGTTTCAAGATTGTGATGAGGCGTTGCTTCGTGATCTGGTCCTAAAACTGCGACCAGTTATTTACCTTCCAGGAGACTACATCTGTCGCAAGGTAGTGACCTAAGTTTCACTCAATTATGTGATTATATTTGAATACTTTCTCATTTGTAGATATTGCATGAATTATTGGAAGGATCCTTTCAGTTAATGTGAATTATTACAGACTATTTGACATTGTTTTCTCTACATAAAACTTAATTCTTCAGAAGGCTACAAACACGGACTTCCTTTTTTACAGGGAGAAGTTGGAAAAGAGATGTATATTATTAAATCAGGCCAGATACAGGTGATGGGTGGTAAGAATAATGATGAGGTGCTGGCAACACTTACTGAAGGGTGTGTTTTTGGTGAGATCAGTCTTCTTTCTTTGGCAGAAGGAAACAGGAGAACTGCTACTGTGAAGTAATTACTTAAATTACATATTCTAAATGCCTTATGTATAGAAATGGATTCATGTGTAAATGCATATATTGTCGACATGTCCTCGTAAACTACTGGATTAATTTCAACCAAACTTGTTATGCGTATTACTTATTGTCTGACAACAAGTACAAAAGGGAAAGAACCAGCTCTCATTGGAGTGAAGGTGAAAGTAGGATGACTTTGGAGATGTGCAGATGAGGGAGGAGGAGATGGACAAAGAGAGGTGGAGGAAGAGATGCACAGAGAGAGGGGGGGGGGGGGGTGGGAAGAGATGGACAGAGAGAGGGGCAGAGAGAGAGGGAGGAGGAATAGAGGGACAAGAGAGTTAGGGGGAGGAGGAAATGGAGAAAGAGGGGATAGGGGAGGAGATGGACAGAGAGAGGTGGAGGGGCCACGTTGTGGACAGAGAAAGGGGGAAGAAGGGAAGGGTAGATGGGAGGTGGAAATGGGTGGGTTTGTAGGGAGACAGATGGAAGAGGAACAAGTTATCAATAGGCAGGTGGGAAAGATACTGCATGTGAGGTGGCAGGTGGACGGTGGTCAGGGCATGGGAAAGTAGGTGGAAGGACTCCACAGTTTGATAGAACAGGTGGAAGTGGGGAGGGTGAAACAGGGGGAAGGTAAAGTAGAGGAGAGATTCAAGTTTTTCTGATTATTTTGATGTGATCATTTCAACAAAATTTGGTGTATAAATGACTCTTTTTTTGTATAAAATTAGTGTTCGAGTAAGATACGATTACTACTCTTAGGGATGGGGTTGAGAATGTGATGACATCTAAACATTTTGTAACAAATTGTCAGTATTTCTTTTCTGTGCTTAATTGACTTGTGTGGCACCGATGATGTCAACACCAGCATTGATATACGTTTGTATCTAGACTCCGTGCATCGTCTTGTGACCCCAAGTTGTAACGTCTTCCGTTTTCACTGTTTTACTTTGTCTGCCACCCCTGCTTTGGTTATTTTTGCGTGTATTACATCGACACAGCATTCGAACAATGACTTCGGTCCAGCACCTAATGCCGGATTTTGTGATCAACATGCATCGTGTTGCGGGTGATGTGCACCCACCAAGACTGCAACACAATGCCTCTCACTCAACGATTATGCTGATTATGCCGGATGTTTTCGAGCCTGCAACAATAAGTAAGGTTAGGAGTGTGCATGACTCTGGCTATCAGATGCCTTTGTTCTCACCACATGTGCCCTCCCTCATCGATGGTGCAGTTACCTCTTACGCATCTCTGTGCAGTGCAGGACCAATGCCGATTTCTGCAAGTGCTTCATTGGACAACCTACCACCGCCAGGACAATGGTTTGCCACATGGCAATCCAGACAGTACCACGTGGATCCCTGCCACGTGGTCGGAACCGCTTTCTTTACAGGTCAACCTCCTCAGCATGCAGGAACAATAACTTGTTATCTGTGCCACCCCTCCATCTCCATCTCACTGCTACATCTTAATGTTTTGTGCCACGACATTCACCTTATCTGCACACTGTTTTGAGTGGAGTGACTATAAACAGTGAACATTCACATATTCCATCCCATGTTTGACATCATTTCCCAAACTGTTCTTCTGGACAGACCGCACCTCTGCAGCCTCTCTGCAACACAGGAAGCTCCAGCTCTGGTCTTTCACAATGCATCAATCCGAACACACCCACAATGTGTTGAGTTTCCACAACCATAATCAACACATTACGGTGTCTCACCCGCGTCAGCCTTCCACGTGGCAACGGATTGCGCTCAACCACAACGCGTCACCTTCACGCTGCCACCTGACCAGCCATTGTCACTACATCCCCTGGAGGCACACTCTCCTGAAATACTACAGCAACAACAGCTCGTTTCAGGCAGTGGCCCAACGAACTCAACTCAACCTGTTCTTCCAAACATTCTACAATGCTTACCGATGCTGCCGCCGTTTAATCCCGACAGAGCAACAACCTGGTTAAAAATTGTGGATGAAGTGTTCGACCATTACAAACTCGATGAGTCAACCTGGTTTCTGTGCCTCATTACCCACCTGCACGACCAGAAGGACTTGATTGCTAACCTGGTCGATGCCCCGGACTCATCTACCCAGTACACTCTAGCCAAAAAGACAGTTCTAAATCGGCTTGCATGCTCAACTGAGGCAGCAATACAGCAAGTGCTCCATTTTGAGCAACTAGGCAACGACAAACCTTCCCAGCTCTGGAGACAGCTACGTGCGCTAGTCAGCGACGACCTATTCTATGACACAGCTCTCCTCGCCATCTGGTCAGATAAACTATCTCCTCACATCCGCTTTGCTCTGGCTCAAAGGTCTCCTGAACCTGTCAAGCAAAGAATGAAAATTGCTGACAAGCTACACGATGCATCACTGCTCTATTTCACCAGCCACTGCCTACCTGACAAATCTCTGGTTAAGGCTCATCGCCCTGCGGATGGACACGGCTGGGGCCGTATTGTGCTGATCGTTCTGCTCACTCTGGGAAGCAGTAAACAAGCAACTGGGACATTACCGGCTCCCCCCACGGACACACCCCCTCCTGCAGCTGAACCTGCTGCAGCCACCGAACCTCAGCCACCGCCACTGGCAACGAACTTTCTGCAGGAAATGCAACCTCACTACCCGTACCATTACTTCCACACACGGTTTAGCGAGGCGGCACAGAACTGCAGACCACCTAGCTACTTCCCAAACACCTCCTGTGCACAACATGACAGGCACCCCCCAGTGCTCCATTCTGTCTGGGAACAACTGGATAATTGCGAATGACTTTACATTAACGACATTTCGGGATACCTTTTCCTAGTGGACACAGGCGCCTATGTTTCGCTGCTGCGTACGTCCTTAGTGTCGTCGAACATCTGCCCTCATCATACTTCACTGCAGGCCGTGAATTCAACTAAACTATAATGCTCGGGTTCAACTTCCCACGTTGCCTCACTCTCCGCAAACTGAAAACTCGAGTGGACTTTTTTAGTGTGCAAAATTGACGAACCTATACTAGGCATTGACTTCTTGTGACACCACTAACTTTCACCGGACCTAGTGTGAAACACTGTGTTTAATCACCCGTCCAAGACTCACTTCCCCTGTGCTCCATCGAGCAAACCCTGTGACACATCGGTCCGGGCTCACCTCATCTGTACGACGTTACAAGGAACAACACACAAGTGTCTTGTCGAGCTTGAAAACTTCGCTCGCCTATGCAAAGAAAACTTTGAGCTCTCCCTCCGGCTTCATGAAATTCAGCTCCAGCTCTCCGATGCAGCAAAGGAATTACAGACACTACAACAAGGACAAAGCAAGGTCAATAAGTGCACCGAATCTGCTTGCAGTCCCAGCAATCGAGCCTCCATGTGTTTACCTCCCGCTACCCCTCGCAACTTTGCTATCAAGACTGCCATAACATGTACATACAGCTCTTCAGGGCCACACCCTCCTAACACAGCAGCGTTTGACACTCGGCCGCACACAAGTGCACATGCGCGACGAGTGTCACGTGTTCCTAAACTGACGGCTCCTACCCCACCCCTCGCGGACATCTCCTCAAATGATGCAACTTCGGCTCCTGTGCGCCGCCATGCGATCACCACTGACAACACAAACAGTGCACTCTCGCCAAGCGTTTCGCCTGTAACCATGCTGCCACAGGCCGCACCCTCAGACAATGGACTCACTAATGCCTCCCGAGCTCTACCAAGCTCACCTGACTGCAGTGCCACTGCTTCAGGCCGCCGGCCATCTTGTCGCATTGACTCCTGGGACACTTTGCCCCTCGGCTCCCATCGGATCCGCCAAGTGGCTCCGAACACCATGACCACGCCTCGCCTGCCCCACCCGCCACACATTGTAAACAAACCACCTCCCGCATCGCTGCAACATTTCCGTCGTCACCAACAGCACAGTTCACAAGCTTCGCCTCACACCAGATCCTCCGATCACCAGTAAACCAAGTCAACTTTGTCCCTTACAAATCAGATTTCTGAACAACTAAGCTCCGGCGTCATTGAACCCTCTGACAGTAGCTGGTCTACGTCCATACATATCACACCCAAGAAAGGTGGGTCCTGGGGCATGTGCAGAGGCTACCATCGTCTAAATGCACGAACAATTATGGACACCTACCCCATACCCAACATTGCCGACTTTACCAGTTCCCTTGCAGGTGTGACCACATTCTCTCTCATTGATTGCAAACGGGCTTGCCACCAGATCCCCATGACACCTGAACATATCGAGAAGACAGCAATCACCATCCTGATCAGGCTATTTCAGTTTCGATTCATGCCGTTCGGTCTGAAAAACGCAACACAAATCTGGCAATGCTATTCGACCTAAAATTCTGCTTTGCATATCTTGATGACATTCTTGTGTTCAGCTCCTCCGTCGAGGACAACATTCGACATGTGCAAACTGTTATGAACACTCTCGTGGCAGAAGGCATCGAGACCAATCAGGACAAATTGCAGTTACATCAACCCGCTGTCACTTTTCTTGTTTTTCGGGTCTATGCCGACGGCATTTCGCCGCCCCCTGAGAAAGTACAAACAATACTGAACCTACCCAGACCTTCATCATTCAAAGAGCTCCAGCGCTTTCTGGGGACGGTTAATTATTATTGTCGACATCTACCTCGGCCTACAGAGATTCAGGCTCCACTGACAGATGCCTTGGCAGGCACCAACACTTCTGGATCTCGGCCCATTCCATGGACCCCTGCAATGACTGAGCCTTTCACTGCCCTCAAAAATCTTCTTGCCGAGGCTTGCACCATGGTGCATCCTCATCCCAATGCACAGCTTTTCATCACCACAGACATGAGCAATACTGCCATTGGCGCGATCCTTAGCCAGACGATCAATGGCCAAACTTCGCCCCTGCAGTACTTCTCGCGCAAGCTTACCAATGCACAACAGAAATATTCCGCATTTGACAGGGAGTTGCTTGCGGTCTGCAAAGAGAGTAAGCATTTTAAGACAGACGTTGAGGGACGCCCTTTCTATGTTTTAACGGACCACAAACCCCTGGCTGTGGCCAATACAAACCTGCCAGCTGACCCGCCTCCTCACCGCTTCAGATACATGGACTTCATATCTCAGTTCACCACCAATGTCAGTCACATAAAGGGTGCTGACAGTATAGTTGCTGATTTCCTTTCACGAGTTGATGCCATCCATTCGCTGTTAGACCTCTCTGAACTGCCTAACCTCCAACCCGCTGACGAGGAAACACAAAACCTGATTTCAGACTCTACCTCTTCACTACACTTTGTCTGCACCACCTTCCCTGGCATTTCTGGTGAGATCTGGTGCCATGACAGCACGGGTACGTTATGCCCCCTCATCCCAAATACACTCTGTCGAGATGTCTTCAAAGCATTGAATAATCTAGCCCACCCCGGTGTTTGTGCATTCGCCCACCTCGTAGCGGAGTGCTTTGTGTGGAGAAATGTCAACAAGAAGGCATCCAGCACATCCATACCACAGCATATCACCTGCAAAGTAACGGGCTAGTTGAGTGCTAGCACCGCACTTTCAAGGCGGCTCTTCGATGCCATGACACTCTATGGCGGAGGCCCTTCCCCTTGTGCTGCTCGGCATTCATGCGATCTATAAGGAAGACCTCAAAGGCACAATAGCCGAGTTCATATGTGGCCAGAACATTGTTCTTCCTGGTGAACTTGTGAGCCCTTCTGCTTCTCTCCCGCAGTCTGACTTACCTTCCTTCATAGACCGTGTCAGACACCACTTCATCTACCTCCATATCCCTCCGCCTGCCAGCCACTCCTGTCCTAAGGTTCACGTCCCAAAATCTCTGGACAATTGTGAGTACATCATGCACCGAGATGACACACTCCGTCGAGTGACCACATGCTCCCCACGTCGAGCTTACCTATGATCACGCCCTCGCCACTGGGCCCTTTGCCGGTCCCTTCAACCTCTCCACCGTTGTCTGCTTCGCCCTGTCGAGGTTTCTCACGCACCCCCCCCCCCCCCCCCCCCATCTTGAACGTGCCCTTGCTCGAGGTGTTTGTGCCTGTCCATGACATCTCAATAATACTACACAATTATACACTGTTCATTGTGTGTTTCCCTTCATCCAGTGCTCATGACACAACCTCCGCCATTCCCTGCCACCTGGTGAATGTGTGTTCCCCTCTCGCCCGACGTCGACCTGGACATGCTTCGTGTGTTCGCTACGCCCACCGGAGACATCGTCATCATCGCTCCGTTCCACCTGCAAACTGCCGGCATACCTGTTGCCGCATCAATGACGCACTTCAACGACTTCCAGGTTTGGTGGCCGAACCTTCCTTCAAGACATCTACCCATGCAGCTCCCGGATGATGCTGTTGAACTGACCCTTATCCAGCTCCCTGGCCTTTCAAGAGTACTCTGTACTGTGGGTGTGGGGGCTATGTGGTGCCGATTAGGTCGACAATGACATCGATAAATGTTTGTCTCTAGATTCCGACCAACGTCTTTGGATGCTGAGCATTGTCTTTGGGTGGTTCTGCCATGTCAGTTCTTTGTGAGCCTTTGATGTGTTTAGGTGAATAAACGAAATACTGCAAAATAGGAGGGTTGTTTGGTGTAACTAATCTGAACATCCCCCTCACTTGGAATACTCTAAAAGTTGAAGTGGCTTTTTTCTCTTACTTGTGTCATCCAGGTCACAAAAATGACTGCTGCATTGAGCTGATACTTTTGTCGACATGTTTTGGGACCAATTATCATGGCACATGGCTTAATACCACAGAAATTTTTAAAGATCAAAAAATATGACACTAGGTGGTGTTTGGTTATTTGGAGCATTCAATATTAGAACAGTTAAAGCAAATATAGCATTTCCTGTGAAAAGCCTTCCTGAAAACCAAACTGATATACTGCATTTTTACAAACATGTGATGCTATTCCTGAATACATTACTTTTCCAAAGCCAACATATTTGTAAAAATGAAGTACTAACAAAATATAAATTTGGTTTTCAGAAAGTCTTTTCACAGGAAATGCTAAATTTGCTTTCACTATACTAATATTGAATGCTCTTAATAACTGAACATCACACTTTGCGATATTTTGTGATCGATCAAAGGCTTTTGACTGTGTGAATCATGAAATTCTTCTAGATAAGCTTAGCTTTTGTTGTATGAGTGGGACAGTGTACAAATGGTTTTATTTATATTTAACTGGAAGAATGTAGATGTTTGAAATTAACAAGTCTGCAAAAATCAGTGGTGTCATCTAACTGGGGAGATGTCAAGAACGGTGTCAGGGACTGATGACCTCAGCAGTTCGGTCCCATAGGAACTTACCAAAAATTTTAACAGTGTCCCGCAGGGTTCAGTGTTGGGTCCCCTATTGTTCTTAATATATATTAATGACACGCCACTCTGTATTCATGAAGGTGCAAAGCAAGGTGGTTTTTTTTTTTTTTTTTTTTTTTTTTTTTTTTTGCCAGTGGTAAAGGTATAGTAATTACACCAACAAACCAGAACGTCTCTTAGAAAAATATTAAGTGGTTCTCTGAAATGCACTCTCATTAAATTTTGAGAAAACACAGTACATAAAATTCTAGTCACTTAATGGCATAACACCATTGATAAGTATAGACTTTGAACAGAAGACTGTTGCTAAGGCAGAATAATCAAAATTTCTGGGTATGTGCCTAGATGAAAAATTGAATAGAAAGAAACAACCTGATGATCTGCTGAAATGGTTAGGTTCAACTTCTTATGCCGAGAAACATATCATTAAATTAGCCTACTTTGCCTATTTTCGTTCACTGCTTTGATATGCCATCATATTTTGGGGTAATTCATCATTAAGAGGAAAAGTATTCATTGCACAAATGCATATAATCACAGTAATAGCTGGAGCTTACCCAAAATCACTTGCAGGCATTTCTATAAGGAACTCAGGATATTCTCAGTACCTTTGCAATACATATATTCACTTAAGAAATTGGTTATTAGTAACCCATTACAGTTCAAAAATAATAGAAAAGCGCATAGCTACAATACTAGAAGAAAGTATTATCTTCACTATTCTGGGTTAAATCTGACTTTGGCATGGAAAGGGGTGAATTATGCTGCCACAAATATCTTTGGTCATTTGCCAAACAGCTTTAAAAGTCTAACAGATAGCCAATCAACATTTAAAAACAAATTAAAAGAATTTATGAATGACAGCTTCTTCCCACTCAATGGACGAATTTTTAGATATGTAGCAGTAACCATACAAAAATTATAGTGTGTAAAGAAAACTTATGTTGAACTGACATGTTCCACATCATTATGAAATGTTGTATTCATGTTCATGTAACAAGTATTAATGTAATGTAATGTAATGATAAATTTAACATACTCTCTGGAGTCGTATGGTGTGAAACAGTAGAGATTCAGACATATATGTTTGTACAATACATGTGACCTACATATACATGGGAAAAGTCCTGGGTAAAAGTCTAGTATATATTCTAAAATGCATGGAAGTGTAACACATGGATTTATATTCCATATCTCCTCCTAAACCACTGTATCAATTTCAACCAAATTTGGTACACATTCATTTTGCTACCTGGAAGTAAGTACTGTGGTAGTAAATACCACCTACCCACCCAGAGAGGTTGAAATTGGTGTGAAAAAGGGTTAGTAATGTCCGATGTCTAGTAGGCTGCCCTGTACGACTGGTATGTTGGGCCGGTAGTATTGGAACACACTGCAGGGTATGTACATCCTGACAGGTGTGGCTGAGGAAGGGGACGGAGAAGAGGGTATGGTTAGTGAGTTGGGGAGGAAGAAATATGCAGGAAAAGGGAGGGGGAGGAGGAGATGGATTGACAGATGGGAAGAGTAGATGTACACAGAAAGGGAAGAGGACAAGATGGACACAAAGAGGTGGAGGAGATGATCAATAGAGTGAGGGGAGAGGACAAGATGGACAGAGTGAGGGAGAGGGAGATAACAGTGGGAAGGGGGAGGAAACAGACAGATAGGAGGGAGAATGGACAGAAGCAGAGTGGAGAAGGAAGTGGACAGAGACAGGTGAAAGTGAAGTTGGAGTTGGATATAGGTAGGGCCAAGGAAGAGTTGGACAGAGTTGGGGAAGAAGGATATGGTCAGAGAGAGTGGAGAGGAGGAGATTGTGTAACGTATGTTACATAAAGATATAGATATTTCAGTAATTACATTATTGAATCACATTTATAAAGAACTTTTCAGTGTGAGACCACTTATCAGCATTAAACTGCACTCTCTCTCTTACCCATATTTGATTGGCAAGGATTCCACAAAGCCACTGCATCCTCTCCTGAAGAAATATAGCACTTTACTCTTTCAACTGGTCATTGTTATCCTGTATATTGACACTTCAATGAATTTACCATCCCTACTAGTCTTGAACCTGTTCTATTGGGGGACAGATCTGTGGACCTTGCTGGGCATGGGAATATCTCAACATCATGCAGCACTTCATAAAGAGACATGCTATCTGTGGATGAGCATTTTCCACTTGAAAAACTTCTTCATGAGACTGTCACATGACAGTTAACACTTGGTGGTGCAGGATGTTGCTGTACCATTATGATAACATAGTGCCCTCAATCACTACCAGTTGTGCGTGAAGTCATACCCATGGGCTCCCCACACTGTGACACCAGGAGCAACATTGCTGTGTCTCTCCAGAACATTGGAAGAATGGAAGCTCTTCCCATGTTGTTGCTATACTCTTCATCAGCAGTCATCCAAATAGAGCAAAATCATAATTAATCACTGAACACAATGTGATGCAATTCATCAACATTCCTTGCTTCCCAACCATATTGTCATTTCAGACACATCCCTTTGTGTTGTGGTATTAACATTAGCCTATGAATTGGATGGTAATTCCCTAGTCGTGCTGCTCCTTGTCTCCAACCAACAGTGTGAGATGACACAAAATGCTGTAAACAGTCCCTTACTTGCTCTTGGAATGCAAGTGCAGATGTAAAGGGGTTATGGTGTGCTTGGTGCACAATGTGGGGATCAGATGTGGCTGACCAGAAGCTTGACACTGAGCATGCCTGCCCTCCTGTTCCCATGTAGCCCAATATTGGGCCTGTGTTACATCCAAATGCTTCACAAATCTGGATAGTGTACAATATGGCCAACTGGCCAAATGGAGACCCTCAGTGAGGCCCCTTTCAAACTCTGTTAGATGCTGACAATGCTTTTGCATGCAAGTACATCTCATCTCCACATCCTTTCTTAGTTGTCACTCAATATTTGACTGTTCATGCCTCTTATATACACTACTAGGCCACCTAGCACCACTTAAGACAAAAAACATTAATGCACCCTGGTTAGCACAACACACACACACACACACACACACACACACACACACACACACACACACACACTGGACTCACATTCAGGACCCATGTCCAGCCATCCTGATTTAGGTTTTACATGATTTCCCTAAATTGCTTCAGGTAAATAAATACTAGGATGGGCCCTTCGAGGTGGCAAGGCCAACTTCCTTCCCTAATCCAATGGGACCAATGACCTCACTGTTTGTTCCCCTTCACTAAATCAACCAACCGATCAGTGCACTCTGGTGGCTGTTCAATGTGTCATTGAGAACTGGAACTCTGATCATTTAATTACCTCTAATTATTTAATTATCTTTGATGGTGTGTATGTGAATGGAGTTCCATTGACACCCATATCTTCTGGGTGCTTCACTTTTTTATCAGGCAGTACATACATATCTCATTTTACAGTTGTCTCTCAGTAATTAATGATAATGTAGAAGAGTTTTGTTCAGGAGGCAGATTGAAAAGTGGATATAATTACTTTCACTTGGTGCATTAGATACGAAATGAGCTCAAAATAAATGAAGATGAGTAAACAGAAATGTGATCATTGTTTTGTTCCTCTGTATCTTTTTTCCCCTTTCCAAATATTATCTGGTTGTCAGAAGTTGTCTCACTCAGCGGCATGTGATTGAGTTGGTGTGTCCTTGAACAGGGATGGTTTGGATCTGTTTGAGTTCGATAACAGAAAGAATATAAAATAATAATAGTTTTATAATTAAGTTTGTTTGGGCCAAACCTACCCGGAGGGCCATGTGTGTTAAAGCTCCACTTCTGGCACAGAGAGATGTGCCAGTCCCAGATTGAATCTGTCCAGGAGATTAATTATGAGGTCAGTGTACTGGCCAGCCTAGATGCGTTTTTTAGGCAGTTTCTCACACCCAGTTTGGTATATTCTGGGCTGGCTGTCCTACCTCAATTACACAATCCACAAACATTTAGGAAACTGAACTCTCTTTCATATAAATAGCTCTACACACAGACAGTTCAGGTACATATATCCTGTCCTGGGGGAAACAAGGTGGGAACAGGAAGAGCATCTGGGCACTGCTTAAACTAACCAAACCAACTCCATTTCTAACCATGCTGACTCTGTGCTGATGTGGGACAAAGGCATAAGAAAAAAAGAAAAAAGTTTGTTCAGCCCAAAGATTAAAATTGGTAGACAGTTGATATTAGTAGGTTAGATAGCAACAATCCATAAGCATCCCCTGTTCCTTGCTTCTGAAGTTCCACCAATGAAACTTAATCGTCTGGTCCTCTCTCTACACCTTTCTCCAATCTCCATAATCTTCCTGTAGTCTTTACAGTTTGTATTAGACTCATAATTATTTTACTTGCTGACACAAACTCCTGAGTGATATTGAAAATCCATTATTATAAGTACATAAATTGTTTTTCAACAAAAGCATATATTTATTTTGTACAGTATATCCTTTGATACTACAGGAGTGTTAACTGAGTTATGATTAGACACCTTGATCTGTTCACCATTCAATTTTTTCATCTTCCATTGTATCTTACAATGAAAAGAACTAAGAAAATACTGTTCCCAGTGCTTATTTTGCAATAGCTTTATTGGTTATGAATCACTGTGGCTGTTATTCTAATAACGGTACTTAATGTTTCAGGTCTAAAGGGTTTTCAAATGTTTTTGTTCTGAATAAGTCAGATTTGAATGAAGCCATTGTTCATTATCCAGAAGCTCAAGAGATTCTAAGGAAGAAGGCAAAGTAAGCTGTAACTTCATTAAGAACTTATTATAAATGACACAACAGTCATCTAAATATAATCTCAAACTTTTTTCAGCTCATTAATGAGGCAAAATGCCCTGAGGGAAAAGTTGGCAAAGGAAAAACAGTTGTCCAGTGATGTGATCATTGGCAATTTGCAGTCACAGGAAACACCAAAGCTTGTTCATACAGTTATACAGGTAATGTCCATGAAATGAACAGAATTGTTCAACTTTTCTATTGTCCCATTAAAGTCACAGTTAATATTTATTATCCTTCAAATGAATCTGTGGCACAGTTAAAAACAAATACAGCCCTGTTGGTATATTCTGTATACTTACTGAAAGCTTTCATAGTGTGGACTGTAAAATTTTACTTGAATAACTGATTACTATTGTGTTAATGACATGACTTTTGCATAGATTAATCATAATAAAAAAGCTTAGTCTCATTGACAGATTGCACTACAGGAAAAACTAAACCCAAAATGAGTAAGCATAAAACATAGAGACCAACAAGGTTTGGTACTTGGTCCACTCCTGTTTTAATCTACATAAACAATTTTCCAGTTATGTTAAACCTAAAGCAAGTCCAATTTACAAAATTATAAAATTACAATGAGATACAATGACTAGACAGGATTTACATACAGGAGGCAAACATCCAATTGTGCTTGTAGAAGGACTAAAAGCAGAAAAAAATTGTACTGTAATCATCAGCAGAGCCTTTAATCATCCAACAATTAATTGGGGAAAATTACAGTTTTGTTAGTAAAAAATCAAATAATGGAAAATCCAGGATGGAATGTAACAATATTGATCAATTTTGTTAGTTTGCAGACATGATAAGACACACTACGAAACTTTACTAAATGCCTTTACTGCCTAGAACAGATAGTTAGGTACCCCACTCATGATGGAAATACACACACCAAAAAACGTTTTGCATCACCTCAGTTCTGTTAATTCCAGAGCCCGTACAGAAAATTGGAATAGAGATCAACATAAACATCATTTCCGCCATTTTTATAGCTCATGAAACCATACATGGCAGCGAGACCTTCAGAGGTGGTGGTCCAGATTGGTGGACACACCGGTACTTCTAATACCCAGTAGCATGTCATCTTGCATCAATGCATGCCTGTACCCATCTTGGCATACTATCCACAAGTTCATTAAGGCACTGTGGGTCCAGATTGTCCCACTCCTCAATGGCAATTTAGCTCAGATCCCTCAGAATGGTTGGTGGGTCACGTCATCCAAACAGCCCTTTTCAATCTATCCCAGGCATGTTCGATAGGGTTCATGTCTGGAGAACATGCTGGCTACTCTAGTCGAGCGATGTCATTATCCTGAAGGACATCATTCACACATGTGCACAATGGGGGCTCGAATTGTTGTCCATGAAGATGAATGCCTCACCAATATGCTGCCTATATGATTGCACTATCAGTTGGAAGATGGCACTCACATATCATATAGCTGTTACGGCGCCTTCCACGACCACCAGCGGCATATGTCGCCCCCACATAACACCACTCCAAAACAGCAGGGAACCTCCACCTTGCTGCACTCACTAGACAGTGTGTCTAAGGTGTTCAGCCTGACTGGGTTGCCTCCAAACACATCTCTGATGATTGTCTGGTTGAAGGCATATGCAACACTCATCAGTGAAGAGAATGTGATGCCAATCCTGAGTGGTCCATTTGGCATGTTATTGGGCCTATCTGCATGGTGTCGTGTTTGCAAAGATGGACCTTGCCATGGATGTCAAGAGTGAAGTTGCGCATCACGCAGCCTATTGCACACAGTTTGAGTCATAGCATGATGTCCTGTAGCTACACGAAAAGCATTATTCAACGTGGTGGCGTTGCTGTCAGGGTTCCTCCGAACGATAATCCATAGGTAGCAGTCATCCACTGCAGTAGTAGCCCTTGGGTGGCCTGAGCGACACGTGTCGTCGACATTCCCTTTCTCTCTGTATTTCCTCCATGTCTGAACAGTATCGCTTTGGTCACTCCAAGACGCCTGGACGCTTCCCTTGTTGAGAGCCCTTCCTGGCATAAAGTAACAATGCAGACATGATCGAACTGCAGTATTGACTATCTAGGCGTGGTTGAACTACAGACAATATGAGCCGTACACCTCATTCCTGGTAGAATGACTGGAACTGCTCATGTATGGTTGTTCACATCTTTGGGCAGGGTTAGTGACATCTCTGAACAGTCAGAGAGACTGTATCTGTGATACAATATCCACAGTCTACATCTATCTTCATTAGTTCTGGGAACCAGGGTGCAGCAAAACTTTTTTGGTGTGTGTATATTGGATCTAATGGCAACAAATAGACCTGACCTCTTTGAGGATGCCCACATAGAAACTGGTATCCGTGGTTATGACACAGTTGTGGCAACAATGATTACCAAAGCACGAAAGACAACTAAAGCAAGCAGAAAGATGTATACTAGATAAAAAATCATTAGTGTCATATCTCAGTGAGGAACTTGAAACTTTCAGCACAGAACAGGAGCTTGCAGAAGAACTCTAGCTCAAGTTTAAAAGAATAGTTGACCATGCACAGGGTAGGTAAGTACCCAGTAGAACAGTTCATAATGTGAGGGAATCTCCATGGTATACAGTCACTGTTAAGAAACAGATATTACTGCTCAATAGGTGTAAAGCAAAGTGTAGGGCTATAGATAGAGATGCTGAATGAAATGTGTTTAGTTGTCAAGAGAGCAATGTGTGATGCCTTCAGTGATTACCGTAGCAGAATGTTGTCAAGTGATCTTTCACAGAACCCAAAGAAATTCTGGCCATATGTAAAGTCTGTTAGTGACCCCAACCCCAGAGTCAGTGCCCAGTCCTTAGCAAACAAGACAGGAACTGGAATTGAGGGTAGCAAAGCAAAAGCTGAAATGTGTAACTCCATTTCCAAACGTTCCTTTACAAAGAAAAACCCAGGAGAATTGCTCCAATTTAATCCTTGTCCCAACGAAAAGATGAATGAAATAATTATTAGTGTCAGTGGTGTTGAGAAACAACTGAAATTGTTAAAATTGAACAAAGCTCCAGGCCCCGATGGAATCTGTCACATTCTATATTGAATTTATGGCTAAGTTAGCCCCTCTTATAACTATAATTTGTCATAGATGGGACAGATCACACCTGTCTACAAGAAAGGTAGTAGAAGTGATCCACAAAACTGCCATCCAATATCTTGACACTGACTTGTCGTAGAATCTTAGAATGTATTGTGAGCTCAGACATAATGAGGTATCTTGAACAGATGCTTCTCAATGATGAGCAGGATGGATTTCAAAAAAAATTATCGTGTGAAATCGATCTCACATTGTTCTCACACAAATTAATGAAAGCTTTGGATGAAGACAACCAGGTAGATGAAGTATTCCTTGACTTCCAAAAAGCATTTGACTCAGTCCTGCACTTGTGCTTATTGTCAAAAGTACGATAATATGGGGTATTAAGTGAAATTTGTGACAGGGTTGAGAACTTTTTGGTAGGGAGGACACAGCATGTTATCTTGGATGGTGAGTCATCATCAGGCATAGTAGTGAATTCAGGTGTGCCCTATGGAAGTGTGTTTGGACCCTTGCTGTTCATGTTGTATATTAATGAACTTGCAGACAATATTAACAGTAAAATCAGACTTTTTGTAGATGATGCAGTTGTTTGTAATGAAGCTCTATCTGAAAGAAGCTGCATAAATATTCAGTCATATCTTTAGAAGCTTTTAATGTGGTGCAGAGATTGGCAGCTTGCTGTAAATGTTCAGAAATATAAAATTTTGCACTTCACAAAATGGAAAAAAGTGTAGTATCCTATTACTATAACATCAGTGAGTCACTGTTGGATATAGCCAATTCATACAAATACCTGGGTGTAACACTTTGTAGGGATATGAAATTGATTGATCACATAGGTTCAGTTGTGGGTAAAGCAGGTGACAGACTTTGGCTTTTTGGTAGTATACTGGGGAAGTCCAATCAGTCTACAAAGTAAATCACAAATCACTAGTGTGACTGGTTCTAGAATATTGCTCAAGTGTGTGGGACCTGTATCAGATAGGGCTAACAGGGGATATTGAACTCATACAGAGAAGGGCAGCACAAATGGTCACAGGTTTGTTTAATCCATGTGAAAGTGTCGCAGAGATATGGAAGGAACTGAACTGGAAGACTCTTGAAGATATATTGAAACTATGCTGAAGTCTGTTAATAATGTCCCAAGAACCATTTTTAAATAATTACTCTAGCAATATACTACAACCCCCCCATGTATTGCTCACATGGGTCCATGAGGATAAGATTAGAAAAATTACAACGTACACAGAGGCATTCTAACAATCATTCTTCTTGTGCTCTATATGTGAACGGGACAGGAAGAAACCCTAATAAGTGGTACAGTGGGATGTTCCCTCTGCCATGCATCTCCAGTGGTTTGCAGAATACAGATGTATATGTAGATGAAAAACTGTACCTAACTTTCAGAACTTGTAAATTTCTTCCTCAAGGTGGAAATAGGAATAACCTGGGGAAAGCTGAAAAAAAGGGGCAAATCATTCAGACTGCAGGTAGAGGGTCCCACCTGTTGGGAGCACAAGGGAAACAAAGAATAAGGCAAGGTTTTAGAGGGAGTAAGTGAAAGATATTACATTGGTAAGCACTGTACCAGCTTCAATCCTGAGGTGGTAGAATAACAGGGTAAGATGTATAGACAGGTTAAAGAGAAATGGGCAGTGTAATGAAGAGAAAAGTGAAAAATGTGGGATAGGGATTGGGGAGAGAACAAACAGAAAGATGAGAATAGTAAAGTTTTGACAAACAGAAAGATGAGAATAGTAAAGTTTTGAGATTACTTTACTTTTTAAAAATTTTGTTGTCTTTTCTACACTCCTAACCTTTTGTTTCCTCTGTTCTCTTTCCTCTTTCACCTTAGCTCTTAACTGTACTACTCATTTCACTTTGTATTCACAACTGAAGGATCAACAGCTATTTTTCTTTTAACAATCATTCTTGCTAATCTTAGTGTGTCAAATTTACACCGAGTAAGTAAACAGTTTATAGAAAATTTATTACAGTTAAGTATTAGTCTAGTTTCCAAAAGCTCAAGCTACAACTTGACTTGTTTCACCTGGCTGAAAGATCAGTAATTATGAGGTTACTGGAACATGGTTAGTGGATAATTTAAATTGTTTGTATTCCTAAACAGAAAAAATGAACCATGAATGGCCAATATTATTCAGACACACCTGTGTTCATTTTTTTATGTCTCTGAACTAGCTTTAAAGGTAATAACATTGTAGAGCCATCAATAATAGGATGAACTGTTGCATACAACTTGAAGGGAACTACTTTGAGAAAAGCAAAAATAAAAGTTAAATATTTAATAACTTTGCTAAAATTTTCAGGGTGGCTCTCAGTTGCATTTATTCATAGACCATTCTTATAACTACCACAAATTACAATCAATGTTGAACTGAAATGGGAAAGAAAGTTAAGTTGTAACATAACTGAAAATGTGTTTTAAAGAACTGCTAAAAAGTTAGCTGCAGGTAATGGACTAGAGGCAAGTTGACCTGTATCCAGATGAAAACAGACACGAAGTAAATTCCTAAGTGTAACTGGAAAGATATGTGGAAAATAAATTAAGTAAAAAAATACTTCTCTTTTCAGGTGATGGGTCACCTTGATATATCGACTAGTCTCATTGGTCGCAGCCCGAAACAGAGTAAAGAGGAATCACAAGAGGCAGTAACAACAGAGAAGCAGCAGTGCAATAACAGCAACAGTGAGCAGGAACAACAGCCACTGGGGTGCAGTTGTACTGCAGGCAGTGAGAATGCTGGAGGCTGTAACAGTGTGAGTCCAGCTGACAAGACCTTTGAGTGTAGAGTGACTGTACACAGAGAGATGAGTCAGTAATCGTAGGAGGTGAAATGCATTTAGTACTATACAGTCACTTGGTGACCTCACCTTACATCATCACTACCAGCAGCATCCTATTTTATTCATTGGCAACAAAATTCTCTAAAAGAAGATATTGAGCATACAGTGCATGTTTGGGAAATGGCTACTCTGTTCCTTTCCCATTGTATTTACTGTACACAAAATTCTATTATTCCTGTTTTGCAAAGAATAGTATTTCTTTTAGACGGGACTTTCAACTACAATTTTTCCCTATCATATGTCTGGCATACCTTTCCTATTCTGTGAGACACATTGTAATTCTGACTGCATGATTGATATATTTTGATTGTATGCACATTTTATCTTCATTCTTGCAGTTTGATATCCTATTCTGTATGTGTTTATAATGCATTGTTCAGCCTTTTACATCATTTGAGGTGTCTAGATGCAGAACCCAACATTTCCACTTTTGATCAGAATAGTAATTATGTTTCCGTATCAGCTATCAATACTTACAGCATACTGTTTCAGTAAAAGACTAATTCTAAATGAAACTAGAGGGGACTTGCTTGGTTTATTCATAACAAGAGATAAATACAAGATGCTCCTCAGAAACAGTGCAAGTTATCTTAATTCCGTATTATGAAGTGAAGTCCAGTCCAATCCATGCCGTATCAAAGTTCTGCCTAGGGCAAATAGAGTCCACAATATAAATACCTTAGATAAACTGATAGCACACTTGCTGTGCATTCCACAAATCACATCACAACTTACTTAGACCAGTCCTGGGCTGCCTTATATCCCATATTCTGATATAATGTCATCAGTGGGCATCCCCGATGACAAATGTCCTCTGGGTAGTGGCACCACAGCAGTCAACACTAACGAGCCAGCTATTCAGCTTCCATAGTAACATCAGGTGATACTACTACATCCCCCTCACCCCCCCCCCCCCTGTGACTCCACAGATTGGACCAGGGAGAGAACTCCTGGGGAGGTACAGCTTGATGTGATTGACAAGCGGAGCTTCAATCGACCAGATCCATGATGTCACCATCAATATTTGACCACAATATATGTTGTTATACCAAACTTTTAATCCAGGACTTGCATCAATGGCCAGTGTGCAGAGGGCACAGCACTTACAGCCAAAGAGGTGGAGGAATCGGGATGCAGCAATGGTTTTCATCCAAGACCCACAACAGAGCCCCTTGGTTTAAGTGTAGTTGATGCAGTTGTGGCCAGCAGGAATGAAATTCAGGTCTGGGAGGTACGTCTGGCCATCCGTGTTATACAAAATGGGCAAGACTGTATAATATTGGGTTCTTGCAGGTGGCAGCTGCAACATCATGATGTGTTTATGAAGAGGTTGAAATGATTGAATCCATATCAGTGTCAAGCCGGAAAAACAGCAATTCATGTTGGTCGAAGACTGGGTTGGACACAAGGGAAATTGGGATAGCATGTTTATGTTTGTGTGTTACATTACTGCTCAATAGTGTATAGAATAATGAAAAATAAGACAAGAATAGCACTCAACTCTGGAGGCATGATGCTTAAGTCCAAAGATGATGTGCAACAAATGATGATCTTTGTTGAGATAGAATTTCCGTCCATAATGAAATAATTTAAGTTTCTGAGCTGCATAAATGACAGTTATGGCCTCCTGCTCTGTTTAATAATGGCATTGCTGGGAAGTGGATAGGGTCTTAGAAGCATATAATATATGACACTCAGTGCTGTTGGGATATTTGAGGCAGGAATGAGCCAATACTATGGGACTGCATGTCAGTTGCTGCTAACAGAGGAGATCAGCAGTGTATGTTGTTTAACATGATGTGCACTTAAGACAATCTTTTGAAGCCTGGAAAGCTTGTTCACAGAAAGGTGATCATTCAGAACATCACCTTGGCATCATAGCTGGTTCAGTGGGTATGGTAGCTCTGCTAGATCTGCATTGAATCAGGCATAATAGTTTATCTTATCTAGAATCACTTGTAAGTCTTTTATATTTGTGGGAGGCTGCATTTTATCAATCACTGTCAAATACTCTCTTGTTGGTTCTAGTTCATTTGCCAAGGGTTTAAACCTTAAATATTTCAAGGAAGACTGCATGAAAGAGCACTTGCACAGTCTGCATTTGACTCCTTTTGCTGCAACCCTTTGAAGCAAAACCTTGAGATTGTGAAGGTGATCCTCTGGAGCTGCACCTGCAACCAGAATTTGTCAGGGTATACTGCTCAGTTGGGAACGCCTTGTAATAATTAATGCATAAAATGCTGAAATATGGCAGGGGCTGAAGACATTTTGAAAGGTGACTAATTATATTGGCAAAGACTATATGGCATATTTTGCAGTAAATGCAGTTGTGATGCTGCATCCAAGCAGACTTGAAAATATGCCTCTGCAAAGTTAATTTTACTGAGTAAAGTGTGATGCCCTAATTTTGAAAAGGGTTCATCCATGGTCAGAAGAGGATAAGATTCCACTTCAACTTGTGTGTTTATCATTACTTAAGAATCACTCCCGAAATCTCAACATGTCATTCAGTTGTTCATTCACTTCTGTATCCGGACAGCATTTCCAGAAAATAGCAATTCTGATGACCTTGTTATTTGCCTTGATCAAGTTCTGTATTGTGAAAGGCTGTTCCTGTAGAGGGCATATGAGCAAGTGGCCTGGATCTTGTGTTGTTTCGCACTTGCAGGATATGCCTCAATAAGCTGGAAGGATGCCACATTTTTGTGTGTAGGTATTGCAGTGGGGATTCCCAAGCTTGATGACAGCAGCAGCAGTCCTTCTGACAGCTATTCCAACAATCAGGTAGAGTTTGTTAATTTTAGCTGGCTTTGTACATCCCAACAGGATTCAGACAGTGTCATTGACTGCAGTGTTGACCTGTTTGGTGTGAGCATATGCACTCTACACAGGTGATGCATACCCTACAGAAGACACACATAAAACAAGAGCAGAAGTTCTCAGGATTTGAGGACTAGTTCCCTAGGTGGTGGATATGAACTTCCTCAAAATATTGTTTCTTGCCCTGACCATCAGCCTGGTATTATGGCAATGTTTCTTGAAAGGTAGTGTACAGTAAAAGTAACAGCCTGATATACAGGTGTTGGGCAGAGTTGAAGGTTTATCTTGCCATGTGGTGTCCAAACTACACCAGGCTTCCCTGTTCCATATGTGCACACCTGAGTCTTGTTTTCATTTCACCTTAGATGATTGACCTCATAGTAAAGGCCAATTTTATCCAAATAAGTAGTCAACTTTTCTTCTTTTTCTACAAACATCGTCCCATGGGCAGCCACTGGTGTATCATCAGCTTAGATGACATGCTTGGAGTGTTCTTCAATGTGCTGATCATTGGTGTAATTATTAAAAGCACAAGAGTGAGCACACAGCCTTGAAGTAAGCCACTCTTTCGCATGTACCATCTGCTTTTCTTAACCTGGAGAATGACCTGGAATCTTTTATTCTGCTGGAAACTGCCTGTGAGGGATTTTAGTTGTTAATCACTGGTGAATTGGTAAATTTTCATTGCCACCACTTTTGTAAAAGGCAAGTTACATATGGGACTAATGAGGACTCACCTGGTTTATTAACAACAAGAGAAAAGTACAAGATGCTCCTTGGAAACAGTGCATGCTATCTTAAGGGTGAATTACATCGCAAAATCCAGTCCACTTTGTTCAAATTCTGCTTATGACAAACAGAGGCCACAATATGAACACTTTAGCCAAAACAGTAAAATGAGTCAGTGCACAGTCCACAGATTACACCGCAACTGACTAGGACCAGCCCTGCGCAGGCTTATATGATAGTCTGGCACAGTCTTGTCAGGGAGTGCTCCTGATGACAAGTGTCCTCTGCGTAGTTGTACCACAGTTGTTAACAGTAACATTGGGCCAGATATTTTGTTTCCATAGTGACATCAGGTGGCACCATTACTATTGTCACGGGGTAAAATTCCATTTAATTTAGTTACTGTAATGGGCATTCAGTTCTGCTCATGGCAGTTTGAGCATTCAAAATGGCTCTGAGCACTATGGGACTTAACTTCTGAGGTCATCAGTCCCCTAGAATTTAGAACTACTAAAACCTAATTAACCTAAGGACATCACACACACCCATGCCCGCGGCAGGATTAGAACCTGCGACCGGAGCGGTCGCGTGGTTCCAGACTGTGGCGCCTAGAACCGCTTGGCCACCCCGGCCGGCATTTGAAAGTTCATCGAGGTCTATATATGGTAATAATACAACAAAGAAAATAAGACAGAATTTTGCAACACTGATTTATTTTACCATGACAAGTGTGGGCCATACCTCTTAAAGGTAAGGTCATACAATTTGTGTGAAAATCACTTCAGTGTTATGATAATATCCCAGATGATTACTATCTGCAAATTATTATGTAACATAAGTTGTGCAGAGTGTCTCTCTTGAACTCAAATACACAGTATATTTTATATTACTTTATACAAAGAATACACACTCCACGTAATACTGTAGTCATAACCAAGCCAGTGTAACTTGCATGATGTAAGCCACTATCTGTAAACGGGGTTTCTCCCACAATACATCATTGCAAAATAAGTCATTGATACAAAGAAATTTTGGCTAGATGTGTTTGTTTTCCCCTCTGAGGTCCACAGTCATCAGAGATAAACAAGGGAAATTTGTTTCCACAACTCCTTAAGATCAGTCACAAAGAACTTGCTTTGAAATGGACTAGTTTGGAAACAAATCCAGAATTTTCTAAAATGGAAACAGTTATCATGAAGCTGCAATATCATCTTATTCAAGCTGCCATGAGAAAGAGTTTGCTTAAATATGTGCTAAAATTTTTATTCTCATAAAGCACAGAACTTTTTATTTTTATTTAGTGGTCTGAGATCACCAAGTTTTCTTCAAATATGACTAGATTTGGATTGATGAATAATTTATTTGCAGAACTACCCTTGTTTCTGAGTAACTCATCAATTTAAGTTATAAACAGCTTTCATCTGTAATTGTTTCTCCGTATTTAGTCAGTTCATTTAAGTATCAATGAATACAGCAAAAGATAATGCTGATTGCCTTCATGCATCTAACTTTTGTTCCTGCACTTGAATTAACTGGTAGACTTGATATTGTGTTACATAGAGATATTGTTATGTTATTGTGTTTACTTTGTGTTACTGCTTTCCTAAGATGCTAATCAAATCAAATATCCTTCCATTCAAAATGAACTGGTTTCTTCTAGATCAAAT
Source organism: Schistocerca gregaria (assembly GCF_023897955.1). Taxonomy (NCBI): domain Eukaryota; kingdom Metazoa; phylum Arthropoda; class Insecta; order Orthoptera; family Acrididae; genus Schistocerca; species Schistocerca gregaria. Next base: position 754,434,948 of record NC_064921.1, read on the forward strand.
ACACAGAAATTATGAAAATTATTATCTTGTTGGATCACTCATAAAACAATAGTAAGCACGCAATGGCTTTTTATTCTGAGAAAGACATGTTTCATGTTGAAACATATATAAGCAATGCACTGATTTTATCTGTGAAGATTAGTGTACAGAGTCAAGGTGAAGAATTGCAGAATACTGACACATAGACTTAAGTTATGGTATCACAAATCATAACTTTTACATCATAAGCTAAAAAAACTGTAAGAAATATATTATGCTGAATTATGAGGCATTAACATATGACATTGTAAACATATGACATTGTAAATTGCAGACAGGAATAAGCAAATGTATGGTGTTACCAATATTAATGGTTGTTGCATGGAAAGTGAACTGTGTAGCAACTGAATTCCTCTTGTATGTGTTTGTTTGTTTGTTTGTGTGTGTATGTGTGTGTGTATGTGTGTGTGTGAGTGTGTGTGTGTGTGTGTGTGTGTGTGTGTGTGTGTGTTAAGCTACATTATAGATCATCTTACTTTCATTTTGTAAAAAATGTTATCATAAACAACATTTTTTCAGTTGGTCATAGTCTGATTAAACACATTTTCATGCCAGTATCCAAGCTCCACAATAATTTGTAAAAACACTGAAACACTTTTCAGCTAACAAAATTTAGATTGTATAGAGCACATCAGATAGCACACATATTTGTCACTTTTTTGTGAGGTAGTTGCTTTTCTTGTCTATGTTGTAGCTTCACATTTAATCAGTAATAATACTTGTTATTTACTGTACACATATTTGTCACTTTTTTGTGAGGTAGTTGCTTTTCTTGTCTATGTTGTAGCTTCACATTTAATCAGTAATAATACTTGTTATTTACTGTATCTGTTTTTAAGACAATAGCAGATCATTGTTAAAGCTGAAAATAAATGTGATATTTTTAAAATAAATATTATGTACAGAAATATTTATTGCCGAGTTGAAAAACTAGTAACTGAAAAACATCTGAGTAGACAAGTTGGTATTTTCATAATTGTTATTTAAATGATTATTGATGTTAACTGTGATCTAGACTGTAGAACCTAGTACAAATCTCTCAGAACAATCAGAGGAAATTATTCACGGCTTCAAAGCTATCATCTATGTTGAGCTTCCAGTTGTGAAACATCTTAAACACTTATCTATTAAAAAGAGAAAAAGAAACAGATACTCTCCTTATGAATTAAATGACCACATATTAAGTACAATACATTATACAGATAATTTCTTTTTTGTCATGTTATTTTTTTCAAGCAAGCAAAATCAGTTAGTATCGTTTTTTACATAAAAATGTAACCACTCATTTTAGTAAATTGAAGGATTCACCTAATTATGAGACAATTTATAGCATGAGCAGATTTTTTTTTTATCATAGGAAGATACTATTTTTCAGTTAAAAAGAAAAGAAAGAAAAAGAAGTCGACTCACCTGTAGCTGTAGAAAATTGCATATTTCAGTGTTTACAAAAAGCATAGGCCTAGGTATTCACTTAAGACTGAACAAATTGTATGTGAATTGTTTCTCACAGAACATGCTTGTCTTAACTCCCACAAGCACTTCTCAGTTTTTAATTTATTGAGCAAACAATTCCTAGTTTTGTTACAATGCGCTATTATTAATTATTACAGGAACTGTATACACTGTGATTCCAAGTTTTCAAAAGTACAAGTTACAAAAGGCAGTAGATTATTATATATCTCTTCTTCATCCCTAAGATTCTTGAGATGGAAAAGAATAGCCACCCACCATTCCCAAATAGTTTGGAACAATAAGAAGTTGAGCTCCGTGTGGAGACCTACTGGTACTCTCACCTTTAGAGTACCAGATGCCTATCACCCAGCTGAGATAATGATCTTATTAATGCAATAGTGCACAGAACAAATGTTATCCTTAATATGAATTGTATACTGCTGGCTATTCATTTTACGACACTAAGAAGTATAGCAAATTATGAACTCTTACTTATTTTGCACATATAGTATAGTAGGAAGAGTACATGATTAAAACACAGACTGTTTGGGTGTTTATCTCAATGGTATCCCATTCCTTCACATGAGGTGTGGACCTGTATAACTAAGGTGAATGCCATGTATGAACACTCACCATTCTTGGAGTCTCCAGTCACACATATGTCCGTTGTAGTGCTGTAACCACATCTGGGACTTGGCTGAAATGACAACTTGGCCCCACTTCTGTGTGCAGTGTTGTCTTTGGATATCATTGTTAGCATGCCTCTCTGTGCTGTTTCATCAAGAGAAAGCACAACAGTACTCACCATGCTGTCTGCGGTGCTCCACACATGGTCACACCATCTGTATGAGATTTATTCTATATTCATATGACAGTTGTGGGATCACTACCAATATGTGCAGCAGTATCACCGAACAGTGAACTGTGGTCTCAATAGGTCACTCCTCTGCCACTTTCAAAGCTTGAAATATGATGTCTCTTCTTCCTACACAAGGCACAGCATGACATTCTCACATTTAACCCAAATTAAGAATGAGAAATTCACTGCATAATGTTTACTTACATATGGAATGTAGATGGTGTTACTGCTACTTTGAGTGGTATAGCTGAAATGCTAATCATTTTTGGAACATTTCATGACAATTTGACATTTATTGCATGCTGTCTACATGGTGTTGCAATTTTAATGGCCAGCAATATATACCACAAGATGCATACAATAAGTAATGCAACACATTTTTGTTTCTGAAAACAGGTTGGTTTTATTTAGCATTCAAATATACTGTATTGTTCACCACTCATTTGGTAACAAAATCTCTATTTTTCACCATAATCTCCATTCAATGCAATGACTTTATATCACCTTACTGAAAGGCCTGTATGCCCACATGGTATCACTCTTCTGGTTGAGACTAGAGCCAATGTCTTGCTGCTGTCATCCACATACTGCTTCCTGCAGAGTGCATCCTTCATTAGGGCAAACAAATGGAAGTTGGAAGGTGCGATTTCCAGGATGTATGATGTAAGAGGAAGAAAAGTCCAGTGAAGTTTTGTGAGCTTCTCTCGTTTGTGCAGACCTGTATGAAGCCTTGTGTTCTCATGGAGAAGTACTTTGTTTGCATTTTTGTGGCAATAAACACATTGAAGTCATCTCTTCAATTTTCCTGGGGGTAGCACAATACATTTCAGAGTTGATCATTGCACCATGAGGGAGGGAATCACAAAGAATAACCTCATAAGAATCCCAGATGACCATCGCCATGAATTTACTGGCTGAGGGTGCAGCTTTGAACTTTTTCTTTGGAGGAGAGATGGTCTGACACCACTATACAGATCACTGTTGTGTTTCCAGTTCAAAGTAATGAAGCCATGTTTCATCACCTGTGATGATGATCAACAAAATATTTGCTATGATCAGCCTCATAATGTACAAGAAATTCCACACAGATGGTTCTTCATTGCTCTGTATGGTCTTCTGTTAGGCGGTGAGGAACCCAGAGGGTGTACATCTTTGAGTACCCCCAACTGGTGAATGAGTATCAACAGAGACATCCAATAGTACAGTGAGGTATTTGATTGTGATCTGTCGATCACCTCAAATGAGAGTGTCCACATGGTCCAACATTGCAGAAGTCACAGGTGTGTGTGGCTGGCCAATACATGGGAGATTGGATAGGTTTGTGTGACCTTATTGCAATGATACAGACACCTTGCCCAATTACTCATTGCACTTTTGTTCACTCCAGGTCTATGTAGACATTCTGCAAGCACCTGTGAATATCTGCTAAACAAAACTCATTGATAACTATCTACTTGCAATGCACCTCTGCTACAGACACCATTTTGAAGGCTATGTGTAGCACCACTATCGGAACATTAATGAAATATTCCCATTGCAGCCTCTATAGTTTCATGATGTCTCACAACAAGTTCTGCATTTTTTCAACAGAAATTGACCAACAGTGTGTTGCATTACTTATTGAACACCCTTCATACGTTTCAAACAAAGGGTTGCTATAAATATGTACAAGAAGAATGGTGAAATCTGAGACTTGTGAGCTACTTGGAAACTATGGTAATGGCAAATTCCAAAATTTATTCAATCTCTTGTAAGTATAAGTTACATTTTGCAAGCAATATCTTTCATAAGCTGACTATAGTTTTCCAGTGTCGTACCAATCAGTTAAACCATGTCATTTGTTTTACTCACAACAGAACCTGCATAATCATTTCACTTCATATCTTCTTGCACTGTTGCCCCAAAGTATTTGTATGACTTGACACACTCCATCTGTGTTGCATTAGTCATTAGGTAACATACTACTACAGTTCACGAAGTGCACAACTTCACATCTTTCTTCATTAATCTGTAGTTGGCATTGCATCAGACAGGGATTTCCCATGGTATCTCTAAATCATTTAATACAAATACTAAGATAGTTTCTTTGATAATGTTGTTGTTGTTGTCTTCAGTCCTGAGACTGGTTTGATGCAGCTCTCCATGCTACTCTATCCTGTGCAAGCTGCTTCATCTCCCAGTACCTACTGCAACCTACATCCTTCTGAATCTGCTTAGTGTACTCATCTCTCGGTCTCCCTCTACGATTTTTACCCTCCACGCTGCCCTCCAACGCTAAATTTGTGATCCCTTGATGCCTCAAAACATGTCCTACCAACCTATCCCTTCTTCTAGTCAAGTTGTGCCACAAACTTCTCTTCTCCCCAATCCTATTCAACACCTCCTCATTAGTTACGTGATCTATCCACCTTATCTTCAGTATTCTTCTGTAGCACCACATTTCGAAAGCTTCTATTCTCTTCTTGTCCAAACTAGTTATCGTCCATGTTTCACTTCCATACATGGCTACACTCCAAACAAACACTTTCAGAAACGACTTCCTGATACATAAATCTATATTCGATGTTAATAAATTTCTCTTCTTCAGAAACGCCTTCCTTGCCACTGCCAGTCTACATTTTATATCCTCTCTACTTCGACCATCATCAGTTATTTTACTTCCTAAATAGCAAAACTCCTTTACTACTTTAAGTGTCTCATTTCTTAATCTAATTCCCTCACCATCACCCGATTTAATTTGACTACATTTCATTATCCTCGTTTTGCTTTTGTTGATGTTCATCTTATATCCTCCTTTCAAGGCACTGTCCATTCTGTTCAACTGCTCTTCCAAGTCCTTTGCCGTCTCTGACAGAATTACAATGTCATCGGCGAACCTCAAAGTTTTTACTTCGTCTCCATGAATTTTAATACCTACTCCAAATTTTTCTTTTGTTTCCTTTACTGCTTGCTCAATATACAGATTGAATAACATCGGGGAGAGGCTACAACCCTGTCTCACTCCTTTCCCAACCACTGCTTCCCTTTCATGCCCCTCGACTTTTATGACGGCCATCTGGTTTCTGTACAAATTGTAAATAGCCTTTCGCTCCCTGTATTTTACCCCTGCCACCTTTAGAATTTGAAAAAGAGTATTCCAGTCAACATTGTCAAAAGCTTTCTCCAAGTCTACAAATGCTAGAAACGTAGGTTTGCCTTTTCTTAATCTTTCTTCTAAGATAAGTCGTAAGGTCAGTATTGCCTCACGTGTTCCAACATTTCGACGGAATCCAAACTGATCCTCCCCGAGGTCTGCATCTACCAGTTTTTCCATTCGTCTGTAAAGAATTTGCGTTAGTATTTATTAAACTGATAGTTCGGTAATTTTCACATCTGTCTGCACCTGCTTTCTTTGGGATTGGAATTATTATATTCTTCTTGAAGTCTGAGGGTATTTCGCCTGTCTCATACATCTTACTCACCAGCTGGTAGAGTTTTGTCATGACTGGCTCTCCCAAGGCCGTCAGTAGTTCCAATGGAATGTTGTCTACTCCGGGGACCTTGTTTCGACTCAGGTCTTTCAGTGCTCTGTCAAACTCTTCACGCAGTATCGTATCTCCCATTTCGTCTTCATCTACATCCTCTTCCATTTCCATAATATTGTCCTCAAGTACATCACCCTTGTATAAACCTTCTATATACTCCTTCCACCTTTCTGCCTTCCCTTCTTTGCTTAGAACTGGGTTGCCATCTGAGCTCTTGATATTCATACACGTGGTTCTCTTCTCTCCGAAGGTCTCTTTGATTTTCCTGTAGGCAGTATCTATCTTACCCCTAGTGAGATAAGCTTCTACATCCTTACATTTGTCCTCTAGCCATCCCTGTTTAGCCATTTTGCACTTCCTGTCGATCTCATTTTTGAGACGTCTGTATTCCTTTCTGCCTGCTTCATTTACTGCATTTTTATATTTTCTCCTTTCATCAATTAAATTCAATATTTCTTCTGTTACCCAAGGATTTCTAGCAGCCCTCGTCTTTGTATCTACTTTATCCTCTGCTGCCTTCACTACTTCATCCCTCAGAGCTACCCATTCTTCTTCTACTGTATTTCTTTCCCCTATTCCTGTCAATTGTCCCCTTATGCTTTCCCTGAAACTCTGTATAACCTCTGGTTCTTTCAGTTTATCCAGGTCCCATCTCCTTAATTTCCCACATTTTTGCAGTTTCTTCAGCTTTAATCTACAGGTCATAACCAATAGATTGTGGTCCGAGTCCACATCTGCCCCTGGAAATGTCTTACAACTTAAAACCTGGTTCCTAAATCTCTGTCTTACCATTATATAATCTATTTGATACCTTTTAGTATCTCCAGGGTTCTTCCATGTATACAACCTTCTTTCATGATTCTTAAACCAAGTGTTAGCTATGATTAAGTTGTGCTCTGTGCAAAATTCTACTAGGCGGCTTCCTCTTTCATTTCTTAGCCCCAATCCATATTCACCTACTATGTTTCCTTCTCTCCCTTTTCCTACACTCGAATTCCAGTCACCCATAACTATTAAATTTTCGTCTCCCTTCACTATCTGAACAATTTCTTTTATTTCATCGTACATTTCTTCAATTTCTTCATCATCTGCAGAGCTAGTTGGCATATAAACTTGTACTACTGTAGTAGGTGTGGGCTTCGTATCTATCTTGACCACAATAATGCGTTCACTATGCTGTTTGTAGTAGCTTACCCGCATTCCTATTTTCCTATTCATTAGTAAACCTACTCCTGCATTACCCCTATTTGATTTTGTGTTTATAACCCTGTAGTCACCTGACCAGAAGTCTTGTTCCTCCTGCCACTGAACTTCACTAATCCCCACTATATCTAACTTTAACCTATCCATTTCCCTTTTTAAATTTTCTAACCTACCTGCCCGATTAAGGGATCTGACATTCCAAGCTACGATCCGTAGAATGCCAGTTTTCTTCCTCCTGATAACGACATCCTCCTGAGTAGTCCCCGCCCGGAGATCCGAATGGGGGACTATTTTACCTCCGGAATATTTTACCCAAGAGGATGCCATCATCATTTAATCATACAGAAAAGCTGCATGTCCTCAGGAAAAATTACGGCTGTAGTTTCCCCTTGCTTTCAGCCATTCGCAGTACCAGCACAGCAAGGCCGTTTTGGTTAATGTTGCAAGGCCAGATCAGTCAATCATCCAGACTGTTGCCCCTGCAACTACTGAAAAGGCTGCTGCCCCTCTTCAGGAACCACACGTTTGTCTGGCCTCTCGACAGATACCCCTCCGTTGTGGTTGCACCTAGGGTACGGCCATCTGTATCGCTGAGGCATGCAAGCCTCCCCACCAACGACAAGGTCCATGGTTCATATCACTGTCAATACCCCGTACCCCTACCTCACCCCTCTTCACCTGTTTTCAAGTGAATTACTCTCTTATTTTTAAGGACCATGCCATAGATGAGATTATGGGAAACAGGAATATGTTTAACTGTATATGCAACAAACTGTTCCCATAAATGTCTATACATACATATACTTCAGCACAAAGAAAGATATATGTGTACACTGTACAAGGTACAAAGGCTGACTGGAAAATTAACATGGCGGCTCGGGAGAGCAGTTGGAGTTCAAACATCATGGTTTAAGTGGTCAATGTGACCTATCGACGCCACAAGATGTCAAATTCTAATTTATTGACACCTATTTTCTATGGCACATAATCTGTATGTTGGATGCCGGCAATAATAAAATAACAACACATACACTCTACTGTGATAGCAAAAAGAAGTATGTGCATTGTTCCCAAAGTTAATTAGTGACTACTGAATTCTCCATTTATGTAGCAGTTTGCTCTGATGAAACATATGAGTGAAATAAGGGAACATATAGCACACATTTCCATTTTATTTATGGAATCAACACTATACATTTAATATCAGGTCCAACATATATTGTGTACAACTTTTGTAGGTTGCATTTATTTTCACAGGTGTTTTGTCACTGTATCTATTTCTGCATTACATTAGTTATTATGTTACAATATTACATAATAATACAACATTTTCTTAAAATTCACATTTTAAGATAATTGAAGTTGCAGCCAATCACATTTAAAAACAATATATCCACTGATATATTTCCTTTACTGCTTGTGAAATACTAATTTATGCTTATATATAGTTCACAGTTACCAACATTTGATTAAATATGTAGTAAATGTGCTTGGTCACAGCATAAAAATAATTTACATTATTTGGAACCTAGTGAATGCCCACCAAAGAATGGACAGAAGACACTCATAACACTCAAGAGTATGTTCAGGATTCCTTCTCAGCTAAGTCTTCAATGGTGATGGCGTACTTGTTGTGGAAACCACCCACATTGCTCTCCACCTCAGCATGACCATTAGGGTTCACCTGTGGGCCATTGCCAATTGTCTCTGTCTCCTCACTGGAAAAATCCACATAAAGGTTACATCACTGTAGGCAAAGCGCTACATGACAGGTATTTGACATTTAACTTCTTTTGTTAGTGAAGCATTTGTACCATTGAACATTTTGTTAAGTAATATTTCATCATCTTTATAAAGCCACATTTATGTGATCAAGAACTGTATGTATATGGCAGGACTTGGTCATTTGGTGATGAAAATCCCACCACTGCTAACATCCTTTGCAAAAATTAACCATTAACCAAACTTTCTTCATAAACAATTTATCAGTCTATGATGACAAAAGAAGAGTTATACATCCGTGTAAGGAGAATAAGATATGCCAGAGGAAGATTCTGGTTTGTACTTAGAAGAAATAAGAATCTTCTGCATGGTTCTTTATGCTGCACAATATGTTTTTAAATCTGCAATAATAACTACCAGGTACCAAGTATGTGTTATTTTGAATGATATCTAGAGTCAGTTTCTGTACTACAAGAACAAAAATATAAAAATGTATATTGATGGCTTCCGCTTATACTGTATGCAGGATCCCAGTAATTGTTATTTGTAACTGTATGACCTGTGATATAATTCTCTTTAACTCACCACACTTTTCCTGAATCTGAGGTTGATTGTGACCAATCAATTCATATGAAGTACACTACTTCAGATAACAACTGCTTTGTTCATCATAAACAAAATTCTTTGTAGAAAAATTTGGGTCTGATGAAGCATACCAAACACTCTTGGTCACTACATAAAATGGCTTGAAATTATTCATCCTTTTCCATATTCATCTTTTTGCTCCATTTAATTTATCAGCTTTCCTTGTCTAATTAAAGTTTTTGTATTTGGATTCTCTTTCAGAAATTATCACTAATGATGCAAGAGGACACCACTGATCTTAATGTTGAAAGTTATTTTTAGAAAACCCTTTAAAGCAAATAATGTATTTCAATTGAAACAGAAGGTCCAAATATTTCAATTCTGACAAATAATTTCACTTAAAAGATGAAGTTTTAATTACTATTAGTTATTTTAAACATCAGTAAACATATGTCAGTAACTCTCATTATACTTTGCATAGGCAAAATCCAATTATAATTTCATTAATCCTCTGAGAAATTGTTTGATGTACAGGGGATAGGCAAAATAATGTGAACATTGTAATTACTTGGGAATGGTTTATTAATAAGGGATTGGACCCCATTTGCCTGTAATAGAGGTGTGATACTGCTTGGAAAGCTGGTATATAATGACTGCATAGTCTCCAGTGTAATGCTATGCCACTCTTCAATCAGAACCTTTTCTAAGTCCTCACATGTCCATACCACTAGAGTCTCAGTTTTCACACTCAGTTTTTTTTGTCAGGGTCCATAGCACACTATTGGTTTAATTATGATCCGATAATTTCACTTAAAAGATGAAGTTTTAATTACTATTAGTTATTTTAAACATCAGTAAAGATATGTCAGTAACTCTCATTATATTTTGCATAGGCAAAATCCAATTATAATTTCATTAATCCTCTAAGAAATCGTTTGATGTACAGGGGATAGGCAAAATAATGTGAACATTGTAATTACTTGGGAATGGTTTATTAATAAGGGATTGGACACCATTTGCCTGTAATAGAGGTGTGATACTGCTTGGAAAGCTGGCATATAATGACTGCATAGTCTCCAGTGTAATGCTATGCCACTCTTCAATCAGAACCTTTTCTAAGTCCTCACATGTCCATACCACTAGAGTCTTTCAGTTTTCACACTCAGTTTTTTTTGTCAGGGTCCATAGCACACTATTGGTTTAATTATGATCCGATATATTCTTGTTTTTCCTGCCTGGATAGTAACTTAGATCTTATGATGTTATGTATGGTTCCTAGACATCTTCACCCAGCTCGAACTCTTGTTCTATAAGGTTTTGTTGGTTGATGTTGACACTGAGGTATGTGAAAGTGTCTATCTATTGTATTGTTAGGCTTCTGATTGTTAGATGGTCCAGTCCTAACTGATCTCTTTAATAAACATTATAAACACAGAACCAGCAATTTGTGAGGGATTTCCAATGTTTGTACTAGCAGCCATCAGCATAACTTCAATTTGCTCAGTACTTAATTTGAATCATTAGACATATCATGTTCTGATGTCTGGCTTGTCTGACGTCATAGGAATTATGCTGCTTGCCCCTAGCATAAGAGCAGCAGCCTCACATGAAAAAGGGGGGGGGGGGTTGTTGTAGTTAGTCTGGCAGAGCTTTATCAGATGACAGATGTGTGTATCTTTATGAGGTGGCACTGAATTGTTTTTGGCTAGGGTGAAGGTGACTCACTGAAGAAGCAAATGTGTCATGCAGTACACTGAACTGTCGTATGCATGGCAAAGTTTGTATTTCTCATTTATAAAACTTAAAAATTGCTTTACACATGTATATGAAGCTGTGGACCTGCCACCTGGACAACAAACAACTACAAGCTAAGTATATTCACAGGAGTTGTGTGTTTGGGATTCTATATTATTAATTGGGACTTGAGTTAATGCCAATTAAAATAAACAATGAGTAAATATCGAACTAACTTGGTACCAATGCACAGTGCTTACTATTATTCTACTAACAGAACTGGATATGTCAAAAGGAAAACACCAAATGCACAATTTGACACACGATTTATGTAAATATGGCTTGCTCCTTAGCATTGGACATTATGAGTTTAGTAAGGTGGTTTTAAATGCAGAAACTGGCAAAGTAAATGGCTTTCTCTATTTCACCCATAAGACATGTGAGAATGCAATGCAGTACTTTACTTGTTGACATTACATTATCATTCTCTGATCAGCCAAAACATTATGACCACTGTCCACTGCAAGCCTGAATGCCACCTGGCACATGCTGCAATAAGGAATGTATATCAGTGGAGTGGGGGATAAATAGGGACTCCTTCTAGTGACAATACAGGCTACAACTGGGGAAATCCACTGATATAAGTGACTTTGACAAAGTGCAGATTATTATGATCCAGTGCTTGGGAATGAGCATCTCAGAAACTCTCACTAAAAGCCTTAACGATATGTATCTACAACATTACTGACTGAAAGTGAGGCATTGTAAAGTGAGCCATCATGACAGGAGGCCTCACAGTACATGAACAAAAATTCACACTTTTCTTAAAGTTGCCCGCAAGGCACTGAAATTATCACAAATAATTTTGTATCATAAGACAAGACTTTTAAAAAGTATCAAGACATTTCCATAAGATTTGACGATGTGAGAAAAGTGGTTGACAATATAAAATAGACAAGTTGTCTGAAATTCTCAGAAAAGTATATATAAGCTATAGGGAAAGAGGAGTAATATGCAGTATGTACGAGAACCAAGATGGAACAATAAGGATGCAAGACCAAGAGAGAACTGTTCAGATTAAAAAAAGCCATGAACCTCAACCACCGAAACGATCGTGTTCGACAATGTTTCTGGGTGGATAACATGTTTCCGCCTCATGCTGTTTAAGGATACATTCGAATCATATCATGCAAGGGTGGTTTGAAAAGTTATTGGAACCACTACGAGAAGTCAGCACTAGCTCCAGCGTAGTGATTTGCGAAGATTGAAAAAAATTGAGATTCGAGCAGTGATTAAGTACTTCGAAAAGAAAGGCATGCAACCAATGGGCATCCACGCCGATTTCCAGAATACCCTGGGGGACTCTGCTCCTTCATATTCAAATGTTGCTAAATGGACAAATGAATTTGAATCTGATCGGATTGTGATCCGCGCAGTGGTCGGCCAAGATGTGTCTCTACTAAAGAAATAATTGCAAAACTGCACAAAATGGTCATGGAGGATCGCCGATTGAAAGTGCGTGAAATTGCTCCCACCATATGTCATCTGAAAGGGTATATCACATTTTAACTGATAAATTAGAAATGAAAAAAATTATCTGCAAGATGTGCGCCGTGACTTTTGACACGCGCCTGCACACATGTGCCGTCGCCTTGGCAAAATTACAAGAACTAAGGTACGAATTGTTGCCACACCCACCGTATTCACCTGATATGGCTCCACCAGACTTCCATCTCTCCCAAAAACTGAAAATTTTTCTTGGTGGACCAAGATTCATTTCAAACGAAGAACTCATAGCCAGAGTTGACAACTATTTTGCCTGGAGGAAACTCATTTTCGAGATGGGATCAAGGCACTGGAACATCGTTGCACCAAGTGTATTAATCTACAAGGAGACGACATTGAAAAATAAAGTGTTTCAGTGATGTAAGTACTTTGTTTCTATTGCGCACCGAGAACTTTTCAAGCCACCCTCGTACATGATCGTTTTGGTAGTCCAGGCGTTATGATGTTAAGAGGAATAATGTTGTTGTCACATACTGACCTGCAAATCCTTAAACATGGTTTGTTCACTGGTTAACGTTATTGTGATACTGTATTTTTTCCCCACATGCATCTTTTCATGTTTATGGACGACAATCCGCCACTGCATAAAATTGCACAGGTGGAGTTGTTCTTGAAACAAGACGATATTTGGCAAATTGATTGGCCTTCCCATTCCCCAGACATAAATCCCGTTGAGCACTTGTGTGATACATTGAGAAGACTTACTGCAGCACGTCCACATGTGCCAATGACCACCATGCTGGTGAAGGACTGGAACTCCATACCACAAGAACTCATATCCAATCTTAGGGAGCCAGGATGGGAGCACGTTGGAGAATATATGCTGCTGACCATTGTGATTAAGAAGCATGTCCGGCCATTTGTAATGTCCAGGGAACCATCACAAATCACGATGACTTCATGTATTTACTGTCTTTGAATAAAAGCGTAATTCCTGTTCGTCTTATTGAGTATTTCTTTGTTATCTTCTTTATAATACTGCAGCAGTTCTTCCTATGTATGGCCCAAGATTCAACCTGAAATCTCATTGACTGGAGTAGAACTGTCTTCAGCGATGAGTCCCACTTCGAACGGTACCCCAATGACCAACGAAGATGCATCCGGAGACGTCCTGACAGGGGTGAGATACCAACTTCACTGTCGTGCGCCATACAGACTGACAACCAGGAGGGATGGTCTGGGGTGCCATTTCTTTTCATAGCAGGACCAGTTTGGTTGTCATTCGCAGCACACTTACGAGGGGTCTTTGAAAAGTCCGTGCAAAAATAAAAACTACTTACCTGTTTGGGGTACACCTTTTTTATTTTTCGACATAGTCTCTTTTTGGATGAAGACACTTCGTCCAATGCTGTTCTAATTTGTTGATCCCTTCCGAATAATAGGAATTGTCCAAGTCTGCAAAATAGTTATAAGTTGCTGCAATCACCTCCTCGTTTGTCCCACCAGCCATTTCTTCAAATTGGGGAACAAATAGTAATCTGAGGGTGCCAAGTCTGGAGAATAGGGGGGATCTGAGCCGAATTGGAATCCTATTTTCATTAATTTTGTGACCACAATTGCTGAGGTGTGTGCTGGTGCAATGTCGTGATGGAAAAGGACTTTTTTGGGGTCTAATCGCCAGTGTTTTTCTTGCAGTTGGGTTTTCAAATGGTCCAATAACGATGAATAATATTCACCTGTAATTGTTTTACCCTTTACCAGATAGTCGATGAGGATTATCCCTTGCGAATCCCAAATGACAGTCGTCATAACTTTTCCGGCGAAAGGAATGGTCTTCGCCTTTTTTGGTGGGGATTCTCCCTTGGTAACCCATTGTTTAGATTGTTCTTTGGTCTCAGGAGTATAGTAATGTATGCAAGTTTCATCCAAAGTGACGAAACTACGCTTTAAGTCCTGTGGATTCTTCCTGAACAGCTGCAAACCATCCTTGCAATACTTCACACGATTCAATTTCTGGTCAAGCGTGAACAATCGCAGAACCTGTCTTGTGGATAGCTTTCTCATATCCAAATGTTTATGCAAAATTATATGTACCCGTTCATTCAAGATACCCACAGCACTAGCAATCTCAAGCACCTTAACTCTTCTGTCATCCATCAACATATCGTGAATTTTATCAATGATTTCTGGAGTTGTAACCTCCACAGTGCGTCCAGAACGTTCAGCATCACTTGTGCCCATATGGCCACTCCGAAAATTTTGAAACCACTTATAAACTGTTCTAATCGAAGGTGCAGAGTCACCATAATGTTTATCAACCTTCTCTTTAGTCTCCTGAGGTGGTTTGTCTTTCATAAAGTAATGTTTAATCAACACACAAAATTCTTTTTGTCCATTTTTTGACAACCACTCGACTTCCTTGGTTCACACGAATGCCAAACACAAGAAATAGACCAATATGGCTGAAATTTGGTGTGCGTTCTTACCAAAGATGGTACTAACTAAACATGACCTCGGTGGTGCCATCCCTCGGGCTTTGCACGGACTTTTCAAACGCCCCTCATACAGTATAGCGGTACGTTGGCAATATTTTACGCTCCATTTTCTTGCTCTTCATGACAAGTCACACTAGACTTACATTTCAGCAAGATAATGTCCTCCCGGACACTGCGAGAGTTTTTACTGCTTGTCCTCGTGCTTGCCAAGGTCGCCGGATCTCTCCCCACCTGAGAACGTTTGGACCATTATGTGCAGGACTCTCCAACTCGGTCGGCATTTTGACAATTTAACGCGCCATTTGGACATAATTTGGCACGATATCCCTCTACCAGTCAATGCCAAGCCGAATAATTGCTTGCAGCACATTACTGACTTGCTAAATTTGTAAAGCTCTTTCTCGTGAATAAATCATCAAGTTTGTCTGAAATTTTTATCATTTATCTGTCTGTACATGTACGTCACATCTACCGATTTCCGTCCCATTCAGATAATTCCTTCATGGTGCGTTGTTTTACAGTGTTTTTTTAGTGTGTCATCTGCTATTTTAACCCCCTCGGATCACCTGATTTAATTTGACTACAGTCCATTACCACTGTTTTACTTTTTTTATTCGTCTTATAACCTTTTTTAAAGCCACTGCACAACATATTCTGCTGATCATCCAGATATTTTGCTGTCTTTGACAGAACTGCAATGTCATGGCCAAACCTCAAAGTTTATTTTTTTCTACCTGTACCATTCCCTAGTGTTTTTTTTTTTTTTTTTTTTTTTTTTTCACAGCTTGTTCATTGTAAGTACTGCGTAACATCGGACACATCGTTCAACCCTCAGTCCCTTGTCAACTTCCCTTTCATGTCCTTCGAATATTATAATCACAGTCTGGTTTCTGTACAAGTTGTAGATAATTGTTTGCTCCCTATATTTTACCACTGCTACGTACAGAATTTGCAAGAGTGTTTCCAGTTATCACTGTCAAAAAAATTTTCTACATCTACATATACTATAAACGTAGGCTTTTCCTCAGTATATCTTCTAAGGTAAGTTGTAGGGTCAGAATTGCCTTGCATGTTCCATACATTTCTTCAGAACCCAAACTGATATTACCGAGGACACTTTACACCACTTTTTCCATTATTCTGTAATTAATTCGTGTCAATATTTTAAACCATGAGATACTAAACTAGTAGTTCTTTAATATTCACGTGTCAGCGCGCGTCTTCCTCATAACTGGAATTATTACGTTCTCCTTGTAGTGTAAGCGTATTTAACTTGGCTGATCCAAAGGATTTCAGAAATAATTGCAACCAGTCGCCTTTTCTTACACTTCAGTTTGTATTATCCCATGACCAGTTTCGAGTCACCTAGCGACTCACCTTCAGATGGTAAAAAGTTTAAATGATTGATTGTAGGATTATGGGTTCAATCGTAGTACGCACATTCCTCTGGAATGTATAATTTATGTTTTCCGGTTATGCTAAATCTGCACCTCTATACAGTTCGTGCGAAAGGCAACAGTTCCACCTGGGAATATGCGTTCCAGAATAACGTTTAAAACCGTGGGTGCTAACGGCAGAAGAAAGGGACGAGAATTATCAACATATACGGTCGCATAATCGAAAATTACTGTAAATTTGCCACTTAGCAACATTACAGTACCATGCAGATAGAATTTAAAAATTTAGCTGACAATGAAAGAGCAAAAAATTACAGTGATCGACAAACGGGATTCATTGTTCTCTACACCAAGGAGCATCTTGTGCTAAATTTCCTGGCTTGGAGCACGCGAAGAAATTGGGGGTGTGGATAGTAAAATTTCTGAAATTGCACACATTTTTCCATTGTCAGTTGCAACAGTTTTCAGTGGAAATTAACGAAGAATATGGAGACTTTACGTATTGCTCCGAACTACGTTGGTTAAGTCAAGGGGCATGCCTGGATCGATGATTGAATTTATGAACTACTGTTGAATTTATGAACGAAAAAGGAACGCAAGAACGAAGATTAAATAATCCGGAATGGATTGAAGACCTCGCATTTTAGGCAGACTTGAGTGCACACTGCCTGTGTAAAACACTGCAAGGTGAGAAACTACGTATTTCTGATTTCGTGGGGGTGCATTTAGAAAGAAAACGGCGTTTACTAGAGGCAGATTCTGACAAACTCAGTCCACTTCCCTAAGCCTATTGGCGTTAAAGAAAATACGATATCTGAACGATTCATTGTGGTTTGAAAGAATTACACGGATAGTTCTCTGAACGTTTTGTGGACACTTATCAGTCTTACATCTATTTTCGGGCTATTTTCGAGAGGTTTCGCCGTTTCTGTTGAAAGCGTTGAGAAATGCGAAATATACAACCAGGTCGTATGCAGTGCAGCTGCACCGCCATTTAAACACGACATGCTCATAGTTTCCCCCTCTTCACGTTCACAGTATGCCGTTGCGGGTGAGGAAATGTGTAATTACAGTCCGATTAAAATTACTTAGAAGTTGACGTCTGTCATTTGCCACTACAACGCTGCCATATCGACTGGCGCCTACCTCACGCTTATAGGTGACAGACAACACATTAGATAACAAATGCTGTTAACGCATAATGCGGAGCAATGTTGGAAGTGGCTGCTGGGATGTATGACCGAAATGCGAAATGCTCTGTTGACAGCTGATTTTAAGCGATCATTGATTGAAATGTGGCAGACGACTAGTTTTGTAACCCTGAATTCAAACACCTGTGTAAACCTATCCACAGCATCGTGGAGTGCAATGTATCTGAGAAAACGGCAGTCAACAGAACTAAAACCACGATCGCTTTGTTCACAGTGTTTAAGGCTAACCTCTACGAGTAAACTCAAGACTGAAAAAAATTCAGTTTCAGTTCTGAAAGCAGACTGCAATTTCTCGCTATCATTGGTTATCTCAGACTATCCCCACACTGGCTATACGAGCTGCCGCGTTACCAACCGATGAGTAGTCCTGTTTAGCACTTTGTTGCAGATTATAGGCCACACACGCAGATTTCAAACTGTGTTATCGATAGCTACGATACCACGGCGTAGGTGCAAGTTCATAGGTTGGCACTAAGACACCGACAGACGACAGCGCCCGCTAGCCGGCGCTGTGCAGCTCTACGAGCGCAGCTCGAGACTTAGTCCATTTGATTCAGAGTAGACGACCAAGCAAAATTGATTCTATTTCATAGTGGGGGAGCCACTTCAGATTTTGCCTGTGTACCTTCTAGCCGATGTCTGATTGATGTACAGCTTCGCACCTACGTGCTCATCTGTGAGCCAAAGTTAAGTAGAAGAGTTAAAACCCATACGCAGTACCGAAGCATTTCACCTTTTCTGCTCCTACTCACTTCCAACATTCGGCCTACCCTTCAGTTTACAGGAGCAGACCCACTCGCCGTCTTCCAGGCGGGATACAAAACAAACTAAACAAAAATGATAGGAAGAAAAATGAGAGCAAATAAAAAAAGTGAATACGATGATGAAAATGCTGTGGTAAAGTATTAAAAAATAAAATTACATTTATACCAATTAATTGAGTAAAATAATAAAGTCTTTTAATTAGATTTATAAATAAAAAACTTCGGTGTGTTAGATGAGATTCGAAGCTAAGATCTTCTCCATGTCAGGTTGTGATGCTTACTCCTGCACTACGCCAACAGACTTTGTGTAGTTGTTAAATTATGACTCTCATGTTCCAGTAGCAACGCAGAATTTGCAGCCTTAAAAAAATTGTCTTCACGTTGTGCAAAGCATATCTATTGTCGTCCGTTATCTGTGATTATAAGTGAATCACGTCTTGTGTGGGAGGATCCAATAGCGTTTGGTTAGTGCTGCATATGAGACGTATGTATCTGGTTAGCATCTTTGTGTGTCTGTCGCTTTTGGTATGGTTATCATGTGTAATGAGATACGAAATGAAAGGGGCACACCCAGAATTTGGGATCCAAATACATCAAAAAAGAAAATCGGACAAGGAATTGGAAGTGAACTGACCAATTATTGTGGCAGTTTGGCAACAGCGAACGGTTCGGGCGTGACGTTGAGCGCCCTGATTGGAGGAAACCAGCTCCAAAGCGCGAAGCGTCAGCTGTTAAGTAATTTTAATCGGATTATAGCCCGATCACTATGACATTCGTGCCAGCGTACGGGTCGCGAGCTGTCTCCTTGGCCGCCACTGTTCTAGATGTAGACTTTGTCACGGCAGAGGATGTTGTTGCCGGCTGTATCAGACCAGTTAGAAGATTAATAACTAAAAAAAATCTTACTCTTGTGTAATATATCTGGCTTAGTCAGCCATCATATTAGGCTCCAAGAAGCTGTTCTCAGAGCAATGGAGATGCAAGAAGTATACACTTGACGAAATGTGGTGTGAGGTTTCTGTGACAGCTGTGAGATTCGGTACCATTCCCATGAGAAAGACCGCCTGCATAATGCTACTGCTTTGTGACTGGCTGCTGTGTTCGGAGCAAGGGCGCCAAAACGTTAAACTACTCATTGGAATGACTTTACTTTTTAATACAAATATCTCTCAACAGCTGACTATCAATCAGTCATTTTAGAATTATTAAAAACAATTTAAATCAAAAACAAAAGACTGACGAAATTGCAGACGAAGCACTTCGGATGCGTTTGGGTCACGCCATTTCTGGTATGGTGTGCGAAGCGTTTCGGGATGTTCGTCACTCTGGATTGGGCAGTCGAGAATAGACATGTTGTCTGTCGTAGGATGTGTTTGCCAGTATTCAGTATTAAAAGATTCACTCCGGTAGTCATGAGGCACAGACACGTGCCAAGAATAGTGTAAAGATACATTTTCGTAAATATTGTGTTTAATCATGTACTTTGCTGTATCAGAAGGTGTTGTGTTAAGATTATGTAGTCTTCTCGTGTGGCTATATTAAAATGCGCGAGTGGCATCCCAAAGAAATGATACATTATTTCAGATCAGAACCTCGCTAAAAGTCAGTTTCAGCCTCAAGATACAGAACCTACGACCTGCGTGCTGTTTTCTGCGCTGGAGCATCAACTTGAAGACAGCAGGTTAGTGAACTATAACAGAACCTTCGTATTCCACACAGTGCAGTGGAAACAACTATAGTTCAATTCTTTTATCTTGGCGGCTCGCGCATGCCCGCCCAGACGCGGGAGGTTGCTGCGTTGCCAGTTGCAAATGACGCACGCGCCAAGAGAAGCAGAGCCATAGTACAGTATAGTTCGCAAACTTACTTTTAGGGGGGAGCGCGCAGTTTATGAAGTAAAGCCACCACCGCCGCATTATCCCTTTCGCTGCTACAGAGACGTGCTCCTCGCATTCCGCGCTGTGCGCGATTTTGTCATCACTGCACTGCTCGCTTGTGCTGACACATGGTGTTTCGACTGCTTTGACGCACTTATCATTCGATTTCACAAAAGCTATTTGGCCCAAATATTTGATTTTTACACATCTTCTTGACTGATACCTTGCCCCCATAAATGACTTAATTTTGTTTCGATGTTCAACGCTGTTATTGTACAGCATTAAATGTAGTAAACCATTGCACGAAATTTTGAAGAGTTTGCAGAGTTAAAAGTCCATAGCGTATACTTTCCGTATGGTCGATTTTAGTTGCCAGAATGTTGAGCATGAAATGTGGACAAGATGCCTAAATTTCATATAAAATTTACTGTATAACAACATCTCATTTAATTTAAGTATCAGATAGGTGTCATATGTAATATTGAGAAATATTCCGTCTTTCGTGACTGTAGTAAAAGTTTTATTTATGCCAGAGTTATTTCGCTTTTTTCTACAAAGTTGGCGAAGTACACAAAACTTAATTGCAGACATAATAAAACACAGAAACTGAAATATATTGTTAGTGAGACGCAGTGCGCAAACAATTTGTGTTGTCATAACGGACAGCAAATACTTGCCAAAACATAGATCAGTCGACGAAAACTTTGAATATGATGATGTTGCCAAAGCAGCGACGCAAAGAATTGCGTCAGACAATCAAGTATCTCGGCAACGTACGAGCCGAAATTCTGCTCTAAATAATACTTTTAATACTGTCGCAAAAGAATATATCTCACTATGAATAGTAAAACAGCGACTGCGGAAGAGAAGATACACAAACAGAACAGATAACATGAATATTGTATGTGTGCCTTTTCATTGTTTTTAATTGCTGTGAAAAGAAATATTGGAGGACAAAATTAGAAAAACTGGAAACTTATTATGATTATAATGAAGAGAGAAAGCACTAGAAATTTCAAAAAATTACATTCAAACGAATAAAATTCATGAAGTAAGACACTTTGATATTGTTTTTAAATAAAGAAAATATCAAGCACCAAACATGGTTTTAACTCGGAACCTTTCGCTTAGCAGTCACACACCTAAACCACTATGCTAATGTAGCTTCACATGCAGCAGATTTTCTGGAGTACTCTAAAACATCACATAAAATAACGACAAACACTGTTGGTATGGCTATGAATTACTCACGTTTCGTCAAAGTACAATATGAAATAAACAACTACCGCTGTTCTTTACTGCGAAAAAGTGGTTCGTGAGAATGATACGAACAGTTTTCCTTGCTATCACCTGAATTAGGAGGCTTATTGCTTGCTTGGTTTAATTAATTAATGGAATAGTAAGCAATTGGTATAAATAATGCTTTTTCCAAACTTTCTATTAAAGAAAATCTACTATCAAGACATTGCTTTTGTTCAATTACCTTATTTATGACTGAACGTTTCTAAAACTGAAGACACTCGTTCGAGCTTTGCACTGCAGTCGAGCTCTGGCAATGTCCTCTGTTCATTGGTTGACTGTGTTTTGTGACGTCAGATGTGCAGAACGAACCTAAACTCGACCGCCATCGTAAATGACGCGTACTATAGGCGTCTCACGTGTACCACATGCACAGAACAAATGTGCTCAGTGATTCGTTATCTGCAGTAATGCAGAGGAAGCAAAGGAGGGTGATCGTTATTAACACCAACAATCAATTCACTCTTCCTTTCTTGCCGTACAGTTAGAAGATTAATAACTAAAAAAATCTTACTCTGCCTTAGGCGCCTAAGTCACGCACACTGAAGCAGTGGACAGGCGGTGGTTTGTATGATACACTCCTGGAAATGGAAAATAGAACACATTGACACCGGTGTGTCAGACCCACCATACTTGCTCCGGACACTGCGAGAGGGCTGTACAAGCAATGATCACACGAACGGCACAGAAGAAAAAACCAGGAACGGCGGTGTTGGCCGTCGAATGGCGCTAGCTGCGCAGCATTTGTGCACCGCCGCCGTCAGTGTCAGCCAGTTTGCCGTGGCATACGGAGCTCCATCGCAGTCTTTAACACTGGTAGCATGCCGCGCCAGCGTGGACGTGATCCGTATGTGCAGTTGACGGACTTTGAGCGAGGGCGTATAGTGGGCATGCGGGAGGCCGGGTGGACGTACCGCCGAATTGCTCAACACGTGGGCGTGAGGTCTCCACAGTACATCGATGTTGTCGCCAGTGGTCGGCGGAAGGTGCACGTGCCCGTCGACCTGGGACCGGACCGCAGGGACGCACAGATGCACGCCAAGACCGTAGGATCCTACGCAGTGATGTAGGGGACCGCACCGCCACTTCCCAGCAAATTAGGGACGCTGTTGCTCCTGGGGTATCGGCGAGGACCATTCGCAACCGTCTCCATGAAGCTGGGTTACGGTCCCGCACACCGTTAGGTCGTCTTCCGCTCACGCCCCAACATCGTGCAGATCGCCTCCAGTGGTGTCGCGACAGGCGTGAATGGGGGGCGAATGGAGACGTGTCGTCTTCAGCGATGAGAGTCGCTTCTGCCTTGGTGCCAATGATGGTCGTATGCGTGTTTGGCGCCGTGCAGGTGAGCGCCACAATCAGGACTGCATACGACCGAGGCACACAGGGCCAACACCCGGCATCATGGTGTGGGGAGCGATCTCCTACAATGGCCGTACACCTCTGGTGATCGTCGAGGGGACACTGAATAGTGCACGGTACATCCAAACCGTCATCGAACCCATCGTTCTACCATTCCTAGACTGGCAAGGGAACTTGCTGTTCCAACAGGACAATGCACGTCCGCATGTATCCCGTGCCACCCAACGTGCTCTAGAAGGTGTAAGTCAACTACCCTGGCCAGCAAGATCTCCGGATCTGTCCCCCATTGAGCATGTTTGGGACTGGATGAAGCGTCGTCTCACGCGGTCTGCACGTCCAGCACGAACGCTGGTCCAACTGAGGCGCCAGGAGGAAATTGCATGGCAAGCCGTTCCACAGGACTACATCCAGCATCTCTACGATCGTCTCCATGGGAGAATAGCAGCCTGCATTGCTGCGAAAGGTGGATATACACTGTACTAGTGCCGACATTGTGCATGCTCTGTTGCCTGTGTCTATGTGCCTGTGGTTCTGTCAGTGAGATCATGTGATGTATCTGACCCCAGGAATGTGTCAATAAAGTTTCCCCTTCCTGGGACAATGAATTCACGGTGTTCTTATTTCAATTTCCAGGAGTGTACTTTTGGAGAGACGTCTTAGCTAGAGTGACTTACTGAGTGACGCGGTAGCCCTTGTCGTCGGCCTCGTAGTGGACGGTGCGGCGGAGGAAGCCGTCGCTGTAGGAGTACTGGCCGACCGTCTTGAGGCCCTCCCTGGTCTCCTGGCGCGACTGCGTGTTGTCGTTGATGGAGTCCTGCACGCTCGAGCCGAACGAGTAGCGCGCAGACTCTGCCTGCCGCCGGCGCTCGTCTTCCAGCGTCGCGTCCGCCTTGGAGTCGCCACTGCGGACCGCCCTGTCAGGCACACACCAGCTACTTCAACAACTGCATCTATAATAAAAGGTGTTGGCAGAAATTTGTCCAATAGGAGCAGGATTCTCAAATTGCGCTCTTATGTACACAACTGGCCATTGAAATTGCTACACCAAGAAAAATGCAGATGATAAACGGGTATTCATTGGACAAATATATTATAATGGGACATGTGATTACATCTTCACGCAATTTCGGTGCATAGATCCTGAGAAATCAGAACCCAGAACAACCACCTCTGGCCGTAATAACGGCGTTGATACGCCTGGGCATTGAGTCAAACATAGCTTGGATGGCGAGTACAAGTACAGCTTCAACACGATACCACAGTTCATCAAGAGTAGTGATTGGCGTATTGTGACGATCCAGTTGCCTGGCCACCATTGACCAGACGTTTTCAATTGGTGAGAGATCTGGAGAGATCAGTGACGAAGCGACCTTCCATCCGTGCGGTAAAGTGAATCGGCATAATGTTCGGATATGGGGTGAGCAGAAACCACGTCACGTAATCGAACATGTACGGGACTTGACTAAGTTATTTTTTATTTATTTTCCAAAAAGATGGCGCGCCACCCCATTATCATCGTGAAGTTGTCTCGCATCTTCGTAGCAATGGGCCGACCTGGAATGGACGTGGTGGATCAATATCCTGACCACAACGATCACCTGATTTAACACCAATGGACTTCTGTGCATGGGATTACATTAAAGACACGTCGACGAGCTGCAACAGCGGATGACACTAGCAGTTGCCACCACACATCAAAACTTGCTTCATAGAATTTTGCAGGAAATTAATTACAGACGCCGTGTTACAAAAGGTAGCCACGATGAACATTGGTACATACATTGAAGCTCCAAAAAAACTGGTATAGGCATGCGTATTCAAATACAGAGATACGTAAACAGGCAGAATACGGCGCTGCGGTCGGGAACGCCTACAAAAGACACGTGTCTGGCGTAGTTGTTAGACTGTTTACTACTGCTAAAATGGCAGGTTATCGAGATTTAATTGAGTTTGAACGTGGTGGTATACACGGCGCACGAGCGATGGGACACATCATCTCCGAGGTAGCGATGAAGTGGGGATCTTCCCGTACGACCATTTCACGAGTGTACCGTGAATATCAGGAATCCGGTAAAACGTCAAATCTCCGACATCGCTGCCGCCGCAAAAAGATCCTGCAAGAACGGGACCAACGACGACTGAAGACAGTCGTTCAACGTGACTGAAGTGCAACCCTTCCACAAATTGCTACCGATTTCAACGCTGGCCCATCAACAAGTATCAGTGTCCGAACCATTCAACGAAACATCATCGATATGGGCTTTCGGAGCCGAAGGCCCACTCGTGGATCCTTTACGCCTCGCCTGGGCCCATCAATACCGAATGGATTGTTGATGACTGGAGACATTTTGCCTAGTCGGACGAGTCTCTTTTCAAATTGTATCGAGCGGATGGACGTGCACGGGTGTGGAGACAATCTCTTGAATCCATGGACCCCACATTTCAGCAGGGGAGTATTCAAGCTTGTGTGGTATGAGAGCCCTGACACGTCTAGATACGACTCTTACAGGTGACACGCACGTAAGCACCCAGTCTGATCACTTGCATCCATTCATGTCCATTGTACATTACGACGTATTTGAGAAATTCCAGCAGGACAATGCGACATCGCACACGTCCGGAATTGCTACAGGGTGGCTCCAGGAACACTCTTCTGAATTTAAACACTTCTGCTGGCCACAAATCTCCCCAGACATGAACATTATTCGCATGCCTTGCAACGAGCTGTTCAGAAGAGATCTCTACCCTATCGTACTCTTACGGATTTATGGACAGACGTGCAGGACTCATGGTGTCAGTTTCCTCCAGCACTACTTCAGACATTAGTCAAGCCCATGCCACGTCGTGTTGTGGCACTTCTGCTTGCTCGCGGGGGCCCTACTCGATATCAGGCAGGTGTACCAGTTTATCAGTGTAAAACTTAGAGCTATACTGCATTAAATGTTGTATCGAACATTTCCGAAAGTTATTTACCTTTTCACAATTAAAGCTTAGGTTGGTTGGTTGGTTGATTCGAGGGAGGGGGCCAAACAGCGAGGTCATCGCTCCCATCGGATTAGGGAAAAATGGGGAAGGAAGGCGGCCGTGGCCTTTCAAAGGAACCATCCCGGCACTTTCCTGAAGCGATTAAGGGAAATCACGGAAAACCTAAATCAGGACCGAGCGAGGTGGCGCACCGGTTAGCACACTGGACTCGCATTCGGGAGGACGACGGTTCAATCCCGCATCTGGCCATCCTGATTTAGGTTTTCTGTGATTTCCCTTAATCGCTCCAGGGAAATGCCGGGGTGGTTCCTTTGATAGGGCACGGCCGACTTCCTTCGCCGTTCTTCTCTAATCCGATAAGACCGGCTGGTCGGGCAGGGTTACAGCGTTTCCGTATGAGGTATCGAATATATTGCTTCCCCCTACTTACACCTCCCGAGGAGATCACGAATGTAAAATTAGAGAGATTCGAGAGCGCATGGAGGCTTTCCGGCAGTGGTTCTTCCCGCGAACCATACGCGACTGGAACAGGAAAGGAAGGTAATGACAGTGGCACGTAAAGTGCTCTCCGCCACACACCGTTGGGTGGCTTGCGGAGTATAAATGTAGATGTAGATGATGACCTTGCTGTTTGGTCTCTTTCCCCAAATAACCCAACCCTAAATCAGGATGGCCGGACTCGGGTTTGAATATCGTCCTCGCGAATGCGAGTCCAGTGTGCCAACTACTGCGCCACCTCGCTCGAAAATTAAAGGCTACTTTTGTATAACTAATTAATAAATACGCTCTGTTTCGTGCGGAAACTTTGTTACAAAAGTCATGGCTCGGTAGCGTATTCTGCAGATACTTACACGTCAGGTGTGATCTTCCTAACGGGCTGCTGAGGCAGCACGACGGGTGCTGGCAGTGGCTTGGGAGTCGATCGCTCTTGCGAGAAGCGGTGGGGCGGCGCCGCGGGCAGGACAACCTCTGCCGGCTGAGGGAGGAAGGCCGGCGGGGGTGGCGGAGGCGGCAGCGGCGCCGCCGTCGTCGTGGGGGCGGAGGGCTGCCCCCTGGACTGGTGCCCGAAGCGCTGCAGCACGGGCGTCGCCTCCTCCGGCTGCTCCGGCAGTCTGAGCCTCGGGGGCGGTGGGGGCGGCGACGGGGGCGTGCGCGGTGGTGCCGACGTGGAGGTGGGCGCCCTCTGCTGCACTGCGAAGCGGTGCGGAACGGGCGCGGGCTCTACCGGCTGGTCGGGCAGGGTTACCAGCGGCGGCGGCGGGGGCGGCGGCGGAAGCGGAGACGCGGCGCTCGGGACGGCCGCGGGGCCCCTGGAGGTCTTGGAGACCAGCACGCGCGCCCTGCCCCTGGCCGGCGGGTCGGTGGAGGAGGCCGGGGCGCGGCGCACCACGGACAGGGGGTCCTGTGCCGCGCTGGCGTGCAGGCACGCTAACGACACCTGCACATGCGACACGATCATCACCGCTTACTGTCAGTAGCTCACTTATTCGAACAGATTGGGGCCATATCCAGTCCAAAATATTGGAAGTCCGAGTATAGGCATGTTTCCAAAAATATTCATATGAATGGTTCAAATGGCTCTGAGCACTATGGGACTTAACATCTGAGGTCATCAGTACCCTAGAACTTAGAACTACTTAAACCTAACTAACCTAAGGACATCACACACATCCATGCCCAAGGCAGGATTCGAACCTGGTCGAACCTGGTCGCGCGGTTCCGGACTGCAGCGCCTCGAACCGCTCGGCCACAACGGCCGGCCGAAATATATCTCGAGCACTCCCAGATACTTTGCCGTCGTCACTCTTATATGCAACACCCTCACCTCTCAGTTCTGTTCGGACACCACTGACGCTGCTCTGCGCCCCTTCCAAGGGTTTAGCGTTCTGGAGCCGCATGGTATGCTTTTCACTGTGTTGCAGCACCTGACTTCATAGATTCTTTCGATGAGTGCAGTATTCTTCCACAAAATTTCCTTTTCCTTAAGATGCTTTTCTTATCAGAGAATTACGTAAAATCATATTGAGTTCTGGGTGGATTTATTTATCTGTCAACAAAAAAATGGTTCAAATGGCTCTGAGCACTATGGGACTTAACATCTGAGGTCATCAGTCCCCTAGAACTTAGAACTACTTAAACCTAACTAACCTAAGGACATCACACACATCCATGCCCCAGGCAGGATTCGAACCCGCGACCGTAGCGGTCACGCGGTTCCAGACTGTAGCGCCTAGAACCGCACGGCCACGCCGGCCGGCTATCTGTCAACAGTTTTAGTTACAAAATATGCGTATTTTCTGTCTGTCTGCCGGCTATTCATATGAATGTTATTAGGAATGTAAGATACTAGGTCATGTTGAAAAGTAATGCCTCCAAACTTTTATATGTGAAAAATCTTACAAGCTTTTTTAAAAAATAAAACTAACGTTTTTAACATTCTATATCTTCTTTATGGCTACATATTTGCAGTCCTCTTCCGCTAGAAGGCTCAGAATTTTAGCGTGTAATATGGCGATGTGTAACATAACTTTGTCGGTGCGTGATAAACAGCGGGCTGTAATCGAATTTCGAATTCAAAGAGATTGCCCACGTGTGGCAATGTGAGGCTGCAGCCTAGCGCTGCGACGTCTGCAAGATTCCGGCGCCTTGTGTTCACTCTAATCGATCATCATCCGCACAGTCCCCATTTGGCCCCTTTCCATTTTTATCTGTCTTCAAAGCTTAAAGCACATATTTGAGGACTTCACTTTGATACTGACGAAGCGGTGCAAGCGGCAGTGAAGTTATGGCTCCGTCAACAAACTCAAACATTCTACAGTGACGGTATCTACGAACTACTCTCTCTTTGGGAGCAATGTGTTCGTCCCCAGGACAACCATGTTGAGAAATAAATATGAAGACGTGAAGAATACATATGTAGAATGTTAATAAAGTTTGTTTTATTTAGAAAGCCATAAGATTTATCACAAAAAATTCGGGGAATTACTTTTCAGTACGCCCTCGAGCAACGTGTGTAGAGGTTAAAAGAAAACCTGTATGAAATATAAAATTATATGAAATACTGTACAATATAATTTAAAAACATGTCATGTAATGATCTTACAGTAAAGAACAATGGGATTAAGAAAATTAAAGTTAAAATAAGATTTCGAAGATTACACTGAACAACCTTAATGCACAGAGGGTATCAAAGACTTGGCATCAAATGTCTAGGGGTGAAGACCATTTCAGGGGGAACAACTTCTGTTACAAATTGCTCCCTGTCGCTCCCCGGCGACATTATGCGTCCTCTAGTATTGCTCTGCGGCGTGCACACCTCATGTTTGTTGCCTGTAATCCAGTCACCTGAGGGTGGGGGATAGGACACAGGAGGTAGGCCCAGCAAAATTAAAGTTCCTTATTCGCTCATGAAGTATCTTTATCCGCTCAGGGATACTCATTCTTGAGGTCATCGTACTGAAAATCACTCAATCAATTTACTGGGGTAGGTAGTATGCAGCACACCTGGTTAGTAGACCTTGCTAGCTCGGTGAAATCTCGTCGTCCCAGGGCCGGTGAATATTAAAGGACGCCTAGCATCGCTGGGATGGTTTGTCGAACATTTTGTCTCGAACAAATGCTGTTCCTATGAAGTGATCTATCACCACTAGACGTCTGATGCAAGGACTTTGAAACAACCCTGTATACGCCCTACTGCAAATATACATTCTAAAATGTGCACGAAACCGTCTCTGTGAAAACACCAGATTTTCCGTTCTCCAAAACAGTCTAAATCTTTTCAACGTACAGCATCTCCATTTGAACTTTCCCCACACATTTTTCTGATAGAGCTATTTTGTCGATTACGGAATCTGAACACCAGTCCAGTACTGACCTTGAAATATGTTTGGCATAATTTATCTGTAAATCTTTACATTGCTGCGTGAAGCTCGATCATTTTTACATGAACGACGACAGAGCATTGGTATCTGTGCCAGGTAAACACAGCATTACAAGTGGTTAACATATTTTTACTGTTAGATCGTTTTCTTTTAGCAGAAAGTATTAATTTTTATTTCAGTTTTTCTGTTTCCAAAATAGTGGATATTAATGCCATACTCTGTCAAACACTCTAAGTGGAGGTATCGTTGTGTATTTTACCGAGCATTCTCGTTTTATCTTTTATATGTAATAATCTATATTTACTTTTAATGCTGTATTACTGTAGTACACTTCAACCAGTCTCAGGACTGAAGACCACAACAACTGTTCGAGGGCCAGTTTTGTCCGCAAGCGCAACGTTTAGGAAATCTGTGTAAAATGACATTGCCTTATAATTTTCATGCAAGAGGTCTGACAACATTAGCTTTAAGTGGATCGGGTCCATCCTGCATGAACCACTGGTTTTATAATTGAATCCCTTTTGCAAGAAGCTGAGGAACAAAATTATTACGCAGCATGTTTAGATAACGTTCACTGTTCACTGTGTGGTGTAATGCACCTTTTCATGAAATGCATTTTGTTTATTAAAAATTGCATGAAGGCGAAATGTGCCTCATTTGAAAACCAAACATTGTTCAAGAAAACGTCTTGATTCACAGCCCATTCAGCGAATCTGATTCTTTAGTGTTTCTTGTCCGTCTTTAATTTACTTTGTATGGATATAAACGCAAATCAGTTTTGAAAATTCACTGTACAGATCATCTTGAAATCCCAAGCTGTACTGCAATTTTCCTTGTCGATTTGCCTGGTCTTGTCAGTAACGTTGCTGTGACAGCTTCGACACACTGTGGGGAACGAACATTGGCCAGGCCGTTCTCGCTTCCTCTAGCACTGAACCATTACTATTAAGTGTTTTGTAGCTTATACGTACTGTTTCAAATTAGACTGTTCTAAAATGTGCACGAAACCGTCTCTGTGAAAGCACCACATTTTTCGTTTCATGAAAAAATAACACAATTTCAACCCGCTGTTCAACAGTCAGTTTTCCTTGGTCAGCCATCTTGGGTCGATGCATGAGCAGTGCACTTGGAAATAAAAGAAACTAATCTCCATCAGCGATTCTCACTTCTACCAATGTAACAGAAAGTATCAAATGATAACCTAAACAATTAATGCCAAAATAAATGTTGGATGATTTCGTGCACAACCCTGTGTATGTGGTGTGATTGGTTCTAAGACGCAGGATTATTTGAAGAACAGAAACCAATAGGCTGTAGTAGTACACAGTGGATGTTCTCCAGATACAGAAACAATTTTTCATATGGGATGGACAGCATTGTAAGATTTGTCGCTGGCGGTGCTGTTTTCTATCGGGTATTATCGTTGGACGCTCGTCCAACGCTCGTGAGGAACTGGAGAAGAACTTGAACAAAGTTTCAACTTCGTGGAACGAATGGAAGCTATCTTTAAATGTGGATAATAGCTGTAGCAAACAGAAAGGACGGCATCGTATGTCACTATATGATTAATGGTGAGCATTTTGAATACCTCACATCGTATAAGTATTTAAGTGTAACACAAGGAAGCGACATGAAACGAGGCGATCTCGAAAAACTAGCATTAGGGGAAGCAAACTGTTGGAAGGCTTTTGGGAATGTGCAACGCACGTATAAAGAAAATCGCATACAAGATGGTAGTACGTCCAGTTCTACTGTTGCAATGTCTAGAGTTCTTATCAGGTAGGTGCAACAACAGACATCGAAAGATTTCAGAGACACCTTTCTAGGATCGTAACAGATCGGTAGAAGTTATACAGCAGTGCTCGGGGAACTTAAATGGGAATCCTGGAAAGAAAGACTGCGTAATTCTTGCCAAACCCCGTTGGTAAATTTTTAGAATACGTATTCGAAGAAGACTATGCGGACACTATGATGCACTATCGTATATCTCTCGTAGTAACCATGACAGGAGAGATAAGGGTACGTACGTAATTTTCCCTTCAATGTGCGAACTGAATAGCAAGGCGAAAAATTGATGTTGTACCGTCCACCATGCTTTATACAATGGCTTCTGGAACACGTATGTAAACGTAGATACAGTAAATACGTAAACTACTTACCAGACGGCCGCAGCACCACCACCATATTATTCACTGGCAGTGGTGTTGTTGACAGGATTGAAGGGAAATGCTGAACATTCCAGTGTTTATTTGATGCACTGAATGGCGACTCTCTTGAAATTACGGCAAATTCTAGATAATGTCCACAACAAAGGCAAAGACTCAAATACTATTGGGTTACAAGTTTAGTGGTAAATGTCTGGAAGCTGTCAGATAATTTAAATACGAGGGGAATAATAGTAGCGTAAGAAATGATACAAACTGAGGCGAGCACCTAAAATCACTAACAGGAAAAATAAGCGAAAGGCTTAGGCTTCTGAAAAAGCGGAGTGCATTTGTAAGAGTGCTGTTCCAGCGTAAGAAGAGACGACAGAGTACAGATCAAACGTTCCTACGATTGTTACAGTTCGTTGTAACAGCTATTGCAGTCTATTCATTGCAAAGAAAAGCTGACAACCTGGCTGTATAAAAAATTGTGCGAACAAAACTAATTCAGTAATCATGTTAACGTATGAGCTATAGCATTGTGCAATATGTACCAAAATAATAAATTTACTCTTTTACTGACATCAGTGTCGTCTGTGTCCCAGCCCTAGATTTTTCTCACTTTTCCATTGTAAGTGACCAGATGAAACTGGACTACAAAACCAACAATATGGGAGTATCTATGCGGATGATATTACGAAATATCTAGAAATTTAGCAGAAACTGTATGACAAACTTTTCAAACGTACAACAGAGAGAGAAGAGGTTTCCTTACATTTCTCACATAAATGAAGTTCATGAAGAACGCAAAGCATTACGAAAATTTTTAACAAAGATTATTGAAAAATTTAGAAATTTAAATATTTTGATAAAGTAATAGAGGTGTAATGGCGTGACGAAGAGGTGACTGAACTCATCAGCAGGATAGAAAAGACCTATCAATTGGAAAACACCTTCGTAAGCTGAGGTTTGTATCTGCCAAGGCAGGATGTAGCATTACGCCACTAATAAAACAAGAATATTCATAAGCAGCCAAATCCCTGGGTTTGATTTTCGTGCATGTGAGAAATCGAAATTATGGGAAGAAAGAATGAAATATAATGGGGAGAACACCGAGATCTTCAAAAGAGAGTGATACACACCATAAAGTGAGTAATGATGATCTGAATTAAAAAACGGAACCATTATATACAACTACGATGGAGTGAAGGCTGGTCTTTTATAGACGTCTGTTCCGAATGAATGAAAGGAAATCTTGGAAGAGGATCTTTCAGTATATATACAGGAATGAAATCGTCGTGTTACAAGAAATTAGAATTTATATGGAAAATGTTAGAATATAGACTATAAAGTACTAGACCGAGTGATATTCACAAAGTAAATTCTGGAATCCCTCCTGCAGAGGAAATCAACGTAGAAAACTAGTAGCTTGATCAAAAACATGGAATTGAAGGAATTATAGGATATCAGAATAATTTTTCCCAAATCAGGGAATATGTGGGTTAAATAATATCGAATAAGAAAGCTAAGGCAAATAAGAATTTTATTCTATCGACAGCAGAAGCGGAAGGAACTGAAGTTGAACTGATGGCAATGTAAAACAAAGTCGACAAATTGCGAGATGTGGGATATAATGGCCGTAATGACTTTCTTTTACTGTTGCCGCGTTTCTGTTTGAAAACAAAAATGCATAAAAAAGCCATAATACTATAATTTTAAAAAAAAGATTTACACATTAAATCCAAAATCTTAATCATCCAGACATCTTAACATAGTTGTAAAAGGGAGTGATGCCTCTTGTTACTTTATGAGTACCCAAGGACGACCCAAATAGCAGACTTAAACGTTTTTGTAAGGTTTTTGGCAGACGTAACACGAGTCGTGGTGTACTAGTGTTGCGTAAGAGAGCTTATGTTGTGTAACGATAGAGCTGCTTGCCGCCTTTTGTTGGTGCCATAGGAAACACTTTCTCTGCCTGGGAGTCGTACCGACACATTCCAGTCTATTTGTGTCTTGAGGAACGGTTCTTACTTCTGTTACCGTGTGGTGCCTTCACAATACCCATCCTGCCGTAACCTTGGCAGGGTTACAACATGGGAGACTGAACAGACACCAGCATGACAGTTTACATTACCATGACCGTTTCTGGGAGTACCGTTTCAATATACGCCAACTGATACCGTTCAGATAATGAAGTACTTTATGACAAGTTTCAGTTGACAGCTTAAGAAAAAAGTACTTCATTTATTTTTTTGCTATAGTTATTTCTGAAGACTTCTGAAGTTTCTCCATGTATTTGCCAATTATCAACACTTTTATCGACGTGATGTATCAGTTTGATTTTTTTTTCTTATACGCCATTACGTATGCACTCTAACCGCCATCGTGCAGTGTGAGGCGGCGGATTTTTCTAGCCATTTCTTGTTTCCTTCAAGACTAAAACAATGGAAAAATTACCGTGTATACACCTCCATAAAAGCAATTAACGTCTCATATAGTGTATTTATCTGAATCAATGATTCGCTGTGTTTATCCAAAAGTAATTCACAAGAAACAAGTCGCCTTCTTGTAACGATTTCCTTTAAGTTTTTCAAACCCTCATATTGACAGAACAGGTACGTTAGTTCTACATCTTCAGATTAACTTGAGAACGAGTACAAACACTTGAGCAGTAGCTACGATGACGAAGTTTTGCAAGCATTTCCCTCTGTATGTACGCTATAATTTCCTAGAATTCTCTGTACAAATCAATGCCTTCCTCTGTAGAGTGGCTTGGCATGTTCATTCCGATTCGTTTCCCTTCTCTGTATTACTTCTACACAGTTAATCAATAAGATAACTAGTAGAGGCTCATCATTTACACACTAATATTTTTCTCTTTCTTATCCGTTAACTTGAGTTCAAGGCTAGCGCAACGCCAGAAGACAACCCAACGCCAGAAGACAACACTGAGATGCAGGAAGACCTGCAGAGGATTGACAGTTGGTACAGCGACTGGCAGTTGACCCTGAACAAAAATAAATGTAACGTTGATATGAAACTTCCTGGCGGATTAAAACTGTGTGCCGGATCGAGACTCGAACTTGCCCGCGGAAGGCAAAGGTCCCGAGTTCGAGTCTCGGTCCGGCACACAGTTTTAATCTGCCAGGAAGTTTCATATCAGCGCACACTCCGCTGCACAGTGAAAATCTCATTCTGTAAATGTAACGCAATTCGCATTAAGTACACTTCGATTACGCTATTGGTGACAAATCACTGAAAGCAGCTACAACCGTAAAATCATAGGAGCAAGATTGGCAGGCGATCTACAGTGGAATCACCACGTAAAAATAATACATTGTAAGAGTAAGCAGATACTAGACTTATTCATTGGAAAAATACTTAAGAAAATGTATAAATGAAAAACAAAATACTGTGTAAGTTCTACAGTATTAATTTATTTAGCTACCCGTTTTTGGCTTAGAAACCCATCATCACACTTTAACTGGTTATCTTCGTCAAAAAAGTTACAATATTTGTCAACAACACTGGAAAATATGTTACTCGCCTAGAATGAGGCACGAATACAGATGCAATACCATCTTTGACAGCACAGTGGCAATGCGATTAAAAAAAGTTTAAAAACTAAACAGTAAATAAATATACATTCCAATACATAAAAAGACGCATTACGAGGGAGTTATACGAATGGGACGGAAATCGGTAGATGTGATGCACATGCGCAGACAAGCGAATAATCTCAATTTCAGAATAGTTGGGTGATTTGTTCACAAGAAAGAGCTTCCCAAACTGAACAAGTCAATGACGCGCTGGTTTACCTCCGGCCCTTATGCAAGCAGTTATTCGGCTTGACACTAATCGATAGAGTTACTGGATATCCTGAATTGTCTCCAGCGATGAGTCCCGCTTCGAAATGAGCCCCATTGACCAACGAACAGTCTGGAGACACCTTTGACAATGGTGGGATACCAGCCTGACTGTCACCCGTTATACCGTCCGACAACCAGGAATGATGGTTTGGGTGCCATTTTTTTTTTTAACATAGCAGAACCCCTTCGGCTGTCATCTCCGACACCCACACAGCACAGCGGTAAGTCGACGATGTTCTACACCGCGTTTTGTTTCCCTTCATGACAAAGGATCCTGGGCTTACTTTTCAGCAAGATAATGCCCACCCACATACGGCTAGAGTTTCTACTGCTTGTTTTCGTGCTTGCCAAACCCTACCTTGGCCAGCGAGATCGCCGCATCTCTCCCCAACTGATAACGTTGGGAGCATTATACACAGGGCACTCCAACCAACTCGAGATATTGGCGATCTAACGCGCCAGTTGGACAGAATTTGCCACGACATGCCTCAGGAGCACATGCAACAATCCTGTCAATCAATAGCAAGCCCGATGACTGCTTGCATAAAAGACAGAGGTGGATTAACGCGTTACTGACTTATTCAATTTGTGAAGCTCTATTTCTTGAATAAATCACCTAATTTATTTGAAACTATAATCATTTGTTTGTCTGTACATATACATCACATCTACCGATTTCCGGTGCATTTAGGTAATTCCTTCGTGGTGGGTCGTTTTCTTTTGTCTTAGTGTGTAAATGGAGCAAATCTAGAAAAACATTAACACTAAAGAAGTGTTGTTTGAACAGTAAATAAATATAAATGAAGCAGACCTGGAAAAGTATTAACACTAGACAATTATTTACTTTGATTTGCTCCGTTTATATTTATTTGTTGTTCATCCTTTAACCTTCTTAATTTCATTGCCATTGCGCTGTCAAATATGGCATTTTATCTATGTTCATGCCTCATTATAGATGAGCAACATCTTCCGCAATATTGTTTACGTATTGTAACTTATTTGACGACAACTGCCTCCACGCTAAATAAAGTAAACAACAGAGTTCAAATGGCCTGATGCGCTTCTGATAAACTACAACAGGTTTCGAAACTAAGCTGCCGATGTGTCAGGACAGGGAAACTTATAGTTCGTATGTGTTTGGATTTATGACAGCGAGATTTTGACTTCCATTACGTAAAAGCGTTCAAAAACGGAGCGTTTCTCAGCAAGCACTCAACAGACAATAAAATAAACAAATGGATTTTGGACTAAACTTCAGTGTAAGATGTAATTCGAGTCTTAATGAGAATGATGTGAGGGTGGTTGTGATTTGTTCAAACAATCGTTCAAATGGCTCTGAGCACTATGGGACTTAACATCTGAGGTCATCAGTCCCCTAGACTTAGAACTACTTAAACCTAACTAACCTAAGGACATCACACACATCCACGCACAAGGCAGGATTCGAACCTGCGACCGTAGCAGCAGCGCGGTTCCAGACTGAAGCGCCTAGAACCGCTCGGCCACCGCGGCCGACGTTGTAATTTGTTGACAGGCGATAAGATGATACATGGATCAGTAAATTTGTTTGCTGAATTTCAAGAGACAAGATGTTAGGTGCGCAGATAACAGAAAACACACTGGTGCGAAATGAAGACCGCATTGGATGGAAAGACCTGGAGGAGGGCTTTAACTGCAAGCGCAAGTCACATTGTTGCTGTTACTGACGATGTTATAAACAGTAGATTTTAACGAAATGGTTGTAACAGAGACCAATTTTTGTTTTTAAATCTATTCTTTCTCCTCGGGTGAAGATCAACCCCTGGTTGGGAAGCGTTTTACAAGCGGGAAGAAGAAGAAGACTGAGGCGACGTGGAAAAAGGTGGGCACGTGGACTGGAGCAGGCAGCTGTGACGTGAGTATGCGACGAACACGGGCTGTAGCAGTCTTAGGCCATAGTTGATATAGATCGCTCATGACGTCATTGTATTGAAACAAACATTCGAAAAGGTGAGTAGTGGCGGAATTCATTTTCGGGCGATTCGTGAAATACTGTTAAAGTTTTCTTTGTATCAGTTGCAGTACTTTCAATAAAGGTCCCTTTATTACAATGACGGAATCTTGTACATCGTTTGGATGTACTGAAAGATATGAGAAAGGAAGTAACATATCGTTCCACGGGTAAAACTGTTTAAGGGAAAAAACTGAACCTTTTTTTCGAGATTAAGTCAATGAATTTACAGGTTGATGTTAAAGAGTGATATCTTTACCAAGTAGATGTGGATGGCCTTCTGTTTGTATTTATTTGTGCCTTAGGATATCTATCTCGTGAAAAATACTTGTAGAAACTTATGAAATATTAATAAATTGCAAGATCTTTCTTTTTTCTGTCTGTTTCGTAATATGTTCTTACGTAATCTCAAAAGTGGCTACAATTTTCACACTGTTGAAGTAGAAAAGAATGTTAAGACCTTTGCTTTTAAAAGGGAGATATTTGTAGGCCAAACGTCTACACAGAGGTTTGAAGTAAACACATTTCAAAAGTCTTGCAGACGTAAGTTAGGATGTAAGTTGGTACTCAGGATCAAGGAGCCGATGAATGAAGAAGATTTTGAGACGAGAGAGTGTTAATATCTAACTGACAGAAAGAGTTTTCTTTGCAATCAACATCTTCTAAAATGTTTCCTATCTTGATAATTTCGGTATGAGTGTAGGATTAAGCTTATAGTGTGTACGAAAAGTTAACATCGTAGATAGAAATTGATGTTATTTATTTGTTGAGAAACAGGCAGGAAACTAAATGCTTCCAGCCGAAATGATATTCCATTTTCTGCCACTGCCGATGCGGTGAACCAAACGATTCACAATGCAACAGAAACGGGAATTCACCGAACAACTAATATTTTGTCACTTGTAAAAAGAAAGAAGTGTCAATACAGTGTTTCAAACTATATTGTGTCCTTTCACCTGGCCAAAAGTAAAAACGATAACCGTCACATTAATATCGGAAGTTTCAGAGAGATTTTGTTAACTTTACTGCAGCATGAGTAATTCTAATGCAACAAGTCGTTCAATTGTCAAAAGCAGTACTCGTTTGAGCTACAATGAGAATAACTCTTAACAGCATAGCAGAATTAGGGGCGTGTGCGGTCTGTACATGGTGTCCCAGGATGAGTGGTGAATATGCAGGGATATGACAAGAACGATCATTCGAAGCAAAGAAGTCTAGTGATCTAAACTGCACACGTTAAGAGTTATGAGCACTTCTCCATCTTCGCTACTGTGAAACAAATCTCTTCTAGGGAAGAAGTGCTCATAGCTATTAAGGTGTTCATTTTAGAGCCAATGTTTACTTGACAATTTTTTGGTTATTTCTTCCTTATTACTTCCTCCCAAAATACGGAAAGCAAAGAGCTTGCAGTGGAAATTTGTTCCGCAGTTTTTAGATGAAGTAGTGCTTGTGGCTCGTAAGGTATACGATTTGGAGCCAGTGTTTATTAGATTTTTTTGCTTCGGCTGATCGTTGCTGTCGTATCCCTGAATAGTGACCATTCCTGCTGGGACACCCTGTAAGTTGGCAGCCGTGAACGGGTACTCACCGCTAGGAGAAGAGGCAGCGTCCTGACGAGCATGTTGGCGACTGCAGCGGCCGGCGCCCCGCCTCCTTAAGTAAGCCCACCCCCGCCTGCGCCCCCTAGCCACGAGGGTGCCGACACCACTTTCACAGCGGCGCAGCGTTGCGCACTCCCCTTTGGCTGTTTTTGTTTCCCGGCAAAGAGTTACCTCTCAGGATGAAGCAACAAAATATAGGTATCAAATTTTTCTAAGAGCCGATGTTGAAAATGTTGCTTTTGATATCACGGTGCAGTGAAATACTTTCATTGATCGTCCTCCAACATCAAATAGCGTCTTTTTTTACACATTACGCTACTGTAAATTAGAAAAGCACGTAAGTTAGGCTTTTCCTGCGATACTCTCCTCGTAGCTGTCAGCGAACACAATCTGGGCACAACCAACGCTTGTCCATGCTTTAGTTTATCGTTGGTCTTACACACTTTGATGTGCAGAATTAAATATGCTGGGTTTCTCAATTAGGAGAGATATAATTTTCAACAAGCCACTTAACTGTTGTTTTGAACAAATTAGTTACAAAATTCTTCGTTTCTGTGTTTCATTTCTCCCATGTAAACAGATACTATGCATCTCTATCTCTGGCGGCTCATCGCTTCCTTCCTCTCCTCTCGACCCTCACTGCCAAGCTGCTTCTTGTTCCTTGGCATCGTGCCCTAGAAATAAAGAAAAGATTTACTTACGCGGTCCATACCATTCGACTTAGATACGCCACATATTACCCGACTGACAGTACATATTAAAACACAAGAGAACAAAAACCGGATTCAGCGAGCGGGATTTCATTATTACGATGATACCTACACTAGACTCCTTAAACATTAATACCAGTATGATGACATTCAGTACAGTACATAATACATACATAATTTATAGTATGATAGTATTCATCAGTAATAACCGACGCCGAAAGTTACACAATTCACCGGATTCAACACTCAGAAATAAACTCGAAGATACATTTGTCAAATGCTAGTAAATGGCAGAGTAATATCTGCACTTTATTCAAACCACTGTATACTTCCGCTGTCTAACTGCAAATCCTAGAAGTATCAAGTGGCTTATACTTATCGCAGACCTACACAGTCCCTCCTACTCCCCTCCTGTCAATACTTCCTCGTTTCTCATCCTATCCATCCTATTTCGTCCTTTCATTCTTCGCCAAACCACATCTCAAAAAGGTCTCCAATGTTTGTCTATCTGTCTCCCCCATTGCCCACGTTTCAGTGCCTCAGTGGAGGACACTTCATAAAAAACACTTTATCAGTCTCTTCTTCAAACCCTTGTCCATATTGCTGCCGAAAGCTCCTTTTCCCACAAAATGTCTCTTTCGCCTTTGCTATCCCGCTTTTAATTGCTGTGTTGCGCTTACAGCCGCTGTCTGTTCTGCTTTCTAGGTATTTAACGCTCTGTACGTGTCCTGTTATTTCTTCAGTCCACATTATCTTCAGATTTTTACTCCCTCCTTTGTTATCTTTGTACTGATTTTCTTTCCATAGCTCTTTCATTTGGCTTTACTGTAATATTTACGTCTTAAAAGCAGTAACCTCAGAAAAAGGGCAAGAGAAGAGTTCAAGCAGAACGAAAACTTTTGCAAATGAATGACCGAAACAAAACAATGCATCCTGGGAATGGTTCCACGTACTTGGGATCAACAATAAGATAGAAACACGGAGAGCTGTCACTAGTAGAGAAGTTGTAATTAATAAAGCAACAAATCTCTTCAAAAGCATGCAATACCGAAAGAAACTAAAATACTTTGTGAGAAATGTTGTCTTTTGAGAAAGTCAGCATGTTGCGAGACGTGCAGAGCTAGTCACATGAAACTAGCAGACGATTTTATGAAGTGGTGCTGAACCCCAGATAAGAGAACTCTTGTATCTTGAATGCCAAGAAATTCTGGGAGTTTTCTAGTCACGTTATTAGGGGGACGCAGAGAATTTTGAAGAAATTGCCGTACGTGGAAAATTAGTCCTGAAGCCAACAGGGAGAGCAGGGGACACATCAAGTCGATCAAGTGAAGAGTAACTCAGACTTTCAGTGAGGACAGGGACAGACGCAAAGTGATTGAGAAAGAGTGGCAAAATAGAGTCCTACTCTCACGAAGGCATAACAACTGATGGGGATATCTCATTTGCAATGATCCTTTTGTCAACACAGAATAAGTATAGAACTTCCAGTGCTCACATTAGAAATTCTTTGTAGACGATCACGTATTTGGAACCATTCCATGCAAGCTCATCCACTACTTCATTTTTTCCGCAGGTATCCATTAGCTTTTAACGTAATTGCCTGATTACAGTGTTACAATTGTTACTTTTCCGTACGTCTACTCATTCTTTCTCAGTCGTTATTCAGTCAGGTGGCTTATCTGTTGTACACGTCCTTTCACGTAGTTTTGTCGCACGGATACCACTGACCAACTAACGTTTACTCGTATTTTCCCTTTGTCTTTATGCTATTCACAAAAATATCTTTACATCCTAAATATAGCTCTTTAAGCTTAGATGGAAGCCATTTATCCTAACTTACGCATCTTAAATTTTCACGAATAGGGTCTATCTTAAGTTCATCAAATTTATTAAACGCTACTACTCATTTCTTTGAACGGTTATTCCACTTAATGACAATTACTTATCGCAATTACCTTTTATTCCTGTTTTCTAACCATTAATATTTCAATTTCTGTCATGCAATAATTTTATACTATATTTTATTTCCGATATGGTATTTTCATTTTGCTGTAGAACACTGACTTGAAGTTCGAAAGCGAGAGAGTTGATAGGAAAGATTTTTAAGAATTTACTACAGAGCTTGGTAGTACCTATCCAAAAGGGTTATTAGCAGTTGCATTTCATATCATTCCTCGTGCTTCTATCGTGCAGGGTGACTACATTTTCCCTAAATGATCGGTAGTTAGGGGGACATGTCTCCACTATGTGTTTTTTTTTTCTTTTTTATACCACATGATGAGTTGCTTACAAAATATGGGAATGTTTCTTGCCGTTTATAATTATTTTCCTTCTGTTTGTGCCAAAGCTGGACCACGTGACAATTTTATTTGCTCCTTCCTTTCATCTTTTCATCATGATTCCTCCATGTTTCTTCAGATCACTTCACGCATAAACTCTTACTGCTCCTACTTCGGAATCCTTCAAAATTAAGCACTTTCTTCTCGAAAATATCTCTTTCTGCTGTTCCTTCAGGTCTATCATGTGTACTTCCAAATCCCTTTTAACTTCTCGGATCCAGCTTGTCGTTATTTCCTTTCCAAGAGAGATATCTGAAGGTCTGTTGTATCAGCCTATTGTTATTTATTCTGTACAGATACCCAAATAATATCAGTCTTCTATTTCTTATTGGTTCTGTCATTTGTTTTCTATCTTTTGATATATTTCATCGTTGCTGTTTAATTTCCAGGCTTCTTTGTTTCATAATGGACCTAAAATTGTGTGATGATTCTCCTCTTTGATATTTCGTTTGTCTAATTCATAATTTAGTGTTTGGCATACGCTTGGGTATAAGCCTTCTGGTCTCGTAGTAGTGTTGTAATGCATTATTATATATGTTTTTTTCATTTCATATGTTCTTTCCATCTGTGTATCCTTCCGTTTACACAAGATTTTTCTAACGTCTTTTCTTATATTATATCTGCTAGACACTTCAACTTTTTAGCTTCCATTTGATCAGTGCCCATATGTCTAAAATTTTTATGCAATTTTTACTTACTGATGAATTTCGTTTTCTCTGCGGCGCAATTT
Source organism: Schistocerca gregaria (assembly GCF_023897955.1). Lineage (NCBI taxonomy): Eukaryota > Metazoa > Arthropoda > Insecta > Orthoptera > Acrididae > Schistocerca > Schistocerca gregaria. The sequence continues at coordinate 754,478,223 of NC_064921.1, forward strand.
TCTGTACAGGCCGTCTGTTCCAAGAGAAGGACTTGTAATTCTGCGTGTGATAGGTTTTCGGATAGGACAGCAAAATCATATTTAAATTCCATGCAGTTTACTGCAGTGTACTCTTTCTTTCTTCCCTCTTTTGTTGGTTGTATTTGATATTCTCTTAACTTTCCATTACAAAGTCTTACTATTTTTTTTCAAATATACAGATTAAGATGACTAGAGATAAGCCATCACCTTCCCTTAAACTTACGTTTATTTCAAAGGATTTAGAAATAACATCCATAAACTTTAGAGATTTTGCCTTTAATCTTTTCCGGATTAGATATGGTAAAATCTAGGATCAAACAATGAAAACTCCACGTAGGAATATCAACAATGTAGGAAAAGGTAGATTGCTACTTACCGTAATTAGATGAGACGTTAAGTTGCAGACAGGCACAGTTAAGTGACATACAAAGCTTTCGGCCACAGCCTTCATCATAAAAGCGAAACATACATCATTCACACACACAAGCAAGCACAGCTCACGCACACATGACCGCCAACTCTGACAGCTCGGGCCGGAATGCCACTGGCTTAACTTTTTTCCTGGTTTGCCACAATGCATCTTCTGTCAATCATACATTTTAGACGTCTGTATTCCCTTTTGCCTGGTTGATTTGCTGCACTTTTTATTTAATCCATGAAAATTGCTTGTCACGCAGGATGTATCATAATTGATAGCGAAAATTAACATATATGAGAATACGCTATAATAGAAGCGAAACCATTCCTGTAAAAATGGGTTGGGAAGTGAGCTGTTTGCTCGACAACAGCGAATGTGTGGTTACGAGCCTCCACTAACTTTAGTATGAAATACATTTCCCAGTCAGCAAAAATCTATTACCGTGTACTTTTACTAATTTCGCTTTCTTTGTTAACCCGTACAGTACCAACGGATTTGTCATAACGCGCAGTACCAAGGGAGGAGGGGACTTGGCGCCCACCACAAAAGTTTTTATAATTCAAATTTCTTTAGTTTTTATTGATCTTTGTTAAGAAAATATTGTACAAAGACCTACTGATGTGTAATAAAGATCCAGAAATGGTAAATTTCTTTTGGTATATTTAGTATTTTTCGCTTTTTTCATCATTAAAGTTTATTTTGTCTTATTTTCTTGAGTGGTACTCTGCACATTGGTAGGAAAAGTCATTAAACAGTTATTGAAGAACAAATTATAATTCAAAAATATTACAGATATTTTAGATTAAATACAGGAGTTTACATAACATTGTTTATGGGCTCACTTATTCATCTCTTTCTCCTCAAACGTCTTCACACTCGGAACATACAACAGTTTTCTTGCTATGTTTACTGTATGTGCATCTCACACTGTTCATTTCATTGTACTTCAATGCTTTTGACTGGCTTTCACGACAACACAAATGACATCCTCCCCTTCCTGCTTCAGCTTCCTATTCAGTGAATGGTTTCGTGAGCTGTAGTCCCAAATCTTTTAAAAAACCGTCGTGTGTCAACATCTGCTGTCGTCTCATTATAATACAAATTTATGACTGTTTCTTCTGAGCGGCAGTAGGTGAACCAATTGCAGCGTCATAATGTTGAGTCGACAGCAACAGAAGGTATTATTTTGTTCTGTTAATTTTTTTGGTGGTGGTGGTGGTGGGGGGCGGGGGTTCTCACGGTGAACATCTGGAACAATTGCGATTAGGATATTTCCAATGGTAGAATCACTGAAAGCAAATTTACTGGATTATAATTGTCTTCTTGAGATGTCTTTCAGTTCTTGAGGTATATGCTTTCCATTAGCTTGTGATGTTCCTGTGAGAGTTAGCTTGTGTTCCTCCACGAATCTTCGGCAAAATCAACTGAAGTGTAATATCTGTCAGCGGTGACGTTGCGCCCTGAATTATGTGTAGATGCAACTAGATGCTTCACTACAGCTGCAGCTGTATTTGATTGTTGTGGAGTATCATTTTTCTTCGCTGCATACGGCTCCATGCTGAGCACATGTCTGGTTCAAAAAATGGTTCAAATGGCTCGGGACACTATGGGACTTAACTTCTGAGGTCACCAGTCCCCTGGAACTTAGAACTACTCAAACCTAACTAATCTAAGGACATCACACACATCCATGCCCGAGGCAGGATTCGAACCTGCGATCGTAGCGGTCGCGCGGTTCCAGACGGTAGCGCCTAGAGCCGCTCGGCCACTCGGGCCGGTGCACATATCTGGTTGTAGAGTTCATGAGCATTCGTATAAATATACCAAAGTTTCCAGATTTCTCCTTTATGAAGACCTTGTAGGGACGCCTGCCACGGAATAATGACATTTCGCGTCTCTCTGTCTTTAGAACTCACTTAGTCAGTAAGCTGATGGAATCTAGTTCTACTCATAGCAGTACTATAAACAAATATTCCTGAGGTATTGATTGGACCATAAATCAGGAATAGGTGATTATTATCGCCCTCCCTCTGCATAATAATAAGTAACCGTATATATGCCACGAATTCAAGTCTGTCTGTTTTGGGTGAACTCTGTCTCAATGCTTCTTCATTGGTATGCTTTATTATGGTGCTAACAATTTCTGGAAAAAATATCTTTCCGAATGTTTCTCTTATTGTTCCTACTATACCTTAATTTCTTATGCCTTCTCGATCTTTCACTATGCTTCGTGCTATTCACCTTGTGGTATAAGGAGATTTGGACGTAAAAACGTATCCAAATACTTCTCCAGCTGTGTCATCATCCGTTGCAGGTGCCCAGAGGTCGTCTTCAGAGCCTGTTTCTACATCATCGCTGTTCACATCCTCGTACACAACACATTCCCATTCAGTTACGCTCAGTACTTCGTCACTATCACCAAATTCCAGAATCTGTAGATTCTTCTAAAATGTTTAATACTTCTCTCTCAGTAAGAGACGGCGGTACATTTTTAATCACAGTTCTAACAATGGACAAAACGGCACTGAATAAGAAAAACCAGAAACAATGAGAAACCGAAGAGAAATGAATCATTATGGAGACCGTTGTTGCTGCGCACACAGAGAAATTCAATGCCCACAGGGTCTACACTGTCGAAATGTTATAATTGATAGAATAAGACATTCGTTATCAACTCACATCTACTATTGAGGAGGTAGACTTTACAACCATCGGCATTAGACTGAAATTAACAGCTTAAGTTTAGCTAAAAAATTATGTATTTATAAAATATGATAGAGGAAATAACAAACAACAATAAATATTTTGATCAGCATTTTAAAATATGAAATAACCAATCTAAGTTTCAGTATTTAGATATTTACAAAAGATGGGCACAAATTATCCCCCTTCCTCCATCCCCCGTGGGTACTGCAAGGGTTAACGATTCACCATGTACATTGTGCAGGTAAAACAATGTAAACAGTGGCAGTAATGGTTGGTTCAAATGGCTCTGAGCACTAAGGGACTTAACATCTGTGGTCATCAGTCCCCTAGAACTTAGAACTACTTAAACCTAACTAACCTAAGGACATCACACACATCCATGCCCGAGGCAGGATTCGAACCTGCGACCGTAGCAGTCGCGCGGTTCCGGACTGCGCGCCTAGAACCACTAGACCACCGCGGCCGGCGGCAGTAGTGGGATGATTGTGTTTGACGGTGGATAACGCAGGTAAGGCACGTGTCGCGCTGGGCTGTGATTGTTCCGTAGGGACTAGGCATCAGTGCAGGTTATTTACGAGTAGTGCACACTTAGTATTTGCAGTAAAGAGGCCGTGCAATGAAAGACCTAACAGAGTTCCAGTATTTGCAGTCAGAGGCCGTGCAATGAAAGACCTAACGGAGTTCCAAAGATGACAGATTGTGGGGGCCACATTAGCTGAAGCTCAGTAACCAAGACAGACGACTTATTGAGTGTTCGAAGAGCAGCTGTTTCAACAGTCATGACAGCCTACACAAAACATGGAAAGACATCATCGTGTAAACGTAATGATGGACGCAAATCAGAACTAAATGACTGAGATGGTCGTATGCTAACACGAATTGTGTCAAAACAACGTAAAACTACAGCGGCTAAAGTGACTGCAAGGTTAAATAGCCATCTTCGAGACACAGTATGTATCGACACTGTCCGCCGAGAACACCATAAATTGAATCTTCATCTACGAGCTGCTATAACGAAACTGTTAGTGGCGACAATCAACGCAAAGAAGCGTAAAACAAGGTGTTAGGAGCGTAGATCCTGGGCAGCTAATGAGTGGAAACACGTGATATGGTCCGACGAGTCAACGTTTTCGTTATTTCCAACACTGGGTCGGGTTTACGTCTGGAGAACGCCAAAAGAAGCTACAATCCTGGTTGCTTGATTCCAATAGTTAAGCATGAAGGTGGAAGTGTGATGGTGTGGGCAGCCATATCATAGTGTTCTGCTGAACCCATCATTACTCTCAAAGGCCGTGTTAAAGTCATTGATTATGTGAAAATTTTAGGTGATCAGGTGCACCCCATGACTCAAATGTTGTTCTCCAACAATCATGCCATATTCCAGGACAATGATGTACCCGTTCACACAGTCAGGACAGTATAATCGTGGTATGGGGAGCATTCAACTGAACTGCAGCGTCTTCCCTGACCAGCACAGTCTCCGGACTTTAACATTATTGAACCTTTGTGGGCGGTATTGGAGCGCAGACTACAGAGCAGATTTCCATCTTCCTCGTCACTACCGGAGTTAGAAGAGGTTCTGATTGAAGGGTGGCGTAACATTCCATCGGAGACTATACAGTCATTTTATGTCAGTATTCCAAGAATAATCACAGCTGTATTACGGGTAAATGGGCGTCCAACCCCTTTTTAATAAACCGTTCCCAAGTAAGTACAAGTGTTCACATTGTTTTGCCTGTCCCCTGTGTGTTATCTAAGGATTTTTACTGCGACTAAGCTTTTGTGAAAACGAGAAGTTTACGATCTAATATAAATTCAAATATTAGCAAGTTTTTCTTGATATTGGTCTGTAATATAGCCCTGTATGGAAGCGAAATGAGGGCAATAAATAGTGCAGGCAAGAGCCGAACAGAAGGTTGTGGAATGTTGTGTTGCGGAAGATGCTCTGGATTAGATGAACAGATCGACCAACTAGTGAAGAGGTACTCAATCGAACTGGAGAAAATAGAGTTCAATGGCACAACTAGAACAAAAGAATGGGTATCAGGGAGTACTTATTTTGATAATGTTGTGACACTAAGCCTTGACTACAGCAAATAGGTTCAAGTGTATGTAGCTAGCAGCAGTTACGGAGAGGCTTGCACCGGATAGATTGACGAGAGAACGGCATCGGAACATTCTTCGGACTGAAGACTATAACACCACGTGAACCCTTCTCTTCGCAGTGGGTGACTTTGTGGTAGAGCTGTCTGTCACTATATCTCGCCTATCTTTTTGCATGGATTTGCTTCAAGATTTTATCGTGGATAGCTGTTCGTTGTTGCCCCATCTGATAGTATTTTGTGCTTGGTGATACTGTGACAAGTTGAACAAGAATCTCTGATGTAACTACAATGAGGTGACAAAAGTTGAGGGAGAGCGATATGCACACATATAGATGGCAGTAGTGTCGCGTACACGAGGTATAAAAGGGGAGTGCGTTGGTGGAGCTGTAACCCGTACTCAGGTTTCCGGCGTGATTATGGTTGTACGACGGGAATTAACAGAGTTTGAGCGCGGAATGGTATTTGTAGCTAGACGCATCTTCATTCTATTTCGGAAACTGTTAGGGAATTCAATATTCCGAGATCCACAGTGCCAAGAGATGTCGAGAATACCAAATATCAGGCATCGCCCCTCATCACGGACAACGCAGTGGCCGACGGCCTTTACTTAACGACAGAGAGCAGCATCGTTTCAGTAGAATTCTTAGTGCTAACAGACAAGCAACAATGCATGAAAAAATGCATAAGGGCCATGGCGGACAACGCGTTACTGACTTGCTCAGTTTGTGAAGCACTTTCTCTTGAATAAATCATTCGGTTTTTCTGAAACTGTACTTGTTTGTTTGTCTGTACATGTACATTACATTTATCGATTAACGTCCCATTCGGTTATTTCCATCGTGGTTCGTCATTTTTCTTTTTTGCCTTAGAGTGTAATAGTGATTTATTGGTTTTGTTACACCCGATTAAATTTGCTCTGTAAAAGTACCTTCATAACAGTGAAAAAGTCTGCAACATACAGCACCAAAATGTAACATCATCAGCTGCTGCATCAACTTCATTGAAATGTGGTGTGTGTCTATGTGGGCCATAGTCTGGTACAGGAAGAAATGTCGCTCTAGCATCTCGCCTTCTGATGTAAACATACTCGTAATTGTCTTACTATTGACTTACATAGGAAAAATTTTAGTATTTATATCGTACTTGTGAAACACAAAATAGCACAACCGGGTTGGGAGGTGCGTAGAGTGTAGAACCGGAAACTACGTGACCCGAAGTGCCGCCATCTTGTATTTTAGAGTATAAAAGGAGGCCTGCGGTAGTGTCAACATGGATTCCTCCAAACTGCTAAACATTTCTCAGCTATTAGGGAGGAAGACGAAACCAACAGACAAACTCTTCGGTTTGTTGTTATTACAGCAGACTCTAGATAACTGGTTACAGAAATTGACAACATAAATCACAACGAAAATAGTATGCTACTTAACAGGAAGAATGTAAATGTGCTAACACATATTACAGAACCGTTTTGCGATAGCGTTATGGTGGTCAAAATTATTGATCAAGTGGGCTGTCAAGAATGGTTAGGAGGAGATGTGTGGCTCGTTTAACTACTATCTAGGTAGTAAATTCCCAGTTTCATCACTGCGAGACATGGCATCAAGGCGAAGTTGCCTTTTCTCTTGTATGGGAACGATAGTGTGATAGCAAGAGGAATACGGCAAAAAATCGGTAAGGAAGCACTGGCAACTATTAAGAGGATATATAAAAATACTGTTGTTATACCATATAAAGTGAAATTAACTAGATTTGGACATAACGCAAGACTTTGCCAGAAATTTTTTTAAAGTGGAGATGTGCAACTACTTAATATGAAACCACGAAATCTGCATGGAAGGAGATCGCCAGGGAAACAGCAATGTGATTGTGGACAGCGGTAAGACAGTTGGAATAGACTCTCTAGCGTGGTTAAGCTCCAACTGTAAAGACGTATAACAAAGTTATATGTCAGATCGCAAGTGCTGGAGTGAACAAAGACATTTGTAACCACATTACAGATTTTGTAAAGTTCCAGTTCTTCCTCGACTAAGCAGCATAGCATTACCAACCTGGAGGCTACAATGTAAAGTACAGAATGGATCGTTATTCGACCCTGTGCAAGAGTTTACGTGTATTAGACACCAACAAACAGTATTTACAATGTGCTCCATTTTACTCTGTGCCAATTACGTCCATGTGGCGTTAATTAACAGATAAGTTATAGAACAACTGTTGAGTTGTGTTTAATAATGATCTGCAATTTGTGTACTGGGGTAATAACTATACCTCGAAATTGACAGGTGTAAAAGTAAGTCTTCCAGATACTCAAGACTGATAAAAGCATATCAGCTATGTTCTGTCTGCATACAATTTTAATTATCTACCTATAAACTTTGTGTAGATACTTAGCTCTGAATCCAATAAAGACGATATAAGTATTATCAGATGTGTTGTGTTAAAGCAGGATAAAACTTATTTTTCTCAGTTTAGAGCACTGTTCTCCACAATACCATCCGACAGCAGAATTGGGATTGGTTGACATGAGTAACACTATTGCACAAGTCCTAAGAAATAGAATAAATGTATCACACAGACTTAAACTATTCCATATTTAAAGAAATTACACCTTTAAGTACAGTTAATGTGTTATGCACATGGAAAGGAATCTGGAAATGGGGGGCATCGAAGTAAAGAAAAGAAAACCGGAGCATATGGAGAAGAAAACTGCCATAAAGGAACAATATAAGCTGCAATTCGAAAAGGAAGAAGCAATTCCGGATGTGCAGGACAGGCTTACATTCGGTTTTAAACACAATGTATGGAGAAATCTGGCTACAAATGGGGGATATAAAATATTGGCATTTACTGTAAACAGCAATGGAGTTGCGTGTTGGTGTACTGTCTGGAATCAATGGAATCGAGAATGTTTACAATAACGAAAAATATGCGAGTTTAAAACTAATGGAATAACTGCATTTAATGGACGCTAGCTTGCAAAAGCCGTAAATTTAAAGTTATGTACAGTAATCCCCCAATAATGTGGAGCAGTAGAGTTGCCAACATACACACAGGAAGATGTGGCAATGTTTAAAAATAGGTTCGTGGATGAGATAAGAGGAAAAATTAAAATCCCCAAATGCTCTTGCGTAGAAGAAGTGCAGGAAGGAACACAGCCAATAGTTAAAGCCATAAAACAAGTATTTTACAGGAAGCAAAGTAGATATGTATTAAAATTCAAGAATATATCTTCTCTGTATTTGTCCAATTACTGGCTAAAGAAAGAAATAGATGTGGACTTAAGTTACAATATAAAAATTAAATTGAACATTATTAAAACTACACCTAACAAAAATAAGGAAAGAGTTATTTTATGTGTGAAAATGTATATGCAAAAGTTAATACAGATTTTGTACGAGAATATTTACTTGTCTTATTCGTTAACCTACGAAAAATTCTAAGACATTTCCTGTATACAATGATCTATGTAGATGTATTTTGGATGGGAGAAATTGGTAGTTGGTTGACCTTGAAAGGTCGGTGAAATTAGGTAGCTGAAAGTGCACCGACCCCCCCCTTCATACCTATGTGAATTTTATAAATAAACAGTATATCCATGGTTATGTACCTGATACTGATGTTAATTTCCTATTGTGAGATCCTTCCTCTCCAGGACAAAATGAGTACTTTACTCACCAATTTCCAGATCAGGGAGGGGAGGAGGAGTGAGGATTGGGAGGGGAGGGCTGGGGAATTACTGAGGGGAAAGGGTTTAATTAATTTACCGATTTAATTAATTAGTCAATTAATATGACATCAAAAGTGTGCTTGTATTGGCGAGGGGGTTTCCCAGAGTGGTGGGGGAGGAGGAGTGGGAGGGAGGGGTGGGGGTTTCTCAGAATCAACCCCCAGGGGGTCATAAATCAACTAAAAGGACAATAGGTTAAGGAGGGAGGGTCGTAAATCAATCAAGTTTGGCCCTGAATGTATGCTTGCCCCTGAAAGTATGCAACCTGCACTAACAAAATGTGCCAGAACGAACATATCATGCTACTGCCAGAGGAGGGAGGAGGTGAGGGACAGAGAGACCAGGAGGAAGAAATGAACACACAGAGGGGGTTGATGGAGAGAAGGGGGAGGAGGAAATCGACAGACAAAGGAAGGAGAAGGTGTTGGACTAATAGAAGACTGGGATAAATAAATACCCAGACAATGTGGGATTTTCCAACTAGTGTAATATAAATACTGATATTCGAAGTAAATATGAATTTATTAAATACACACTTTCATCACAGTTTCTGCCACTGTATTGTGCAATACATAACAGATGCACCATTCGGGTCTTACAGGTAATGTTCCATATCTCGACTACAGTGTTCACAGTCAAGTACAGCTGTTAATGTACAACTAGCACTGCTGTAAAAACAAACCCAAGACATAAAACCTAGCAACACTATGTAAGCTTGAGGGCGAAGAGTAAAGTGGACACTATTTTTGTCATCTTTTGCCAGCGTGTAAGTGGAACAAGCTTGTTACCAAACACGACACATAGCGCATACCCTAGACATTTGGGCTGTCGTGCAGATATTTTCAGTGCAATACAGATAGAAAGATAAATGGATGTAAGAAATCGAACGATATGGAATTACTACATAGCAGTCCATCGGAGACCAAGGTCCCTTATACCAAACTATTTTATCGGCGGTGTTCGGGTGTACCCTGTATATCTACATGCTGTCACCTCTCCAAAGAAAAAAAACCTACCGGTACAAGACAAAAAAAGTGGAGAATACAATTGTACAATTAACAACATAAATAATAATAATAATATTGTCGGAGTGTGTGAACCTGTTCCCATTGCTATGAGATCCATGGCTCACCGACCCTGGACACGAAAGTTGACTTTGGATGAATAAGGGATGAACAGTACAAAAAGATAGAAAATGGAAACCACATAAGCAGTGACAAGTAAAACAAGTTGTTACTACTTTTAATTTTACATTATAGGGCGATGCATGACCCTCTGTACAAACAAAATTTTATTAATGTGAATTTGGTTGTCGTGTTAACTTATCACTTTGTACCTAAACGTAATTTCATACTCATTTTTCGCAACTGTATTGGGGATTACTTACATTTAAGTCTCAAAACTCTTTATTTACCTGGATTCTTTTTGAGTTTTTGTGAAGCACACGCGAACATTTCACATATTTTTCAGAATTTCATTTGTAAATAACATAGTTCAAAGTTCACCAAAACACAGTGCAAATGTTGTATGTGCCTAGTCTTAATTGGCCTTTTGCATATCAGGTGGACCTTTCATGCCTAGTAATTTGTATGTGCAAACACGGCAAATTCAAGAGCAGCAAAACCTAATTACAACTAACAGTGAGATTAAAAGTAAACTACAGAAATGCAAAACGTAAAAAAATACAGTTTGTGAATAGTAGCGTCGTCGATGATGTTATGTAAATGGAAAAGCTGCTGCTGCCCAACACATATATGACGAGTTGCATATGCAGAGACTATAACTTTTTTTTAGCTAGAAATATTAACTGTTCGTGCTCATTGAAACAGATTTATTGTCAGTTTAAGTTAACAAAACAAATCCTGAATGACCATTGGTAGGCTCATAGAGCTAACAGAGAGCCAGTTTTCAGTTTAGGAATATAGCGCAGAACGGAAAGAGAGTAAGTATATGATGGCAACGTAAACTTGACAGATTTTTAGAATAGTCTCTTAACCAAATTAGATGGCACGTGGCTATCGTCTTTTTTGCTATTATTACTTAAAACGATCACTGAGCAGAGAATATGAAATCGTCCTATTAATGACGTTTGATATTGCTGGCTATTATATATGAGCTGGTAATTCGTCATTTCCCTTTATCATCGCCCTCAGCTTTTTTACGTGCACCTCCCTACTGCAGTTCGACATCTCTATTCTTCGACGTGTGCAGTCAGTTGCTGCATTGTTTTTCCCTAGGTTGGATGATAAAGCCTCATGTTTGCCACTTGTCATCTGGTAACATATTTGTTAAAGACCTCCTTTATTTTATAGCCAACGTATGGAACACAAATCCCAGTGAAATTCCTTGTTTGTTGCCATCTTCAGATTCATGCCTACAAGAGGCACATAAGATGTGATATTTACAGTTTACAGCGCGAAAACTTCAGGCGACCTCTCTACATGGCCTTCATCGATCAAATACTTTTATTAAATTTTGTTGACTGACAAAGTTTTATTTTTCACAATCGATTGTTAGAAACCTTGTTTTCAAGATATTAGGATGGATAATAAATAGTTTCAGAATGATTTCTTTCTCACACAACTGGGCGTCTCGTAATTGTCGAAACTGTACAATCCGATTCATTAAAACTGGCAACATAGTTTTCCTTTGAAGCAGTTATCTGGTGTGTTTCAAAAGCACATTGCATGTTTTTCAGCTAAAAGGCTAATAGCAAACGATAAAATAGCAAAAGTCGAGTAGATTTGAAAAACGTCTTGCGCCAAATGACGTCGTGAGAAAAGTGGGCGTTCCCTAATTATAAAAACCTACAATTCGAAAAACTGTTAACGTGATTTAGCTTAAAGGTGTTATATTCTGACATACAATTGCATGTTTTTCAATAGCAGTTGGAAATTATTCTTTGGATTTTAATAAAAGTGCAAAAAAAGTTGCAGTGGACGAGGTGTCTTAACGAATATAATTTGAACCACCGCGAACTGTTGAGAGCTCTAGCATAGCTAGTAAGCAGTCGACAATATGTCCACGCTATTCTAACAAGGGAAGCTTCCCATCGCTCCCCCATCAGATGTAGTGGTAAAATGGCCCATGGATAGTCCATCAAAGACTGAAAGGGCATCAAGCATGAAATTAGGAAGAAGTTGTATTGAACTGTGAAAAAAGAAGCAAAATAGAAACACTGAACGGTCAAAGCTTAACAACGAGCGAACTGCAAGAACCACACGTCGTTGTTGTGTGGTCACGGTGTTGGACAGCGAAGTGGAAGATCGGTATTCACAAAATTATGAACTTTCCGGTCATTAACGTGTCTGTTCTCCTTCTATAGTTTTTGCAACTGCCAACGCATCGGTACTTGTGCAGGACAAGTAGAGGGTACGTAGGTCTGGAGGTGTCTTCATTACCTCTCGCTGTTCCAAACGGCCGTCACACCACGACACAGACACAAATATGAATACAGTGAACAAGCGTCAATGATCGGACGGACAGTTCATAATTTTCCGGAAAAAAGGGGGAGGGAGTGGGGGCACGAGGCAGATCTGAACACAGACCTTCCCCTTCCTAGTTCAACACCGTGACTACCGTAACTACTTAACCACGACACCATGGCTATTCAACTTCGCTCGATGTTGCACATCTTGAGCATGGGCCGTCCATCCTATCTTTTTTGCTTCTTTTTTCACATTTCAGCATGTTTTCTTTCTGTTTTCATGATTGATCTGTATTTAGTTTTTGAAGGGTCTATCCACTGGTTCATCTTACCACTAAATGTGACGGTGGTGCGGTGGCAGTTTCCCTTACAGCCGCGCGGCCTCATGTTCGTGCGCCTCCCCGGCGGAGGTTCGAGTCCTGTGGCATGGGTGTGTGTGTGTTGACCTTAGCGGAAGTTAGTTTAAGTAGATTAAGTAGTGCGTAAGCCCAGGGACCGATGACCTCAGCAGTTTGGTTCCACAGGAACTTACCACAAATTTCCAAAATTTCGCCGGCGGTTCTAGCAGCTTCAGTCTGGAGCCTTGCGACCGCTACGGGCGCAGGTTCGAATCCTGCCTCGGGCATGGATGTGTGTGATGTCCTTAGGTTAGTTAGGTTCAAGTAGTTCTAAGTTCTAGGGGACTGATGACCTCAGATGGTAAGACCCATAATGCTCAGAGCCATTGGAACCATTTTCCAAAATTTCGCTTATAAAGTCCTCAACAGTCCGCGGTGGTTCAAATTTTTCTCGTTAGAGATCGTACCTTTGCGCTCCACTTGGACACTTCGTTCATTGCAACTATTTAACGCTTTTATTAATGCCAAATAATAACTTTCAGCTTTTGCTTGAAAACATGCAACAGTATTCCTGAAACACAACAGAATACAACTCTTTTAAGCTAAAACACGTTACCAGTTTTTCAGATTGTACGTATTTATAACTACGACACGCTCATTTACTTATGATGAAACACATGTGATAACTCTTTCTAAGCTCGTCCATGTTAACTGATTTAATGTACTGTATTGTACACCTTTTATAATTACGAGACGTCAATTTTTCTCGTGACGTCATTGGGGACGATACTTCTTTTAAAATCCACTTTACTTCTACTTTTTTGATCATTTGACGTTGCTTCTCTATAGCATAACGTAAGTTGTACATCATTTCTGCACTTGTACTGTATGTAAATGTAAACATTGTCTCTCATCTTCTATTATAAAAAAAAGAAAAAAACAAAAATATCTGTATGCCCTCATGTTATCTATTAAGTTTGGTCAGCTTCCGCTACACTTAATAATGGCCTTAATAAAGGCCGAACCAGCCATGTGATCTTAATAATATTGTAAAAGAGAAACTGACGAGGCTTCTCAGAAACTTGTTAAGAGATAAGTTGCTCGTTTAAGTCAACAAGAACGAGAATCACTAATTACAGGGACGTACGACGATGAGCCAAGGGAAATAGGAGTCGTAGTTCACCTTGAAGTATGCAAGCTGTAGGGCCGTATTCCGTTCTTTTCATTTACTTATCAACTTGGACGATGACAGTGAAAAATGTTTGTGTAACTATATGCGTTGAACCATTATCATACACTTAGCCTTCAGTGATATTATTTACATAAGTTTTAGTGACACTTTTTGTGGTGTCTAATAACAAACAATTACACAACTTTTGCCTTTCAGTCACTACGGAACGGTCAGAAACTATGTGTAAATTGGTATTTTGCAAATAAAAACAATGAATGAACAAAAAGCTTGTTAGTCACCGCAGGCAAATGTCCCGTAAATAATTTATGTAAACCACGAACTCGCTATACATGCGTTTCTACGGAACACGCAAGATCATAGGGCGGCAAACAAGAGGAAGGTCGTTCCTGTTTACAGTTTTCTGGACAGGGACAAGCCGTCATGTAGTAGGTCTGTAGGCTGCAAGTAAGAGCATTGAGAAATGCTCTAACTCTCACTTGCGCAGTTTCGTGTTTACGTTTCAACTTTGCGAAAGTATGAAGCAGGACAGGGTGAACAGAATACTGAATACGAGAATTGTACGGCTTTAGGGTTTAAGGAGAGTGTTACCGCCTGTCTGCTAAACGTTATATCTCACTAATAAGCATTTGTGGAGCAATGAAACAGCGTCTCGAGTGCCACTGGGCTTGACTGAAAAACACTATGACTTTTTTCATCGCACAAAGACACACGAAACAGCTTACAGCAAGCTTTTAACATCACATTAACATTAATAAAGGTTTGGCCCTCGCTGTATAGCCTACATCGTAATTAAACACGGAAGTACCCGAAGAACGTCCCCGTACAGGTATTCTCAAAATCTTCAGTTAAGATTTTAACGAATTCATTCGTCGCTAGAAACTGACACATTCAAGAAACTATACCAATTTCAAATAATAATCGGCCAGATGGGTGTCTCTGAACTTGCTTATTATGCAAATTTATTGGGATAGCAATAACAATGTCGGTTATCAGTAAATGAAATAAATTTCCTGAAAGATTCTGCCATCACTGAGGATATTTTGTGAATAGAGCCGTCTAGATCGCTCAGTATATTTATTCATTTGTAACGTCGTTTCGGTAACTGTCAACATCTTATCACAACTAGCGACTTGCAAAGCTAGATTCAATGTCAGTATAATAAAATCTATGCCGGAGCGGGGCATCAACAAAAGAAATTTGGTGACACACACACACACACACACGCACACACACACACACACACACACACACACACACACACACACACACACACACACACACACAAGTCTATATTTACTTCTATACTCTGGAAGCACTGGAAAGTGCATGGCAAGGGGTACGGTCCATTGTACCTGGTATAACGGCTTTTTCCCATTCCATTCAAGTACGGCGCGCGGCAAGAATTATTATTTAAATGCCTCTGTGTGTGCTGCAATTAATCTAATCTTGTCGTCATGATTTCTATGGGAGTGCTATATTCCTATAGTCATCATTTAAAGCCCGTTCTTGAAACTTCGTTAGTAGTCTTTCTTCAATATTCTGCCAGTTTAGTTCTATCATCACCTCTGTGACACTGTTCTGCGGGTCAGACAAAACTGAAATCATTCGTGCTGCTCTTTTCTATATAGGTTCAGTAGCATCTGCTAGTCCTACCCAACACACATTTCATTTTCATTTGCAATAATGATTACATCTACTACTGATACATTTGTTTGTTTAACGTCTCTCTCTCTCTGTAATACCCAAGCCGTTTCTCGGCGAGCAACCCTCAGTTTTTGAAAGGTTTTCACGTTAAACGCCCGTGAAAATGAAATGATGGCTTCGCATTATTGATGTGGAGACACTATTTGGGGTTGTTCTGCCGTGTGCAGCAAGTCTTTCAAATTGACACCATTTCGGCGACTTGCATGTTGATGAAGATGACATGTGACACCGGTGTGTCAGACCCACCATACTTGCTCCGGACACTGCGAGAGGGCTGTACAAGCAATGATCACACGCACGGCACAGCGGACACGCCAGGAACCGCGGTGTTGGCCGTCGAATGGCGCTAGCTCCGCAGCATTTGTGCACCGCCGCCGTCAGTGTCAGCCAGTTTGCCGTCGCATACGGAGCTCCATCGCAGTCTTTAACACTGATAGCATGCCGCGACAGCGTGGACGTGAACCGTATGTGCAGTTGACGGACTTTGAGCGAGGACGTATAGTGGGCATGCGGGAGGCCGGGTAGACGTACCGCCGAATTGCTCAACACGTGGGGCGTGAGGTCTCCACAGTACATCGATGTTGTCGCCAGTGGTCGGCGGAAGGTGCACGTGCCCGTCGACCTGGGACCGGATCGCAGCGACGCACGGATGCACGCCAAGACCGTAGGATCCTACGCAGTGCCGTAGGGGACCGCACCGCCACTTCCCAGCAAATTAGGGACACTGTTGCTCCTGGGGTATCGGCGAGGACCATTCGCAACCGTCTCCATGAAGCTGGGCTACGGTCCCGCACACCGTTAGGCCGTCTTCCGCTCACGCCCCAACATCGTGCAGCCCGCCTCCAGTGGTGTCGCGACAGGCGTGAATGGAGGGACGAATGGAGACGTGTCGTCTTCAGCGATGAGAGTCGCTTTTGCCTTGGTGCCAATGATGGTCGTATGCGTGTTTGGCGCCGTGCAGGTGAGCGCCACAATCAGGACTGCATACGACCGAGGCACACAGGGCCAACACCCGGCATCATGGTGTTGGGAGCGATCTCCTACACTGGCCGTACACCTCTGCTGATCGTCGAGGGGACACTGAATAGTGCACGGTACATCCAAACCGTCATCGAACCCATCGCTCTACCATTCCTAGACCGGCAAGGGAACTTGCTGTTCCAACAGGACAATGCACGTCCGCATGTATCCCGTGCCACCCAACGTACTCTAGAAGGTTAAGTCAACTACCCTGGCCAGCAAGATCTCCGGATCTGTCCCCCATTGAGCATGTTTGGGACTGGATGAAGCGTCGTCTCACGCGGTCTGCACGTCCAGCACGAACGCTGGTCCAACTAAGGCGCCAGGTGAAAATGGCATGGCAAGCCGTTCCACAGGACTACATCCAGCATCTCTACGATCGTCTCCATGGGAGAATAGCAGCCTGCATTGCTGCGAAAGGTGGATATACACTGTACTAGTGCCGACATTGTGCATGCTCTGTTGCCTGTGTCTATGTGCCTGTGGTTCTGTCAGTGTAATCATGTGATGTATGTGACCCCAGGAATGTGTCAATAAAGTTTCCCCTTCCTGGGACAATGAATTCACGGTGTTCTTATTTCAATTTCCAGGAGTATATATATATATATATATATATATATATATATATATATATATATATATATATATATATATATATGGTGTTACAAAAAGGTACGGCCAAACTTTCAGGAAACATTCCTCACTCACAAAGAAAGAAAAGATGTTATGTGGACATGTGTCCGGAAACGCTTAATTTCCATGTTAGAGCTCATTTTAGTTTTGTCAGTATGTATTGTATGTACTTACTCGATTCACCGCCATGGTTTCATACGGGATACTCTACCTGTGCTGCTAGAACATGTGCCTTTACAAGTACGGCACAACATGTGGTTCATGCGCAATGGAGCTCCTGCACATTTCAGTCGAAGTGTTCGTACGCTTCTCAACAACATATTCGGTGACCGATGGATTGGTAGAAGCGGACCAATTCCGTGGCCTCCGCGCTCTCCTGACCTCAACCCTCTTGAAAGCTCTTGTCTACGCAACCCCGGTACCAAATATAGAGACTCTTCGTGCTCGTATTGTGGACGGCTGTGATACAATACCCCATTCTCCAGGGCTGCATCAGCGCATCAGGGATTCCATGCGACGGAGGGTGGATGCATGTATCCTCGCTAACGGAGGACATTTTGAACATTTCCTGTAACAAACTGTTTGAAGTCACGATGGTACGTTCTGTTGCTGTGTTTTTCCATTCCATGATTAACGTGATTTGAAGAGAAATAATAAAATAATGGAAAGTAAGCGTTTCCGGACACATGTCCACATAACATATTTTCTTTCTTTGTGTGTGAGGAATGTTTCCTGAAAGTTTGGCCGTACCTTTCTGTAACACCATATATATATATATATATATATATATATATATATATATATATATATATATATATATATATCGCATGACAAACAGTGGAGCAAAATTTCATACAACTAACGACACCAGATTCAAGGTGCCGTTCAGGTGATTTCCTTTTTTCTTTTCGTCAGGAAGTAATGGATGTCGCAGAAGGAATGGTCAAAATTCAGGATTATGACAGATACGGTCATCTGAAGCAAAAGACTTCAATGGACATATGCACTTTTCCGAATCGTTCAATGTACGTCGTTATTTATTTTCTGTATTATTCAATGCATTGTCTGGTACGCATGAACTGCGTTTAATAAACTTGCGTTTTACAAAGTATCAACTGAAAAATATGTATGTTTAACACAATAGCCTCTGAGCATTATCCTACATGTTACGTAAAAGCTGTTGTGCAGGTCACAATAGATGTTCCAGTATCCCAGCTTCAGTGCGTTTGTGCACTCTTGACAGAACATGTTGAGTTGCTTGTCTGAGTGCCTCTGCGAGTTCACTAATAAGGTGGTGGTGGTGGTTAGTGTTTAACGTCCCGTCGACAACGGGGTCATTAGAGACGGAGCGCAAGCTCGGGATAGGGAAGGATTGGGAAGGAAATCGGCCGTGCCCTTTCAAAGGAACCATCCTGGCATTTGCCTGGAGCGATTTAGGGAAATCACGGAAAACCTAAATCAGGATGGCCGGAGAGGGATTGAACCGTCGTCCTCCCGAATGCGAGTCCAGTGTACTAACCACTGCGCCACCTCGCTCGGTCACTAATAAGGGCAGCACCGTCCATTATGCGACCAAGCAATTCACCTCACAAGTTCGTGTTTCTTCGTACATCTCAGATTTTATCCAACCCTATGAGCAAAAATGCAGTTGCGTAAAGTATGGCGATCTTGGGGGCCAGTTAAGTGCACTATCACGCCCAATCCAGCGATTAGGGTAAGCGCATTTGAGATGTTTCTTGACACATCTGGTAAAGTGTGAAGGGAATCCGTCATGCTGGAAGTACCTTGCAGACCGCATAGCTAAAGGAATGTTCTCAAGGTGTTCAGCAAACGAATTTTCCAAAGAAATGCAAGTAATTCGGGTCCGTTATTCGCTCTTCTAAAATAAATGGACCTATGAATACGTTCCGATAATGCCACATGGAACATGATCGCAGAACGAACTTCGAAACTGATTTCCACAGTAGCGTGTGAATTTTTTGCGACCGTCAACGATTCTTACGTGTGTTGTTGGTCCCACTGCGTGTAAACGTGGCTCCATCAGTGAATAGTATTAATGGAGGCAAAGGGCGATTGCCATTTAATAGTGACAAAATTCAAGTCATGTGGCATTGTCACCAATGTGAAGATGATAGGCACGCTGTTTGTGAAATGGGTACATGTTTACCGCATGTAATGTTCGCCATTCATGTGTTGGTGGGACTTTGGTACGTGAAGGATGTCGCAGGGTGCCAGTAGTAGCACTACGCAATACCATTTCAACAGTTTGTTCAGTTCCTGCACAGGCTGTCGGACCATACGCTCAGAAGAAAAATGGAACATTGGAAGAATACCTGTTTCACAGAGTATGCTGAAAATTCTTATAAACTCTCTATGATCAGACTTCGACGTATCAGAAAACGCCGATGGTATTCTTCAACAACAGCAGTAGTATTACAATGGCAGAAGCCGTGTAAACATTCACCATATCTTGATATTCTTCAGTAGTGTAGACATATGGATTTTGCTCAGCGCGTGTACAAATACAGGTAACCAATCCTTTTCTCTGATACATTCTCAATCCCTCGCACTGCTTCACTCACAATACACCCTACGCGTTCAACAACCTACTTTATTGACAGAAGTACACCCCGTGCAAAAAGGTTGAAAGCAAAAAGGCATATTGGGGCAGAATATAACGTCAAAGAGGTTAGGTGGACAAGACACGCACTTGAGCGCCATCAGCCGAAACATAAATATACACTACATAAAATGTGCTCTATCTCGGTAACCATTCGGATAAGACATATCTCCATATGAAGCTTTTTTGCTTCAAATGAGCTTTCTTGTCATATTCCTAATATTGAACTTACCTCCTGTGACACCGTCTGCGTCTTATTACTATCTAACATAAAGGATATTAGTCATTAACAACGTTGGTAACTAAAATTTTTCCTTAAGACAATGACTAAATTGGCAAATTCTTCTTTATTGGTTTTCGTCCGTAGCAGTTTATGATGTTATGTCATGAGTACGCCCAAAATTCCTGTTCACTCTTTTCTTCGTTCGCCAGAATGTAATATACAGCGTGACCTTTTAGGGAGTTCATTGCATTTCTCTTCGTTTTATAAAAGGAGACATTATCGGGGTGAGGAAGCCCGCTGTTGTTGATACTCGCCAGCATCGTTCTGATTGCGGTCCATATTACTATTGCGTTTGTACATGTAAACCTGTCTTCCTCAGTGTCGATAAGAGGGTGAGGTGTACAGTGTACAGTGCAGAATTCCTTGGGATCTTCTGGTGTGCCACTGGGCCCTCACATGGGGTGCCTAAATCTCGGTTATGAGTGTTGTTAATATCGCCTGCTAGTTGGTGCCCTTGTATTTCTCTCGTATAATGTTCCCACATTTGTGTTACTATGATTCCTTTAGGTTTGTCAGTAAGTTGTCGGTAATTTTTACTTACATATAACTGCATTCGCTGAGAAAATGTTTTAAACGTTAGAATCCGTTCAGTATGTTGTTGGTGTTGACAGGTGAAATGAGGCTGATCTGTACTGTTTAATACAAGTGCGGGGACATTAGTAGGCATAGGCCGGCCGCTGTGACCGAGCGGTTCTAGGCGCTTCTAGTCCGGAACCGCGCTGCTCCTACGGTCACAGGTTCGAATCCTGCCTCGGGCATGGATGTGTGTGATGTCCTTAGGTTAGTTAGGGGGACATTCAATAAATAATGTCACTTTTTTCTCGCCCAGTTTCGGTTGAAAAACGCGGAATATGTTGTAGAACATAGTGGAATATTCTTGCTTCAATCTCTATAGTTTCACGAAGATCCAATAAGTCAGTCTAGAGGACTGATGACCTCAGATGTTAAGTCCCATAGTGCTTAGAGCCATTTGAACCATTTTTTTAGTAGGCATGTTTGTCTACTGCTTAAACGTGATACTGATGTATATGTGCAGTGCTTTATTGTGGGCGTCTGTGAGGTTGAGGCCTCCTTATTTAGTTGCTACCGTTAGTGTGTCACTCGGTCTAATCACATTAATGTGACCGCCACCTGTGTGCGACGTCAATGAGCAATAACCGCTCACAGGCGGCAGGTGGCAGCAGTAGGGGTGGAAGGTATATAAAGCGTCTCGGGGGGGGGGGGGGGGGGACTCGGAAAACAGCAGTCGTTGTAGCTATGCGGAATCGGAGTGATTTATGTGACGTGGAAACGGGCTCGATCTGTGGAAGCATTTCCGAAATGGCTAAGTTTGTAAACTGTTCCCATGCCAGCGTCGTTAAAGTACACAGTTCATGGCAAAATGGTACTACCCAAAACCGGCGCCGAGTGAACTCTGGTGAACCACGAGGTACAGACGACAAGGGTGAATGCCGGTTGCGGAGATGCGTAAGGGCGAATAGATGTGCAACTGGTGACCAGCTGATTACCCAGATGAACCAAGGAGCTACCAGCAGTGTCTCCTCAGTGATCCTGAGAGAGATCAGTCGGGCCTCCTCTCATAATTTTTTGCTTTCCTAATTTTTCAAAGCCTTTTGCATTTGCAACCTCTCGGAAGGAAGTGAGCCACTATTTTTCTTTCTGATTACGTGTTTATTATATGATATTCTGGCTCCGAACTCCTCACTTCCTTCCTTATCTAGCTAACATGTAAATCCAACCCGACAACAAGCGACAAAGAAATAAATAAATAAGAGGGATGTGGGAAGATACTGACGTGTGTCTCACTGACTGCACTTTGATTGAGACTGCAGTGCTTAAAAGTCAGTTAAGATTGATTTTCTATCAGTAATTTCTCTGTGAACAGAGCGGACAATTGCAGTCAGCCTCGTATTTAGCTCCTTTTAACAAAATATAGATAATTTGATACTATTATTAACCGTGGTCCTTCCAGTGGGGCGGTTCCGTGGGCCCTCGTGGATAACAGAGTCTCAAGTAAAGTACGAGGGACATTCAATAATGTCAGACATTTTTTCTCGCCCTGTTTCGGTTGAAATAAGCGGAATTTGTGGTACAACATCGTGGAATATTCTTGCTTAAACCCCTATAGTTTCATGAAGATTCAATAAGTTACTGCGCTATACTTAGACCTAAAAATCACGTCTGTAACGGAAATGCGTTCCAAAGAGAAAGCTGTCATTGAGTTTCTTTTGGCGATAAACCAAAACAACGCAGACACTCACAGGCTCTTCCAGAATGTCTACGGACAACTGGCAGAGAACAAAAGCACGTAGAGTCGTTGGGTGAGGCGTCTGTCATCATCGCAACTAGGTCACGCAACCTTCCGATCTCCCATATGCCGGCCAGCTGCACACAATTGTGACTACTGCAGTGTTGCAACGAGCGTACACACTCATTCGAGGTGATCGACGAATAACGATCAAACACCTCGCTGCACAACTGAACGGCTCTATTTGTAGTGCTGACACTGCACAACTGGACGTCTCCTTAGGTAGTGCTGACACATTCGCCCACTAGATGGGGTACTGAAATATGCGACCCCGCTGGATTCCTCGCCGCTTAACAGAAGACCGTAAAGAGCAACGAAGAACCATCTGTGCGGAACTGCTTGCTCGTTACGAGGCTGATCATGACAATTTTCTGTCGAACATTGTCACAGGCGATGAAACATGGGTTCATCACCTAGAACCGAAAACAAAACGGCAATCCATGGAGTTGCGCCACACTACCTCTCCTTCAAAGAAAAAGTTCAAAGCCACACCTCAGTTGGTAAATTCGGTCTTTTGAGACTCTGAAGGGATTATTCTGTTTAATGTTTTCCCTCATGATGCAACGATCAACTCTGAAGTGTATTTTGCTACGCCTGTAATACTATTGGATTTCAGATACTTTGCGTATGAGATATTTGTAATAAAAGAAAAGGACAGCCAACGAGCTGTATTTCCTAAAAATGCCAAGCATCACAGCGCCAGAGTAAAGAGACGAAATATATGTTTTTTTAATGCGCACGTCCAGCGTTTAAATACTCTAAATAATCACTATGACCCGCTGGGCGCAGATATTTAAAATCATTGCCGCAGCGCTTGATAGCAAGAAGCTGCGAAACAGAAGAAAGAACAATCTACCATTTGTTAAGAAATATTCTAGAGAATTCATTACCCTTGTACTTTTGGTCGCCGACATGTTAAGACGCACTACATAGCAATGCTACAAGTTGTATTTTTATTTTGTGTAAAAATTATGGGAAACGAGGATATAATGTACTTACGCGCACGCAAGGACATTTAATTTTAGGAAGGAACGGACAGAAAGAGCTGCGACTATTGGACTGCGCTATGTACAAAAGAAATATCAATGTAAGTCATGTATTTATTGTGTATTTGTCAACGTCTAGAAGCCAATTTGCTCAAAATATATTAACATTTTACGATGCAGTAATTTTCTTCTTGTTCTTTTATTTCACTTACCAAAAATAATGTTCAAATTGTATATGTGCTTTGTTACAGGTTCGCTCTTTATCGCGGTGTCTCGATTGTATTTGGAAGACCACTAATGTGTTCATCTTCCGATCTGTTAAACTTTATCTTACGAAATGTCACTAATTTGCTTTCATTTCCATTTTTATATTCAAATAGGTCTCAGAGGTATTTTCATAGAAGATTCTGATTGCGTAAATGCAATCCGGGTCAAAAGGTCAATTAAGAAAACCCCTTCGTGTAATCAATCCGTACGTCTCCTCAACACAATCGAGAACATACGCATCGGTGATCAATTAATAATCTCTCTCTCTTTTCAAGTCGTACTGGAAAACGGCCACTCAGGATAGCCGTAAGTACGCAATCTAGTTTTATGTTGCATTTTGCCAGTAAATATTACCAACCAATAGTGACAGCATCACTGTTGTTATTTATTACTATCTCTTATACAGAATAAGCAAGTTCCTATCGCCAGACCCCCAGGAAAGTGCAAACGACTTCCCCTTCTCCCTGACAACGCGAGGCCTCACACAGGCCTGCGCACACGAAAGGAGCTCACAAAACTTCATTCGACTGTTCTTCCTCATCCACCCTACAGCTCGGATCTCGCGCTTTCCGACTTTGGTTTGTTTGGCCTAATGGAGGATGCACTCCGCAGGAAGCCGGTCGTGGTGGCCGAGCGGTTCTAGGCGCTTCAGTCTCGAACCTCGCGACCACTACGGTTGCAGGTTCGAATCCTGCCTCGGGCATGGATGTGTGTCATGTCCTTAGGTTCGCTATGTTTAAGTAGTTCTAGGGGACTGAAGACCTCAGCATTTAAGTCCCATAGTGCTCAGAGCCATCCTGAACGACATCATCCAAGTGTCCGCACCGTTCGCTGGATAGTTACGTTACTTGAGGAAACTGGAAATGTTCAGCCACATGTGAAACGTCAACCACGACCTGCAACAAATGATGGTGCCCAAGTAGGTCTTTTAGCTGCTGTCGCGACTAATCCGCACATCAGTAGCAGACAAATTGCGCGAGAATCGGGAATCTCGAAAACGTCGGTGTTGAGAATGCTACATCAACATGGACTGCACCAGTACCATATTTCTATGCACCAGGAATTGCATGGCAAAGACTTTGAACGTCCTGTACAATTCTGTCACTGGGCACATGGGAAATTACGGGACGATGACATATTTTTTGCACGCGTTCTATTTAGTGACGAAGCGTCATTCACCAACAGCGGTAACATAAACCGGCATAATATGCACTATTGGGCAACGGAAAATCCACGATGGCTGCGACAAGTGGAGCATCAGCGACCTTGGCGGGTTAATGTATGGTGCGGCATTGTGGGAGGAACGATAATTGGCCCCCATTTTATCGATGGCAATCTAAGTGGTGCAATGTATGCTGATTTCCTACGTAATGTTCTACCGATGTTACCACAAGATGTTTCACTGCATGAAAGAATGGCGATGAACTTCCAACATGATGGATGTCCGGCACATAGCTCGCGTGCGGTTGAAGCGGTATTGAATAGCATATTTCATGACAGGTGGATTGGTCGTTGAAGCACGTCCGTTCACCCGATCTGACGTCCCTGGATTTCTTTCTGTGGGGAAAGTCGAAGGATATTTGCTGTTGTGATCCACCGACAACGCCTGACAACATGCGTCGTTACACGTACTGCCAAATGCATTGAGGTTGACGAACATCATTTTGAGCATTTATTGCATTGATGCGTTCTCAGAAATGATAAGTTTACAAAGGTACATGTATCACTTTTTTTTTCTTTATTGTAATTTTAATCACCTCAATACAAGGTGGGCTGGCAGCAGCATATTACCCTGCTCTTCAGCCTTGAGTGGTACAATAACATGACATATAGGTGGCACAGACAATACAATAAAAACGGCGGGCAAAAAAATGTAGATACAACAAAACAGTAAACATGAAGCCGTTCACGCTGGATGAGAAAAACACTAACACTTGGTGACACAGCGCACAGAACACGGATGACTGCGACGGCACACGTGAACGGTGGTGGCGTGACGGCGAAAGGACACTGAACACAAAACGAAGGCACACACATGAGACACTGATGGCGATGATCTCCGGCGCGCGAATGTTCACTGAGCGTGTTTGAGTCCGGCGACCTGCCAAGGGAGGGGGAGGAGGAAGGGGAGTCGGACAGGGAGAGGGGAGGGCAGATGCCATGGGCAAGAGAGACAGGGGGAGGGGAGGAAAAAAAGGGGGGAGCGCGGGGGAAGAGGGATGGAGGAAGGGGATGGGGAAAAAGAGAGAGAAGGGAGGGAGGGTGCCAAGTGGAGAGGCCACAGGAAGTGGGGGCGGGTAGGATCAAAGTTGATAGGAGGGGCAGATGGAGGGGAGGAGGACTTCATCAGGGAGGGGGAGCTGCCGGAAGCCACCTCGGGAGAGGGTAAGGACGGTGGAGAGATGGAGACCGGGTGGGACGTGGGAAAACAGGCGTGGCAGAGGTGGGGGTGGGAGAGGATGGGCGAGACAAGAGGGTGAGGAGGGTCGAGTTTGCGGGAGGTGTACAGGATCCGTATCCTTTCAAGGAAAAGGAGGAGGTGGGGGAAAGGAATGAGATCGTACAGGATCCACGTGGGGGATGCGATAGGCGAGGCGGAGAGCATGGCGTTCAAGGATTTGAAGGGATTTATAAAAGGTAGGGGGGTGGAGATCCAGGCCAGATGGGCGTAGCAGAGGATAGGGTGGATGAGGGATTTATAGGTGTGGAGGATGGTGGAGGGGTCCAGACCCCACGTACGGCCTGAAAGGAGCTTGAGGAGGCGGAGTCGGGAGTGTGCCTTGGCTTGGATTGTCCAGAGATGGGGGGTCCAGGAGAGGCGACGGTCGAGGGTGACGCCAAGGTACTTGAGGGTGGGGGTGAGGGCGATAGGACGGCCATAGACGGTGAGATAGAAATCAAGGAGGCGGAAGGAAGGGGTGGTTTTGCCTACAATGATCGCCTGGGTTTTGGAGGGATTGACCTTGAGCAACCACTGGTTGCACCAAGCGGTGAACCAGTCAAGATGGGATTGGAGAAGGTGTTGGGAGCGCTGCAGGGTGGGGGCAAGGGCAAGGAAGGCGGTGTCATTGGCAAACTGGAGAAGGTGGACGGGGGGTGACGGCGGCGGCATGTCCGCCATATACAAAAGGTACAGAAGGGGGGAGAGGACGGAGCCTTGGTTCACACAGGCGGAAGAAAGAAAGGTGTAGGAATCTGTGTTATGGATGGTGACGTAGGAAGGACGGCGGGAGAGGAAGGAGGCGATCAGACGGATGTAATTAATGGGAAGGGCGAAGGTTTGGAGCTTGAAGAGGAGACCGGAATGCCATACGCGGTCATAAGCACGTTCGAGGTCCAGGGAGAGGAAGATTGCAGAGCGACGGGAATTAAGCTGTTCACAAAGGAGATGAGTGAGGTGAAGGAGAAGGTCGTCAGAAGAGAAGGATGGCCGAAAGCCACACTGGGTAACCGGAAGGAGGTGGTGCTGGCGGAGATGCTGGTGGATACGGCGGGTGAGGATAGATTCCAGGACCTTGCTGAAGACCGAGGTAAGGCTGATGGGATGGTAGGAAGAGACGGCAGACGGCGGTTTGCCACGTTTAAGGAACATCAGAATACAGGAGGTTTTCCACAGGTCGGGGTAGTAACAGGTGGACAGGACTACATTGTAGAGCCTGGCCAAGGTGGAGAGGAAGGAGACAGGAGCTTCGCGAAGGTGACGATAGGTGACACGATCGTGACCAGGAGCGGTGTTGCGTTTCGTGCGGAGTGTAGCGATGAGATCCTGTGTAGTGATTGGGGCATTGAGTTCCGTGTGTGTAATGTTGTCCAAGTACTGGAAACCAGGTGCAAGGGGAGGGACAGAGGTGTCAGTCCGATCGCGGACACCCGGGAAGAGGGAGTAATCGAACTGGGGATCATTGGGGATGGAAAAGACATCAGACAGGTAGGAGGCAAAGTGATTGGCCTGACTAAGGGTGTCAGGGAAGGGGTGATCATCATGGAGAAGAGGATAGTAGGGGGAGGGTTTAGTTCCGGCAAGGCGACGGAAGGCGGACCAGAACTTGGATGAACCCTCTGCCAAGCACTTAAATGTGAATTGCAGAGTAGTCATGTAGATGTAGTTGATAGGGAGGGTAGCATTGAAACAGGTGCATGTCTGTCGCCAGTCCCGGCGTTTCTTGGCCGTGAGCAGATTACGAATGTGTTGCTGGAGTTGCTGGTGGCGTCGTAGTGTGTCCGGGTCACGAGTGTGGAGGAAGGCATGGTAGAGATCGCGGGATTCACGGAGGAAGAGGACGGCCTGTGGGGGTAAGGTAGGATGGTGGGGGTGGATAGTGACAGAAGGGACATGGGCCTCCACGGCCTCAGACAAGGTCTGCTGGAGAAAGGTGGCAGCATGGGTTACATCGGCAGGGCGACGGAAGGTGAAGGGGTGGCTATCGACCTGGGTGGAGAGGGTATCCTGGTAGGCATTCCAGTTGGAACAGGAATAGTTATGGACATACTTAGGGGGAGGGTCATGATGAGGGTTGGGGGTGGGGGCGACGACCGTCTGAAATGGTGAGGAAAACAGGATGATGGTCGCTACCAATAGGGTCCAGGATATCCACCGTTATGAGGCCAAGGAGGTTGGCGGAGGAAAGGACAACATCAGGAGTGGAGTTGGATTTGGGATGGGTGTGCTGGGGGATTTGGATGAGGTCGTCTAAAAGGAAGGAGAGGAACCGATGCCACAGCCGTAGCTGGGCGGCGGAACGACTGTGGATGTTGAGGTGGGCGGCGATCACGTAGGAGGAGAAAGTACGGTCAACATGGGAGAGGAAGTCGAAAGGAGTAGGGGCGTTAGGGCGGACATAGATGGTGGCGCAGGTAATGGTAAGGCCGGGGAAGAAGAGACTAAGGATCAGGTGTTCGGTGGGGTCGGGAAGGAGAGGTTGGAGCCGAACAGGGATCTGGCGGTGGTGACCAATGGCAACTCCGCCAGGCGCAATCGGGAGGGGATTATCAGAACGTTGAAGGAGGTATGGCGAAGTGTGGACGGTGTGGTGGCGTTGGAGGAAAGTGTCATTGAGGAGAAGGCGTCCACGCGGTGGATGGCAAGGGTGTGCAGGAAGAGGTTCTCGTTGGCGGGAAGGGAGCGGATGTTGTTGAAAAGGATACGGTGCTGTCGCGCCATGACAGGGATTTAGACAAGGGTGTCAAGGCGGGAGAAGGTGAAATGGGCCAGATTGTTGGAGTAGGTGGCGTCATGTATCACATTGGAATAACAGAAATAATATGTTCAAAAGTACCTACGTTCTGTATTTTAATTTAAAAAACCTACCTGTTACCAACTGTTCGTCTAAAATTGTGAGCCAAATGTTTGTTACTATTACAGCGCCATTTATCACAAAGCGAAAAAAGTGGTCCAACTAAAACATTCATATTTCTTTACGTAGTACACGAATATGTAATAAAAATGGGGTTCCTATTTTTAAAAAAATGCAGTTGATATCCGTTTGACCTATTGCAGCGCCATCTAGCGGGCCAACCATAGCGTCATCTGGTTTCCCCCTTCAAGCTAGACAAGTTACGTTCTTTGTAGTTTTTTCGTTTGACGCTTACTTCGTGAGATATTTGGCCCGGGCACGATCAATGGACCACCCTGTATAATTTTTGGAACTGGATTTTCACATGAATAAGGTAAAATTTTCTAAATATACTGTTTGCTCTTCAACAAAATCTTTCTTTTGCTAACTATATGCCTCCTAGTAGTTAGAATCTATAGTAGTTAGAACATTTTTATTTAGCTGCCCGTTGTTGCTACTTGCTGTAATTGCTGTAGTTTGTGTTATGAAGATTTTCTGTGAGGTAAGTGACTTATGAAAAAGAATGGGGTTTCCATTATCGGGATTGTTGTCTGAAATGAGTTTCGGCAATTAAGAAAGCTGGAGGTAGTTTCATATTTCTTTAATATCATATTTTTGTATTTTTATTATTGTTAGGATTTCTTGCAACTCAGGACTATTCTTCTGTGTTAATTATTGGAAGTCATATTGTCAATGTATAGCACTCAGATTGCGTTGGGCTTGTATATTCTGGGTAATAAACGAATAGTTTAAGTCTGAGTTGTCTTTGCCAGGCAAAATATAAAAAATAATTATTAAAGACTTAGTTTCAAGCCGTGAGAAGAGTTAATATCCTTTAGAATAATATTCAGGATGGTAGGGGGAGAAACGAGAATTTGCTCTTGACTCATAGGCTAACGTCAAAACTAGAGTTCTCATTGGCTACTAATAGTGCCATGAATCATTCCAGGACTCGAGCGACGACGAAGAGGAGAGGGAGATCGTGCGGAAAATTTTCTCTCTTCCACTATATGAAAAAGTTAAGCATGAGCTCTCGATGGGGACTCAGCTTAGTTAGTGTTAATCTTAAGTGACCATTGACTTGCTCGTTAACGTGTCTAGTGCATGTATTAGTTCTGGTGCACGTGTAAGCTCTCCGTAATGCCATCGGTAAAGTTATTATTTCTGCCACCTCATTTAAAGTTTATTCAGTCGCGACCTCTAGAAGTAACGCCTCTTTTTCACTGTTTTTCCAACTATGTTGCAGGATCCTCCACGTGTGCATTACTTATAACTGAGATAGTTTTTCAAACATTATATTTTTCATGTCATTTTTGAACGAAGACGTTCGCCGTCTTTAGTGTTTCCACGTGTGCAAATCTTTATAAAGCAAATTTGAATTTATCTAATTGTCTTGGACAATACTTGAGTAATTAATTGAACCGATCCCATTAGAATTTACATTAACCAAGACCATAAGCCGTACGTATACGAGAGTGACGTCGTTTTCTTACGACAATTGCGTGGTGCAAATCTTCTTCTGAATTAACAGATAGTTTCCGATCAGCTACAGGCCACAGAAAATATTGCTTTATTTTTTTGTATTAATCACTGGGCGATACTTGTATTTAAATAATTAGTAGAATCAAATGACAACATCTTGCATAGATCCTCCTTGCATACTATTGGCCTCTTTCATTTAACTCACCCTGCCAGGATCTTATATATTTCATTTGACTCGCCTGCCGGGATACTTAGTTTTCCCCCACAGATTCACTAACAGTAGATTTTTTTTTCATTCGAGTAGTCCTTTCTTTCCCATGATTCTTCACACTAGATAAGTCAGACTTCAGGCTTTTTATTGTATGTTAACAGTCTTATAACATAGCCCGCCCGGTTAGCCGTGCGGCCTGACGCACTGCTTTCCGGACGGGAAGGCGTGCCAACCCCAGCACGAATCCGCCCGGCGGATTAGATCCGGTGTGCCGGTCAGTTTGTGGATGGTTTTTAAGGCGGATTTCCATCTGACTCGGCGAATGCCGGCTGGTTCCCCTTATTCCGCCTCAGTTACACTATGTCGGCGATTGCTGCGCGCCGGCCGTTGTGGCCGACCGGTTCTAGGCGCTACAGTCTGGAACCGCGAGACCGCTACGGTCGCAGGTTCGAATCCTGCCTCGGACATGGATGTGTGTGATCTCCTTAGGTTAGTTAGGTTTAAGCAATCTAAGTTCTAGGGGACTGATGACCTCAGCAGTTAAGTCCCACAGTGCTCAGAGCCATTTGAACCATTTCTGATTGCTGCGCAAACACTTTCTCCGCGTACGCGTACATCATAATTACTCTACCACGAAAACATTTAGGGTTACTCTCGTCTGGTGTGAGACTTTCCCCGGGGGGGGGGGGGGGGGGGGTTCCGCTGGGGGCTGAACCGCACAATAACTCCGGATTCGGTGTGGAGCGGCGTGGTGTGAGTGGACTGCTGTAGCCTGTTGTGGGGTTGTGTACCACTGAGGGCTACGGCGGGGACGAAGCCTCTCCGTCGTTTCTAGGTCTCCAGTTCCATATAATACAATACAATCATAACATTTTCGCTGGTGGTTTGCTATATGAAGGCATACGAAATTCATTAGTAACAACTTCCATCCATGTTGATAATGATAATGATGCGGGAAATAGTAGTTTCAGCACTTTACTTGGATGGACCCATTTCCCAAGTTCGACGTACTTCGTCTACTCTGTGTTACCAGTTCGAACGAAGTAGGACCGAGCGAAGTCGAGTAGTGCTTACAACCACGGCGTTACCTTCATTCTTCGTATTGCATCGATCCAGCGAGGAGACGTCCCTCGGAAGTGGACATAAATCAAGGTTATACAGCACGTGATCAATTGCTGATGTTTCCAAGTTTTAACATATATCTTTCTTCTATCTTATTTTTCCATTTGTTATTATTTCACACCCTCCCCCCTTCCCTCGCCCCATATGGGCGAGGAGTGGGCTGTCAGCGGTACACTATCCCACTTTTAAGCCAATAGAATTACAGTATAAATGAGGACAAGGCATCAAGATTCAAGAATGCAAGATTAAAAACTTTTAAAATCTATAAGGAAATAATAGAGTGACGCTACTTACATAAAATACAATGATGTTGTTCTTCATTTCTTAAAAAGTAAAACAAAAGAACTAATCGGTAAAGATAAAAGAAAAGAACATAGGCTAAATATATCGTTACAACACTTTGAAAAGGACAGCGGAAAACATTACAAAGGAGCACTGCAAATTCATTAAAACGGTGAAGTACATGCGTTGGGGGAAAATGCTTGCTCGAAAAGTAAACAGAGAGTATTTTCTAGGGGGAAAGGGGCTGCGTGGAAAGTTATAAGCTATTTGGTGGTGTCTATGGGAATGAAATTAGGTGTTAGGCTACATAGTGGGAAGTCGAAAAGGGAGGAGCAGTTTGGTGGTCGGGCAGGACCAGAGCATCGTGGGGGAGGGATAAGTAGAAGTGGAGAGGGCAGAAGGAGCGGGAAGTCCTGATGTAGAGTGGGATAGGTAGGGAATTATAGTTGGTAGAACATTTGGGGTTACACTCGTCTGGTGTGAGACTTTCCCGGGGGGGGGGGGGGGGGGGTCCGGTGGTGGCCGAACCGCATAATAATTCGGGATTCGGTCAGATTTCATTTCGTGGGAGAGTAAGTCGGTTGAAGTTGTGCTGGTCTGGGATATGAAGTTTGTGTGAGTGTAGGGACGGTGGGACGTGTTTGTCAAGGTGCGGCAGCGTAATGAGTGACCAAAAGTGAAACAATGGGGTTACTGGAATCTAGTTTGCGGATAGTGTAGGATATGCAGTATGGGTTGTAAGTAGGCTGTTTAGGTTTTCTTATTGGTAATGCCGCTTAGCGCTCGGTATGAAAAATCACTGACTGTGCTGTGCGCAGTCTGTGTTTAGTTTGCATTGTTGTCTGCCATTGTAGTGTTGGGCAGCGGCAGCTGGATGCTAACAGCGCGTAGCGTTGCGCAGTTGGAGGTGAGCCGCCAGCAGTGGTGGACGTGGGGAGAGAGATGGCGGAGTTTTAAAATTTGTAAGAATCGGTGTCATGAACTGATATATATATATATATATATATATATATATATATATATATATATATATATATATATATATATATATATATATTATGACTATAAAGGTAAATACATTGT
This sequence comes from Schistocerca gregaria, assembly GCF_023897955.1. Lineage (NCBI taxonomy): Eukaryota > Metazoa > Arthropoda > Insecta > Orthoptera > Acrididae > Schistocerca > Schistocerca gregaria. The sequence goes on from NC_064921.1 coordinate 754,511,488, forward strand.
TTGTTCTCCATTAAAATCTTTCATTTGCTAACTGTGCTGATCAGTAGTTAGTGACTTCCGTAGTTTGAATCTTTTATTTAGCTGGCAGTAGTGGCGCTCGCTGTATTGCAGTAGTTCGAGTAACGAAGATTTTTGTGAGGTAAGTGATTTGTGAAACATATAGATTAATGTTAGTCAGGGCCATTCTTTCGTAGGGATTTTTGGAAGTCAGATTGCGTTGCGCTAAAGATATTGTGTTTCAGTTTAAGCACAGTCTTGTAATAATTTTTCTAAGGGGACGTTTCAGGGTGAGGAGGAGTGGGGATTTGATGAGATGGAGTGCACGACGTTCAAGGGTTTGGAAGGACTGAGGAGTTAGATGAAGTTGGGGAGGAGGTGTTCAGTGCTTAACGTCACATTGACAATGAGGTCATTAGAGATGGACCACAAGCTCAGATTATGGAAGAATGGGGAAGTAAATTGCCTGTATCCTTCCAAAGAATCCATCCCAGCAATTGCCTGAAGCGATTTAGGGAAACCATGGAAAACCCAAATCAGTATAGCCAGACGCAGGTTTTCACTATCGTCCTCCCAAATACGATCCCAGTGTGCTAACCATTGCGCCACCTTGCTCGATATGGAATGGATATCCTTAGGAGAAGATGGATTGCATCAAGGTTTTATATATATGAAGGATAGTGGACGAGTACAAACGCCAAGTTTGGCCAGTTAGTAGTTTTAGTCTGTTGTGGACTTTCTGTTGAATGGTTACTTGATGAGGTTTTTATGTTTGTTGGTGATTTGAGGTGTTTCATCGTGTTAGTTAATTGAATATGAGGGTTGTAAATGGTGAGGTAGAAGTTATAGCGACGGAAGCTGCAGCTGGTCCGTCGTATAATTGTTGCCTGGGTTTTGAAAACGTAGATGTTGAGTAGCCTTTGTTTACATCACAAGGTAAAATGATTGCAGTAGATTTGGAGGGATCGTTAGGACTTCTGGAATGTCGGGCAGAGGACGAGAAAAGCAGTGTCATCCACACATCGAAGGAGGCGGACTGGGGAAGATGGTTTCGGCATATCACCAGCGCAATGGAGATAAAGGACAGGAGAGTGGACAGAGCCTTGGGACACCCCTGCAGAAGGATGAAAGTATAGGAATTGCTATTGTTAACAGTGACAAAGGATGGGTGGTTAGAAGGGAAGGGTACAATAAATCAGGGATAGTTAACGGGAAGAGCGTAAGTCTGGAGTTTGAAAAGGAGACCAGAAGGTGCATACTTAGGATGTTGCATGGGAGAGGGTGCTTCATTCCAATGTTTCTTGGCAAAATGTGCTTCTTCCCAATTTCACAGGGCAGAATGTACTCCATAACGGTATTTGGTGGCACAGAGTGCTTCTTATCAATGCTGCATATCAGAGGGTCCAGCAGACCGATGTTACACGGCAGCAGGTGCAATGTACTAATGTTGCGTCGCAGAGAATGCCCTGTACCAACGTTGTGTGGCAGAGAGTGCTTCGTACAAGTGTTAGATGGCAGAAGGGGCTTTTTCAAATGTTACATGGCAGAAGCTCCTTTGTATAATGTAGCAATTGTGTGTGGTAGAAGGCGCTTCATTGCAATGTTGCATGGTAGAAGCTGCTTCACATCAACGATGTGTGTGTGGCGGGAGGTCCTTCATACAAATGTTATGTGACAGAAACATCATCTTATCCATGTTGTGTGGCAGAGGGTGCCTTACAACAATTTTATGTTGGAAAATGTGGGAGAAGCCCACACAGAAAATGTTGATCATGTTGATCTGCAATGGAATCGGGCACCCAGCAAGTGGCTCGTACCAAGCTCTTTTGCAGTGATACAGACGTGCCATACTGACACTGCAGCTGGGCAGCGGCAAGTGGCTATAGCCCCTGCCGAACTAGCGCCGCAGTCAGCCAGACCAGGCAGAGTGGTAGCTCTCAGCTCCCACTCCACATTTCAAGTAAGTATGGAACAGGTAAGATGTAAGTCTGCTCAGAACGTGCCTGTTGTCCACTGCTTAAATCGTTTAACTTGTAGGGAAGTGATGATATTCTCTTACCTGAAGTTGTTCTCTGAATTTTAATCATAATTCTACACAGGACCTATAAACAAAATTATCGCTACACCAGACAAGTCGCCTGGCTGTAAATACTTAGTGCTGGCTGTGTGAAGCCAGGACAGGTTGCTAATGTATTGTATTATAGTCTAATGGACTAATTCTAAGAGTTACTCTGGAGACGTTCTTTAGTGCAGTGTAAGGAGTTGATCAACAATAAGTACTTTCACTCAGTGTTAAATTTCACCGCATTTTCCATTAGATGTTTGATATGCTCTGATAGGTTTTTGAATACATTTGAACATTATGCCTTACTCCTTTCTGAATGAATGTTAATTGCTTGAAGTCTTTACAGAGTTGTTCGTCCTAGTATTATAAGCATGCTTTAAATGACATTTTCTTTCGGGGTAAAATAAATATTCCAACTCGGAAGGTCAATAATGAATGCATGTATCGTGAAACAGTTCTCAAAATACTTTATTTTTGAATTGGATGATACGTCAAACAGGCCGACTTGGAGCAGGAGGGGCACCACAGGACATTTTAATTTCCACTGTCAATACTTTTACAAATAAATTCATAAAACTTTGTCATCATGACCATGAAGTATTCAGGGCTCACACTCATAGCAGCGGAAGTTCAAAAACATAAAAAAATAATTTTTTTACATGTGAAATTTCATCTTTTTTCACTTACTATTGGCTGCATTTGTTGCTGTAGGTTCACTTTTCTTCATAAGTAAGAGAGATTCTTCGATTAATTTTGTACAGCATACAAACCATACTTACAGGTGTATGAAACTCTAGAATTTATTTAACTTATGAAAAAATTTATAAGTTGATACATTTTAAACTTCATGTTTAGAAAAAATTCAAATTTTAGAGTTAATTATCCCAATTATTAACACAGTTTTTAATATATTTGGAAAATTCTATAGTTTTGCATCAAGGAGTTTGTGTTTTAATAAGCATACCAAGTTTGAAATTAATAGGATGTTTATTTTGGATGTTACATGTACCTAAGCGAAGAAAATAGCCATTAAAGTTTCTGCTTGTATTTGGCAATCTTTTAGAATTGTCCACCACCATAAGCAGGTTCTTTTTCATTCTCTAAATCAGTTTTTTTTTCTTTTCGCAGTCCTGTGATACACTCCTCTTGATTTTATCACCTTCAAAATTGATTCATCTACTTTCACTACGCCCTCTCTGACTATCACATACAAAGCTTTGATGCAGTTCACACTGGGCTTAATTCCCATTATCTCTAAAACATATTTCATGCTTTGCACACCATCATTAAAACTGCATCAAATAAGTTTTCATTTGGAAGGTCCCTGACTATAGGTTTGATGGCTTCCATTACAGCAGTTGGTAGAGAATTCCTGTGATGGTATTCTTCACCACCAGCAATTGACCTTTGTTAGCCACACCATATTCACTTCCTTTTGGGCACAAATTGTGGATAGGGTTATTGTCTGTGGACATTTTGTGGAAGTATAAGGCCCAAACTGCTTGCTTCATATTTTTCAACTTCCCTGTGTTCCTTCTTCTTGCCAAGCCACAACATGTCTGTAGCTTGTCAATTTCTGCATCCGCCAGTCGTCCTCTTCCTTTTATTCCTTTCCCATCAGATAATTTTTTTTCCTGACAAATCTTGTCTCAGCCTTGTAAGTATAGTGCCAAATGCTTTCTGTACATGCCTCACACATTCTAACTTCTCCACAATAGTCTCAGCTCCATATGTAGCACATTTTTGAACCTCAAGGAAGCCTTTAATATCAGCATCACAAAGAAACTTCACATATCAGAGACCATGGGAGGCAACAGATCTGGTTAACAAGCTGACAACTCCCTGCACTTCCATACCTCCACTTGAGCCTTTATAGTTCATATTACATTCATGATTTGGAATCCCTTTCACACACTTCAATCCCTTTCAACACTTCAACATCTAGTAATTTGCCAGTTCAACAGATGTTGTGACAACACCATTCAATGAAGTGTGCCCTCTTTTTTGTCAGGTACCATCAAAAGTGGCCACTGTGTCCCTGTTACCATCATTTGCGATAATATTTTCTTCCACAGCACATTTCATTGATGATTCTGCAGCTTCTTTTACAATCCCAAGAAGTAAGCCATTATATCTCTCCAATTTTGCTGGAGGAGGTGGAAGATTCATCACTGCACAGTATTCTTGCTGCCTTCTGCCCCCTACCAATACAGTGCATGCCTTATGCTATCCTCAAATTATTCACATATTATCTTTGTTTACGATTTTATATCTCATGCAAGACGCACCAACGTTGCATTTGCTGCATATCACAGGTAAGTTCGTAGCAAAGCCTTTCCTAGCACTTACATCTTTCACCACAGAAACACACTGTACACCAAAGCAATGCTTGCACATGACATTGTCCAATATTACTACATCAATAATAATATTACACAAACCTTCAGATTCACAGCCTCAATTTTCATTAGTACCAAAAACAAGTTTCCTTCTTGAAGCACTCGATGGTGGTTTGTTTACCGGCTCTGAGAGGTTCCAGTCTTGAGCGACTGGTGTAACATTTGTTGTTCCGCCCTTTACTGTGTATCTGTTGCGCTGGAGACGTTGTTTACGGTTGAAACAACGAATTGTAGGCATCTTGTGCAACAATCCGCCACAAACGAGCACAAAACTTCTTGCATTTATTTTTAATGGGTTAATTTTACACCTTTTGGAAGTCAATGAGAAGCACTAAATTACATATAATGAGTCTTTTCAAAATATAATGATAATCTATTCGCTTTAAAACATTTGTTTATGTATTGAAGTACTTAATTGTCTGCCCTCTCAATACGATTTGCGAGAAGGATAAAATCGCCATCTTGTGAAACTGAAGTTGGAGGATCATTCACGTATATATCAGAAATAACAGAGGACCGAAAACAGAACCATGTAGTGAACCACCCTTATGGTACGTGAGGGTAGGGAGCAAATTCCCGTCAGCCCATCCTGATTTGGGTGTCAACATGGTTATCCTAAAACACTTTGGGTTCACACTGAAAACAAAAATCTGAACTACAAGAAAATCAGAACAGTTGATAAGATCCCGTGGGATGTCAATTAAATGTTACATTAGTGCTCTTTAGAATATAGAAACAGGAATCTTCATTCGAAAAAAAAAAAAAAAACACACACACACACACACACATCTTCGTCTTGATGCCACCCATAAAATTTTGTTTCCTTACAACACTTCACACGTTTATGGATTTACTGTATTACTTTCAGGCTACCTATTATTTTAATGTTGCCTGGCACAGTAATGATTTGTTGTTGAAGTTAAATTTTTTGGTTGGTTGTTTAAAGTATAACCTGGAGCATCTACTACTAATGAATGTGTGAAATCTGTTAAAATATTTTCGAAGTGGCCGGCAGAATTAATTTTAGCATTCTTGGCCTGACACATGGAAATCCTCGTCCCTCCACTTCGTCATCTCATTTTGTAGCCATTCTAAATGAAGCGCTGAATTCATTGCTCTATGACTGCATGTTGTTTTTTGTACACGCTACAGAGTTTCAGGTCTCTAATTCCTGCAGAGGATATCTTATCGACACTGAAACTTCACATTATTTCCCTCTTTTATAACGCAGAAAATAGTATTTTCATTCTTCAGCTGATGTAATTGGGTTAACAGTGAAACGTCCCCTTAGAAAAATTATACAAGACTGGTCTATATGAAACGTCCCCTTAGAAAAATTTATACAAGACTGTGCTTAAATTGACACACAATATTTTTTAGCGCAACGCAATCTGACTTCCAAAAATCCCTACAAAAGAATGGCCCTGACTAACATTAACCTATACGTTTCACAAATCACTTACCTCACAAAAATCTTCGTTACTCAAGCTACTGCAATACAGCGAGCGCCACTACTGCCAGCTAAATAAAAGATTCAAACTACTGAAGGCACTAACTACTGATAGTCACAGTTAGCAAATGAAAGATTTTAATAGAGAACAAACAATGTATTTACCTTTATAGCCATTAATATATATATCAGTTCATGACACCAATTCTTACAAATTTCAAAACTCCGCCATCTCTCTCCCCACGTCCACCACCGTTGGAGGCTCACCTCCAACTGCGCAACGCTACGCGCTGTTAGCATCCAGCTGCCCAACACTACAATGGCGAGTATTACAACAATGCCAACCAGCCGCTGACTGCACACAGCACAGCCAGTGTTTTTTTTTATACAGAGCACTACGTGGCGTTACCAATAAGAAAACCTTAACAGCCTAGTTACAACAGTTTCATTATATCATCGGAAGTACTGTTCCAAGTTTAATACAATTGCTCTTTCGCGTGAAAGTCATCATAGCTGTTCGATGTCTACAGACAAATGATAGACTAGTATGTGATCTGAGGCATTTTCGACGTATGTGCTGCTTTCAAGATTCCCGAGTGCACTGCCGGATCCGATCGTCGAAGATGCACGACATTTCGGCGAATAATCGTTCAATCATCATCAGGTGGTGCAGATGGATCAGTGACACCTGGTGATGGCGGAACGATTATTCGTCGAAATGTCGTGGATCTTCAACGATCAGATTCGGCGGTACACCCGAGATTCTCGCTTCCCACGCCCGGGTTCGCGAGTTCGATTCCCGGCGGGGTCAGGAATTTCCTCTGCCTCGTGATGGCTGGGTGTTGTGTGCTGTCCTTAGGTTAGTTAGGTTTAATTAGTTCTAAGTTCTAGGGGACTGATGACCTCAGAAGTTAAGTTCCATAGTGCTCAGAGCCATTTGAAGCATTTTCGGTACACCCGACAACCTTAAAGCAAATGATAAACTGCTGTTTTGATTTCGTTGCACGGCGACAAGAAGAGAGAGCGTCCTTGTGGGAACTGGGAACGGATGGCGAATAGGTATACAGCTGACATGTTTATGTTGCGCTGGTAATTGCCGTCGGAATCCACGCACCAGGTTGGTGGATTGGTCCATCTTTGTAGCTCGACGAAGGCTACACGCGAAACAGTCAGAAAAAAGATTGCTGGCACTTTTTCAACATGGTTGTGCCAGGGTTCACATCAATCTTGACTTGATTGGAGAACTGCGTCGAGACAGCCAACGCACCAAAGTATCGTCATAGTTTCCTATGAACAGAGTGATATAAATCTGCTCTTTACTAGAGTGGCACACAATCCAATCGTTACTAAAACCTTCTAGGAATTCGGTAATGAATAAAAACCTGTACTCATTTTCCAGGAGGTAGGGGGGCGGCCGGAGGTCTCCCCATTTGTTCCCCCCACCCTCAGCCGTCCCTCCTTAGGACACCTATCACTCCGCCTATCCGTGGCATTGCTGAGTAACCAACCACAAATATTCCATAGTTGCAGAAACATTGCACATTCTGGAAAGAGATGGCTGATACTTTCTCGATATGCAATTAAAATGAATGAAAATAAGAACCCTATAAGAGCCAGCAAGCATTGTTACTGAATAACCAACTGGATTTTGCTTTCTCACTTCTAAATACTGCCAAAATTACTGACGGAAAACCTCTTTGGTCTCTCCTTCTCTCCCAGCTAATCTGTACATTTCAGTTACATACGTGCTACAAAAACTCCACCTTAAATGTTTTGAGAATTGTTGGAACAACTTGTTTCTCTATTGTGTTATTAAAATCATCCCATTATCAGTGTGGTGTAGTCAGAATTGTGCATTTAACCTGTAATCTAAGTTGCATGTTACAATATCGGTATCTTATTACACCATTTTATTTCATTGTTGTATGCTGTTGGAAGCAGTAATGTTGAACTGGTCTCTGAACAAATAATGGCCGCATACCTGCAGATTTCTGCCATCTACATTGCTAACGTGTAGCGATTAGGTAAAACGTTAAGCTCGATCTGCTCACGATTAATAGTATTTACTTATTTATGGTTACAAATCATTGCCTACAACAGAATCTGCAGCAGGGAAATCTTTTACCAGCACAATAGTACAATGCTTATTTGATTATCCTCACACGGTCAGAATAATTCTGTCTTTCCCATAGACGAAGAATTTTGCAATCTCTAGTCTGGTTTCGTTCCTGTAAATAATGATGGAAAATTATGGTTGATAATATTGTTCTCGAAATCCATTAGCTGTAATATTGTACACGTCTCCTTGTTGCCGAAATAGATACAAGTAGTACCCAAATGTGCAGATTATTTTCCTCGGAAATCGAAGTTTAAGGTACTGACGGAAGAAATACGTTGTCAGATTTGCAGCACATGTGTCTACGATTGTGATAACATAAAGGCATGTTGACAATGCATTTTATCTGAAACAAAGTGTGAAAAACTGCAAAGTAGGACCCCGGTATAGTTTCATATTAATTTCTACTTAAGGAATACTTCGCCGTTTTCAACATAAATAGTGATATGTTTGAGGGAAACACGTAAGCCTTGTTCAAGAGGCGTCACGTCATACGTACTGGATGTGGTTAACATAGTATCTAATTTATGGACTTTTAGTGCATCCTTGTACTATAAAAGAATGAATGGGTAAAGTGTAAGTGAAAATAAAGCAGAATAAGTTTTATTATCTCCGTGGGAACGGAGGAGGAGGATCACAGTCAGGTTTTGAAATGATGGAGCCCACTAGTCACTAGTTTTGAAATGATAGTGGATTTATGTAGGCGCAGAATAAAAAAGTACTTTCTTTTGCGTTCTAGTGTCACTTCGACGCTGCCACGTTTTAGACAGGCAAGAAACGAAACACAAGGATCTGCCCAACTCTCTCAGACAGCTGCGACTCGGTAATCAGTTTGACCTGAATGCATGAATAACGTCTTTAAAACAGCACCAATACAACATTAGTTTGTCGCGTCGGACAAAAAGTTTTGGAACAGAGGGAAAAAGTGTGTTTTATTGTGTCGTAACGAGTAAACGTTTGTGTTGTTCTTGTTTTCTTTAGTGCAGGCCTTGTTTGATGCATCTCTCCTCGCTAATCTAACCTGCGCTAGGCTCTTCACCTCTGGATAACTACTGCAACCTATATAAATTTGAACTTCCTTAGTTGGCCCCTCTCTACAAATTTTACCTCCCCTCCCCAACTTTCATGGATTATCAAATATACTATTCATTAATACCCCAATATTGGTCTTAACAATCTGTAACACCAACACTTAATGCCATTAATACAACTGTCGCTGTATTATTATTGTCTGTTCATGAATGTATATATTTTATTCCTTTTTAATAATAATAGATATTCTTTTTGCGTGCTTTATGTATGAAGAACTGTTAGTTCTAGTACTGATTGAGGCGTAGGGATCGCCCCTCTTCTACATCTACATCTACATCTACATCCATACTCCGCAAGTCACCTGACGGTGTGTGGCGGAGGGTACCCTGAGTACCTCTATCGGTTCTCCCTTCTATTCCAGTCTCGTATAGTTCGTGGAAAGAAGGATTGTCGGTATGCTTCTGTGTGGGCTCTAATCTATCTGATTTTATCCTCATGGTCTCTTCGCGAGTATACGTAGGAGGGAGCAATATACTGCTTGACTCTTCGGTGAAGGTATGTTCTCGAAACTTTAACAAAAGCCCGTACCGAGATACTGAGCGTCTCTCCTGCAGAGTCTTCCACTGGAGTTTATCTATCATCTCCGTAACGCTTTCGCGATTACTAAATGATCCTGTAACGAAGCGCGCTGCTCTCTGTTGTATCTTCTCTATCTCTTCTATCAACCCCATCTGGTTCGGATTCCACACTGCTGAGCAGTATTCAAGCAGTGGGCGAACAAGCGTACTGTAACCTACTTCCTTTGTTTTCGGGATTGCATTTCCTTAGGATTCTTCCAATGAATCTCAGTCTGGCATCTGCTTTAGCGACGATCAACTTTATATGATCATTCCATTTTAAATCACTCGTAATGCCTACTCCCAGATAATTTATGGAATTAACTGCTTCGAGTTGCTGACCTGCTATTTTGTAGCTAAATGATAAGGGATCTATCTTTCTATGTATTCGCAGCACATTACACTTGTCTACATTTCAATTGCCATTCCCTGCACCACGCATCAATTCGCTGCAGATCCTCCTGCATTTCAGTACAATTTTCCATTGTTACAACCTCTCGATACACCACAGCATCATCTGCAAAAAGCCTTAGTGAACTTCCGATGTCATCCACTCTTTGGGTTGGAGGTGGTCAGCGAGCCAGAGACAAAGGCGTAAGGTCGAGTAGTGACTGCGCCAAGAGATAAATGAAAAGCAGTTAGTCGCATGCATTTAGACTGTCATCATCATGTAGTGGAAGCGAGTCTAAATTATCTGCAGATTTGCCGGAAATGAGCTTGGATAGACGTATTACGTACCAGCTTACTGCAGCGTGGAATATTTGTGTAACGGTCTTTGATGATTGTATATAGGAGGATCATATTAGAGCGGTTTGTTTGCTGAGCCACGCTTGAGCAATACTAGTCAAGCTATCACCGATGCAGCTCCACACATCGGCGTCTGCGGGCAATGTACTGTTTCTCTAGAGTCGTAGTAATGTACGAATCGGTATTTCCTTTATTGTGATCTAATACATTTGTGAAATTTAACTTTCATGTGTAAAAAATAAAAGAAACAGTTATTAGCGACAGTCACGTGACCTGTTCTAGGATCCTATTCCTAATCCATAAAGTTATGTCCTTAATGTTCAATCTGTTTGTAAAAATACTGGTTGACTTTGTTAATAATAATAACTGAGCCGCTTAGAGTATGAGTAAAATTATTCGTCAAGTTAAAGCGAGACTGTATTTCCCAGGCTGCATAATCTGAACTGAAGATTTTCTTGTTGAATAAAGTGACAAATATATTACTCAGTTCCATTTGAAATCATTCTTGAATCAGCAATCGCTACAAAAGTTAAATTCTATGTAACGCTTTTCTGCTTTATAAGTATTCCAAATAACTATATTATATTTTAGAAGTAGCTTTGCTCATTGCCCCAAAAGACAATAAGATGTATATTCTTTCAAAGACATCAAACGTTCATCTGAGTAAGAAGTTTGCTAGTCTGTTGATACACTACAGTAGAGATAATTGATTTTGCGATACAAACACTTATTTCAGAATTATACAAGGTCCCGTCACATTAATGTAACCGTCTATGTTCGACGTCAATTTACAGTAACCACTCACAGACGGTTAGTTGCAGCACTAGCAGTGTAGGCTATAAAAGCGTGTCGACAGAGCTCGCGGAAAAAATGGTTCAAATGGCTCTGAGCACTATGGGACTTAACATCTGAGTTCACAGTCCCATAGAACGTAGAACTACTTAAACCTAACCAACCTAAGGTCATCACAAACATCCATGCCCGAGGCAAGATTCGAACCAGCGACCGTAGCGGTCGTGGGGTTCCAGACTGAAGCGCCCAGAATCGCTCCGCCACACCGGCTGGCGACCTCGCGGAAAAGTGCAGTCGTTGTAGTAATGCGGAAACGGAGCGATTTACCTCACGTCCAATAGGGCATCATCATAAGCTTTCGGACCAAGAATGGAAGCATCTCAGAAACGGCAAAGTTTGTAAACAGTTTGCGTGCCGCCGCGGTTCAAAATGGCGCAATCCAAAACCGGCGCCGAGGCGACTGTGATGCAGTATGGGCCATAGATGACGGGCGAACTACGGCTGCCGAGATGTGTACGGGCAAATAGACGTGTAACTGTTGAGCAACTGGTCGCACAGGTGAACCAAGGTGCTACCAACAGTGTTTCCTCAACGACCGTCCAGCGAACGTTCCTGCGTTTGGCCCTCCGTAGCAGGTGCCTGTTTCGTGCACCAATGTTGACTGCTGTCCATCGTCGACGGACGCTGGAACTTTTTAGTTGAATCACGTTTTATGCTTCGTCGGACAGATGGCCCTTGCCGTGTACAGCGTGAAACGTCTGAAAGAAAACACCCTGCACCAATCGTCGTAAGGTTACACGCCGGAGGAGGGTGCGTTACGATCTAGGTAATGGTTCCGTGGCCTCCCTAGGTGATTTCGCCATTCTGGAAGGCACCTGTCCTTGAGAACCACGTCCACCCCTACATGTAGTTTGGTTTTTCTCGGCACTGTGGCATCTACCAGCAAGAAAATACGACGTCTCACACAACTGGCAGTACACGTACGTGGCTTGTAGAGCCCTAGGATGAGTTTACCGGTGTCCCACGACCAACAAGCTACCCTGGAATCTGCGGGACCAGCTCTATCCTCAAGCGAGAGACCTAGCGCAGCTGGCCGCGTCAATGGAATCGGTATGACACCACATCAGTGTTGGCATCTTCCAGAACCGCACTAACTCTCTTCCTGCATGTCTCGTTGCGGTTCGCGCATCAAAAGTTTTTGACAGGCAGTCACATTAATGTGGCTTTACAATGTACGTTCGATTTCGACTGGTGACCGAATTCTTACCTCGCTAGGAATAATTACAGTTACTAAATGAATCCATGTGCAAATACCATCGAAAATTAGAAATACAGGGTGATTCAAAAAGAATACCACAACTTTAAAAACGTGTATTTAATGAAAGAAACATAAAATAACCTTCTGTTATACATCATTACAAAGAGTATTTAAAAAGTTTTTTTTCACTCAAAAACAAGTTCAGAGATGTCCAATATGGCCCCCTCCAGACACTCAAGCAATATCAACCCGATACTCCAACTCGTTCCACACTCTCTGTAGCATATCAGGCGTAACAGTTTGGATAGCTGCTGTTATTTCTCGTTTCAAATCATCAATGGTGGCTGGGAGAGGTAGCCGAAACACCATATCCTTAACATACCCCCATAAGAAAAAATCGCAGGGGGTAAGATCAGGGCTTCTTGGAGGCCAGTGATGAAGTGCTCTGTCATGGGCTGCCTGGCGGCCGATCCATCGCCTCGGGTAGTTGACGTTCAGGTAGTTACGGACAGATAAGTGCCAATGTGGTGGCGCTCCATCCTGCTGAAATATGAATTGTTGTGGAATTTGCAGCTCTCTGCTAGCTCTGCGAGTCGATTTTCCTGGGCTGCGAACAGATGCTTGCTGGATGCGTGCTACATTTTCATCACTCGTTCTCGGCCGTCCAGAACTTTTCCCTTTGCACAAACACCCATTCTCTGTAAACAGTTTATACCAACGTTTAATACACCACCTATCAGGAGGTTTGACACCATACTTCGTTCGAAATGCACGCTGAACAACTGTCGTCGATTCACTTCTGCCGTACTCAATAACACAAAAAGCTTTCTGTTGAGCGGTCGCCATCTTAGCATCAACTGACGCTGACGCCTAGTCAACAGCGCCTCAAGCGAACAAATGTACAACTAAATGAAACTTTATAGCTCCCTTAATTCGCCGACAGATAGTGCTTAGCTCTGCCTTTTGTCGTTGCAGAGTTTTAAATTCCTAAAGTTGTGGTATTCTTTTTGAATCACCCTGTATTATGGGCATTTTTTCCCGATGGAGTGAATTAAGCAAGACACACGTTTACTTACTGATTTACGGTAAGTTCTGTTCTAACTGAAATCGAGGACGAACGCAGTGAGGGACAGATGAGGGCAAGTTTCCCAATCCTCACAAAAAAAAGTTCGCTAATCGAACTGTCATCCTGCCCCGTGAAACAGATAATTCAGCATCGGTTTGGAGAAAGCCAGAACATGCCATGAATAATGACTAGTGGCAAGTGTACCCCGTGTCATTTGTCGTGAAATCTCAAAATTGTTTCCCTGTTCACAGCGAAACTAACGTGGTCTTGAGATAAGTCTACACAGGTCGCGTATTAACTGATTCGTTTGGCTAGCTTCGTCCATCGTGACACACGTATATCAACAATATTTATCGCCTAACTGGCAAAACACTTATACGAGTGCTATTTAAAAGTAAAGAACGTTTCGATTTGACGAAACTCGCAATTGTCCCCCATTGCTGCCGCCGTGTCATAGACCTAATATGTTGGCGTCAGTATGACGCTAACAGTGAACACAAACGGTCGTTTGCGGTTTATTTGTGCGATTTTAAAATGTATGACCAAATTAACAGTCGTGCCAAGCGTGAGGCTCGTAGAGTAATACGGTTTGTGAAACCAAAATACGCCCGTCCTTTCGAAATTTACGGACAGATAATCGAAGTTTATGGAAATATGATGAATGAAGCATCAGTTCGAAAGAGGTGCCTCGCTTTTAATGGTGTATGAACGAATGCTCATGATGAAGAAGTGTCAGACCACCCTTCAGTTATGACTCACAAAGAAAGGCAAAAAAGTTCTACACACCAAAAACCTTATGATCAGAGTGCTTTCGAATCGAAAGAGCGTCCTACTCATCGACTTAATGACTAGAGGAGACACCATAAATGCAGCGGTCTTCTGCCACATCCTTCACATCGACTTCGCCGCTCCGTTCAAAACAAATGGCGTGCATTGTTGCCCAGCGGCTTTGTGCTTCGTCAAGATAACACTCGCCCGCAATCTGCGGGGTTGACGAACGATACGCTTCGCCAGTTTAAGTGAGAAATTAAGTTTTTGAACAATCGCATTATAGACGGGAGTTGGACACGAATTGAACGATTTTTGGGGCACGGAAGCACTTTGGAAAGAGGACGTTAGTGGCTGGTCCAACAACGTAGCGACTACAGGGCATGCAGAAGGAAAGCAAAGGAAAGATGATGGAGCGCTACGATAAATCTTTGTATTTTGATGGAGACTACGTAGAAAAATGACAAAGGTATCAAAATATGTTGTGAAATTAGTTTTCTTTTATTAGGTCGAATAAAAGGTCTGGAAAAACTAAATTCCTTTACTTATAGAATTACCCTTGTATTTAGCCACCGGGATAATGAATATCTGAGAATGCTCGCGCCTGATGAGCGCATATATCAAACAAAAAGCAACCTGTGGTGATTCTTATGAACATTAATTACGACAGTCGCAGCGTCGTCTCCAGGCGATGGTTGAGTTTGCTCCCCTTTCGCCACCCCCTACCCCTTTTCCCTCCACCACACGTCCAACTAGCAGAGATCCTGGGTTCGCTGTTGACTGGGATGTTTGTGACCAGGAAGGAGCCGTAAAATAAAAGACACCGTGGTAAGAATGGAAGCAGCAGTTTATTGGGTCAGAGCGCGTTACGAGCTATGTACACAGGCAGATGACAGAAGGTGGATGGAGGTGGTGGGCGTTACTCGGGCACGCTGTGCACGGAGTAGTTGATCTCTTGGCCGTCGACCACGGTGCGGACGGAAGCCGTGCCGTCCGGGTTCTCCTTGGGGCCGGCGAGTGGCTCCACCTCATCCCTGCGAACATAACACAGACACACACATTACCACCACTCACTTACCAGTCACACAAACACTTTGTTTATCTAGCCTCATTCCCTGCCGGTGAAATACACAAGCTGGGTCGTAAGTCAGTTGTCACTAATAGTTTAAGGTTATGTTGTTTTTAGTATCTGAGAAACAACGAATAGAACGTCAGCTGTCGAACAGAGCGTATTTATTTTGCATACATGGTGTAAACATCACCATCATTACAGTGACGTTTGCGATTTCTTTGTGGAACGCTTTGCAAACACCAGGTCTACGGACATAACCTACTCTAATCACTGGAGACATTAGAGCGCCATTCTACTCGCCAGTCGACTCTTTCACGACAGCAGAGTAACCGCGCTTGGCGGTGTCGTAGTGTCGGTGGTAGCCTGGCCAGACCCACACGTGTTCATACTCCTCCTCCAAGCAGAAGTTTCCCAATGGTCTTTGGGTGACACAGCAGATGCGATATGTGCCCTGATTTCGTCCCTGGATCATGTTCGGTCGGACACCGTTGTTCGCACAGTGCGTCGTCCGTGATGTACGCCTGTACTAAGCGGACGCCAGAACCTTGTTTAGAGAGTGGGAATGTTCCACGGACCACTGCTGAAATCAGCGACACATCTCCGATACATTGTACCCAGCATCTACATCTACATCTACAAATACATGGATACTCTGCAAATCACATTTAAGTGCCTGGCAGAGGGTTCGTTAAACCGCCTTCACAATTCTCTATTATTCCAATCTCTTACAGCGCGCGGGAAGAATGAACACCTATATCTTTCTGTACGAGCTCTAATTTCCCTTATTTTATCGTGGTGATCGTTTCTCCCTATTTATGTCGGGGTCAACAAAATACTTTCGTATTTGGAGGAGAAAGTTGGTGTGAAGATTCCCTCGCAACGATAAATGCCTTTCTTTTAATGTGTCCAACCCGAATCCTGTATCATTTCTGTGACACTCTCTCCCATATTTCGCTATAATACAAAACGCTCTGCCTTTCTTTGAACTTTTTCGATGTTCTCCGTCAGTACCATCTGGTAAGGATCCCACACCGCGCAGCAGTATTCTAAAAGAGGACAGAGAAGCGTAGCATGTGCAGTCTCCTTAGTAGATCTGTTAAATTTTCCAAGTGTCCTGCCAACAAAACGCAGTCTTTGGTTAGCCTTCCCCACAACATTTTCTGTGTGTTCCTTCCATTTTAAGTCGTCCGTAATTGTAATACCTAGGTATTTAGCTGAATTTACGGCTTTCAGATTAGACTGATTTATCCTGTAACCGAAGTTTAACGAACTCATTTTAGGACTCATGTGGATGACCTTACACTTCTAGTTATTTAGGGTCAACTGCCATTTTCACACCATTCGGATATCTTTTCTAAATCGTTTTGCAATCTGTTTTGATCTTCTGATGACTTTATTAGTCGATAAACGACAGCGTCATCTGCAAACAACCTAAGACGGCTGCTCAGATTATCTCCCAAATCGTTTATATAGATAAGGGACAGCAAAGGGCCTATAACACTACTGCACCTACCCAATGTAGAGCAATCAGTCGATACGTCCCAGCTTCCCGCAGGCCTATACTGCGACCCCGTTCAAATGGCTGAAGCTGTTCAACAGACGTAAGTACCCGTTGGTGGGGCATGATTGTAACCAAGATTAAATACTGCAAACACTGTACACCTCCAAACTCAGCACAGTTACTGCCTGCACAGTCAAAACAGACAACGCACAGACAGGCCTCCAGAGAGAGATCTGATCAGCGATGATCGTGACAAATGAATCAATAACACTACAACTCCTCAGTACGCACCTACGAGAGTGAGTCAAATGAAAACCTTAAATTTGTAGTAACAAATCGAAATTTCCCGCCGTTATCCTGCAAGTTGGTAAGCGTGCTACAAACAGCGTACAGAATGGCCTGTAGGTGGCAGCATAGTGCAGATGCACACATACCTTCGCAGTATCAGTATAAAGATGACCGCCCCACTTGCGACTTGCACCAGGGAAGAACAGCGTTCTGTTATTCGGTTTTTGCGTAGTGAAGGTGTGAAGCCTATTGAAATTCGCCAACGAATGAAGGTTCAGTACGCTGATGCATGTTTGTCACAGCAGCAAATCTACGAATGGAGTAGGAAGTTCTCAAATGGTATGATTTCAGTGGAAGATGCTCCTCAGCCAGGTCAGGCACAACGAGTTGTGACTCCACAGAACACTGCAGCAGTTGAAGCCATAGCTTCACCGCCGAGTGACACTGAATGACATTGCAGCACGTTTACAGATTAGTCATGGGTCAGCACACCACACTGTGCATGATGTGCTTCAGTGTCACAAAGTGTCTGCAAGATGGGTGCCATGGCAACTGACTCATGAAATGAGAGAACGACGTGTTGATGCTTGTGAAGAACTTCTTCGGCGCTTTGAACGAGAAGGTGATGGCTTTCTTGCAAGAATCGTTACTGTGGACGAAACCTGGGTTCACTTCCACCAACCGGAAACGAAGAGGGCGCCATTCTTCATCACCAAAACCATCAGCAGGGAAGGTTATGCTGACATTCTTTTGGGACGAAAAAGGCGTCATTTTGGAGCATTACATGCGTAGAGGGACCACTGTCAGCAGTGCATCATACACAGCTCAAAAAATCATCTGCGGCCTGCAATCAAATCAAAGCGATGTGGATTGGTATCAGCAGGTGTCCTTTTGCAACATGACAATACAAGGCCCCACACTGCCCGTACCAGAGTTGCAACAAACACTGACCTGCATTTTGAGTGCCTTCCTCATCCACCATACTCACCAGACCTTGCCCCAAGTGATTTCCATATGTTTGGACCACTCAAAGACGAAATGGAAGGAAAGAAGTTCCGTTCTGATGAAGACGTACGCCACGCGGTTCATGAGTGGTTGCGCGGACTAGCAAAAGAATTTTTTCTAAAGGAATTTATACACTTTGCAAGCGCTGGAGGACTTGCATTGAGCGTGGAGGAGATTATGTTGAAAAGTGATACAGCTTTGTACCACTTCTGTACAATAAATAATATTTAAAAAATATTTAAGGTTTTATTTGGCTCACCCTCGTATTATACCTTACAAGGGAACCTCCCCATCGCACCCCCCTCAGATTTAGTAATAAGTTGGCGCAGTGGATAGTCCTTGAAAAACTGAACACAGATTAATCGAGAAAACAGGAAGAAGTTGTGTGGAACTATGAAAAAAATAAGCAAAATATACAAACTGAGTAGTCCATGCTCAAGATAGGCAAAATAAAGGAGAGTGTGAGCTCAGGAGCGCCGTGGTCCCGTGGTTAGCGTGAGCTGCTGTGGAATGACAGGTCCTTGGTTCAAGTCTTCTTTCGATTGAAAAGTTTACTTCCTTTATTTTCGCAAAGTTATGATTTGTCCGTTCGTTGAGGTGACGTCTCTGTTCACTGTAATAAGTTTAGTGTCTGTGTTTTGCGACCGCACCGCAAAACCGTGCGATTAGTAGACGAAAGGACGTGCCTCTCCGATGGGAACCGAAAACATTTCATCGCAAGGTCATAGGTCAACCGATTCGTCCACAGGAAAACGCGTCTGATATATTCTATACGACACTGGTGACGGCTTGTGCGTCACATGACAGGAATATGTTGTCGACCCACCTAACTTGTACACTTGACGAATGGGTATAAAGATTCTTGTGCCTTGCCCGATTTAGGTTTTCTGGTGGATGTGATAATCACTCCCAAAAAAGTGGTGACAACATAAGAGTTTGTCACGTAAACTGCAACAAATGCATGCAACAGTTTCACAGCTCCGTCAAAAGATATGTTTTTAGCGTTTTCAAATTTTTCCGTGTGCAGACCGTCAAATCCTGCATATGTCAAAGCAAATCTGAACATGTCCTGGAATTTTGGAGAGCGAAGTTGATTATGTGTGAGTGCCTGAACTCTGATATTTGTCTGAAAATAAAAAAATGAACTGTTCTCTGAAGGGAGGGCTTGAACCAAGGACCTCCCCTTCCGCAGCTGCTCACGCTAACCACAGGACCAAGGCGTTCCTGAGCTCATAGTATCCATAATGTTGCATATATTGCGCCTGGACTACTCAGTTTGTATATTTTGCTTTTTTTTTTTTTTTTTTTTTTTTCATAGTTCCACACAACTTCTTCCTGTTTTCTCGATTGATCTGTGTTCAGTTTTTCAAGGCCTATCCCCTGTGCCAACTTATAACTAAATATGAGGGGGGTGCGATGGGGAGGTTCCCTTATTAGTGACATGCACAGTGGTTGTAGTTGGACTTTGAGTGAGGGCGTATAGTGGGCATGCGGGACGCCGGGTGGACGTACCGCCGAATTGCTCAACACGTGGGGCGTGAGGTCTCCACAGTACATCGATGTTGTCGCCAGTGGTCGGCGGAAGGTGCATGTCCCCGTCGACCTGGGACCGGACCGCAGCGACGCACGGATGCACGCCAAGACCGTAGGATCCTACGCTGTGCCGTAGGGGACCACACCGCCACTTCCCAGCAAATTAGGGACACTGTTGCTCCTGGGGTATCGGCGAGGACCATTCGCAACCGTCTCCATGAAGCTGGGCTACGGTCCCGCACACCGTTAGGCCGTCTCCCGCTCACGCCCCAACATCGTGCAGCCCGCCTCCAGTGGTGTCGCGACAGGCGTGAATGGAGGGACGAATGGAGACGTGTCGTCTTCAGCGATGAGAGTCGCTTCTGCCTTGGTGCCAATGATGGTCGTATGCGTGTTTGGTGCCGTGCAGGTGAGCGCCACAATCAGGACTGCATACGACCGAGGCACACAGGGCCAACACCCGGCATCATGGTGTGGGGAGCGATCTCCTACAATGGCCGTACACCTCTAGTGATCGTCGAGGGGACACTGAATAGTGCACGGTACATCCAAACCGTCATCGAACCCATCGTTCTACCATTCCTAGACCAGCAAGGGAACTTGCTGTTCCAACAGTACAATGCACATCCGCATGTATCCCGTGCCACCCAACGTGCTCTAGAAGGTGTAAGTCAACTACCCTGGCCAGCAAGATCTCCGGATCTGTCCCCCATTGAGCATGTTTGGGTCTGGATGAAGCGTCGTCTCACGCGGTCTGCACGTCCAGCACGAACGCTGGTCCAACTGAGGCGCCAGGTTTAAATGGCATGGCAAGCCGTTCCACAGGACTACATCCAGCATCTCTACGATCGTCTCCATGGGAGAATAGCAGCCTGCATTGCTGCGAAAGGTGGATATACACTGTGCTAGTGCCGACATTGTGCATGCTCTGTTGCCTGTGTCTATGTGCCTGTGGTTCTGTCAGTGTGATCATGTGATGTATCTGACCCCAGGAATGTGTCAATAAAGTTTCCCCTTCCTGGGACAATGAATTCATGGTGTTCTTATTTCAATTTCCAGGAGTGTAAAAAGTATTAGGACAATTAATGTAAAGAGAGTTGGACAGTAGATAATGTCGGAGAGGAGAGGAATAGGAGTGGTGGAGAGGAGTGTGGGAGAGGGTTGGGGGAGAGGATTGGAGAGAGGAGAGAGACTCACTTGAGGATCTTGAAGCCGTCCTCGTCGCTGACGTACTCGACGTTGCGGCGGAGGTAGCCGTCGCTGTAGGAGAAGGAGCCGCGCGTGCTGAGGCCGTCGCGCACCTCGGAGCGGTGCTGCGACTGGTCGGCGATGCCGTCGTCGATGTGCGTCTCGTACGAGTACTTAGCGTTGCGCGCCTGCTCCAGCGCCTCGCGCTCCAGCTGCTCCGCGATCAGCGCGCGCTCCTCCTTGGGGGGCGCCGCCGCCGCCACCGCCGCCACTGCCACCAGGACCACCTGCCGTGCCAACCGCAACCACACGTCACCATACCACACTAAGGCTACCTCACTTGTGGATGGCCAGACAGGAGCATGGACGCCGCTTCTCCAAAATGTAAGTCTTACAGCATATGATGAAAAGTATCCGCACATCCTATCTAACGCGGAATTGACCGCTAGATATCACGAGAGGCGGACCCGGTTGTACAAAAAGAGGAGGGGTGTACTGTATTGCGTCAATAGAGAAGCAGTAGTAGCTGAATGGATCAGTCAGGACAGGCTGTGTCTTCGAACGTGGATTAGTCGTTGGAGCCGGCCCTTGGGGCCGTGCGGTTCTAGGCGCTACAGTCTGGAACCGCGTGACCGCTACGGTCGCAGGTTCGAATCCTGTGGTATCCTTAGGCTAGTTAGGTTTAAGTACTAATTTCTAGGGGACTGATGACCTCAGAAGTTTACTCCCATAGTGCTCAGAGCCATTTGAACCATTAGTCGCTGGATGTCACGTGAGTAGCAGATGCAGAAGGCACACATCGACCAAGTCGACTGTTGCAGTTGTGAAACTGGACTGGGAACGTGAAGGGACAAACACAGCTAAACCAAGGCTAAGCAGACCTCGTGTCCTGACGAACAGGGAGCGTCAAACACTGCCGAAGATGGCGACGAAAAATCGCGAGCGTTCAGCTAATGGAGCCACTCCTGAGTTCCAGACTGCTACCAGTAGCCCAGCTAGGACACTGACTGTAAATAGGAAATAAAAAGAACGGGGTACAATGGTCGAGCAGCTGCTCATTGGCCACACATTTCTGTTCAAATCAAATGGTTCAAATGGCTCTGAGTGCTATGGGACTTAACTTCTGAGGTCATCAGTTCCCTAGAACTTAGAACTGCTTAAACCTAACTAACCTAAGGACATCACACACATCCATGCCCGAGGCAGGATTCGAACCTGCGACCGTAGCGGTCGCGCGGTTCCAGACTATAGCGCCTAGAACCGCTCGGTCACCCCGGCCGGCCACACATTTCTGTACTCAATGCTAAGCGACACGTGACTTAGAGCGACGCCACTGGACAGGGGATGACTGGAAACGAGTGATCTGGAGGGACGAATCACGCTGTATCCTGTGACAATCCGATGGAAGAGTATGGGTTTGGTGAATGCCTGAACAACTGTACCTTCCATCGTGAGTATTGCCAACAGTGAAGTATGGAGGAGGTGGTGTTAAGGTAGGGGGGGGGGGGGGGGGTGTTTTTCGTGGATAGGGTGTGGTCCCCTCACTGCGCTCAAGAAAACGCTAAGTTCGGAAGGATGTAGACCTATTTTACAGCGTTATTTACCGCTTATAGTAGAACAAGACTCCTAAGATAATGGTTGTTTTTAGCCGAGCGGTCTAAGGCGGCGCTGTCATGGACTGTGTGGCTGGTCCCAGCGGAGGTTCGAGTCCTCCCTCGGGCATGGGTGTGCGTGTTTGTCCTTAGGATAATTTAGGTTACGTAGAGTGTAAGCTTACGGACTGATGACCTTAGAAGTTAAGTCCCATAAGATGTCACACACATTTGAACATTTTGAACATAATGGTTGTTTGAACCAATGTGACAACGCACTCTGTCACAAAGCAGCATCTGTGAGGCAATGATCTGTGGACAATAACATTCTTGAAATGGAACGACCTATCCAGAGTCCCGACCTTAACCCTGGGGAATATCCTTGGCGTGGCTTGCAACGTCGACCTCAGTCCAGACCCCAGCACCCAACATAACTACCTCGTCTGGTTTCTACTCTTCACGAAGAATCGGTTGCTGGTTCTCGAGACATTCAGACATCTCACTGAAAGAGTCCTAAGCAGAGTTCATGCTGTCATAAAAGCGAAGGGCTAACAAACCCAAATTGATGACCACAAATAGGCGTTCGGCTATATTTGGTCAGCTAGTGTGTGTCTCGTGCACTGCTCCACCTCACTAGATTGCTGTCTCTATAAGAAAGTTTTGTTGGGCAGAGGAAGTTCCTCAGCGAACTAGCTGCATTGTCATAACGCTAGGGCCAATCAGTGTCCAGCGTCAGTTGCGCAAGGCGTTAACGGCCCCTCCTGCGTTCAATAGTATTGTAAAAGCGTTAATGTAATGTTCACCTGAGTGCGCGTATTGACGTATTGCCAGTATTAGTAATATAGACCACTAGTATTAATGGCCCCACTGATATTCTCAATACTGAGCGTGAGTTCAAATGTTGACGGTTTGAAAATATTCGCCTTTCAGTTATTGACAGAGCTTAATGAATCTGCCTCACCGCATTAATGTGCACTGTTTGTGGTTTCAGTTCGTCTTTGTGCATATTATACAGCAGATTCAATTTTTTGAAGTTATCTTTTAACGCAAAATGTTTTAATAGTCGAATGCAGGGGTAGTCAATCAATGTAGCACTTGGGACTGTCAGTGGAGGATTCATTATGACAATACTTTCTTTATTAATCCGAAAATATAACAGTTTCTTGTTGAATTACGCTGCAGTGTTGAAAACTAGTTTTGCTTCCAAAATTGCCACGGTAGAGGGTGCTTAAGAAAAGTCATACTCCGACAGGAGGCAGCACTAGTCAAAACTAAAAGAAAAGTTCCTACAGTTATATGTCCGGCAACGAATACCGGTTCTTATACGGAGCGTTTTACTTGTAATGGGCCGGCCGGAGTGGCCGAGCGGTTCTAGGCGCTTCAGTCGGGAACCGCGAGACCGCTACGGTCGCAGGTTCGAATCCTGCCTCGGGCATGGATTTGTGTGTGTCCTTAGGTTAGTTAGGTTTAAGTAGTTCTAAGTTCTAGGGGACTGATGACCACAGCAGTTAAGTCCCATAGTGCTCAGAGCCATTTAAACCATTTGAACTTGTAATGAGCAATGTGTAGTATTCGTTGGTGTAGGCTGCATTAATAGGAGATGGCATAGTAAATTACCACATACGCACTTATGAGTAGAGACAAATCCTGGAGCAATCATGGAGGTAAGACACCATGATTGCTTCATTATCAATGTATGGGACAATAATTGTCAGTGAAAGACTCATAGGATCGTACACTTTACCAAAAATATTAACAGGTGCTGTGTGCCACCAATTTTTGAGCGATGGTTCAAATGGCTCTAAGCACTATGGGACTTAACAACTGAGGTCATCAGTCCTCTAGACTTAGTATTACTTAAACCTAACTAACCTAAGGATATCACACACATCCGTGCCCGAGGCACAATTTTACGGGGCTTTTCTGTAGAGCAAACCGTATCGCATCAATATTCTCCGAAGAATAAACAGGCATCGACGGAGGTCGCTTAGCTTCCAGTACTGATTGCGAACGGTTGTCTTGCAAGGGACCCGCCACGTCGTTTCGTGAAAAAGTAACACAGTTGTCGATCGTTGCTTCGTTGTTAGTCGTCAGTTTCCGGCCATGTTGTAAATACTAGTCTCCTAACGACGGTATCGTGAATTACACGTCATTTGGTAACTTATTTGTTTCTCCAAGCTCTCCTGCTACTGTTCTTGAGATACTCTTAACAGGACATCTAGTGTGGCTCATAAATTATGTTCGAAACAAATGGTCAGACGTTTATTGCACAACCCTGTGTAACGACATTATGGAGCTCTTGAAAAGCTTCTATAGGATAATACGGCTTGTTAATATTGGAGCTGAAATTTTTGGCGACTGGGAGAGATGTGCTACAACTGATAGGCTAGGCGGCCGGATTTGGCTATTGAGGTGCAAACAGCGTCAAGTGGGACTCACTCGCCAATCTTCATCGTTCTATGCAGCAGAAAGGGAAGACTACATTACTACGATGAAACGTATATCCTCTTGGTCGTTCTTTATATTACATAGGTACAGGGTAATCTACGATTTTGTGTGGATGAAGCTATATACTAACTTCTAGCGTATCAGAAAGGGCGTGGGAAAACATTTCAAAGCTGTGTACACATTCATGTTTAAGTAAACAGCTTTTGTGAAAATATGAATACAGTATAAATCTCGATGCAACGTGAAGTCTGGCATGAGAGCTGCACTCGCCTTCGAACTTGAGTTTATTTAACTGAGTTCTTGATAAAAGTTTCAACGCCAATATTAACAAGCGGTACATCATAACACGAGGCTTCTGAAGAGCTTTCCAGTGCTGTTCAAATGTGTATTGTTCCATAAAAAAAAAAAAAGCCTTCAATATCTCGCTTCATACAAGTATTAAGAGAATTAAAAAACAGAATAAAATTAAGTGCGCCTTGCATGCTAAACTTTTTCCGAAAACCTCTTTTTGATATATAAAGCCATTCGCGAAGTTAAAGAGGTATTCCATCTCACGAGGCTCATTCGTCTTGATAGGGCTCCTTCACTCACTGAGTGCTAGAGGTTAAAGCTGGTAAATTCCTAACATCGCTGATCTGCTGACCATAGAGGGAAAATCTTATTGGTACCTCACCCAACCGACAACTTACAGATTTAGTACACGCTAGCAGTGAGGGTTAGTAATCCATAAATTTCCAGATTGGCGAGAAGTCGTGAATGGAAGATTGCGCTCCGTATGACAGTCATTGTATGAACCTCTGTGAAGAGCCCAGGGAACGTTGCCCGGTAACTTACTTAGCAACGTCAGCGCCTGCCATCTCATAACATGATTCCTGGAGCGCTTCACAACAGCGGCCATACGAAGGACATCAAAACAACGCTACAGCACCGAAAAACATTCACGCTATGCGGCGAAAACAGTCTGCCGGAATCATCCTGTGGAGAGACACTCTTATGTCATCGTTATCTTCAAAAATATATAATTAGACGTCGGCGTTAATGTTGCGTCTGTAGCTATTAATATAGTCAGGGAGAACAAGAAAAACAGAACCTCCCATTTCACACATTGTAAGCTTTGTGATGGATAACATTTTGCCTGGTCGTTGCAAGGTTTGTGATGAGCAACATTTCTATCTAGTCATTATTATGAATGTAAATATTTTGACCTGCTTTAGATGCTGTTGGCGGACGTACTGGAATGTTGAAGTATAATCCATCTACTTTACTCAGAGTAAAGTGTCAAGCGTGTCATCACTTAAAACTTCCGGGCTATTAGGTCGTGGCCGATGTATGAAGCTTTCTCCTACTGTTTCCTCTCCGGCTGCGGGAGACATATTTAGATGTAAAAGGACGAACACTGTATGAAACGAGTATATTTACATCTCAAAAAATGTGCCTTAAATTTTAACACCTAACTGTTCATTAGAGACGAAACTTAGATCGTACGGGACAAAGACAAGAACAAGCTAAGACGATTAGATGTTGGTATCGACGTTAGTCCACACAACTGCGAGTCTATTGTTTTAAGTGTCCCATCAATCAGGCCAGGCCGGATGAATGTAATCAGTGCTTGAATTTTAGGAGAGTTACTGAAATGAAATGTAGGATGACGATTAACTCCAGAATCTTGCACGTAAGCTACACCTCTCAAAAAACACAAAGGAAACAGGCGCTGCGAAAAAAAATGGTTCAAATGGCTTTGAGCACTATGGGATTTAACTGCTGTGGTCATCAGTCCCCTAGAACTTAAAACTACTTAAGCCTAACTAACCTAAGAAAAGAAAAGACAGCATGAAAGGAGATTAAAACGTACTGGAAAAATAGGAAGCGACGAAGCAAGAAGAGGAACTGGAGGAGTGATCTCAGCTCGTCAATACGATATTTTTAAAGAATTTTATTCTTTCATAAATCTAGCGTTGCACAGGGATTACAGGAAATCGGTTAGGAAGTAGCTTCGTTGCGTCAGTCTCTTATTATTGCCATGCACACCTATAGTCACGAAGTGGCTGTAGAATACATAAACCAATGTCATTCAGGAGACGAGGTAAATAAATGTGTTGTATGTGAAGAATTTAATTTTGTGTACATCAGCTGCAATGATTTATGATTACGCCGTGTGGCTAGGGCCGCACGTCCGGTAGACCGTTCGCCTGGTACATGTCTTTCGAGTTGACGCCACTTCGGCGACTTGCACGTCGATGGGACTGAAATGATGACGATAAGGACAACACAACACCCAGTCCCTGAGCGGAGAAAATTTCCGACCAAGCCGGGAAACGAACCCGGGCCGTTAGGTATGACATTCCGTCGCGCTGACCACTCAGCTACCAGGGGCGGACATTATTTATGATAATTATAAATAATTTCAAAAAAAGAGCAGCTGATGTACATACATTGAAGTTCCTCAAATATCTTATAGCTGTCAACGATCTCGTGCAGAAAACATTAAATTTAAAGCGTAATTAATGCGAGAGAAAAGAAACATTGTGTATACGGGGTGTCCCAGGAGGAACGGTCAATAGTCAGGGATATGACAGCCCAATTATCATTCAAAGAAAAATAGTCCAGTAAACATGTGCTCTGAAATGCATACCTTAAGAGCTGCGAGCACTTGTTAACATTCGAAACTGTGAAACAAATCTTTTCTACTACAAGCACTTTGTTTTCCATACTTTGCGAGATAGTAGTATGAACCAGACAAAACAGTAAATCTAGTAAACATGGGCCCTAAAGTTAGACGACTGTCAGACAGCATTTCGAAATAAATTCGATGAATGCATATAACTTGGCTTCAGCTGTGATAGGTATAGATGTACTATGTATTGGTGATATAGTGAACATTTGCCAGTATAAGAAAATGGCTGAAAAGAAAAGTGGAACACCAGGGAAGGGATCCGGCTAAGGGGAACAAGAACTAGTCAGACGAGAGAGTATCTTTTAGAGGGAGGAAAGGTACGAAAGCACTGGAAACTGGGACGGGATTAAGCTGGGGAACGTGTTGGAAGCGCAGGTAGCGAACTGGCGGTACTCACGAGTGTGATGAGCTGCATGTCTGCCTCGGATGTCGCGTCTCTGGCTGTGTGGCCTTCGGGCGCTGCCTTAAGTAGCCCCGGGCTGTTTGCCGCATCCCCTGTGACGACTCGCTTTCTCTCGCAGCTCTTCCTGTCTCCCCACCACCGACCTCCTGCTGACCTTCAATCTGTGTCCCATTATCAATCACCTTTTAACTAATTTACGTATCTTAAGGCAGTAAACTTGGAATCGAATCTCGTTATAGGAGTAACGGGAAGCCTCCGAATGACAGTAGGTGCTCCAGATGTCACATTCACAGTCGGAAAGGTACAAGTACGCTTCGGTCAACCTGTGGAAGGTTTATGGCGGCAACGAGGTAGGAGAATGTTGCGTGAATTGAGATTTACAGACCCGGGTTCGCTTCCCGACGGGGCCAGGGATTTTCTCTGCCTCGTGATGACTGGGTGTTGTGTGCTGTCCTTAGGTTAGTTAGGTTTAAGTAGTTCTAAGTTCTAGGGGACTGATGACCATAGATGTTAAGTCCCATAGTGCTCAGAGCCATTTAAACCATTTGAGATTTACAGACACTGAGGGATACAAAGTCACGGGCTTCAGATCTGTAGTTTGAAAGTGCACGCATGCGTCTTCGTTCTTACCATATCGCATCCCGCCAAGAACAGCGACACGACGCAAAAAAGCAATACTTGAAAAAATCGACTTAAAGAGTTCTATAAAACTTTAGTATAAGCGTCCATTAAATTTCGAGTAAGTAATTTTGCCAGTAAATTCCATTTTAGTCTGTGCAACAGTAACATGGACATGAGGCTCTGTTTTCGACGAATGTGAGGTGTCATCGGGTAATTACTAATTAATTATTTGAGTTGTGTACTTTTCATGATTTTCTAACAACTTTTTTGTTTTTGTTGTGACCTGTCACTTGTCACTTTTCCACCCTATATACTTTATATGTTTTTACTTATTGTAATATAAAACAACACTTGAATCTCCATCAGGCAAAATTAATGCTTAAGATAAAAATCAAGTTGAAATTGTATTAGCAAAATATAAAATGTGAAAATGTAATCTATGAAGATTAATACGATTTTGCAAGGAACTTCAATTAGGTACAGTTTAAGAAACACAATTTGCGGGAACATAGAATCAGAAATGGTCTTGTTTAATATTGGAATATAGCCGAGAAAAGGAATTCATTACGAACTTTCGTCACGGGAGAAATTTCCATGTTTTCTTGTACGCTGCAAAGGACGAAATTTCGTAATATGTACAACAGCTGTAGTCATCAAAACACAGGTACTGTATATAAACGCAGACATGGTAATAATCAATTATTTTAAAAACTGCATTCAACTTACCTTATACACGAAAAATTTCGCAACTCAGAATATGCCGCTCTTCTTAAATGAGCCAAGCAAAGTTGAAGTGACACCGTTCTTGCTGTGGTGAATAATTAAGCAGCCTACGACAGAACTGACACAACTGCCCTGAGGTGGACAAATTGCGAGGTATAGATGTGACGTTTTTCGTGCGCATTGGGGCACTTCACATGTATATTTATGTGGCAAATAGCAAAAAAGCCGTTTTGCAAATTCTGTCACTTTTCTTGCTGGGGTGTGATATATTTACATATACATATTCATCTCTGCTCCGCATACCACTGTGAAGTACACGCAGAAGCATACTTCGCATTGTTCTATGTACTGTATTATGGGTTCTTCTTTTCCCACTCGGGTAAGGAACACTGGAAGAATGAACGCGTAAGCCCTTCTGTGTGCACAGTAATTACTTCTGTCTTGTCAACGGTCCCTAGGGGAGAGAAATGTGGGAGCAGCATATTCCTAGATTCCTGGACTGATACTGATTCTTGAAACTTCGTCAAATAGAATTATAGCGAGAGACTTAGCGTCTGTCTTTAGGGTAGCTAACCAGTGAATCTGATTTTAAAAAAAGATTATTTCATCTGAAATCGATATTTAGAGTTTTTGAACAAAATAGTGGTTAAAATAACTGAATGGTACATCGGGAAGTCTTTTAAAAATCAACTTAGAGATCTCTCGATGTGCTCCCATTCCTATGTTTCGATTGCTTTCAGACGTCAATGTTGTCATTATACACCTGTTCGAGAAACATGACTATATGTCTGTTTTTTCAAGTAGACAGCTCTGTTAGAAGATACGCTTTCGGATACTCCTCTGTTTCCTTTGTATATCTTCGGTTCTCGAGCCTTGTTTTCCCTATAAAGTTTTCTGTAATTCGAGCTGCTGCCATTTTGCCATTCTCAGAAGTTATTATGCCTGCAATTTGTTTTAATGTGGGGCAGTTAGCAGGTGTGAAGTTTTAAGTTATTCTGGGTTTAATTTGAGACAGTCACTGTTAGCAGTTGATTCCATGAGAGTGGCCGAAGCTGAAAAGTGGGTTCTTCAGGCAACTAAAGACGCCTGAATAATGAGGAGAAACAAGAAAAGGAAGACTGAAGATGTGGAACATGTAACCTAAGATGATTAGCAAGTGGAGTGTATTAGTAACAGCAGAGATGAGTCATAAATCAAATATAACTTTGAATTGAATTTTCCGAGAGGAAAATTTTCTGACGTGTTTAGTTCATGCACAAAAAATCTATTTGAGATTGACGTCTGAAATTTTTTGAGGTGTTTCAGATATAAACATTTTTATAATAAAAACTTGTTACTAATTTTTAGATAGACATGTCGTTAATGTGTAATTAATGTCTCAAGCATCTAAATAAGGTAGTTAGTCAGTGCATAGATTCCAAATGTGGACCGACATATAAAACTGTAAATTACTGATCTTCACAAAAAACTGTAATAAAGTCAACGTGAGAACGAATATGATTAATTACATGCCAAAATGTTCAGCAAGAAACGCTCCTATTGTCCTGCAGTTCTCATCCAACTACCAACTAAGAGTTCACTTTTTTTAGATATTGCCTTGTAAACGTTATGAAAATTGTTAGTGCTTTTCCAGGCGTTCGTATGAAAGTCACCTTAAGTATATGCCACTTCAGGTTTTTACATCATCTCCGCGAGCCCCCCCCCCCCCCCCCCCTGTCCCCTCCACAGGTGAAATAAATCTGTGACCGTACGAGCTGCCCTTCTTTGTACACGTTCAATATTCCGTGACTGAACTGTATGGTATGGGTCGCACACACTTGAGCAATATTCTAGGATGGGTTCCACGAGAGTTTTGTGAACAGTATCCTCTGTAGAATGATTGCGTTTTCGCAGTATCCTACCAGTGAATCGAGGTCTGCCATCTCAAAAATTTTCGACAAAATAGACGGAAGTTTTCCAGGCGTCTTTAATATCATAAAGCAAACTTGCTTTCTCGATGGGTATCGTGGCTAAAGGAAAGGAAGTGCATGTTCCATGAGTACTTCCGTGAAGCATGATATACGTAATGTATGAAAAAATGATTTGTAATGTTTGTAAGGTTTCGTATCTCAATCGGTAAAAATGGAATCCTTAAAGGATTGCTTCGTTGTCTGTGTGTCTGCTGTTGAGAGTCATTTTCTCAGGAAGTGGTAGACATATCAAGTTCAATTTATTGTCACACACGGCCCCTTGCCAGGGTAAAAAATTTAACCTTCTAAGTTAATACAATCAAAAGATATGGCCATTTATGTCACAAATTCTTATACTCGCGAACTTACTCACCAGAACCTATAACATCCATTCCGTTGACCTAGAATCGTGAAATTTGGCTAGAGGCAAGGTTTAACACTACAAGTAAAGGGAAAAACAGCCGACAATTGTTAATCTGTAGTTATATCTCACGAAAAAAAAATCTTTTGACATTTTTCATCCGTCTGTCTGTCCGTCTGTTAGGGCCCCTTTCTTTTTCTGGAACCCCTTGGCATGTCAGGTTCAGATTTGTCACATACTAAAGTCAACGGCCCCGTGGCGGTGTAAAGCATCTAACCTTCTAAGCCAATGCAGTCAACAAATGCCGTCTTTTATCTCACCTATTTTGATACTTGCAAACTCACTATTTAAAATGTACAGGCTACGTTCGGTTGACCCAGAATCATGAAATTTGATAAGAAACAAGATTTCACAGTACAAGTAAGGGAAAAAATCCGAAAATCATTACATTGTAACTATATCACACAAAAAATATCTTTTTGCCATTAGCACATACGCCGCATTCATCATCCGTCAAAAGCGTAATAGGACAAATATTACTGCAAACAAACATGAAATGTAAGTTGTAATCATGTTTCATTAGGTAAATTAAAATATTTTGTTAGGTCTCCTCTCTCTACGTATATAAATTGATGTCCCCTATTCGCTTGTTTTTGTATGTACCGACAAATCTCAGGAACTACTGTAAAAGTTTTGACATGGTCTTGGAATTCCCGGGACCGATATTGATAACAGACAAAAATCGTCGATATCCTCCATCCCACAATGGACGAACTATCTGTATTCAAAATTAAGTTTATTTTATAAACTATTTTTAATTAACAATTTATATTTATAATTGAAACTAGATTCCTGCGTCCTGCGTCCATGCATAAGAAATAATGAATCGTGCATTTTTCATGAAAAATGACAATTAGTTATGTAACTTAGCATTTAGTTGATGACTTTTATATTTAAATGACTTTGCTATTCGAACTAAACGGGAAACAACATAAATAGGTGAATGTAATGATCCAGCAATTACCAGTCTCGAGCGGAACCGATTTTTTTCATCTTTATGCATTTTACACTTCGTGGAAATGCTCTCATACAACATAGACCGTTGTTTAAAAAATCGCATCGGACAGGGACTGAACCCAGTAACGTTACTCGCAATACATGTATTCTACCAGAGAGCCACACTGCCTGTCGAAGTAACGTGACCACACTTCATAGTATTAAGGACGCTTAGAAAAGTTCGCAGTCGATTTTATAGAGAGTTTGTGAGAGTTGCATTTGTCGGATTTATATTTGACTTCTGAACTTCAAGTACTATAAGTACAAAAATTAACAAAAATCTCATTGCCGTGTGGTATCCTTGTTAGCCTATACGAGCATTCTGTTTCATACCTCTGTAAATTGTATTACAAAGGTATTTGTACGAGGGGCGTTCAGTTAGTGATGCAACAAGATTTTTTTTTTGAAAGCACGTTGGTTTTATTCAGGATTCCAATACACCATATCATTCGCCACTCTTATGACTGCAGAATCCTATTTTTCTACAAAATCTGCTTTCATTGTGACGTATTACGGCGTCTTGCTGGAAGTGCGTGTACGCCCGGATGGTGCCACTCTAGCAGTCGACGTCAAAGCCAATGTCTCCCTGCATCAATAACCTATTCATCAGCCACATACTGCTTCCTTCTGAATCTGTTTAGTGTATTCATCTCTTGGTCTCCCTCTACGATTTTTACCCTCCACGCTGCCCTCCAGTACTAAATCGGTGGTCCCTTGATGCCTCAGAACATGTCCTACGAACCGAGCCCTTTTTCTAGTCAAGTTGTGCCACAACTCCTCCCCAATTCTATTCAATACCTCCTCATTAGTTATGTGATCTACCCATCTAATCTTCAGCATTCTTATGTAGCACCACATTTCGAAAGCTTCTATTCTCTTCTTGTCCAAACTATTTATCGTCCATGTTTCACTTCCAAACATGGCCACACTCCATACAAATACTTTCAGAAACGGCTTCCTGACGCTTAAATCTATACTCGATGTTAACAAATTTCTTTTCTTCAGAAACACTTTCCTTGCCATTGCCAGTCTGGTTTTACTTCTTGAAAGGTGTGCAATGCTTAACGCACTAGACTAGTATTCGAGACAGTAGAGTTTAAATGCGCGTCCCCCCATCTGGATTTAGGATGTCTGTGGTTTCCTAAATCGCTACGAATGCCGGACTACTATTTGAAAGCGAACGGATGACATATTCGTTGAAAAAGCTGTGGGATAGAGCACAGCATTTGTTATGGGAACGAAAGAGTAAAGACTAGAGCAACCAATTCTGGTCTAATGTTTAGATACTGTATCAGACAGTAAAGTAAAACTTGTTCACTCGTTAATTATTATTTATTCTTTTTTGACATATAGTGAGCTTTGTAACTTGTTATAGCTCCTACTATTTGTTGATGATTTTGCTCTTTCCATTTCTTACCCTTAATGTACCAATGGTCTTTAGAGATTTGATTCATTTGTGTTTATCGTTTTGGGAATCTGGGTGACCAATTCTGTCTACATGATTCATTCATTCTGTTCTAAACTCTTGAATGTGATCTTATGTATTTCGTATTTGTAATTCTGTCTTTACTTCTACATTACTTTTTCCCTCTACTAGTGTTCCCTGACTTTTTTCTCGAAAAGTTCATTTTGCCTTTTCTTTCTTTCTTTTCTTCTTTTTCGTAGGACTCCGTATCTTAACTCCCATGTAACAGAAAAGGAATAGTCATAGTTTTTAGTGTGTGCCACTTGTGTAACTGGATCTTGTTAATTTTGATTTCTGTATTTACTTCCATTCCTCTAACTTCTATGACCTTACAGTTTTTGATCGAGACTTTAAAGTTGTACACTGCAGCTGTTAAGATAAGCTCATGACCTTTCCTCATTAGGAATACCAACTTCAAGATATTATTATTTGATCTGAAGCATACGAAATAGACATTAAATGCGCGTTATCATGTTAAAAAACTTTGTGTGGTTTACGGAGGTATTGGCGTGGGGCAAGCCTCATCGGAGAGGTCCACCACATGAGCGGCTAGGGAAGGGAT
Organism: Schistocerca gregaria; assembly: GCF_023897955.1. Classification (NCBI taxonomy): domain Eukaryota; kingdom Metazoa; phylum Arthropoda; class Insecta; order Orthoptera; family Acrididae; genus Schistocerca; species Schistocerca gregaria. Next base: position 754,546,236 of record NC_064921.1, read on the forward strand.
TCCAGTGGTGGTTTCCCGTTGCCTTCCACTGATGCTGAGGAAATACACGCCAGGTCTCTGACCGAACACGCTGAGCTACTGTGCCGGCTGTCCACCTAAATATCGGGGCGGACTTGTTACGTTAAGTTCGGTGTTTAATTCTTAATCTCCAGTATACGTGGATATAAAATGTCTTCTGTATGAAAGCTTAAAAGTCCACTAAGACAAAAAAAAGCGACGCATCACTAAGGACTTACCCGAATGGAAATCGGTAGGTGCGATCTACATATACAGTCAATTTCAGAAAAATTGAATGATTTATTCAAGAGAAAAATCTTCACAAACTGGGCGAGTCATTAACGCGTTGGTCCGCCTCTGGCCCTTATGCAAGCAGTTATTCGTCCCGGCAATTACAGATAAGTTGCTGGATGCCCTACTGAGCGATATCGTGCCATTTTTGCCTAGTCGGCGCGTTAGATAGCCAAAATCCCGAGATGGTTGCAGGACCCTGCCCATAATGTTCCACACGTTCTGAATTGGGGAGAGATCCGGCGATCTTGCTGGCCGAGGTAGGGTGTGGCAAGCACGAAGACAATCAGTAAAAATTCTCACCGTGTAAGCCCAGGATGGCTTGCCGTGGAGCACTAGAAAACTGGGGCGTAGACTGTCATCAACGTACCGCTGTGGTGTAAGGGTGTCGCGGATGACGACCAAAGGGGTCCTGCTATGAAAAGATGTGACATACCAGGTCATCACTCCTGGTTGTCGGTCGTATGACAGGCGATAATCGTGTTGATATCCCAGCACTGTGTAGCGTGTCTACAGTCACGTCTCCGTTGGTCACCGGGGCTCAGTTCTATGCGGAACTCATCACTGAAGACAATTCTTCTCCATTCAGTGAGATTCCAGGCCGAAGACGTGTCTGCAGACGTCCCAGACAGCGGTGGAATACCAACCGGACTGTTGCCAGCCACACGACCCGACAAACAGGAGTGATGATGTAAGGTGCTATTTATTTTCAGAGCAGGACTTCTTTGGTTGTCATCCACAGCACATTTACAGCACAGCGCTACGCCTATCATACTCTACGCCCCACTGTGTTGCTCTTCATGGTAAGTCTTCTGGGCTTATGTTTTAGCAAGGAAATGTACGCGTGCACTAAGCGAGAGTCTCTACTGCTATCTTTGTGCTTGGCAAACCCTACCTTGGCCACCAAGGTCGCCGGATCTCTCCCTGAGATCCCGTGGGGTATTATGGACCGGACCTTCCAGCCATCTCGGAATTCTGACGATCTAACGCGCCATTTCGACAGCATTTAGACGAAATCCCTTACGAGGACATTCAGCAACTGTATCAGTCAATCCCAACCCTAATAACTGCTTGCATAAGGGCCAACCCGAATAACTGCTTGCTTAAGGGCCAGATGCGGGCAAAAGCGTTACTGACGTGCACAATTTGTGAAGATCTTTGTCTCGAATAAATCATCCAATTTTTCTGAAATTTATCATTTGCTTGTCTCTACACGTACATCACATGTGCCGATTTCCATCCCATTTGGATAGTACTTCGTGCTGCGTCGTTTTTTCTTGTCTTAGAGTGATATAAGTTAATGGACATTAGTATTCTTCTTATGTCCGAGGACAATCTAACGCTTATTGTGCTTTATTTCAAGCTTAATATGACTTGATGGCTACGAAAACAAATGTCCAATGAAGAGTTAAGACTTCACTGAGGTTGATCGTTCGACGTTTTTGGTAGTTAACGTAGAAAAATCAAACTGAACAATGTTTAAGTTCTACGTTAAATTGTAATTACAGTAAGTTTGACGAAACTCTTCACAGTTGCGGAGAAGTCAGCAACCATTAACAGACATTTGCCCAGTGAAGAGCTATGTTAATCATCTCAGTCTTCGAAATGAATGTACTATATCCCACATAATATGGGGAACAATAAATTTTTATGTGTGATTCGAAATATCGAAACTTAAGTTTCGGCTATGAATGGCATCCAAAATGACGAGTATTTTTTTTCTCGTAACGTTTTTGTCTACCAAGATATTACAACTATGACATTTTTAATGTTGCGTTGATTATTTTTGCCACATTCTGGAGTTTTTGAGAGAGGAAGTACATTAATGTGCTGTTGATAATGCTTCCACTCGAACGTTTCACAAAAGTAGTTGACGAATGCTTCTAATTGTGAGTTGGTGACAATACATTGCAGTATCATTTCTGTTACTGTTTATTAGTGTGGCAAAAAGAGGCAAATAGAGGCGTCACTCTCGACTACGTTCACAAATAGCACATAAGCATTAAGAGTGTTATATAAATCACAGAAAACCACAAGCAATTTATAGCAACATCTATTAGCATCCAGAATGGGGTTTCACTCTGCAGCGGAGTGTGCGCTGATATGAAACTTCCTGGCAGATTAAAACTGTGTGCCCGACCGAGACTCGAACTCGGGACCTTTGCCTTTCGCGGGAAAGTGCTCTACCATCTTATTTATTTATCTATTTTTAAATCTCATTTTGTTCGATTTTGTTCGTTATATCTGCTCTGAGCGGACGTCGTAAGACATCCGTTTTAAGCTCGTTGTTAATCGATTAACTCAGTTTTTTTTTTTTTTTGTTACAGAGGGCGACTAACCCTCTGAGCGAACACGCTGAGCTACCGTGCCGGCTTCCACCTGAGCTACCGAAGCACGAATCACGCCCGTTCCTCACAGCTTTACTTCTGCCAGTACCTCGTCTCCTACCTTCCAAACTTTACAGAAGCTCTCCTGCGAACCTTGCAAAACTAGCACTCCTGAAAGAAAGGATACTGCGGAGACATGGAGTGCTAGTTCTGCAAGGTTCGCAAGAGAGCTTCTGTAAAGTTTGGAAGGTAGGAGACGAGGTACTGGCAGAAGTAAAGCTGTGAGGAACGGGCGTGAGTCGTGCTTCGGTAGCTCTGATGGTAGAGCACTTGCCCGCGAAAGGCAAAGTTCCCGAGTTCGAGTCTCGGTCAGGCACACAGTTTTAATCTGCCAGGAAGTTTCATCTATTAGCATCTTCTTTTTTTTGAGATCTCCAAAATGCATTGTTTATGTCATACATGTGTAGTTTCTACACTCTCTGCAAAATGCATTTTTATGTAATACATGAGTACTTTCCACAGTCCCTCAGTAAATATGTAAATCACAAGTATTATCCTTACAAATAAATATCCATTTGAGTGCTGTCATTTGTAGGAATACTGTTCGGTAACTTGAACCATTTATGGCGTATCTTGTGTGGTCATTTTTCGTGAGGAAGACTGTTAGTGTATGATCACCATGCGCAAGAGTGCTTCGAAGTCGTTCACCACCAAGTTCTGTCTTATGGCAATGATTTCCTCTCTGCCTGCCAACAACATCGAAAGTCCTGGGGTATTCGTCATGTATAAAGAAGCTCGGAAGAAGGCTATATCCAACAGTGGATGATAAATGACTGATGTAAATTCAACTTTTTGTTTACTTCCAGAGTTTATCCTTCCCCTCTGGAACCAAGTTAACAATCCCTTAGCAGACGTCTCAATAATTTGTTGATTCTACCGTTTAGTTATGAGTTCGTGTCACTGACATAATGAGGTCTTCATCTTCCATAACTGGTAGCAGAATATCATTGAGAGAGGCGCATAATTCCTGTGGTGACTTTGATCGTCAAGTGACGACGCCGTCACATAAAACAAAAGTGTGTGGTTCCTCAAACGGTGGCGCAGTGCTTACGTCTAATCAAGTTTTCCTGAAAGAAAAAATATTCATTACATGCATTATGTTCTCACCTGACAAAACATCAACAGACTTAACAGTGGTGCAACAATTCCAAGTATTCGTCTATTTACGGTAGAGTAGTACAATCCGTGAGTACTGGGCTACAGTATTTTAAGTTCTGTAATAGTATCCAGTGATTGTGTGATGCTGGTAGTGTGACCACGTTCCACAACTACTGCTCATGTTTTCATGTTCTGGTGAATCGTGTACGAGTTGCTTTTCTTCCTTTTCTTTACATCGTTTTCACCTTCGTAGTTTTCGTCTACGAAGCGTTTAACCGTGTGGTGATATTCCTGCTTGCATTTCCTCATTCAATAACTGCTCGCAAACGTATCAACTCCAAGTCTAACCAGTCAGTGCTGTTTGTCGTTCCCAGAGATCAGCAACTGTTTTATTTTGCTATTGGTTTTTGTAGTTCTTTTATTGACGGGAAATGGAAAGTGCCATGCCATGAAGCACGAATCAAATATTTATAAAATCTTGTAGAGCTGTTCATCACCTCATTATCATCAGCATTCTACCCATAGTCAGGTTTTCACATGATAAATCTCTGTGCTCTCCTGTCTTCTGCCACCCTCTTCAGTTCCGCATATTTTCCGCTTCCCTGTATGTCGTATATAATCTTGTATCTCCTCCTTCCTCTGAAGCTCCTCCAACATACTAGACCTTCCAAAGCGCCTGTTAGCAAGCACTCGTGCCCCAAGAAATGTCTCATCCAGTTCTTCTTCCTTTCTCTTATAACCTGCAACAGTCTTCCCCTCTCCCCAATTCTTTCCAACACTTTTTCATTACTCACTCTTTCCTTTCAGCTTATCCTCTCCATTCTCCTCCACTTCCAGCTTTTAAATACTTCTAGCTTCTTCTTCAGCCGCTGTTATCAGTGTCCACGTTTCTGCCACATAGAGTGCCTCATTGAGGACAAAACACTTGCCACATCTTCTCCTCAGACCTTTATCTAATTTGCCTCATCATAATTTATCTTTCTATTGAATGTTTGCTTCCCCGTAGCAACGCGTATTTTCACCTCCTGGTGGTATCTCAAGTCTTCAGTGATCGTACATCCAAAATATTTAAATGGTCGTATCTTGTCCTATTTTCATATTTGCAAGTCTCCTTCTTTTGTAGATCACCATACTCTTTGTTTTTGTTGTATTTATTCTCATCCCATATTCCACACAAGCTCCATTCATACCTTTTATTTTCATAGCATAACGGGAATTACACAGTTAAACTATCATTCCATTCGAAACTGATGACCATCATCAATACCAATACAAGGTATGCACTGACAGGAACGTCTCCACTCTTGTATGGTTCAAATGGCTCTGAGCACTATGGGACTCAACATTTTAGGTCATAAGTCCCCTAGAACTTAGAACTACTTAAACCTAACTAACCTAAGGACATCACACACACCCATGCCCGAGGCAGGATTCGAACCTGCGACCGTAGCAGTCCCGCGGTTCCGGACTGTAGCGCCAGAACCGCACGGCCACCGCGGCCGGCTCCACTCTTGTATCCGTTGTGGCTTGGAAGAAAACATCTCCTAAATGTCATCCTGAGGATTTCCTTATCATATCTGAAACACAAGCTGTTGCAACATATGAAGGTTGCTGACTGGAGGCCAATATGGAAATATACGTCTTCCCATCACATCTCAGACGTGCTGTGTCGGTAGCAAATCAGGAGATCGGGCAAGACAGTCAAGGACGCATGTATTCCTCATGGTGTTTGTGGTATCAGTTGCAGTGTGGTACTTTGCATTATCCTACTGAAGTATATCATTTAATGCCCTGATCATTACGAGAATGGCAACACGGTTTAAAGCACTTGGCACATACTGGCGAGCGTTCACATGCTCACCAACAACTATCAAATCAGATCTGTTGTATCAAATAACTCCTCACATCGTGATTGTAGAAGTTGAGGTCTGAAAACGGTCGCTTCCAGTGACCTTTCATGAGGTCGTCAACGAACATACTGAGGTAGATCTGAGCGCCGCAGACAGAAACCAGACGCGTCGCTTAACATGGCAGAATGCTACTCAATGTCCCTGTTGACTCCGGTGCTACACCACGCAAGTCTCTGTTCCCTGTGTTATGGTGTCGTTGGTGAACGACGCATGATAACCAAAGATCTCAGCCCATCTCCCAGTAATCTCCTGACGGTTCGCGGTGACACTCTGACTGTAGCCTCTGCCAAGATTGCAGCTGTTGCCATACGTCTATTCGTCAGAGGCAGTCGGACACTCGTACCAGCTTCTCATAGTGTAACGTTCCTGGAAGGACCCCCGCCTACTCTTCTCGCCACACAGTTCTCCTGGATCCACCTCATCACCACTCGTCCTACATCTACATCAATATTCTACCAGCACCTGACGGCGTGTGGCGGAGGGTACTTTTGGTACCACTAACTGATCCCCCTTCCCTGCTCCACTTGCAAATGACACGCGGGAAGAATGATTGTCAGTAGGCCACTATATTAGCTCTAACTTCTCGAATTTTCCCGTCGTGGTCGTTTCGCGAGATGTGTGTGGAAGGAAACGATATGTAGTCCGACTCTTCCCGGAAAATGCTCTCTCGGAATTTCAACCGTGAACCTCTCCGTGATGCACAGCGCCTCTCTTGTGACGTCTGCCACTCCAGTTTGTTCAGCATCGCTGTAACACTCTCGCACCGACTACACGATCCCGTGACGAACCGCGCTGCTCTTCGTTGAATCTTCTCTGTCTTTTCTATCAGTCCTGCCTGGTAATGATTCTAGATTATGAACAATATTCCCGAACTGTTTGAGCAAGCGCCTTATGAGCCACTTCCTTCGAGGATAAGTTACATTTCCTTAAAATTCCTATAAATCTGGCAGACATATGCTTTTCTACAATTTGTTTTATGTGGTGTAACATAAGATCCATGTCACAGATTGCGCGGCCTTGCCTTGTTCTTAGCATAAGTTAATTTAAGTAGTGTGTAAGTCTAGGGGCCCGATGACGTCAGCAGTTCGGTCCCTTAGGATGTTACACACATTTGAACTTCAGATCGCTCTGGACAGTTACTCCTAGATATTTTACAGTAGATAGTGTTTCCAGCAGTTTTTCGTCAATAGTGTAGTTGTGAAGTAGTGGATTTCTGTTCCTACGTACGCGCAATATTACATTTATTTACATTCAGGGTGAGCTGCCAGAGCCTGCAACATTAATCAATCCTCTGTAGGTCCTCCTGCAAATCGTTACTGTCTTCTGGCGTTGCTATCTTCTTATAGACAACCGCATAGGCTGAAAACAGTCTTAAGGGGCTTCCGACGCTTTCTACTAGATCATTTATATACATTGTGACAGTACCGGTGTTATCACACTTCCTTGGGGTGTTCCGGAAATTACGTTTGCAGCTCTCGAGTTTGTAATATTAAGAGCGACGTGTAGAGTTCCATCTGCAAGGAAGTCGAACCCTGTCGCAAATCTGGTCCGATACTCTGTAAGTTCGATTTTTTTTAAGTTCGTATTTTTTTCACTAAACAGCAGTGCGGAAATGTCTTCAGGAAGTCAAGGAACATGACACCAGTCTGACGCCGTTGTTTACAGCCAAGTGGATCTCATGAAGGAACAGAGCGAGCTGATTCACAAGATTTCTGTTCACAGAACCCGTGATGATTTTGCTAGAGAATATGTTCGTTGTCCAAAAACGTCATAATTTATGAGCATAAAATATGTTCCATAATTCTACAACGATATAGATCTGGCTATGCTGACACGTCGAACTGAAAAGCTCGAGTAACGCTACACTCGTGGAATAGCCATCATGTACTCACTCCAGTCTTCAAATGTAGGAATGACCTCTTTCGGTACTGAAAATAATTTTAATCAATGTATATCAGAGGTGTGGAAGTATTGAAGAATTTTAACACCTTTGAAGTCCAGAACAAGCCCCCGTGGCCGATGTCGCTAACTTATGGCCCTCTATCTAATGTGAAGAAGACCCAGATCTCTGGTCGATCATCAGCGATCGGCTTGTTATCTTTGGCGCGTCCCCGTGCATGAGCATCTTTGCGTGGTCAGTTTGGGGCGGCCGGTGAGACTGGCGGAGTTGTGGCTCGGGAGTAAGCACACGTGTGATGTCTGTTACGCTGGGGCTGTTTGCTAATCGTGAAACTCCTGCGGCGGTTGCTGGTTGCCTGGAAGGCATTTCATATAAACTGTGTCAAGCCTCACAGTGAGATGGAAGTCCGGAGTTGGTGTCGGCCTAGATGTTTGTACAAATTGAGGTGCCTGTGTGAGAAGCACGGCGTGGGCCTGTTGGTTGCGTCGTCCTTCTGGCAGCCACCGCAAGCGGATGTTCGGCCGGAATGTCTACAGTTTGTGGTGAGCATAGTGTGAACAAGTTCTCGTATGATGTGCTCCCAGCCTTAGCCTGTGTTATTTGTGGGTGCCGACCCCTTGTCTGTTACTGCTTTCGGGTGTCCTGTAAGATTTCACAGCAAAACTGTGTTTTTGTGGCAGTCTGTGTTTCTGGCTCAGCCTCCGCCTAGAAAGGGATTGGACATCTTTGGGAATTCCTTAAGGATGTAATTTAAACATATTTAAAAAAAATTGTTCTTTCAGAATAAGCGCCTGTTTCTTTGGGACACTGTAGGTCAAACAGGAGTGGCGTAATGTTAATGAGCATTTGTCATTCGTCAAATGAAGTGTATTTAATGTGTTGCAGTTTTCTGGGGCACGCAGCTGTGTTATTGAACTCATTTTGAAGTGCTCTGTCGGATGAATGACTGCTCCCCACTTCGGTTTATTCCTCTGAGTAGTATTGTAAGGTTATTTTGGATATTTGTCAGTGGGGTGTATTGCTTCAATTTTGTTTTCCTCCTTCTCTGAATTATGGAGAATTGTTTAGTTTATCTGGTTATTGGCTTAACTCGCGCTTCACGCACTAAATCACTTGATATTGAAATTGTTTTTTTTTAATTCCTGTTTGATGTCAGACAGATTCAAATGTAACTTCATTTATGTTATTTGAAATAAATGTGTTGGATTGACCTTAATGAATTATGTGCAATCGGAGTAAGGAACCCAGCCCTTCATTAGTGCTTAACAGTGGCATGTGGTTCGGGTTGTGAGCCCCGTGCTCGGACCACTATCGCCCTCTATCTAATGTGAAGAAGACCCAATGTTTTTTATAAGGCAAGCAACAAAGATAAAAGCGAAACTTTGCGATGAGATAGTGGCACAAGTTGGTAACTTCAGATTCCTAGGATGCAAAACTACCAGTAAGAAACAAAAACAAGGAACAGTATTTTCTGGAACCCATTAATTAAACAATTAAGGTAAATATTAGTGAAATATCTAGTGGGGAGTTGCGCCGAGACATGGACACTGTGGCGGAGGGAGGGGAAACGGTTAGCTGCTTTCAGACGTAGATCTGGAGAAGAACGGAAGCTGTGAAATAGCTTTCAATGGAGAAACAATACAGCGAACCTGCTGAAAATAATTGTTTAATATATTTTCCTAGGTTTGGACACTTCTGAGTATGTCTTCATTACAATGAAAATTTGAAAGCCTCAAAATTACATTGAGAGAAGGCTATAATCAATGTTTAGAGCAGAAATGCTCATGTCAAACATTAAAAATTAAGACCATTTCAGCCGTTGGAACGCTTTTAATTTTTGACGTGAGTATGTCTGCTTGAAACTTTGACTATTGCCTTCTCGCATTGTAACTTTGCGGCTTTTAAAATTTCAGCCTGTAGAAGATATCCTTACAAGTGTCAAAAACTAGGTTGTTGTTGTTGTTGTCTTCTGTCCTGAGACTGGTTTGATGCAGCTCTCCATGCTACTCTATCCTGTGCAAGCTTCTTCATCTCCCAGTACCTACTGCAACCTACATCCTTCTGAATCTGCTTAGTGTACTCATCTCTCGGTCTCCCTCTACGATTTTTACCCTCCACGCTGCCCTCCAACGCTAAATTTGTGATCCCTTGATGCCTCAAAACATGTCCTACCAACCTATCCCTTCTTCTAGTCAAGTTGTGCCACAAACTTCTCTTCTTCCCAATCCTATTCAATACCTCCTCATTAGTTACGTGATCTATCCACCTTATCTTCAGTATTCTTCTGTAGCACCACATTTCGAAAGCTTCTATTCTCTTCTTGTCCAAACTAGTTATCGTCCATGTTTCACTTCCATACATGGCTACACTCCAAACAAATACTTTCAGAAACGACTTCCTGATACATAAATCTACATTCGATGTTAACAAATTTCTCTTCTTCAGAAACGCTTTCCTTGCCATTGCCAGTCTACATTTTATATCCTCTCTACTTCGACCATCATCAGTTATTTTACTTCCTAAATAGCAAAACTCCTTTACTACTTTAAGTGTCTCATTTCCTAATCTAATTCCCTCACCATCACCCGATTTAATTTGACTACATCTACATCTACATCTACATGACTACTCTGCAATTCACATTTAAGTGCTTGGCAGAGGGTTCATCGAACCACAATCATACTATCTCTCTACTATTCCACTCCCGAACAGCGAGCGGGAAAAACGAACACCTAAACCTTTCTGTTCGAGCTCTGATTTCTCTTATTTTATTTTGATGATCATTCCTACCTATGTAGGTTGGGCTCAACAAAATATTTTCGCATTCGGAAGAGAAAGTTGGTGACTGAAATTTCGTAAAAAGCTCTCGCCGCGACGAAAAACGTCTATGCTGTAATGACTTCCATCCCAACTCGTGTATCATATCTGCCACACTCTCTCCCCTATAACGCGATAATACAAAACGAGCTGCCCTTCTTTGCACCCTCTCGATGTCCTCCGTCAATCCCACCTGGTAAGGATCCCACACCGCGCAGCAATATTCTAACAGAGGACGAACGAGTGTAGTGTAAGCTGTCTCTTTAGTTGACTTGTTGCATCTTCTAAGTGTCCTGCCAATGAAACGCAACCTTTGGCTCGCCTTCCCGACAATATTATCTATGTGGTCCTTCCAACTGAAGTTGTTCGTAATTTTAACACCCAGGTACTTAGTTGAATTGACAGCCTTGAGAATTGTACTATTTATCGAGTAATCGAATTCCAACGGATTTGTTTTGGAACTCATGTGGATCATCTCACACTTTTCGTTATTTAGCGTCAACTGCCACCTGACACACCATACAGCAATCTTTTCTAAATCGCTTTGCAGCTGATACTGGTCTTCGGATGACCTTGCTAGACGGTAAATTACAGCATCATCTGCGAACAACCTAAGAGAACTGCTCAGATTGTCACCCAGGTCATTTATATAGATCAGGAACAGTAGAGGTCCCAGGACGCTTCCCTGGGGAACACCTGATATCACTTCAGTTTTACTCGATGATTTGCCGTCTATTACTACGAACTGCGACCTTCCTGACAGGAAATCACGAATCCAGTCGCACAACTGAGACGATACCCCATAGCTCCGCAGCTTGATTAGAAGTCGCTTGTGAGGAACGGTGTCAAAAGCTTTCCGGAAATCTAGAAATACGGAATCAACTTGAGATCCCCTGTCGATAGCGGCCATTACTTCGTGCGAATAAAGAGCTAGCTGCGTTGCACAAGAGCGATGTTTTCTGAAGCCATGCTGATTACGTGTCAATACATTCCATTATCCTCGTTTTGTTTTTGTTGATGTTCATCTTATATCCTCCTTTCAAGACACTGTCCATTCCGTTCAACTGCTCTTCCAAGTCCTTTGCCGTCTCTGACAGAATTACAATGTCATCGGCGAACCTCAAAGTTTTTACTTCGTCTCCATGAATTTTAATACCTACTCCAAATTTTTCTTTTGTTTCCTTTACTGCTTGCTCAATATACAGATTGAATAACATCGGGGAGAGGCTACAACCCTGTCTCACTCCTTTCCCAACCACTGCTTCCCTTTCATGCCCCTCGACTTTTATGACGGCCATCTGGTTTCTGTACAAATTGTAAATAGCCTTTCGCTCCCTGTATTTTACCCCTGCCACCTTTAGAATTTGAAAAAGAGTATTCCAGTCAGCATTGTCAAAAGCTTTCTCTAAGTCTACAAATGCTAGAAACGTAGGTTTGCCTTTTCTTAATCTTTCTTCTAAGATAAGTCGTAAGGTCAGTATTTCCTAACGTGTTCCAACATTTCGACGGAATCCAAACTGATCCTCCCCGAGGTCCGCATCTACCAGTTTTTCCATTCGTCTGTAAAGAATTTGCGTTAGTATTTTGCAGCTGTGACTTATTAAACTGATAGTTCGGTAATTTTCACATCTGTCAGCACCTGCTTTCTTTGGGATTGGAATTATTATATTCTTCTTGAAGTCTGAGGGTATTTCGCCTGTCTCATACATCTTGCTCACCAGCTGGCAGAGTTTTGTCATGACTGGCTCTCCCAAGGCCGTCAGTAGTTCTAATGGTCTAGGTAAAGTATTAAATAATTATTTGCAACCAGTTGGCTGTGTTATTTCTCCTTTGAAATTTATATACGGTTGCTGAAAGACAGCCAAGTTCAAAACTGGTGTGAAATAGAGAGATAAGGTGTGTGTTGTTCTTAGCATAAGTTAGGGATCGCGACCCTAGCAGTTTGGTCCCTTAGGAATTCACAGCCATTTGAACATTTTCCAGGTGTAGTCCAGTGTGTGTAGCAGGCAGGCAGGTTGGTTGAAGGTCCTCAACTGGCCTCTTGGTGACCAATTCACGGCCATCAATAGCATCAAAGCCGAATCAGTTTCATCAGTAAACACAACAGACCTCCACCCTTGCCTCAAATGAGCTGTCGCTTGACACCACTGATCTCGCAAATGGTGGCGATTTGGGGTCAGTGGAATGCACGCCACAGAGCGGCTGGCTCGGAGCTATCCTTGTAGTAATCGATTTGTAACAGTTTGTTGTGTAACTGTGGTGCCAGCTACTGTTCAAATTGCTGCTGCAGATGCAGTAAGGTGTGCCAGAGCCATACACCGAACACCATGGTTTTCCCTCTCGGTAATGCCACTTGGGCTTCGGAAGCCCGGTCTTCTTGCAACCGTACACTTTCGTGACCACCACGGCCAGCAGCCATGTACAGTGTCTACATTTCTGCCAATTCTTTCCGCAGTGTCGCAACAGAACATCCAACTTCTCGTAGTTCTATTATACGACCTCGTTCAAAGTCAGTGGGGTGTTGATAAAGTCGTCCTTGTTGCCTCGTAGGCATTCTTGACTAACATCAACTCACCATGTCCAGTTCCAAAGGTGACTAACGCTCACAATCGTTACAGCACATATTTAAAGCAAAGCTGATTTGTAACATCAAAGTGGCGCTACGAGCACCATTCTTGTGCGACCGGAGAGAAGCTGGAATAGACATCATCTTTCAGATATAGAAAGACGCCTATCAAAGTTTCGTTTACGTCACACACCTGTGTGGTGCGCGATTTTTTTTTCATTAGAGTAGGTCAGGACGCTGGATGAGAAGAGACTGCACAGTAAACGATGCACCAGAAGTGACTGGGAATCGGACCATTGGATGCCAGTTGACTGATAACATCATATGCAGCTCTGAAAAGAGTAGAGGAAAACCGGGAGGACTGGAGAAGGCTTAACTTGCAACTAGCAAAAGAGCTGTTTGCGAGGTAAATGCGGATGTGAGAGTTATGCTGTCTTCAATATGAAATATTGCCCGGGGACTGATGACCATGGATGTTAAGTCCCATAGTGCTCAGAGCCATTTGAAATATTGTCCTGTTTAGTGCAAATGTATCTGAAATGCAAACTAGTTGCAAACCTTAGCACAGTGTGCTGGGTATTAAATCAAATGCACTCACCGTGTAAAAGTATGTGTTGATGAGTGAGGAAGAGCCGTGGCAATTAGGTTATCTGAACGTGGGACAAGTAGGATATTAACAGAATACCACTCACATGGTGTACAAAGTGAAATTTTATTCTGTTAACTAAATACTGCAAACCAACAAATTTATGACACAGAATACCTCGATTAATATGGTTCCAATGGCTCTGAGCACTATGGGACTTAACAGCTGTGGTCATCAGTCCCCTAGAACTTAGAACTACTTAAACCTAACTAACCTAAGAACATCACACACATCCATGCCCGAGGCAGGATTCGAACCTGCGACCGTAGCAGTCACACGGTTCCGGACTGCGCGCCTAGAACCGCGAGACCACCGCGGCCGGCCCTCGATTAATACTAAGTAACCAAATTCAATTTTCTTTTTCCTCTCTATTAAATTAAGTTTTAGTTACAAATATTAGATTAAAGTAGTGTATTCATCTTCATTTATCATCACCTGCACATGTAGCCTGTCTCCACACAAAAAACTTCGTTTCCATTTTTAGTTAATGTAACCAATATAACGTAACCAATGTAATGTAACCAACAAATTCATTTCCTATGTAAACACTACAATTTTTGAACGTTTCTTATCTTCTGTGTAAATAATATCTGCCCTTTCATTGCCCTGATGATTTCCTATCATCTTGCCAAAATGTATTAATGTTGGATTTCAGAATGTTATAAAATTCTATATGTGGCAATTTTATGTTTAATAAATACATCCTTACTGTTAATGCTTCTTTTGCAAGTTCACCCACTTTTTCGTTGATTCTGACTTCGTAGTATGGTTTCACCCAAGTCATCTCTACTAGTTTTCCTTTTCTGTTACAATGAATGCATTATTCTATTATATTGGTGGTATAATGATTTTAAGAGCTCTCCTGTCTCTTGTGGACAATCAATTTAAAACGGACATAGAATCAGTCACTATTAAAAGTTTGTTTTGAACTATGTGCATAGAGTACTTTACTATGCAGCAATTCAAGATAAAATCCCGTTGAAACCTCGGCTCCAGAGAACAGACTACAGCAGAAGATGCGTCTCCAGTTTAATAAGATCGAGGTTAAACCATATGAATTTTCCATGCCATTTGTACCGCTTCGGTCATTGTGAGACACCTTATTGTGAGTGCGGAAATAAAGCAGTTGCTGATGTGAACCAACTCCTATTTCTTGTCTCTTGTCAAGGATTCACCAAGAAGACCTACTGCAGAATCTCTTTCGGGAAAATATACGCCTGCTAGTGTCGAGTAGCATTCTTTCTACGACACAGTTATAAAATACCTAAACAAAAGTAATACACATAAACGTGCGTATTCACGGTAAGCACAATAAGAAAAGTACCCGCATAAATTCATAGAAAAAAATGCAACGGCAATGAATGAAATATTATGATTACAGTGTTTGTGATATGTTAGCAATAATTATTCCATTACTGACATAAAACTTGAATCTATATACTCACTATTAATATAGAACTTGTTCATCATCTTGATTAATGTTGATATTCTTAGTGTGTATTTAAGGTAAATGTATACAAAGAAGATGGTTGTACGGTGAAAGGGCCGAAAACCAATAAAAAACATAAAATAATAAATAATGGTAAGACACACGTCATTTTATCTTTGTTTACGACATTCAGTTGTCAAATGACAATGGCCTAAAGCCCCTCCCCTCCCCCCTAGACAGTAAATACAGAAGGGCCAAAAAATGTTGACACTTTTTGACAGTCAGTATTACTGGAATAAAATGACATACAGTTACAATTCTTGCATTGGGGGAAGGTTATTTTGTGTTCAAAGAGACCCCAATTAGCAACCAAACAACGTCGATGCCGCTGAACTGTCGACCGAACTACAGCTGCCAGTGTTCCCGGTTTGATGGCCGCACAGGACTCCTTGGTGGTTTCTCGCAGCTCGTTTAGTGTAGCTGG
Source organism: Schistocerca gregaria (assembly GCF_023897955.1). Lineage (NCBI taxonomy): Eukaryota > Metazoa > Arthropoda > Insecta > Orthoptera > Acrididae > Schistocerca > Schistocerca gregaria. The sequence continues at coordinate 754,561,761 of NC_064921.1, forward strand.
CTTCTGTTGATAAAGTTCCATTTTCCAGGTCCCACATTGGTAAAAGTCAAGAGATGTAAGGTCTGGAGACCATGGTGGACACCCAATAGCTCCTCTTGGACATATCCATCGTTCAGGAAGATTTTCATCCAAGTAGGCTCTGACATCTCTGTCGTAGTGAGGTGGAGCGCCATCTTGTTGTAGGTAAAACCTTTCATTTCCAAACATCTCTCGGATGGCAGGTAAAATCGATGGTCGCCTTATATGAAGATACACCTCACCAGTTACAGCACCTTCAAAGAAGTGTGGACCGATAAAACCGCGCAGTGACAGACCACACCACACATTAACACCCGGTTGGTTAACGTGTTTGTCCGTGGACGTGAGGATTATCAAATCCCAGAACACCCACTTGTGGCGGTTTGCAGTACCGTTCAGTTTGAATTGCGCCTCGTCATATCAGATAACCATCGCTGCAAATCGTTCATCCTCACGAACCATGCCTTCAAACCACTTGCAATTTCCATCCTTCGATCCCCGTCGTCCTTGTTCATAGCACGCAGCGATCTTGAAATGCATACCAATTTGTAGCCTTCGGATTCCGTCGTGGGCTTGATCGACTTATACCGTTTTCATAGGCACCCTGCTTCACAGAGTTTTGAGGTGACTTTGTAAAATGTTGCAACACAGCAGCGCTCAAAGGTGGACTTGATGTAATACATTCCTGGAAATTGAAATAAGAACACCGTGAATTCATTGTCCTAGGAAGGGGAAACTTTATTGACACATTCCTGGGGTCAGATACATCACATGATCACACTGACAGAACCACAGGAACATAGACACAGGCAACAGAGCATGCACAATGTCGGCACTAGTACAGTGTAAATCCACCTTAATCTTGTGGAACGGCTTGCCATGCCATTTCCACCTGGAGCCTCAGTTGGACCAGCGTTCGTGCTGGACGTGCAGACCGCGTGAGACGACGCTTCATTCAGTCCCAAACATGCTCAATGGGGAACAGATCCGGAGATCTTGCTGGCCAGGGTAGTTGACTTACACCTTCTAGAGCACGTTGGGTGGCACGGGATACATGCGGACGTGCATTGTCCTGTTGGAACAGCAAGTTCCCTTGCCGGTCTAGGAATGGTAGAACGATGGGTTCGATGACGGTTTGGATGTACCGTGCACTATTCAGTGTCCCCTCGACGATCACCAGAGGTGTACGGCCAGAGATCGCTCCCCACACCATGATGCCAGGTGTTGGCCCTGTGTGCCTCGGTCGTATGCAGTCCTGATTGTGGCGCTCACCTGCACGGCGCCAAATACGCATACGACCATCATTGGCACCAAGGCAGAAGCGACTCTCATCGCTGAAGACGACACGTCTCCATTCGTCCCTCCATTCACGCCTGTCGCGACACCACTGGAGGCGGGCTGCACGATGCTGGGGCGTGAGCGGAAGACGGCCTAACGGTGTGCGGGACCGTAGCCCAGCTTCATGGAGACGGTTGCGAATGGTCCTCGCCGATACCCCAGGAGCAACAGTGTCCCTAATTTGCTGGGAAGTGGCGGTGCGGTCCCCTACGGCACTGCGTAGGATCCTACGGTTTTGGCGTGCATCCGTGCGTCGCTGCGGTCCGGTCCCAGGTCGACGGGCACGTGCACCTTCCGCCGACCACTGGCGACAACATCGATGTACTGTGGAGACCTCACGCCCCACGTGCTGAGCAATTCGGCGGTACGTCCACCCGGCCTCCCGCATGCCCACTATACGCCCTCGCTCAAAGTCCGTCAACTGCACATTCGGTTCACGTCCACGCTGTCGCGGCATGCTACCAGTGTTAAAGACTGCGATGGAGCTCCGTATGCCACGGCAAACTGGCTGACACTGACGGCGGCAATGCACAAATGCTGCGCAGCTAGCGCCATTCGACGGCCAACACCGCGGTTCCTGGTGTGTCCGCTGTGCCGTGCGTGTGATCATTGCTTGTACAGCCCTCTCGCAGTGTCAGGAGCAAGTATGGTGGGTCTGACACACCGGTGTCAATGTGTTCTTTTTTCCATTTCCAGGAGTGTAGATCGGAGAGACGTCTCCTTATGTTTATCCTGAACAGTACCGCCGGCTTCCAGTTTACCCGAATACTATAAATTGTTGTACTTGTTGGTGGCAAAGTTCCGCACACACTATGCCTTTGCCGTTATACCTCCATCATTTTTCGTATTTCCACTACCACTTCAATATAGCCTTGCGTTGCTCAAACGACAATCTTATTTCATTCATTGCTACACTCTCATCTTCTGGAGAACGGGTGCTAAAATCTGTTGAGAAAACGATAGACTACACTGCAGCGCAAAATTGCAACGATTTGTCGTTTTGTTACAAAGACATTAACTATCAAAGAGTGTCTAAATTTTTCTGGACCCCTCTGTAGAATTGCACAATGTTCCCTGATCGACAGTAATACTGAACGTACAGGGTGAGAGTGAGAGGTTGCGCAAAAATATTGAGAACATCAAAAACTTTTGGAATATACTGCGCTGCCTGGAAATATTGTACTGTCTGTGGACAGTACTGACAGCGCCCTCGAGAGTCTGTCACGGGATTACAGAACATAGGCCAAGGAGGTTAGATTAAATTTGTTGTTGCTGTTGATGTTCTGGGGAAAATGAGTGCAAAACAAACCAGAAGAGAATCGTTATTATAGTGAATCGAAATGTACGAATCATTGTCAGCATTGTGGGATGTTAGGGCAGATGAGTACAAAAGCAGAACTCTTAATGGTGAATTGCTGTTCAGAAAATACGAGTATATGCAACCGCTACAAAGTTAGATGTTTTTGAAAAAATTAATTAATGTGAAATTATAATTGAAATCCTATATATATATATATATATATATATATATATATATATATATTACTGCAAGAATATAATTCTTTAGTTCGCGTATTATTACATGACAAGTTTCCATAACTTTGTCTCAAATAGTGAAACTGTACTTGTAAATTTCAAATCTTCGAAATAATTGCCAACAACAAGGTATCGCGTCCTAATAGAAATGCACTGACTTGGCGGAACAGTATCTCTGTATTATTCTGTATTTTGATGGTGGGGATATGAGGGTCCGAAAAAATTTATCCTGTGGGGAAAGGGTGGCTAAGTGCCTATGTATCGCGAAGCCAATGTATGGGGAGAACTATTTCCAGTAATGTATTTGGACCATCAGTACACAAGAAGTTAGTACAATTTTTTTTCGTTCAGCCTTAGTTCTCTGAGCAAGCTTTCGTGAGTGACTTTTGACGATCATTCAAGCAATTTTTCATCCATGGTTTTTTCTGCCTGCAATGATCACGGTAGCAGCGTCCTTGTCATCCAGCTATCCGAACCCGAACATTATTGCACAACATTACTGAGTAGTCTAAGTAGAACCTCAATAATATTGCACAGTATTATTAGGCAATGTTACTGACCTTCCAACGGACGCTTAAGACAACGAACGCCGGTTCGTGACCGATTGCAGTACATTAGGAAATTTTCACTATTCGTTTTGTTATCATGTTCTGCCAACACACGCTAGCAGTGAGGGAAAATTCTGTTAATGCAAACTCTCTGATTAAGTCCCTATCTAATTGGGCTCAAATTTCAGCCATGACCAAAACAAAATGGTGCAACCCATTGTAAAAGTTGACTGAAATCCCTTCGCTACTACACGTCACCGCAGATAGCAGGAGCTCAAAGAACATGCCACAGCCCACATCCACCTCAGGAATTGAGTGCGCTACTTTATTTGGCCCGTCTAGCGGCACGCTACGGTAACATGGCGAGGGGGTTTCACGTATAGCCTGACTGCAGACTTGCATCTTCAAATAATAAAAAATTATTTCCGTAACTTTATTTTTTCGAGATGATGTTTAAAACGTGGTGACTACTTCGCGTGGCCCTCGCTGTTAGCGTGTACTAAACGTGGAAGTCGACTCGGTGGGACGCGTATGTGTTTTCGCTCTTCGATCAACATACCAGGGGTGTTGGGCAGTTACCATCTTTTTCAGGCTAGGTAGGAAGGAGGGTAGCCTTCGGCTATAACAAGCGGTCCGAAAGAGCTTAAATATGGTCATTTTAAATTATAAATCATAATATGAATCCGTTGTTGTGCGGGCGGGGCAACGATGCACGCCCAGTGATAACGGGCGGGCATAGGTCGTCGGGGCGAGAGCAAATGAGCGACATCACATCACGGCAGCAGACAGTTATTCTGTTTGGTTATTTAGTTGGTCCTCGACATTCTTACCAGTATTTGTCTGTGATGAAAGTAAAGGAGGTAAGTACACATTTTTCGAAGTAAAACTCTTTCAGCCAAAGCTAGGTATTAAAACAGGGAATATAGGCGTAAGTACACCTACGTATGTGAGTATTACAAAAAGTTCACAACAGTTAGGCACTACCTAAGAAGGATACCACATTACAGAGCCATGTATAACTAAAAATAACGATAGCAAAAGTATATTTATTTCTTTATTATTATTGTTACTGTTACTATTAGTATTAGCGAAGTCTCCCAATAAATGGAAGGCGTTAAGCAAATAACTTAGTCCACTTTTGCTTAAGCTCCTCTTGTTATTTCATTAGCCTTTCATTCCTTCCGAGGAGGCTTGTTTACGTTCTTACAACCACTTTGGTCTATACTGGTTTTGTTTTGGTTTCTCTGGCGAAACTTCCCATTTGTTTACTTTGTGTCGGAAGGTGTCTCTTTCTAAAATGTCGGTTGGTCGTATGTTTGCGTTTTTGAGGTCCTTACGAATTTCGTTCAGCCAAAGTGTTGAGTTCTTAAGTGACGTTACATTGTCTATGATCCTTTTTACTAATCATAATGCTTTCTTTGACTTTTTGGAGGCTTTTTTACTATGAGATTTTTTCAAGGCCAGACGGTTCGTTGAATTCTCCAAGGTATTTAAAGTACGGGACCCTGTTAATTTCGCCGTATTTTGTTTTCAGGCTCGCGAATTCTGTCATTGAACATAGGAATTCAGTTTTCTCGAATGAGATTTGTAACCCTACTGTTTCTGCACCTTCTTCAAGTGTCTCGAGCTGCTCAGTGGCAATCTCTTCGTCCTCTGTTGTAATCGCCATATTACCCGCAAACGCGATGTTTTTTATGTAGAGGTTGTTTTTGGGAGAGGCTAGTAGGATCGACTTTATAACGATATATTTACGTAATGTGTATACATAAACATACAGTTATAAATGTCCCCGTTCGTAGTAGCTAATTATAACAATATGTTTACTTTTGTGCTGTAACATATAGCTATAACCAGCGGTGGAAATATATTTGCGAACGCCGACCGTGTGCGGCTGTTTCTTGTTGGAACGTCTGATCAGTCGGAAGTTGCACTGCGGAGGAGAGTAAATGCCTATTCAAAATATAATTATATTTGGATAGCTCAACTCGAATTTCCTAAGGGACCGTAGTTTATCATGCATTTACCAGTAGAATATGGGACGGAGAAAATATATTGCCGCATACAACTTCCGTCCGATTTCGACGAAAGAATTCGTGACTGTGAACTCTCTATTTGGCAGAAACATAAAGAAAATAAAATAACTTCATAAAGGAGTGAGACATAGATTCTATATTAAACAAATAATCCCTACACCAGTTCCATTTAACTCTGAATTTATGGCAATTACACTGCAATGAAGGATTTAACATGGATGCCGTTTTGACTGACACTTCTCTTCTCGTAATGAAGATAATTCCTTTGACGTTTTCACATACACGTCACACAGTAAATTTACTGCTATGCAATATAGCACTTTAAGTATTGCACTTTTACTTTACACTAAAATAATATTATTTTTAACAATAATAATACGGCGGCAAGACATGCGCGTCCGACACAAGTTACAAGAGACGAGGGAAGAATGAGTAACTGTTCATCGAGAATATCTCGTACATAAAAACAATGTGTAAAGGTGTTCTTCTTCTGCCCGTTTTTCGCGCCGCGGTTTTCAAAGTCAATAACTCACTGCATCTCTGACGGCGCTTCGACAATAAACAAGTTACGTCACAGGTCGTTCACCTTTTACATTCCCGCAACATTACTTGCTAACTGTAGCTGTTGCCGAGCGACTGCTCGATTGGTGAATCATTTAAAATAATAAGGCAATCACATAATGTTACAACTTCCAAAGCCCTCGTTTGTTATTTCTCCCATTTTTCCATAACATTGTGTAGGACGACGCTGAACTGAAGAAAGGAGAGTCTATCGCCTTGCCTGACACTTGTTTCAGTGAGAAAGGGTTCTGAGAATGCCCTCATAAATTTTACTTTACATTTCGTGCCAGTTGGTGTTTGTTTCATGAGTTCTCATGTTCTGGAATCTACTCTCCTCTCTTCTAAAATATGAAATAGTGAGGATCTGTCTGCGAGTCGTGCTCCTATTTCAAATCGACAAATGTAGGTTTTAGTCTGAGGGCTCGCATTTCGAGTATGGTTTTGAGGTTAAAAATTTGCTCTGGGCGTGACCTGTTCGGTCTGAATTCTGCCTGATGTTCTGCTAATTTTGGCTCTAGTTGCTTTTGTGGTCAAATTCCGTCCTTCCCTGATTATTTTTGTTTTTAAGCTTCTTGTTATGTGAATTAATTTCTTCTTGTGTTGATAGTGGGAAACTATCTGTTGTGATTTGTAGATGTATTTTCGGGAATCTCTCTTTGGGTTCTGGACAATTTAAAAGCTCTGAAAGGTGTGTGGCTATTTCTTCGCCATTTTCTCTGTCAAGGCCAATTTCCAATTTATCGTCTTGTTTTCGAAAGCGGGTGTTCTGTGGTCGGTACTCTTTGTTTGGTTCGTAAAAGTCTCGTAGAAATTGTGTGTGTTGTAATTTTTGAAGCTGTCTTCAATTGACCCTAGTAGGCCATTGACATATTTTCGTTTATTTTGTCTTAAAATCTTGGATGTTTGTTTGCAAACTTCGCGGAATTACTTCCTATTTTTTACAGTTTTAATTCTGAAATGCATTCTTGATTCCACCCAGGGCGTTTTGACTTTTGGTGAAGAGGGTTCGGGTCTTTCGCTGTTTTGATCATTTTTGTTTGAAATTTCTCCTCGTCTTCCATAGGTTGTTCTTTCCATTTTTCTGTTATTTCAGACTCTCAGCTTCTGTGTAGATAAAATTTTGGGATCATCAGTGTTTTCCTCTTGTGTTTTGTTTTGAATGTTAAAGTGATTTTGATTCTCTTTAGACAATGATCTGAATCTATATTTCCACCCGGCATTCGTACTATATTGCCACATGATCAGTCTCAAACTTTCCTAAATAATATATAGGTAATCGCCATGTTTCTTTTTGTTTTTTGTTTCTTGGGCTTCATTTGAAGTGAGGTTCACATAATTTTCAGATTCTTTGTTGGCATAACTCAACGAGTCATGTGCCATTCCTGCTGGTGAACTTGTGAGCAGGATAGTCTCCCCTTTCCTCTTATATTTGCGTTCCCTGCCAATTTGTGTATTCAAATCATCCAGTAGAATTTTCACATCATCTCTTGAAATTCTGACTTTCTCTTTTTCAATTTCTTCCCAAATTGATTCTGTTTTTAAGCAATTTTTATTGTTACCATTTGTTGGTGCATGTACGGTAATAAAAGTGTAATTTTTGTTTAATTCTTGAAGTCATAAGTCTGTTGTGGATGTTTTTCATATCTTTTACTAAATAAAAAACTTTTTTGGCTACAATAAAGACCATTCCAAATAGTGCTGCTCCTTTGCCAATTTTCTTGTTTGTTCCACTTGTGAATATTCTGTAATTATTGTAGTCTATCGTTTATGAATCTGTGAAGTGTGTTTCTTGCACGGACAGAAACTGAATTTTCTGCGAGTTAAGTTGTGAGATTGTGCAGTTTTCCCGCTCGAAAGGGTGTCTAAATGTCGAAAGTGCCAATGTAAATGTAAATGTATGCTTTTCGCGGAAGTTGATCATAGGTCTCTTCCGTAAGTCTTACCTCCCCAGAATCCGAATGGTTGGTTACCACTTTGAAGTGGATGGAACGTCCACCTGGGGTAATGTAGTTACTCGTACGAATCGCGTTAGCATGTCATCAGTTTTATAGCTTTTGCGAGTGGTTTAGAACCAGGGATTGCGAGTTCCTGGAGCATGTTCAGAACCGACGATGTCCATACTGCCGCTTGCTCCAAGTCACACGCGGCGTGGATTTTGGGTGCCATTTTGATTTTATTTCCGAGCTACCTTGCGTATGTGTCCGACATTCCCCTATCCGCCAGCTGAGGACGCGCCAGATTGGGGTTGAAGAACCCCACACCACTTTATTATTCTGTTACTTGTTTATTTTGTTATGAAAAATACATTAGTTTTACGTTTTTACTTATTATTCTTATGTTCGATTGCATTTCTCCTACTTTTCAGAAAATGGCATCTAAGAGAAAGTACCACAGCACATTAAATTCGTATTTACTTCGATGGAAAGTAATGGAGAAATAAAACCACAGTGCGTTGTACACTGAAGCACCAAAGAAACTGGTATAGGCATGCATATTCAAATACAGAGATATGCAAACGGCAGAACACGGCGCTGCGGTCAGCAACACCTATATAAGAGGTGGAGAAGGATACTGGTGTTTAACGTCCCGTCGACAACGAGGTCATTAGAGACGGATTAGGGAAGGATGGGGAAGGAAGGCGGCCTTTCAAAGGAACCATCCCGGCATTTGCCAGGAGTGATCTAGGGAAATCACGGAAAATCTAAATCAGGATGGTCGGACGCGGGATCAAACCGTCGTCCTCCCAAATGCGAATCCAGTGTGCTAACCACTGCGCCTCCTCGCTCGGTACCTATATAAGACAACAAGTGTCTAGCGCAGTTGTTACACCGGTTACTGCTGCTACAACGGCAGGTTATCAAGATTTAAGTGAGTTTGGACGCTGCAGCCAGAAAAGGCCTGCAAGAACGGGCCCAACGACGACTGAAGAGAATCGTTCAACGTGACAGAAGTGCAACCCTTCCGCAAATTGTTGCAGATTTCGACGCTGGGCCATCAACAAGTGTCAACGTGCGAACCATTAAACGAAACATCATTGATACGGGCTTTCGGAGCCGAAGGCCCACTCGCATATCCTTGATAACTGCACGACACAAAGCTTTACGCCTCGCCTGGGCCTGTCAACATCGACACTGGGCTGTTGATGACTGGAAACATGTTGGCTGGTCGGACGAGCCTCGTTTCAAATTGTATCGATGGATGGACGTATACGGGTACGGAGACAACCTCATGAATCCATGGACCCTGCATGTCAGCAGAGGACTGTTCAAGCTGGTGGAGGCTGCGTAATGGTATGGGGCGTCTGCAGTTGGAATGATATGGCCCCTGATACGTCTAGATACAAATCTGACAGTCGACACGTATGCAAGCATCCTGTCTGATCACCTGCATAAAAAAAAAAGGTTCAAATGCCTCTGAGCACTATGGGACTCAACTGCTGTGGTCATCAGTCCCCTAGAACTTAGAACTACTTAAACCTAACTAACATAAGGACATCACACACATCCATGCCCGAGGCAGGATTCGAACCTGCGGCCGTAGCAGTCGCACGGTTCCGGACTGCGCGTCTAGAACCGCGAGACCACCGCAGCTGGCGATCACCTGCATCCATTCGTTCGTGTCCATTAAGCATTCCGACGGACTTTGGCAATTCCAGCAGGACAATGCGACATCCCACACGTCAAGAATTGTTACAGAATGACTCCAGGAACACTCTTCTGAGTTTAAACACTTCCACTGTACAGCAAACTCCCCAGACATGGACATTAGTGCACATGTCTGGGATGTTTTGCAACGTTCTGTCGAGAAGAGATCTCCACCCCGTCGTACTCTTACGGATTTATGGACAGCCCTGTAGGATTCATGGTGTCAATTCCCCTGAGCACTACTTCATACATTAGTCGAGTACACGCCACTTCTACATGCTAGCGGGGGCCCTACACGAGATTAGGCAGCAGTATCTGTTTCTTTGCCTCTTCAGCATATGTGCAACCATTCTCGAGAACGTTTCCTTGAAGCCAGCGAAAATAAAACGCCACTTATAAACTATTCATCCTAATTTCTCTGATCGACAACCTGAATTTTTTGAAGCAAAATAAGAGAATCTGAAAAAAACTGCTGAAACGCGGGCCTTCTCGTAGAAGATTTGCGTCGTCAGAGAAAACATTACTAGCATCTTCTGAGACATCAAAATTGGTAGCATAATCAAAAAATCTTCACACAACAGGACAAATACTAGTGAAACATTGTTTGATCGAAGCTGTCGAAGAACTTTGGAAATACCTCTGTCGAAAAACACGATCACAGCTTGTTTTAAGTGGCCACGCTTAGTTTTTCAGTATTTGTTCGCTTTTTAGATGACGACAACATAATCATAGAAGAGTTATTGATTTCACGCAGACTGGAAACGACGTCAAAAGGTAATGACAAAATGGCTCTAAGCACTATGGAACTTAACATCTGAGGTCACCAGTCCCCTAGACATAGAGCTATTTAAACCTGACTAACCTAAGGACATCACACACATCCAGGTCCGAGGCAGGATTCGAAACTGCGACCGTAGCAGCCGCGTGGTTCCGGACTGCAGTAAATGATGATATGCGTATGGCTTTCAGCAGAAATATTAGCTGCAGAATTACCGAACTTGTACGGTAGATGCAAGCTCAAAAATCACACGAATGCTGACCAAATTCAGTTTTGCACTAAAAATGTTGGGCTTTCTATTATTATATTACTTTTGACGAGAACAAATATTTTAAACGTTTCGGTTAAAGATTATTTTTAGGTTGACACTGCTTATTTTCCTTGAACCTCGTGGTCCCTGCTAACAACAAAAATCCAAAATAGTCCCTGGTAAAAAAAAATAAAGGTTCGGCATCACCGATATATAATCACTATGTTTCCAACTTTTCTGGCACATTTCGTTCTGTATGAAACACCTACTTCTTTGTGTGGTGTAAGACAAATACCACGCGTGTTGTTGCATGAGAGTGAGTCAATGCAGGTTTGTGGCCTCGAGGAAGTGCCGACTACCGTAAACACTTCTCACGGCTGGAACGCAGGTTTTTCGGGCGAAGCTTGTTGCTGTCGTTCTTGTACAGTCTGTTGCATCGTGTGGCGTTAGAAGAACTCTAGCATTTGAACAGCATTAGCCCAGCTTTGCTATCGTATGACTGATGGGGACGACAGGGTCTGCAGTGGCAACGTAACACTAACAGCTGCACTTTATTACGAAATTCGCTTTATGGCATTACTAATTTCGCAGCAAACACAATTATTATTATTAGGAATTAAAGTACCGATAAACCGAGACATCTCCCCTGTTACTTGATTTATTACTAGTTTCGCTCGTCAAACGCCATAATCGCCAGATTTGTGGTAGGAAATTACAGTGTACCTCATTTTGGCTGCCATAGTTACGACGGGGCGAGTATGAACAATGAAACAACCAAATAATCCTAAAAAACGAAGGTCTGGAAACAAAGGATTCTGCAGATTCGTTGTACGCACAAGCGGAGTCACACCAATGTTACTACACTGTTAATGTCTAAGGCCATTATTGTTTGGAAGCACCGCAAATGAAGTGTGAATTGCAAAGAGCTTTATCATCATTCCAGGTATCTACATACTGCCAAACAGCGTTTCGACGGCTAGTGAATCGGTCGTGACTCGCCAATACCAGATCCCCTGACTTGAAGCCGTCGCATTTTTTATGTGGGGACATTTAAAAGCTTTCGTATATTCCAGTCCCGTTTATAGTGTCGATGGCCTCCGGGAACGCATTGTGGGTGGTTATCAATACAATCAGAACACAATGGGGATTTTTGAATGTGTACGGGCATCGATTAGGGAAAATGCTGAAACCTGCCTTCATACGAACGGCTGTCATATGGAGCAACTGTAATACGACTGTCCTCCGGCGCATATCTGCAGTTTGGACCCTCAGGGACTCTTTTATAAGTTCTTCATAAACTCGGTCGTAACACATCCTATAGGGGAAACCACTGGATTCCAGACGTATGTTTATCAGGATAACTGTCTAATTATCCTCGTCCCTTGTGTTTGTACCTATAACAGCCAAACATCCTCCATAACAACAGTGTCCGATGAAGATAACCACAAAAACTCAGCTTATAGCATGGTAAATTACCCTCATTGCCATGTTAGCAAAGAATTAAGTGGTTAATGTAGCACTCGACACCATTGTCAACACAAAGTGGTGTGAGGTGGATCTACAATGTTTACTGCAAGCCCTTGGCTGGGTGAATGATCAAAAGCACAACAGAAAAGTTATGTCGTCTCATTGGTAGAGCCACAGCAATATGTAGAAACCTGGAAGTTATTCACGTCATACGATGCACGTTCATTCCGGACCAAAAACAAGGAATGTAAATAAACAAACTACCACATTTATCAAAACTGGCTCCCGTCATGTGGGCAACTGCCACCTTTGTTCTCACGGACACACCTCTTGCTATACGAATGAGATATACGAATCAGGTGATTGCATTGCGCAAGCTAAAAACCAATAATTAAATGAGAATAAAATACTTAAGGTTGAATAACAAGTACACTGTTTTTGTTCTACTGATTTTTTTTATATTTCAAACTAGTTTTCGGCTTATTGGACCGTCTTCAGGAAACTACTGGCAAGCGTCTGAAAGGTACACTAGCTCTTAGGTAACCAAACATTATAAGCAAAGATACAGTCCACTTGCATGAAGTGTTGTTGGTCAACTTATTTCTTAACGCTGAAGTTACACTTTACACAATGGACGATATTAAGCACGATAAATAATTAAACTACACAATATCACAGCTTAAATGGTTATAACGCTTAAGTTTGCGAAGTCTTGACATTGGCTGATCACTGCTAAAGCACTTATCATTTATGTTGAACAACAAACATCTTCTTTAACAATGTAAATTAAACTTTAGGCAATGGGCAATAATTATTGTACACGATGTTCCCCAGTGCCTAAAGTTTGATTTACAGTGTTAAAAAACACTTAAATGAAGAATGCTCAGTGTAACATTTTTCTCAGTCAACGTCAGATCCTCACAAACTTAAGCATTATAAAAATTGACCGCCCCCGGTAGCTGAGCCGGCACGGTAGCTCAGCGTGTTCGGTCAGAGGGTTATCAGCCCTTTGTAATTAAAAAAAACTGAGCTAATCGATCAACAACGAACTTAAACGGATGTCTTACGACGTCCGCCCCTAGCATATGCAACGAACATAAGCGAACAAAATGAGATTGAAAAAAAAAAAAAAAAGTGGTTAGCGCGACGGACTGTCAATCCTAAGAGCCCGGGCTCGATTCCCGACTGGGTTGGAGATTTTCTCCGCTCAGGGACTGGGTGTTGTCTTAATCATCATCATTTCATCCCCATCGACGCGCAAGTCGCCGAGGTGGCGTTAAATCGAAAGACTTGCACCAGGCAAGCAGGGTACCCGACGGAAAGTCCTCGTCACACACCATCATTATTATAATAAATATTTAACCTGTAATATTGCGTAGTTTAATTATTTGTTCAGTTTGATATTGTCCATTGTATGAAGAGTAATTTCAACGTTAAGAAACAAATTTGATGCACAACACTCTATGCAGGTGGATTGTATCTTTGCGTATAACGTTTGGTTATCTAAGAACCAGTATCCCTTTCAGACAATAGTCTGTTGCTTCCTGAAGATCGCCCAGTAAGGCGAAAACTGTTTTGAGGTAAACAAGAACCAGTAGGACACAGAGCACTTGTTATTCAGCCTCAAATGTTGAATTGTTCTACCAAGAAGTAACGGAAGAATCCATTAATTAGAATAAAATATCTTGCACCTGGAAACTTAGCCAGTGGAATATGCCTGACTACCAGGAGCATTCGCTGTCATGTCAGTCGTCAGTACTATTGTGAACTGAAATATCCTTTAGGAGTTTAGGCTGAAAAAGGGCATAACTGTTTATCAGGGTGCCAGCCGTGCCAACTTTTGATTCTGACAGTAACAAATGCGTTCGCTTGTTCATAGCGTTTTGAGGAGCGCGACACAGCTTTTACAAGCTACCGAAAAGAATAGTTTGTAGCTATTATTACATCAGCAACTAAGGAACTTTCCCGCTTTAGCGACATAATCCTCAAGTTGAAACGTCTGAATTAACAGAATCACGAGCTGGAAAAATATTGCACACCTTAATGCACATTAAGAGACCATTGGAGTTTCTGCTCGTTAAGCGTGGCGTTTTCAGTTCCGGGATACGGAAGAAATCGAAGAGGTGATCTTTATTGATAGTAGATGGATTTATTTTGATGTGCTTCCAGATTGATGTCCGTCAAGCGCAGTCAAAAACAAGTCGAGGCGATTGTAATGGCCTCGTTCCACCACCCTAATCTTTCATATTTAAGGAGGACAATTGTCACAGCATAGTAGAGAAACCAATTGTTTTTACAAAATGTCATCAGAAAATTGAAAACAGAGGAATCAAAAAATATGTAGATCACGTTGCAGAATATACCCTGCGAAACACAGAGGAATGCTAAATTCACATGAGCTTTTCTTTTGACGTAGTCTCATTTTCGATCAACATGCCTTTTTGTTGTTTTTGCAGTGAGTGAATTCCACCCAAAGAGCCATTTGGGAATGTCTAAAAGATACTGCTCTTCACCGGACTGCAACACTTTTCATAGCGACACGTTTACTTACACAGGATATGCGGACATTAGGAGGGTGCTGAACCTGGTGAATAGAATGGAGGTTCCAACCTCCGGGGTTGTTTAGACTATGATGCAGAAATTTCGCTGAGAAGCCCTTACTTATCATCTCTAGTCCCGATCTCTCCCCCGGGCAATTTCCTCATTTTCGGAGCCCCGAAGAATGATATCCGTGGCCGTCAATTTGCTTCAGACGAAGAGGTGCACTCCTTGATACAATCTTAGTTCCATAGGCAACAGCAAACATTTTTCCATGAAGGCGTTGACAGTCTTGTCTCGTAGTGGAATAAATGTATTAACAATTATGCCAGTCCGCAGCGAGTCGTCTAGTTGTTAGCGTTGACGCGTGAGAACACGGGGTGCTGGGTTCGATTCTCGGCCGGGTCGGGGATTTTCTCTGCATGGGGAGTAGGTGCTTCTGTTGACTTGTCATTTCACGATCCTTTAGGAAAACGGCGAGACGGGAAAGTGAGAAGATTGGGAATTTGCATGGGCGCTGATGACCACGCCGCTAAGGGACACGCAACCCACAGTCATCATCATGTTATTGCGATTACTTTTGGAATAGCAAACAATTTACTTACTTTGACACACAAACCAATTTCACTAAATAAGTTTGTAAACTTACCTCTTCATAAACTTGGGCAATATAGATTTTCATTATTGTTGATTAATCAGTGACCTTTTTTCGGAATAATTTTTCAGGAATGTTCGAAATTCTGCATTAATTAACTTATTTAAAGGGATTTTGCTGAAACTAGTGCTTTGTATATGTCCTTCTTAAAAACTATCGTTGCTGTTATTTCCACTTCTGTTAGAAGAAAATGCTGCTGGTTAGGTGGTTTGGGTTTGGGAGACATTTTTATTAACAGAATTTGTATGAGCAACTGTTTGGAAATGTGTAACCCGAAGTTTTTTTGACGTAGGTCACCTATGAAAACGGTATAAAAATAATGTTTGTTTAGTTTAGTTCAATAAAAACGACAATCCCTAACTCGAAAACGGATTGATTTTTAAAAATATTCTGAAAATACAAAAATAAAACATACGTGTTTTTTACACACTTGGCACATTACTATATTTTCATCTGTTGGTAGAGTAGGATTTCGATCAATCCACTCTTAAAGCAAACAAGCCTTCCTGGTCTTTTCCTTCGTCGTTGTAATACTGTCTTCCTCCTGCTCACATTTCAGAAATTACGAGTAACAGCACATAGTTACAAATATAAAAGTTAACTGAAAATGGAATTTAAAAAAAAATGGTTCAAATGGCTCTGAGCACTATGGGACTTAACATCTGTGGTCATCAGTCCCCTAGAACGTAGAACTACTTAAACCTAACTAACCTAAGGACATAACACAACACCCAGCCATCACGAGGCAGAGAAAATCCCTGACCCCGCCGGGAATCGAACCCGGGAACCCGGGTGTGGGAAGCGAGAATGCTACTGCACGACCACGAGATGCGGGTTGGAACTTTTTAATTCTTGGAAATGTTACCGTTGCGGCAGACGGCTTCTATTTATAACTTGTACAAACCCTATAGTGTTTTATAATAAGTTCCTTGCACTGCGGTGACTACAGCTGTTATGAAATACATCACATGTATGTGCAAATGCGAATATGGAATGGAATGGAAAGAAGACAACTAAAATTCGTGCACGAATTTGGCTATCCATGCACGACTCACGGCCAAACCCAAACTTCCATATACTGGCAATCATGCGTCTATGACCCGTAGACTTGGCGGGAACGCGTTGTATTCGAAGATGCTGTTTCGGAATTTCGTAACATGATCCATATGAAATGTCACGTTCTTCTTCAATCTCACGTAAATGTTACATTCTTCTGGAGTGTCTTTGACAGTTAGTCTTCGATTGGCACACCATTTCGTTGGCGTTCCTGACATCAGCGTCGGTAGACGTTGAAGGGCGTCCTGGACGTGGGTCATCTTTATCTTTCGTCCGGCCATTTTTAAACAGTGCGAACCACTCATAACACCGAGCACGGGCGAAGCACTCATCACTGTGAGTTTCCTGCATCATTTGGTGTGTCTCTGCCAAGATTTTCTTGCGTTTCAAGCAAAACTTAACGCAGACGCGTTGCTCCTCTAACTCTTCCATTTCGAAATTTGCAAACCTTGCGACACAACGTTCTACACAATACAGCACTGAACAATAACTAAGCGACGTACAACACTGAAACTTCCGGCATTTACACATTAAACACAGGCCTATACAGGGATGCTAACCGCCTTTCGCTCCAACACACCATTGGCGCAAAATTACGAATGTTCCGGAATTTTTCAGACAGACCTCGTATGTATATTCCCGTAGAGCGGAGACATTTTACTTGAAATGCGCTTGCCCAGTGTCGGCGTGTCAATAATATATTGCCGTGCCTGTGTTGTTACGACGCAAAGTTCCTTTAGACATGCATGTAACTCCATAGGAACAGCCGCCGCGGCGACTACAGCAGTTATGAAATACATTGTGTTCACAAATGCGAATATGGACAACCGCCAGCTGTAGAACGGAATGACGACAATGAAAATTTTGTTGCACCCATATTACCCGCTTATCGCAGCGGTCGCCTTATCATTTGGGTATCCGTGTAGAACTCACGGCCACATCCAAACTTCAACATGTCGTCAATCATGCGTCTAAAACCTGCGCTCGTACATCCCTTACGTACATTCCCGAACAGGTGAGCCATTTTACTTGAATGCCGCTTGCTTCGTGATGGTGGATAAATACGGCGATTCATTGCCTGTGTTGCTCTGAATTACGCTGCAAAGTTTCTTTAGAAATGCAAGGATGTACAACGGAACAGGCACTGCAGCGTCTACAGCCGCTATGAAATACATTAAATGTATCCGCAATTGCTAATATTGACAACCATCAGCTGTAGAATGGAATGACGACAATTAAAATTTATGGCGGACCTGGACTCAGACCCCGATATCCCGTTTCCGGGTACGCTCGCCTTACCAATTTTTTTTTTAATGAGAATCATTATTCTTCCATGGAACAGCATTTACTGATGTGCAGAACAAAGGTAATTTCTGGGTGCGTCTATATTATCTATAAAATGTAAAAAGAATAACGGAAAACTCCTTTATTTAACATAGGGAGCAGGAAAAAAATTAGATTATCCTGGTGTGCGGAAAGAAACGACAAGCCCTCGTTTCAAAGACACTGGTTGCAGACATGCCTTCGGAGCCTTTGATGGGCATGACATTCTAGCTTCAACTGTCAACCCCACTCATCGGAGTGGTTCCAGCTGCCAAGCAGGTTGAAAAAAATGCTCCCTAAACAGTTAATAAAAGTGGACTGATATTTAATATGTCGTGTCATTACGTCGTGTCGTGTTAGAAAAAACGTTCAAAAACAGATCACGTTCTTGGGACCATTTGTGAGAAGATAAACGACGGCCATACACTTTATCCTGGTGACAATCATGCGCTTTTGCTCCCGGAGATAAAGAGCCCGTAACTGCTGGAAAAAGAACCATACGTCCGTCGCCGCGCCGCAGAGCAGACGGTTTTCGTCTGTCTCGCCCTCATTACACCTCGGGCAGAGGGGACTGCCAGTGCGATGGCATGGAGTTTGTGTCGCGTCGGGTATTTACCGGTAACGACGATGTACCAGGTGGCGTTCGTTTTTTGGTGCAGTGTGGTTGATGAACTGCGCGCCAACTCCTGGTTACCTATCCTGTGGGTGGCATTTTTCGACATCATTCCTGGGGTGAGTCCGTATTGAAAGGTGATAAATATCTGGCATAGTGGGACCCCTAGTGCGAGGAAAGTCTTGTTGGACGTAACTGTAAACCAGAAGGAAATGTTTGATAAGTGGTAGTACAGGTGTAATTTGGGCCAGGGCGATCAGCGGTGGACATGAAATAGGTGCGAGTTCGTCGACCAAAAGTCCAGTGTTACTGTTGAGGCTGTGATTTCATAACATCAAGATAGAATGTACGTGAAGAATTGTACTGCACGCATGGATATTGACCATGGCGAAAGACCCTCTTCATTTGTGGAGTGTGAGGGTGTCATACTTGGCCTTGAATTACGTGACCAATACTGATAAAATAACCGAAGACCGGTTGGATCTGACGCGCCATTACTGTAGAGACAAGTTTGTGCAATGTGTGTTATGCAGGATTCATATAAACGTTAATACAGTGCACTTTTTTCAACATGTCGTTTGTTCGCGATAACTGACTTCGAACGCCAGTTCTGATGTTCTTAAGTTGACGCCGGAAGTAGACGGATATTTAGAGTGAAAACTATTCCTAGACAGCGAGCGTACAGTCTCCATCACCTTGAACGGAGTTACACTTTAAACAAGGAATCCACTTCCATTGCTGATCGCGCTGGATTTGGCTACGTTCATATGGCTGCCCGCATCGTTCCCATATTGTTCGATCTACCGGGTTGTGTCCTGAACCTCCTCTTTGGTACCTGCGATAAAAACGAGGTCGTTTGCATACAGGCGGCATCTGAATGTGCGTCATCGAAGGGTGATCCCTGATGAACGTCACTGCAGACCGCAGAGAAGCGGTTGTAGTGCAATGACGTGCATGATCGTTGAAGGGGGCGACCCTGTCGCACTGTTCGTGCGACCAATATTGGTTTTGTTATCTGTCTATTGACCATCACCCTCGACGAAGCGTTACGAAGTAGGCGCATGATTAAATGGACGAAGGCAGATGGAAAACCATCTGTAGCGTCACCTTCGCGAGGAAGCTGTGTTTCACGCGAAATCGAAGGAAATCATGGCTCTCTGCAGTCGAAAGACTATTGCAATGGCGATGGCGTCTTTATAATCACGTAGCGTTGATTGTATGTTAGTATCTGCGCCCAAGAACGTCTGTACAGACGACATCGCCTGAGACGCATGGCCAGTAGGCACGTAAAAATCTTAAAACCTGTAATGAGTAAGGTGATCGGCCGATAGCTGTCAGGTCGCGTTCCTTCAGAGGGTTTGGTTATCGGAATAATTCGGCCTTCCAGAAATTCCAGTGCTGGTGGCGTCGCAGGGGACAGTAGTTCCTGCTATATTTCCTTCCATCGCGCCAACATTGAGTCCTCGAAGGTCCTATGAAATTCTAACGGCAGGCCATTTGGTCCTGGCTATCGGTTGAGAGCCACCTTGCCGAGCGCATCAGTGATGTCTTCAGTGCAGAAGTTTGTTAAACGAGAGTCCGCCCCCTGACCATCAAGGGAACGGTGGACCGTCACCTGCCCAACGTTAGGGTCTCCTTCACGATAGAAGTGACGATAGTGATCTTCGAAGGCTGTTGCGATGTCTGCCTGTGATACCAACAGTCGGCTGTCACGCAAAACTAAAGACTGGATCAGCACTTGTCGACGGCGTATGAGATCTGCGATTGCATGATCCATTGAGGGCGTTTCTCCGGTGATGCTGTCTTGGAGTCAGGCTCGGACAACTACACTTTCCAAGTGGCGCCGAGTAAGGGCCAATATCGTGGCCTTTACACGCTGAACCTCGACATGACGTTCCGGGGAGGGCAGGTGCTCCGTGAAGTCCTGGAGGATCATGTAGTAAACTTCTGTCGTGTCTCGCACCACTACATTCGTTCCTAGTAAATTTTGGAATTTTGTGGTAAGGTCTTATGGGACCAAACTGCGGACGTCTCGCTCCCTAAGCCTAGAAATTACTTAATCTAACGTAAACTAACTTACGCTATAGACAACACACACACACACACACACACACAAACCTCCATGACCGAGGGAGGACTCGAACCTCCGATGTGGGGAGCAGCACGGACAAGGCGCCTCAGACCACGCAGCTATCCCGCGCGGCTTCATTCCTAGTCATACTGGACCAGCACACGGCGTAGGGCTGGCTTTACACTTTGCACCAACCACAGAAGTATCGACGAATACTGTGTGATGCGTCTTCCGCAGGATTTCCATGTTGTCGTGACCATTCGTGGACATTCCGATTCCATAAAGGTCTGAGCACTATGGGACTTAGCTTCCGAGCTCATCAGTCCCCTAGAATTTAGAACTACTTACCTAACTAACCTGAGGACATCACATACATCCATGCCCGAGGCAGAATTCGAACCTGCGATCGTAGCGGTCGCGCGGTTCCAGACTGTAGCGCCTAGAACCACTCGGTCACTCCGGCCGAGCCGATTCCGTAAGGAGACCCCGACGGCGCCATATCGTTTATCGTCGGATGTTGATCGTAGACACATAGTCGGAGACGGTCGAAGGCTTAATCCAACACGATAACCATTGGAAGTGGATTACCTGTTGAAAGCGTAACTTCGTTCAGGGTGATGAAGACTATACGCTGTCTAGGAATCTAAGAATCGTTTTTACTCTAGATATCCGTCGTACCACGGCGGTCTACTTTCGGTGTCTGCTTCAGAACCTCAGAACTGGCGTTCGAAGTCAGTTATTGCGAGCAAACGACGTGTTAAAAAAAGTGCAGTGTATTAACATTTATACGACATCCCGCATAACACACATCGCACAAACCTGTGTCTACAATAATGGTACATTATTTTGTCGGTACTGGTGACGTAATTCAAGGCCAAGTATGACATCCTCCCACTCCGCAAGTGAAGAGGGGATTTCGCCCTGGTCAATATCCATGTGGGCAGTTCAGTCTACGTGTACATAATATCTTGAAGTTATGGAATCACAGCCTCAGCAGTAACATTGGAATTTTGGTCGATGAACTAGTACCAAGTTCATGTCATACGTTGATCGCCCTGGCCCAAACTGCACCAGTGCTGTCACCTATCAAACATTTCCTTCTGGTATAGAGTTATGTCCATCAAGACTTGTCTCGCACTAGAGCTCCCACTACGAAAGATATTTATTACCCTTCAATGCGGACACACCCCAGGAATAGTGTCGAAAAATGTCATCCACACGATAGGTAGCCAGCAGATGGCGCGCAGTTTATCTACCACACTGCACCAAGGAAACGAGCCCCACTTGGTACATCGTCTTTACCGATAAATACCCGACGCGACACAAAGTCCATGCCGTCGCCCTTACAACCTCGCTCTGCCTGAGATGCAATGAGGACGACACAGACGAAAACCGCCTCCGCTGCGGCGCGGCGACGGACATATGGTTTGTTCTCCAGCAGATACTGGCCCTCTATTTCCGGGCCCAAACGCACATGATCGTCCCCAGTATCCGCCTGTATCCCGACGAGAAGTATTTTCCACCATCAAAGATGCATGCTGTCACCAGGATAAAGGATATGGCCGTCCTTTATCTTTTCAGAAACGGACCCAAGAACGTGATCGATTTTTGGACATTTTTGCTAACGCGACACCACATAATGAGACGACACGTTAAACAGTAGTCCACTTTTGCTAACTATCTAGCACCCATTTTTTCCAACCTGCTCTGCAGCTAGAACCACTCCGGTGAGCGAGGTTGACAGTTGAAGCTAGAATCTCATGACCATCAAAGGCTCCGCATTCCCTTTCTGAAGGCATGCCCCCAATTGGTGTAGGCCTATTCAAAACGAGCGTTCGCCGATTGGTCTTCACACACCATATGCATGTTCTAGTTAAGTTTTTTCCCGTTTCCTATGCTGAATAAAGAAGTGTTCTGTTATTCTTTTTACAGTGTATGATTAAAAAAGATACAAAGAAAATTTTTTCCTTAGTTACTCGCATTGTTTAATTTAGAAATTGACTAGAGTCAATCGACAAAAGTTAGTTCTATTGTAAGTGCTGCTTCATGCAAGAACTAAAAAAAAAAAAAGAAGGGTAAGGCGACCGTTCGCGATAAGCGGGAATTTCGGCTCCGAGTCCCGGTCCTTCACAAATTTTCAGTGTCGTCATTCCATTCCACAGTTGACGGTCGTCCGTACTCACAATCACGAATGCATTTAATGTAAAACCATGTTTAGCGCTTTCTCGATATTTTCGTTTCTGTTTGCAGTCCTGCAGTCCTGAGACATCCTTCACATAGACCACCTTCATAAGAATTACAACCATGTCTGAATTTGGCTATCCATATACTATAGGCGAGACGCGTTAGAATTTCACTTACTGCTGGTAGCGTTATGCCAGCTTTAAACTTTGAAGCACTAAAAGGCTACAGGCGAAAACAGGAGCCGTTTACAGAGCTGTGAGGCGTTGCCTTTGGACGTTTACGACGTCAGTTGCATTACTGGCTGACGTCAGGCCGCGAAGCTGCAGCTTCCAGGCCACTGCAACTGCCAGGGGTCAACTTATGCCGACTCAACTGTAACTTCAAACCAGCAACACATTTCGATGAAATTCTTTTGTTAATAAACCGTAAGGCTCGCATTAATCCGAAGGTAGGTTTCAATACCACAGGCACGGTCCTGTTGGAGTTCGTATGCCGATGCCTTCCTGCTACCTTTGAACTGACTCACCCAGCCAGTTACTTTGGGTGATACAATTTAACGTGGATTCCGAATTACGGAGTAACTAGGCATCTTCACGTTAACAATCACTGCCAGAGGTGAAAAGAAGTGGAAAGTGAATGGTAAGAGTGTAGGACCTATTTGGGGGTCTCGACAGCTCTGTGTTGAAATGCCAATCTTCAAGACAAATGGACATGTATGGGTTCGATCCTTGGTCAGTCCAAGGATTTTAATCTGTTACTTATTTCTGCCTTCATCTTTGACAATATTTGTTAATATTAAAAATGGCGAGTGCGTTCTGGTTCAGAGTCTAAGTTAAACTGTACGTCCCTCCCTAATTGGTTTGGTAATCTAATTCAGAGGAAAGGCAGCTGCATTCATCTCCCATAGGACCATTCGTAGTAAAGCACTGAGGTGCTCAAACCAGTCTTAAGGCTGATGGTAGCTTTATCTTAATAAGCAAAACTAGGATGCTCCTCTTGAACGAAACATACACAACAGGACTACTCTAACCAATCCATGTAAGCCAAACTATTTTGCAGATAATTATTTCGTACTGAATGCCAACATAACAACAACAAAATTTCATTGAAACCAACACCATTTCCGTACCAGGTCGAGAAATATTCTTCACGCTTTAGTAATGCACATCGCTCATTACGAGTGGTCGTGCTCGTGGCTTCCTCACACATCTCTCTATAACTGTCCAGCAGTGGAACATTCAAACCTACACACAAAATGCGTAAAAAAAAAAAAAAAAAAAAAAAAAGTTGGCCCAAGTATGTGGTACGTATCTAGAGGCGAGAGCACATGACCATATTTAGGGTAATTAATCCATCGAATGGGGACTTCAGCGTCAGGTATCACCTCTGTGCAACTTGCAAAGTATAGTCTATGGCCGGCCGCGGTGGCCGAGCGGGTCTCGGCGTTACAGTCTGGAACCGCGCGACCGCTACGGTCGCAGGTTCGAATCCTGACTCGGGCATGGATGTGTGTGATGTCCTTAGGTTAGTTAAGTTTAAGTAGTTCTAAGTTCCAGGGGACTGATGACCTTAGTAGTTGAGTCCCATAGTGCTCAGAGCCATTTGAACCATTTGTAGTTTATGTGTCAGCGCGAAGCTTGACGCTGTCTCTCCGTTTCTTTCGGTTGTCATCGGTAACAACACAAACGCGAACGAGCTACATGAATGGTGAGCTGATTAATACATTGGAAGGTGTGATATTGAAGTGGCTACGATTTTGCGACTCAGTGCAATAAGAGCTGTGAAGACTGGTACACAGTATCCCTGAGATACTCGGTGCAATGACTACGTTTCAGTGACGACCGGCAACATGTGGGAAACCGCAGATGCTCTGCTGTTTGCCCTGTTTTAAGCCCTAAAGAGATTAGCGAATGAATTCACGATATATGGTGCAAAAGTACTTGCACCTGAGAGCAGTCTAACAGATGAAATGTGTTCGAGCGCTGTGGTTCCTCCTCTCCTCTTGTTCTCTTGAGTACAATTCAAGTAATTCGGTCCATGTACCAGGCCGACATACCAGTCCATTCCACCCACGACATGATCTTTATCTACGGCATACAGGGTGTTCCGAAACTATTCGTTGAAATAAATACAAGATATAGAGAAAAAACAAAGTATAGTTAGTTGTGGCACACCCAGGAGCAGATGAAGGGTCAGATCACAATTTTGTAGTGATGAAGCGTAGGCTGAAGTTTAAGAGATTAGTCAGGAAGAAGCAATACGCAAACAAGTAGGATACTGAAGTACTAAGGAATGACGAGATATGCTTGAAGTTCTCTAAGGCTATAGATATAGCAATAAAGAATAGTCCAGCAGGCAGTGCAGTTGACGAGGAATGGACATCTCTAAAAAGGACAATCACAGAATCTGGAAAGAAAAAAATAGGTACAAAGAAGGTAAATGTGAAGAAACCGTAGGTAACAGCAGAAATACTTCAGCTGATCGATGAAAGAAGGAAGTACAAAAATGTTCAGATAAATTCAGGAGTACAGAAATACAAGTCGCTGAGGAATGAAATGTATAGGAAGTGCAGGGAAGCTACGACAAAATGGCTGCATAAAAATGGGAAGAAATCTAAAAATAAATGATAGTCGGAAGGACTGACTCAGCATACAGGAAAGTCAAAACAACGTTCGGAGAAATTAAAAGTAAGGGTGGTAATATTAAGAGTGCAACCGGAATTCCCTTTTGTTAAATCAGAGGAGAGAGTGGATAGGTGGAAAGAGTACACTGGAGGCCCCCATGAGGGGGAACATTAGTCTGATGTGATGGAAGAAGAAACAAGAGTAAATTTAGAAGAGATAGGGGATCCAGTATTAGAATCAGCATTTAAGGGAGCTTTGGTGGACTTAAGATCAAATAATACAGAAGAGGTAGATAACATTCCGTCAGAATTTCTAAAATCATTAGGGGAAGTGGCAACAAAACGCCTATTCACCTTGGTGTGAAGAATATAGGAGTCTAGCAATATACCACCAGCTGACTTTTGGAAAAATATCATCCACACAATTCCAAACACTGGAAGAGCTGACAAGTGCGAGAGTTATCGCAAAGTCAGCTTAAGAGCTCATGCATCCAAGTAACTGACAAGAATAATATACAGAAGAATGGAAAAGAAAATTGAGGATGTGGTAGATGATCAGTTTGGCTTTAGGAACGGTAAAGGCACGAGAGAGGCAATTCTGATGTTGCGGTTGATAATGGAGCAAGACCAAAGAAAAATCAACACAGGTTCTTAGGATTTGTCAACTTGGAAAAAGCGTTCGACGATGTAATGTGGTGTAAGATGTTTGAAATTCTGCGAAAAATAGGGGTAAGTTATAGGGAGAGACGGATAATATAACGTACAAGAACCAAGAGGGAATAATAAAAGTGAACTACCAAGAAAGAAGTGCTCGGATTAAAAAGGGTGTAAGACAAGGATTTAGTCTTTCGCCCCTGATTTTCAGTCTGTACATCGAAGAAGCAATGATGGAAATAGAAGAAAGGTTCAGGAGTGGAATTAAAATTCAAGGCGAAATGTTATCAATGATACGATTCGCTGATGACATTGCTATCTTGAGTGAAAGTGAAGAAGAATTACATGATCTACTGAATGGAATTGACAGTAACGAGAACAGAATAGGGCGAGTAAATCGAAGTAAGACCAAAATAATGAGACCTAGCAGAAATGAGAACAGCGAGAAACTTAACACCAGGATTGATGGTCACGAGGTAAATGAAGTTAAGGAATTCTGCTACCTAGGCAGCAAAATAACCAATGACCGGCAGAGTAAGGAGTAAATAAACAGCAGACTAGCACTGGGAAAAAGGGTATACTTGGCTAAGAGAAGTCTGCTAATATTAAACATTGCCCTCAATTTGACTAAGAAATTTCTGAAAATGTATGTTTGGCCACAGCATCGTATGGTAGTGAAACATGGACTGTGGGAAAACCGGATCAGAGGAGAATCGAAGCATTTGAGATGTGGTGCTACATACAAATGTTGACAATTAGGTGGACTGATAAGGTAAGGAATGAGGAGGTTCTGTGCAGAGTCGTGGAGGAAGGGAATATGTGGAAAATATTGACAAGGAGAAGGGACAGGTTGACAGGTCATCTGTTAAGACATCAGGGACTGACTTCCTTGGTGGTATTGGGAATAGTATATTGAACCGGGGACCTAGAAAACGACGGAGAGGCTTCGTCCCCGCTGTAGCCATCAGTGGTTCACAACCCCAGAACAGGCTACAACAGTCCAGCCCCCCTCCTCCTCACCGCCACCCCACACTGAACCCAAGGTTACATATAGTGCGGTTAGGCCCCCAGTGGACCCCTGGACCCCCCTAGGAACGTCTCCTACCAGACGAGTGTAACCCTAAATGTTTGCTTGGTACAGTAACTATGGTGTAAGCGTACATGGAGACTGTGTTTGCGTTGCAATCGCCGACACAGTGTAACTGAGGCAGAATAAGGGGAACCAGCCCGCATTCGCCGAGGCAGATGGAAAACCGCCTTAAAAACTATCCACAGGCTGGCCAGCACACAGGACCTCGACAGCAATCCGCAGGGGGGGATTCGTGCCGGGGACCGGCACGCCTTCCTACTCGGGAAGCAGCGCGTTAGACCGCGCGGCTAGCCGAGTGGACTGATTTCGATGGTGCTACAGGGAGCTGTAAACGGCACAAACTGTAGAGGGATACAGAGACTGGAATACGTTCAGCAGGTAACTGGGGATGTGGGTTGCAACTGCTACTCTGAGCTGAATACGTCGGGAGGGGGGAGACATTCGTGGTAGACCCCACATCAAACCAGTCAGAAAACTGACGACTCAACAATAAAAAAAGAAAAAAAAACGGTGGGGGGCATGTGGTCCCCGACGGCACTGTAATGTCAGGGACGTTTTACACAGAAGGTAGTTGCTAATTACAGCGGCATTCACAGAAACTGCTAGAACGCAGTACAATTGGCGTGGGTGCACGCAGTACATCTTCGGATCATTGACTGTCCTGTCCGTTCGAAGATCCCTGGTTTGTCCACAACGGTATCAACATCGGCAACAATTCTAGCGATGATATCTTATTCGGTTTCCACAACCGTTTTATACACCAGCTGCTTCATATGTCCCCAGAGGAAGAAATCCATATACGTGAGGTCAAGCGACCTGGGTGGTCTGGCCACAGGGCCACCTCAACCGATCCACCGATTCCCAAAGGTGGCTCTCACATGATTTCTCCACTCACCATTGAAATGGGATGGCGCACCATCGCGCTGGAAATACATAATTTGTCGAACTGTCAGACGTACATTCTCCAGCGGTTCTGGCAACACGTGTTCCAAAAAGATGCAATATATCCGACCGTTGGGGCGGAACGGAAGAACGTGTGGTTCAATCAACGCATCACCGAGAAAACTGGCCCACACATTAACATCGAATCGCTGTTGATGAGAACAAGGTTGAGTACCTCGTGGATAAGTGCCCAAACATGCGAACTGTGGGTACTGAAACAGCCTTCACGAGTAAACAAAGTCTCGTCGGCGTGCAGGAATGCAGCCAGAGATTAGGGGTGCATGACAGTCGTTGTAGAAACCATTGTGCGAACTGCACGCATTGGGAAAAATCTTCTGTTTTATCTAGGAACCTGCATGCTCTGTTCGCTGGACAAACAATCAAACAACGCGTATTAATGAGTTTTATTTCAAAAAGACAATTACAGATACTTAACTTTGATAAATGTGTCGCAAGCAAAGGGCGACATACAAAATAATCAGCCTTCTTCAGAATAGACAAACTCAAGTCTGTGCTACATAGAGAGTACTAATGGTGTGTCAGCTAACGAAGTGACTAACGTTGAAGCTGCTATCGAAGTGGGCCGCACCAGTTGGGTGCGGCGCATATGTGTTCTTCACCTAGGGGCCGCTGCTGTTGCGGTGTCGTCTTGGAGGAAGGTCGGCCAACGTGGAATTGGATGACCTCTCCTCACAGCCGTCTCTTCCCTGGCATTCCGGACTGGCGTGCCGGGGCTGACTTTACGCCGTAACGTCTTCAGGTGCCCTGACTGCCACTTGCTTAAGATGGAAAGGATAAAGCTGTTGGTCATGTAATACATTTCACACAAGGCTATGTCTGACGCCAAGGATGTGTGCCATACGTCTTGTAGATGGAGTGTCTTCAACGTGTCGCAGAATCTCATCTTCTATTTCGGGGGTTCGCGCAGTTCGATTCCAGCCTGTACCATGCGTACTTGTATGGAAAGTTCCTGCTTCCAGTAACACACCATGCAGACGTCCGAATTTTTGGTTTTGTGGAGCCTGTCGGTTGGGAAAGTGCTGTTGGTAGTCTCTCACTGCAGCTCGTCCATTTCCATTCACAAATCGGTTTATCAGTTGGATACCAGCCGTTTAAGCGCACGTAAACCGCCCCATCTTCACTGTAGTTGTCACAAGGCGGTAATGATTGCGACTGAATCGATGTGTTTACGAGGAAGTCACCGTTGCTGTTACAGGGTGGTGATGCTACACAGCACAGTTTTGAATGTCAGTACACATTCCTTGTCAGCGACACCGTCACAACAGCTTATCTCAGTACCACTAACAAAATGTCCCATAACGTTGCAAGTTGACTTCAGAGAACACATGTTCTTGTCGAAGTGTATTTGTTTCGAAGTTCTCTACCTCCTCTGTTAATTTGAACAAATTGTTTCATAACACCCTATACAGGGCAGAAGGCGGTATTCTGCTAGCTACCAGGTTATCTGAAGATTTAGAGCAACGAAGGTGACGATTCAGCAGCCAAGAAATCCTGCATAGCACCTTCTGTGATACAGTGCTAAGTGCAGTATGTGGAGCTACAGCGTCATGCTTCATTCGGAGGAGGAGGAGGAGAAGTTACTGAAACCGAGGAGTGAGGGATAATAAACGGCAATTAGAGAGGCACGCAAGCAATACCTTCTTCTCTGCCTCGTGATGACTGGGTGTTGTGTGATGTCCTTAGGTTAGTTAGGTTTAAGTAGTTCTAAGTTCTAGGGGACTGATGACCATAGATGTTGAGTCCCATAGTGCTCAGAGCCATTTTTGAAACAATACCTTCACTGCGTTACAGCAATGGAAGTGTTACTAACGGCAGCGCCACTAACGTGGAGTTACTAAACATAGTTTACCAGAAGTCTTTCATTAAGGAAGATATAGTAAATAGTCCATATTTCGATCAAGAGCAGCTGCCAACGTAATTTGAAACTAATTACCCTCGATACACGAAGCGGCTTAAGTGACTTAACAGAGGCAAGTCTTGTAATCCATATTGTATTCTAATTAGATTCCTTTCGGAGCACACTGCTGAAATAGATCAATTTTTAGTAATTATGTATAATCGCTGACTCGATAAAAGAGCCGGCCGGTGTGGTAGAGCGGTTCTAGGCGCTTCAGTCTGGAACCGCGCGACCGCTACGGTCGCAGGATCCTGCCACGGGTGTGGATGTGTGTGATGTCCTTATGTCAGTTAGGTTTAAGTAGTTCTAAGTTCTAGAGGACTGATGACCTCAGATGTTACGTCCCATAGTGCTCAGAGCCATCTGAACCATTTTTTCGATAAAAGATCCGTATCAAAGAACTAGAATGTTGTACAGTTCTCCCTGTACACAAGAATGGAAGTAGAAGTATTCCGCTGAATTATAGATCCATATCTTTCACATCGACTTGTAGTACGATTTTTTTATCATATACTGTCTTCCATCTTCAAGAAATACCTCGAAGAAATCGATCTATTGACATATAACCAGAGCGGATCCAGAAACAATCGTTCTTGCGAAAGGCAGCTTGTTTCTTATTCAAACGATGTAACGCGTGCTATCTACAGGGGCTCTAAAGCTGATTCTGCGTTTCTAAATTTTAAGAATGCTTTTGACAACGTTCCTCGGAACCGGCTTATAATCAGACTGCGTGCTGCGGAGTTTTTCGTCTTAGCTGTGCGACTGGATTCGTGATTTCCTGTCAGAAAGTTCAATTTCGTGGTAATCGACCGGAAGTTATGTAGTGAAAATGAAGTTGTATCTGGTGTCCCCCCAGAGAGTGTTATAAGCCCTCTGGCGTTCCTAATCCACATAAACAATAAGACAATCTAAAGAGAATTCTTAGATTGTTTGTAGATGACACTGTCGTTTTCCGTCTAGAAAAGTCGTCATAAGATCGAAATAAACTAGAACATGATTTAGGAAAGATATCAGCATGGTGTAAAATATGGCATAAAAAGTGAGACGGCTTCCACACGATTATTACAAAAAATCGTTACATTTCAGTTGCACGAGGAATTACACAACCTGTCATTTCAACTAAACACCGACGGATTGAAATTACGGAACAATTTAAATTTGAGCCATCATACAGAAAATGTTGTGGGCAAGGCAAGCCAAAGTCGGCGTTTTATTGCCAGAACACGTAGATGATGCAATAAATATGCTAAAGGGACTGCCTACACAATACCTGTCTTCCCCCTCTGGAGTACTGCTGTTCGGTGTATGATCCTTACCAGAAAGTATTGCGGAGGACATCGACAAATTTCAAACATGGGCACCTCGTTTTGCACTAGATTAAAGAGCGTCGTGGATGTGATAAGCAAGCTTGGGTAGCACTCATTAAAAATGAAGGATTTTTTGAAGCGGGGAGATCTTTTCACAAATTACATTAATCAGCTTTCTCCTTCGAACGCCAAAACATTTTGTTTGTTTCACCTACATAAGGAGAAATGAACATAGTTATAAAAAAAGAGAAATCACAACTCGCATGGAAGGATTTCGGTGTTCATTTTCCTCAGATACTATTCGGGAGTTAGACGGTGGAGGAATAGTCTGAAGGTGGCTGTATGAACCTCTGCCAAAGACATGTGAAGTATGAACTTCGGAGTAGTGATGTAGAAGTATATGCAACCGACAACGACATAACCATCGAGACTCAAGTGCTCGTAAGAAGGCTTCAGACAGTCGCTGTTCTTTGATGCACGGTTTCTTTACCCGAATGTATTATGCTTGTGGATTGCGACCATCTGTTCACCACATTCTGGAGGAGTGCACCTAGTTTCGTACGAGAGAGTACGCTGTAATTTAGGTAGGACAACATACAAAGTGTCAAAGGCCCAGTACATTTTTGTTCGTCCTGACGGCTCTTATGAAGAATGTTAGGAAGGAATACTTGGTTTCGTGCTCATCAAACAGGTTTGAAGCAACCATTCCCCCATGAAACTTCCTGGCAGATTAAAACTGTGTGCCAGACCGAGACTTGTACTCAGGACCTTTGCCTTTCGCGGGCAAGTGCTCTACCATGTGAGCTACCCAAGCACGACTCACGACCCGTCCTCACAGCTGCAGTTCTGCCAGTACCTCGTCTCCTACTTTCCAAACCTCACAGAAACTCTTCTGCAAAAGAGACGAGGTACTGGCAGAATTGAAGCTGTGAGGACGGGTCGTGAGTCGTGCTTGGGTAGCTCAGATGGGCCGGCACCGTAGCTCAGCGTGTACGGTCAGAGGATTAGCTGCCCTCTGTAATAAAAAAAAACATCAAATAAAATAAAATAGAAAAAGAACTGAATTAGTAGACAACGATAAACTTGAACAAGCGCCATGGGGCGTCCGCCCCGAACAAATAGAACAAACAATGACGGCCAAAATGAGATTTTAAAAAAATATGGTAGAGCACTTGCCCGCGAAAGGCAAAGCTCCCGAGTTCGAGTCTCGGTCCGACACACTGTTTTAATCCGCCAGGAAGTTTCATATCAGAGCACAATCCGCTGCAGTGTGAAAATCTCATTCTGAAAGCATTTTGCCTCTTTTTTACGGTCTATGCATTTATTCGTTTTCTTAGCATTATCACAATTTTATATTGGTAGGTTTGATCTGCTATGACAGCCTAACTATAAAAATAAAAAAATGTCTTCGGTGGTTGCAAGGCATTTACTCCGTTATTTCTCACCAAGTGCTCTACCCCTATTCATTAGACCAAGCAGAAAGCATGATACATCGGCGTAGATGACCTATCGCCAGTCGACGCCATTTAAAATTCTATAATTTTTCTGCAG
This sequence comes from Schistocerca gregaria, assembly GCF_023897955.1. Classification (NCBI taxonomy): domain Eukaryota; kingdom Metazoa; phylum Arthropoda; class Insecta; order Orthoptera; family Acrididae; genus Schistocerca; species Schistocerca gregaria. Next base: position 754,594,459 of record NC_064921.1, read on the forward strand.
GGCTCGTTCGTTGAGTAGCAGCAGAGCCCATCTATTTCCTGGCAACTGCAACTTCGCAAAACAGGTCACTGATCTACAGTATCTGTTTTAAACAGTCTCCAGACAGCCCACAGGTTCATCGCAGTTTTCGACCAGGCCAGCCCTTGTTGCCTCACAACTCCTGCGTTTATATGGAGCGTATCTGGTTGCTCTGTCATTTCGCAGGTCCGCTACCAGAACCATTCATATTGCGCTATTCAGTAGCGCCGCATCCCTAGCCTCAAACACATGTCTTATTCTTTTTCCTTGAGAAAATGAATAAACGTCAAAAATAGAGCCTAAACATGAAAATGCTATTTCATATACGGTAAAATAATATCTAACAGTACTGTTCCATATCCCGTTTTAAAACTGTTTGGTGTCATCAAAGGTTCAGGCAGTCATTAATGACTTCTATGTTGCAGTCGTGTGTATGTCCTCCAGACGGATTAGTGGACAGTTCGTACTTCTAATTTACCAAATATCCGGTTCTGCCGTCATCTCGTGGCATAATTTCAGTCCATAGCAAAGACTGCTAAGCTCTATAAATGTAGCAAAACGTGTAGGCATCTCTTGGAGAAACTTGTGATAAATTTTGACTACGAGTTTAACGAATCACAGCTGTAGTTCGTCTCGCACTACAAATATAAATGTGGGACTGAATGAGTGCATGTGATCTGACGACAAAGCAAGCAGCAGTGTTCAGGTCATTGAGTAAATGCCGTGACATTTGTGCTGAGTTGCGAAAGGCTAACTTACGCTGGAATACCAGCACTACCTAAGAGTGCGGAATTCATATCAAGTTAAACTAGCAGAGAATGTAAATTTTACATGAGATGCATTCAAGTTCTAAGGCCTCCGATTTTTTTTTTCTCTGGACTGGAAAGAGATAGAAACATGCGCATTGTTTTAAAATGAGGCCGCGTTCATTGTCAATACGTCCCAGAGATGGCAGCACCGTACGGCAGATGGAATTTTACCGCCACCGGCGAGAATGAGAACTGTTTTAAATACTTAAAATGGTGACGTTTTCCTTACTTGAACAGCGTGCAATCATTCGTTTTCTGAATTTGCATGGTGTGAAACCATTTGAAATTCATCGACAGTTGAAGGAGACATGTGGTGATGGAGTTATGGATGTGTCGAAAGTGCGTTCGTGGGTGCGATAGTTTAATGAAGGCAGAACATCGTGTGACAACAAACCGAAACAACCTCGGCCTCGCACAAGCCGGTCTGATGACATGATCGAGAAAGTGGAGAGAATTGTTTTGGGTGATCGCCGAATGACTGTTGAACAGATCGCCTCCGGAGTTGGCATTTCTGTGGGTTATGTGCACATAATCCTGCATTACGACCTGAAAATGCGAAAAGTGTCATCCTGGTGGGTGCCACGATTGCTGACGGGCGACCACATGGCTGCCTGTGTGGCATGTTGTCAAGCAATGTTGACGTGCAACGACAGCATGAATGGGACTTTCTTTTCGTCGGTTGTGGCAATGGATGAGACGTGGATGCCATTTTTCAATCCAGAAACAAAGCGCCAGTCAGCTCAATAGAACCATACAGATTCACCGCCACCAAAAAAATTTTGGGTAACCGCCAGTGCTGAAAATATGATGGTGTCCATGTTCTGGGACAGCGAAGGCGTAATCCTTACCCACTGCGTTCCAAAGGGCACTACGGTAACAGATGCATCATACCAAAATGTTTTGAAAAAATGTTCTAATGTCTCTGAGCACTATGGGACTTAACATCTATGGTCATCAGTCCCCTAGAACTTAGAGCTACTTAAACCTAACTAACCTAAGGACAGCACACAACACCCAGCCATCACGAGGCAGAGAAAATCCCTGACCCCGCCGGGAATCGAACCCGGGAGAAAATGTTTTGAAGAACAAATTCCTTCCTGCACTGCAACAAAATCGTCCGGGAAGGGCTACGCGTGTGCTGTTTCACCAAGTCAACGCACTCGCATATCGAGCTAACGTTACGCAACAGTTTCTTCGTGATAACAACTTTGAAGTGATTCCTCATGCTCCCTACTCACCTCACCTGACCTGGCTCCTAGTGACTTTTGGCTTTTTCCAACAATGAAAGACACTCTCCGTGGCCGCACATTCACCAGCCGTGCTGCTATTGCCCCAGCGATTTTCCAGTGGTCAAAACAGACGGCTAAAGAAGCCTTCACCGCTGCCATGGAAACATGGCGTCAGCGTTGTAAAAATATGTACGTCTGCAGGGCGATTACGTCGAGAAGTAACGTCAGTTTCATCGATTTCGGGTGAGTAGTTAATTAGAAAAAAAATCGGAGGCCTTAGAACATGAATGCACCTCGTGCGAGGGGACTGCATGTACGGTCACAACTTTCTACAAATCGCGAGAATGTCTCACGAAATACTGAAGACTTTGCATTCATAGAAGTAAAAAGAAAAAAAAACTCCGTGGAATATCTTATTATGAAATATCAAGAGCTTGTTTTCCGTGTGAAATCCATTAATATTCTCGCGTAGTGAACATAAGAATATAGTTCGATAAAGTCTGCTTATACAGAGCGGTATGGACAATAATTCTTGCCGCGCACCATCCATGAATCTCAATAGGAAGGCGAGGAAATGCATCTAGTATGTCACGTACGTAGGCTTGCGAACTAGAGTTGTACATGTGAATATCCAAGTCGTGTAGAGATTTGGAAGACAAGATTAGATTCACCGTCCGCTGCAGCGCATAAAATATGTAGCTTTTCCGTAATTTTTCACGGTTTCTCGGCGAAATTGATGGCCCCATTTTTTAGCAAGAGTTCTGCAAACGCTTGTATTTAAATCAACTTTATTAAGGCATTACAGGTTTCTTGGATTCCAGCAACATCATCAGGTGCACATCAACATTAAAATACGGTACATAACATGATGAAGTATCTTAATAAACTTAGTTTAAATACAGCCGTTTGCGGAGTTCTTGCTACAAAATGTACTACCACAACTGTGGATGCCCAGACCATAAAGTCGTTTATGATGGCTACATTTTTTGACGTTTTCAGTCTGCTTGCCATTTTATACTATTCTTGAAGAGCCCAGTTTGCCAAGATCTCTAGCGATTCTCTTTGTTATGATGACTGGTTTCGACAGATCGACGCTACCATCATCGGATCTTGTAACATTACTAGCTGTAGATGCTTGTTACGACATTGAAAGTCACGTAGTGAGTTGCATCACATAAAAAGTGGCAGAGAACATCAACATGTCACAAATAAAATAAAGCTCAATTAAAACATACAATATTTCATGCTGATGTCCCACCATCGGAATCGTGTAGAGACTTATGATAGGATTAGAGTCACTGTTTGCTGCACCACATATAAAAATGTTATTTTTCTGCTGGGACATCAGCACAACATATTGTACCTTTTACTTAAATATTATTTTATTTGCGACGTACTGAAGTTCTTCGCCACTTTTTATTTAACTCAACATCACTATGTGACTTTCAGTATTTAACAGACATGTACATCTGGTAATGCTACGAGGTCCGATGATGACAGTAGATCTGTCGAAACCTGTCAAGCAATAAGAAAATTATTAGCGATCTTGGCAAACTTGAATCTTCACCAATAATATAGCTTTCAGTTCTCCTTCCAACAACTGACACAATGTCAAACACGTATTGTGATTTTATCTTCACACGATATTTCGACAATTTCGCAGTCAGGTGCTGGGCGTCGATTCCGGTCCATACAAACTGTGCACGAGGCACGCTACGAACCGCTCTAGATTTTTTTTCTTTGTTTTAATGTTGTATCGCGAGTAGAACAGAAAGTGCTCATATGAAACGCAATAACATAACATCAGATCGTATCAACTGTCAATTCCCCTCCACTTGACTAGAGCCGTTGTTCTTATACTGAAACGCCGATGAGACGAGATCGTCCCGAAATGAGGCGCGGTTATTTTGCTGCCGTGCACGCACAGTAATGGCGTGTTGATGGACCTGAAGTGAGCTGTTATTGTGCGCTCAGTGGAAGTTACTTCTCGGAGTGGCGCAACAGCTCTTGCGGCAGAGGATTTGTCTATGGACGCATTTCTGGCGTGCATCAGATATACAGCCTTCCCGAAGTTTTAATCCAGCTTAATCCTGCAACATCGCGAATGTTTTTCACTCACTTGTTCCAAGATAATCCTGCAGATTAGTGCAGTGGATGACAGCAGTGTTCTACATGTGTGACTTTTCCAGTTCGCCTTTTGTCTTGCAGATGAATGTAATAAAAACTAATTGAATGGATCGACAATGAACTTGAACGGGTGTCATGGGACATCCGCCCCGAACAAATGTAAGGAATAATAATGAACAAAATGATATTAAAACGTAAAAAAGGGGTAGAGCTTTGGACTAGTAATTAAACGTTCTCGATCCCAGGTTCGAAACCAGCCACCTCTCAAATTTTGATTCATAATCGGAGAGCTGCATCAAACCAGTCTCAGGACTGAAGACCACCACAACAAGTCAGCATTGGCGCCCGAAAACGTCCTGCGTGAGAAGTCAACATCTGCGAACGGTTTTTGTCAAAGAGGGCGAAGGAGCGGACATAGCTTCAGGGCACACTCTTGTTCTTGGGGTGGGAAACTGCATTAAAGGTGGAAGAATCATCAATGATCAACGGCATGAGGATGCAGAAGGCAATGGAAAACCACTGCATTAAAGACACATAACGTGTATCCACGGGACATGTGGCCTGTGATTGAAAAAGTGTCACGATGACCTCTCCATTGGCAAAAGATTACGCAGTAGCCCCCATCCGGATCTCTAGCAGGGGACCTCCAAGGTGGAGGTGACCATGACGAAAAGATTTAATTACCAACAAAAAGGTTAACGTTCTACGAATCGGAGCGTGGAATGTCAGAAGTTTGAACGTGGTAGAGAAGCAAGAAAATCTGAAAAAGGGAGCGCAAAGGCTCAATCTAGATATAGTAGGGGCCAAGTGAAATGGAAAGAAGACAAGGATTTATCGTCAGATGAGTAGAGGGTATTATCAGCAGTAGCTGAAAATGGTATAACGGGAGTAGGATTCATTATGAATAGAAAGGCAGGACAGAAAGTAAAGTACTGTGAACAGTTCAGTGACAGGGTTGTTCTTATCAGAACCGACAGCAAACCAACACCGATAATGATAGTACAGGTATACATGCCGATGTCGCAAGCTGAAGATGAGGAGATAAAGAAAGTATATGAGGATATAGAAAGGGTAGTAAAGTACATAACCGGACTTGTTAGTCATTGGGGACTGGAATGCAGTTGTGGGGGAAGGAGTAGAAGAAAAGATTGCCGGAGAATATGGGCTTGGGACAAGGAATGAGGGGGAGGGGGAGACTAATTGAGTTCTGTAATAAATTTCAACTAGTAATAGCGAATACTTGCTTCAAGAATCACAAGGGGAGGCGGTATTTCAGTTAGATTACATCATGGTCAGACAGAGACTCCGAAATCAGATACTGGATTGTAAGGCGTACACAGGAGCAGACATACACTCAGGTCACAATTTAGTAGTGATGAAGAGTAGGCTGAAGTTTAAGATAGTAGTCAGGAAGAATCAATCTGCAAAGAAATGGGATACTGAAGTACTAAGGAATGACGAGATACTCTTGAAGTTTTCCAAGGCTATAGATGCAGCAATAAAGGATACTCCAGTAGGCAGTACAGTAGAAGAGGAATGGACATCTCTAAAAAGGATAATCACAGACTCTGGAAAGAAAGGCATAGGTACATAGAAGGTAACTGCAAAGTAACCGTGGCCAAACGCAGAAATACTTCAGTTGGTTGATGAAAGAAGGAATACAAAAACGTTCAGGGAAATTCAGGAATACAGAAATACAACTCAATGAGGAATGAAATAAATAGGAAGTTTGGGGAAGGTAAGATGAAATGGCTGCATGAAAAATGTGAAGGAGTCAAAAAATAAATGATGGTCGGAATGACTGACACAGTTTATAGGAAAGTCAAAACAATCTTCCGTGAAATTAACAGCAAAGGTGGTAACATTAAGAATGCAATGGCAACTCCAGTGTTAGATTCAGAGGAAAGAGCGGCTAGGTGGAAAGATTAAGCAGTCTCCTTTGTAGACTGATTGCATTTCCCAGTATTCTCCCAATAAACCAAAGTTTACCATCTGCTTAACCAATGACTTATCCTATGTAAACAATCCATTTCATACACCTACTAAGCATTGCCTCTAGGTATTTGTATGTGTTGGCCAATTCTGACTGTGATTCATTGTTGTTATAGTCATACGATAGTACGGTTTTGCGTTTTGTGAAGTACACAATTTTACATTTCTGAACATTTAAAGCAAGTTGCCAATTTTTCCACAAGATATTTTGTCAAGATCTGGCAATATTTATGCAGCTTCTTTCAGACAGTAGTTCATTATAGACAACTGCAAAATCTGCAAATAACTAAGGTTATTCTTAACATTTTCCATATGGTTGTTAATATAAAACATAAACTGAAGGGTCCCAACACACTTCCTGATAGGTATGGATTATGGAAGACTGGTAGATGCAAAATTCCTTGATTTCCAATTTTGGAAATACATTTGACTAAGTATCGCATCTACTCTAATTATCAAAAGTCTGATCGTATGAGGTATCAAGAAAAATTTGTGACTGGATTGAGGATGTTTTGATAGAGAGGAAATGCCAAGTTATCCTGGATAGATAGTCATCAACAGATGAAGTAAAAGTAAATCTGAGTGTATCATATGGAAGTGCATTGGGACAATTGCTATTCATGTTGTATATTAATGACCTCACAGTTAATATCAATACAGTAGTAACTTCAGACTTTTCACAGATGATGCTCTTATCTATGATGAAGTATGGTCTGAAAGAAGCGGCACGAATACTAAGTCAGAGCTTGACAAGGTTTCAAAGCAGTTAAAGACTGGCAACTTGCTTTAAATACACAGAAATGTAAAATTGTGCATGTTACAAAATGAAAGATATGTAGTATTCTATGAGTATGATGTCAGTAAATCACAATTTGTATCAATCATCTCTACTTTGTAGGGACACGGAAAGTAATGATCATATAGTCTCAGCTATAAGTAAAGCAGATGCCTGACTGTAGTTCATTGGTAGAATACTAGGGAAATTCAATCAGTCTACAAAGAAGACTCCATGAAAAACACTCATCTGATACATTCTGGAATATTGCTCAAGTGTGTGGGACCCATACCAAATACAACTAACAAGTTACTTTTAACATATACACAGAAGTGTAGCACTTATGGTCACATTTTTGTTAGACCTATGGGAGAGGGTGATGAAGATGCTGAAAGAACTGAACTAGCAGATACTTGAAGATAGACACAAACTATCCTGTGAAAACATGCTTAGAAAGTTTCTAGAACCACTTTCTAATTGATGACAATAGGAATATATTACAATCCCATGCTTATCATTCCCATAGAGATCACAAAGACAAGATTAGACTACCTGCAGTGTGCATAGATGCATTTAAGCAATCATTATTCCCATGCTCCATATGTGAATTGTGTGGGAGAAAGTCCTAATAGCTGGGAAGTCCTAAATACATACTGACATATGCCCCACAGAGTTTTACAGAGTATGAATGTTAATATAAATGTAAAAACATGTTGTTGTTGTTGTTGTTGTTGTTGTTGTCTTCAGTCCAGAGACTGATTTGATGCACCTCTCCATGCTGCTCTATCCTGTGCAAGCTTCTTCATCTCCCAGTACCTACTGCAACCTATATCCTTCTGAATCTGCTTAGTGTATTCATTTCTTGGTCTCCCTCTACGATTTTTACCCTCCACACTGCCCTCCAATACTAAATTGGTGATCCCTTGATGCCTCAGAATATGTCTTACCAACTGAACCCTTCTTCTAGTCAGGTTGTGCCACAAACTCCTCTTCTCCCCAACTCTATTCAATACCTCCTCATTGGTTATATGATCTACCCATCTAACTTCAGCATTCTTCTGTAGTACCACATTTCAAAAGCTTCTATTCTCTTCTTGTCCAAACTATTTATCGTCCATGTTTCACTTCCTTACATGGCTACACTCCATACAAATACTTTCAGAAATGACTTCCTGACACTTAAATCTATACTCGATGTTAACAAATCTCTCTTCTTCAGAAACGCTTTCCTTGCCATTGCCAGTCTACATTTTACATCCTCTACACTTCGACCATCATCAGTTATTTTTCTCCTCAAATAGCAAAACTCCTTTACTACTTTAAGTGTCTCATTTCCTAATCTAATACCCTCAGCATCTCCCGATTTAATTTGACTACATTCCATTATCCTTGTTTTGCTTTTGTTGATGTTCATCTTATATCCTGCTTTCAATACACATGTTAAGACTACCAAAATGAAAAATTACTGGAAGCCAACAGAGTTCTTTAAATAAACATATAACTGCACATAATATTTTTATAAATTACCAGTGTTTTTCTAAATCCCAAACACATTCTTTATCCTGTACTGTATCTTATCCTAGATCTCTCGAAGTGAGGAATGTAGGTGTTAGACATGGATTAAGCAAATGTTCTGTAAGTGAGATAAACCGTTTCTGGTCCTTAATGGAGAGGCTGATCTAGATTAAGAGAACTAGGAAGTAAACATGTCAACAAGAGAGGAAAAATTCCTTTACCCTTGACCTCTCACATTTTCAGGTTTGCTCTTCTGGTGCAGTTCTGTAGACTATGAAGACAATGTAACTAAATAAACTGAATAGTAACTTGTACCTCTTCAAAATATCAAAATTCATCCTGCATGTTTTTGAATAGTTAAACACACCTGTAAAATGTCACAAAATATTTTTAATTTTGGAGACTTATTTCAGTCTGAATATGTTTTTACCATCAATTTATTTTATTTATTTATTTCATTTATCAAATATATTCCACAGATATAGTGGGGAAACGATATACCTACAGGAATTAATTGAGATATACAGTAACAAAGTGAATCAGCTGTTAGAAACAGAATTAATAATGAGTTATTTTTTAATTAGTCAATCTAAATATAACAATAAAGTTCATACAAAAACTGCTACTTTTGGCGCAAAATGCTGCTACTACTTGATATGGACAAACAAATGTATTATGCAGAAAAAATTAGCAGGTCAAGCAGTAAAGTAAAAACCACATAGAAAAAGTGACACAAAAAGGAAAATAAAATCTAAACAAGCAGGGACTCCCCCATCCTCTGGCAGTGGTTCAGACAAGAATAATCAAAAAGTTGCAGCCTCAGTTTTTAATAACTTTTTTATCATTGTATCTGAAAGAACAGGGAACCATAACAATCATTCTCCCACATAAGCCACAGAGCTACTAATCACATGCAAATTACATCAAATACAGCACTTCATTTAAAAAGCACAACTCATAAGGAAATTGAAAAAATCATAAAATTGCATAAAGGCTCTGAATCTTTTGGATATGATGGAATTCAAAATAGGATTTTGAACTCATGGGCAGACTGAATCAGTCACATATTATACTCTTTATGTAACCAGCCATGAAAACTGGGACATTTCCAGATAAAATGAAATAGGCAATAGTGATACCCATCCACAAAAGTGGGGCTAGGAATGTGCTATTCAATTATTGGCCCACCTCTTTGCTGTCAGTGTTCTCAAATATGTTTGAGAGAGTAGTATATGATAGGATGACTTACTGACATTTACACAATTTGGCTTTCTTAAGGAATTCTCCACAGAGAGAGCTATATTTAGCCTAACAAATGAAACTCTAGGTGAATTAAATTTCAGAAGTTATCCAATGGGGATCTTTTGTGACCTTGCTAAAGCTTTTAACTGTGTAGATCATAACACATTGCTGAAAAACCTTCCACACTATGGTATCAAAGACAAATCATTAATGTGATAAGAATCTTATCTTCACAACAGGAAGCAGATAGTTATCTTAATGGAGGCAGGTGTAACAGTACATTCACACTAGGTAAATGTAAAATATGATCCCTCATCCACTGATTTTCCTGATTTACATTACTGATCTACCAGTTGCAATTAATGACAGAACAAAATTAGTTATGTTTGTGGCTGATACAAGTATTCTGAGCAATGGTTCTACTTCACAATGCACAGTACAGTCCTGATAGTCACTAACTAAGTACACAAATTGTTCGCAGCAAATAGCCTAACCCTAAATGGCTCAAAAACTAGCATTATACAGTTTCAGACAATAAATGAAAAATTCCTAGTTCTTGAAATGGTGATCAACAACCAAAAAATTTATGAAACCACACATACAAAATTCCTAAGCCTCCAGATAGACAGCCAGCTGAGATAGAAAGAGCAAATTGGTCAACTTGTCAAGAAATAGCACAGCATGTTTTGCTCCGAGAGCTATTTCTCATCTTGTTGATGGAGAAATATTGCTTTTGTCATATTTTGCTTATTTCCATTCTGTATTCTCCTACAATATTATTTTCTGGGGACATGCTACAGAAGCTGAAAACTCTTCAAAATAGAACAGTGAAATTAATATGCGCGGTCTCTAACAGAACATCCTGCAGAGGTCTCTTTAAGACTCTCAGGAGAAAAGGAAAAATGTCTGCTTGTGTCTGTGTATGTGTGGATGGATATGTGTGTGTGTGTGTGCGAGTGTACACCTGCCCTTTTTTCCCCCTAAGGGAAGTCTTTCTGCTCCCGGGATTGGAATGACTCCTTACCCTCTCCCTGAAAACCCACATCCTTTCGTCTTTCCCTCTCCTTCCCTCTTTCCTGAAGAAGCAACCGTCGGTTGCGAAAGCTAGAAATTCTGTGTATGTGTTTTATTTATTGTGCCTATCTACCGGCGCTTTCCCGCTTGGTAAGTCTTGGAATCTTTGTTTTTAATATATTTTTCCCATGTGGAAGTTTCTTTCTATATATATATATATATATATATATATATATATATATATATATATATATATATATATATATATATATATATATATATATATATATATAAACAAAGATTCCAAGACTTACCAAGTGGGAAAGCGCCGGCAAACAGGCACAATGAACAAAACACACACACAGAATTACTAGCTTTCACAACCGATGGTTGCTTCTTCAGGAAGGAGAGGGAAAGACGAAAGGATGTGGGTTTTAAGGGAGAGGGTAAGGAGTCATTCCAATCCCGAGAGCGGAAAGACTTCCCTTAGGGGGAAAAAAAGGGACAGGTGTACACTCGCACACACACACATATCCATCCGCACATACACAGACACAAGCAGACATATTTAAAGGCAAAGAGTAAGGGAAGAGGATGTCAGTCGAGGCGGAAGTACAGAGGCAAAGAAGTTGTTGAAAGACAGGTGAGGTATGAGTGGCGGCAACTTGAAATTAGCGGAGGTTGAGGCCTGGCGGATATCGAGAAGAGAGGGGGTCACTTAGAGGAAGCCTTCTTGGTTACCCAAGCCTGCCAACCCAAAGTTTGGTACAGATTTATTGATGACATCTTCATGATCTGGACTCAAGGTGAAGAACAACTCAAGAATTTCCTCTCCAACCTCAACTCCTTTGGTTCCATCAGATTCACCTGGTCCTACTCCAAATCCCATGTCACTTTCCTAGACGTTGACCTCCATCTGTCCAATGGCCAGCTTCACACATCCGTCCACATCAAACCCACCAACAAGCAACAGTACCTCCATTATGACAGCTGCCACCCATTCCATATCAAACGGTCCCTTCCCTACAGCCTAGGCCTTCATGGCAAACGAATCTGCTCCAGTCCTGAATCCCTCGACCATTACACCAACAACCTGAAAACAGCTTTTGCATCCCATAACTACCCTCCCGACCTGGTACAGAAGCAGATAACCAGAGCCACTTCCTCATCCCCTCAAACCCAGAACCTCTCACAGAAGAACCCCAAAAGTGCCCCACTTGTGACAGAATACTTCCCGGGACTGGATCAGACCTTGAATGTGGCTCTCCAGCAGGGATATGACTTCCTAAAATCCTGCCCCGAAATGAGATCCATCCTTCATGAAATCCTCCCCACTCCACCAAGAGTGTCTTTCCGCCGTCCACCTAACCTTCGTAACCTCTTGGTTCATCCCTATGAAATCCCCAAACCACCTTCCCTACCCTCTGGCTCCTACCCTTGCAACCGCCCCAGGTGTAAAACCTGTCCTATGCACCCTCCCACCACCACTTACTCCAGTCCTGTAACCCGGAAGGTGTACACGATCAAAGGGAGAGCCACGTGTGAAAGCAACTACGTGATTTACCAACTGACCTGCCTGCACTGTGACGCTTTCGATGTGAGAATGACCAGCAACAAACTGTCCATTCGCATGAATGGACACAGGCAGACAGTGTTTGTTGGTAATGAGGATCACCCTGTGGCTAAACATGCCTTGGTGCACGGCCAGCACATCTTGGCACAGTGTTACACCGTCCGAGTTATCTGGATACTTCCCACCAACACCAACCTATCCGAACTCTGGAGATGGGAACTCGCCCTTCAGTATATCCTCTCTTCTCGATATCCGCCAGGCCTCAACCTCCGCTAATTTCAAGTTGCCGCCGCTCATACCTCACCTGTCTTTCAACAACTTCTTTGCCTCTGTACTTCCGCCTTGACTGACATCTCTGCCCTTACTCTTTGCCTTTAAATATGTCTGCTTGTGTCTGTGTATGTGCGGATGGATATGTATGTGTGTGTGTGCGCGCGAGTGTACACCTGTCCTTTTTTTTCCCCCTAAGGGAAGTCTTTCCGCTCCCGGGATTGGAATGACTCCTTACCCTCTCCCTTAAAACCCACATCCTTTCGTCTTTCCCTCTCCTTCCTGAAGAAGCAACCATCGGTTGTGAAAGCTAGTAATTCTGTGTGTGTGTTTTGTTCATTGTGCCTGTCTGCCGGCGCTTTCCCGCTTGGTAAGTCTTGGAATCTTTGTTTTTAATATATATATATATATATATATATATTAAAAACAAAGATTCCAAGACTTACCAAGCGGGAAAGCGCCGGCAGACAGGCACATGAACAAAACACACAAACACACACACAGAATTACGAGCTTTCGCAACTGGCAGTTGCTTCGTCAGGAAAGAGGGAAGGAGAGGGAAAAATGAAAGGTCTTTCCTGACGAAGCAACTGCCAGTTGCGAAAGCTCGTAATTCTGTGTGTGTGTTTGTGTGTTTTGTTCATGTGCCTGTCTGCCGGCGCTTTCCCGCTTGGTAAGTCTTGGAATCTTTGTTTTTAATATATTTTTCCCATGTGGAAGTTTCTTTCTAATGATGTTCATAGTGAGAAACAAGGAATTATTCCAGAAAAGCTGTGACATTCACAAGCATAACACAAGACAGGGGAAAAACTTTCACCAACGCTCTGTAACTCTCACAAAAGTTCGTAGGGGAGTAACTGAGTAAGAAATAAAAGTATGCAACAAGCTTCCCATCAGCATTAAAAGAAAATTAACAACGTACTGATATTAAAAAGGAAACTAAAAACATTCCCCAGAGAACAATATTTTTATAAAACGAATGAATTCCTAGAGTAGTAAGGCAACCTTGAGTAAAAATAGAGGAGACAATTTAGATAAAAAAATTCTCTTAAAAGAATAGTTTTACTTATGTCATGAAGACGGTTCTTAAATTGACAATAAAATATAAATTTATTTATATCACAGATTAAAATGTGTACTACCATTTCTTCTGCATCATTGCATATTCACTTGAACTTACTTATGTGATGAAGGTAAAAATTTTGTATTTTACTTTAAATCATAATGAAAAATATGTAAATTTATTAATTTGTTTGTAACACTGGGATAAAAATGTGTACTTCAATTCGTTATACTATTTTAAGCATTCACTTGAACTTAAACCAGTGAAATGCAGGTTGTAATATTGTCTGCAACCAACTGTTCACAGAAAATATGCATTTGTGTGATATATAAAATGTGCACATAATTTTGTATTATTTCTCTTGACTTACTAGTCACCCGTTGTGCGATATGTAATCAACATAACCAAATAAAAAATCAAATCAAATCAGACAGAAGATTTTTCAAGCCTTTACACTGCTATACAGAAAGTCATTCTGAGAAGGATAAAAGGAAAGAATGAATGATGTTATATTTTACTTAAAGTCCACCAAGCAGGACAATAAATAAGTGAAACTTCTTGGGTTCAATACTGACCAAAGGTGTAACTGGAATATTCATACAGATAAATCATGTATCTGTTTCACTTAATTTAACTGTTTCTTACGTTGGGGTGCTACATAAGTAAAATACTCTTACTGCATGCATATTTTGGTTAGTTTAATTCCTATACAATTAAAGAAATTGTACTGTAGGGAAATCTGACTGACTCAAAACTATGCTTCAGTGGGAAAAAGGTATCATCAGCTGCACTGCAAGACTTATATGATAAGAGTCATGTAAGTAGGTTTTTTCTTTAATGAACAGAGCACTATGACAGTAATTAGCCTACTGTTTATTGATACCTACTCCAGTACAAAGAATATATTATTAGCTTTAATCTTAGGAAGTCAATATACCAGAAAGACACAATAGATCAGTTGCTACAAGTATTTTCATCTAATTTATTCTGAAGTAGACTTTCTCATTTGTGTTTGAATAAATTCAAGAGTACATTGACAAAATGAATGAAGGTAAACCATTATAAATATTGCAACCATTTCAAGAGTATATAATAGATTACCTAATTTCTGATGCTGAATTATACAGAAATACAAATTGTAATAGTGAACAGTACTGGTAATTGCACTCACACTATGCTGTAAAATTATATAATTTGTATCAAAAACTTCATTCTTAGATGCTGTGAAAGATAGTGAAACACATTACTCCCTGTTGCATAGTATGTAGTATCATGGTGTAATCTGATTTGGGTGTTATACCATCAGTGTCTCATATTATTATCAATTCCATTTTTGTGCACTGTAGAATTTATTTCTGATCATTATTTAATTTCTTTGGTAGTTGCTGGTTCATCGTTTCACTAGAAAGGCCTGATTAACATTTTGACTTCAGAATAGTGACACTAAATAGCAGGTTGTGATAAATAAAAAGCTGTCAAAAACAAGATAAAATTGTGTTCTCTTATGGAGTAGTTATTTCAGTCCACCTTCCCAGCTGCTGTCAAAAGGGTAAAATGTGGAGCCTTCAATGACTACTCTAGCTGGCACAAACACAACTCAAACATCAGAAAGTCTACATATGAATTCTCCATGGCATCGCCTCATCTCACTGAGCTTATAGGACAACTCCAACATAGTGCAGAGTTAATCCTACCTGTTCTTGACTACACTGCATGTGGTTGGTGTTACCAGAGCCTTATTTTTTAACGTTGTGTATCTTGTAGTGACCTACTTCTGACAATCGATCGCTACAAGTGTACAGTGCTTCATAAACATTCCGTGAAGTGTTAATTTACGTGCAGTGATATAGTTATTCTTTGACTTAGCTTTAGTTAGTTATTCCGTGCTGTTCATGTCTACACAATTCATTCATGTGTGTAGTGTTCAGTTATTGCTAAATGATGTGGGAATAAAGGAATTGTTTTCTCCAACACCCACAATCTATTAAATTTATTGTGGGACTAGGTTTTGCTAGATACACTTTTGATTTGAATTGGGATGAGGAAGCATTTTATGACTGCCAAGAGAGCCAGTTTTTCCTCATCAATCAGTATGTACCTTGAGCAATTGGAACATGTTTGTTTCTGAACAAGATACAAAGGGCATACAATTGATATTTGCAATGGTGAACAGATATTTTCAGTGTACTACATATACAGAGATAAAATGTGGTAAGAAATCATAGACCATTGGTTTCTTTTGCCAAATACTCAGAAAATATCAGTGTATAACCTCTGAAATTTTGAAAGTGCAGCTTGGGTTCACCCAGAGTACAAAATTTGAAGCTGATTTAGTTCATTTTTAAACATAGCATGGCAACAGAGTGTTTAAACAAAATACTGTCTGCAGTAGTTGGAAGAAAGCACAGGTCACAGCTGTCCACAAGAAGGGTAACAGAAATGATCAACAAAACTCCCATTCAGTATCTTTGCCATCCACCTATTGTATAATCTTGGAGCATATGGTGAATTCAAACATAATGAGGCATCTCAAGCACAGACCCGTGCCAATCACCACAAATATTTGTCATTCAAAGTCCATTTTTCTTACATAACACACTAGCAAACATATCAAGTTAAAGGGCTGAATCATCCCTTGACTTCCAAAAACCATTTGACTCAGTGCCACATCAAGGCTTATTAATGAAAACTCAATCATTTGGGACACCAAATGAAATTTGTGACCGGTCTGAGGATTTATTGCTAGAGAGGACACAACATGTTAACTTGGATGGAGGGACAGAGACAAATGTAGATGTAAAGTCAGGTATGTCAAAGGGAAGTGTGTTGGGCCACTTGCTCTTCAGTAACCTCTGATGTTTTGCACATAGTGCATTTATCTGTAACAGAGTACTGTCTGGAAGAAGCTACAGAAATGTTCAGATCTTTACAGGGTCTTCATTGTGGCACAAAGATTGGGAAGTTACTTTTAATATTCAGAAATTTAAAATACATTTCTTTATGTATTTCATCTTTGAGCATTTTACTTTAATATGTTTGTGCAAATAGAATATTACATGGTGAAACATATAATGTAACACAGTAATAAAAATAACAGTTAAATTGTATAGATTCTCAAACAAGAAGTTAAAAATTTAGGTCTTCTTATGCATAAAGTGCTCATCATGGCACATAAAGCCTTCATTTTAAGCCAATTTTGAACAACATTTTTGAAGGTGCTTCTGGTGGCAGTGCATTAACTCCAAGGTGTGTATAGTTATTGTTAGCCTTGCTTAGTCTCATAAAGAGCTGATTGATCATTTCTTGGTGATGTGTATTATGATAATGAAATGATTGCCTTAATTTGTAGTTCTCTTGGTTCGCTTTCATGTAGACTAGGCAAGCAAATATAATGGGTACTATCATAATATCCAGTTTCTTGAAAAGTCACCTACAGGATATATTGTTTTTGAAAACACTTACTACATATGATTCAATATTATGAGAAGGCAAGTTGCTACTCACCATATAGCAGAGATGCTGAGTTGCAGATAGGCACAAGAAGACTTTCACAATTAAAGCTTTCGGCCATTGGCCTTCATTAACAATAGACGAGCACATGCACGCACACACACACACACACACACACACACACACACACACACACACACACACACACATGAATGCAGTCTCAGGCAACTGAAACCATGATTGCCTTTTTCTACCATGTAAACATTCTTTTTGCCACAGTGGGGCTGAAAATATGTAATAGAAGCTAAGCATCATGTTGTAAGTTTATCTAACAAGTATATGGCTGTTAATAATTTCAACACTGCAGGAAAAGTTAGATTACTACTTACCATAAAGAAGACTTGTTAAGTTGCAGACAAGCACAATTTAAAGGTAGTTATGAAAAGCTTTCTGCCGCAAGCTTCATCAGCAAAAGAGAAACACATACCATTCATACAGACTAGCAAGCACACCTCAAGCACACGTGACTGTCAACTGCAGCATCTTGGATCAAAATGCAACTATCATGTGGGATGCAAGCAGCAATCTGGAGGAGGTGGGGAAGGGGAAGGGATAGTAGTGTAGAGAGATGAATGCTGTCTGACGGAGTGTGCATGGCCTAGAATGCCAACAGGTGCAGCACCAGGAGGTCATGGGGAGGGAGGTGGAGGAAAAATGAGCAAAAACAGAGATGAGTGGGAAAAGATGGGCAACTGTGTTGGCTAAGGGTGGCAAACAAAGTGGGTGGGAGATAAGAATGGGGAAGGGATGACATGACAGAAGGATGGAAACTGTTGAGTGTAGGGAGTTGGGACAATATGTTACCATAGGTTCAGCCAGGATAATTACGAGATTGGTGAATGTGTTGTAAGAATAACTCCCACCTGTGCAGTTCACAAAAGCTGATGGAGGAGGAGAGGTTCCAGATGGCTCAGGTAGTGAAGCAGCCACTGAAACCAAGCACGTTATGTTCAGCTACATGTTGTGCCACAGGGCGGTCCACTTTGCACTTGGCCACAGTTTGGCAGTGGCCATTCATCCTGAAGGGAGTTATTCTTACAACACATTCACCATTTGCATACGGCTCAACCTACAGTAACATACTGTCCCCAAAACCTCTAATCAACAGTTTCCACCTCCTCTGTCCTATCATATCCTTCCCATTCTCATCTCTCACCCTCTTTGTTTGCCACAATCTGCCAATGCACCTGTCCAGCTTTCCCCATTCATTTCCTTTTTGCTTGTTTTTTCCCCACCTTCCTGCCCCATAACCTCCTGGTGCTGCACCTGTTGGCATTCTAGTCCCTGCACACACTGTCAAACAACATTCATCTCTCTCCCCACATTTTCATTACCAGGGTTGCCACAAATTTCCCCACTTGAAATTCCCTGATATTGTCCTGATTTCCAGACAGGTTTTAGCATTTTTCCTTGACAAATTTCGAGATCTCAAGGGTAATTACAGACATTAGTTATCAAAAAAATGTAGGGACTTCTGTATTTCTACCCCATGTGAGCAAAAATCTTAAGTACTAACATCAAGATCTTTGTAATGAACTGTTTTTAGATGGAGAAAACAAGCCAAACGGTATGTGTGTTTCATTCACTGTTGTTATTTTGTTTCAATAAAACAATACACATTTGGCAAAAAGAAATACGCGTTTCCCTGGAGTCACATGGTAGAGTTATAATAAACTCTCTGATTTCAGAAATAACTCAGAAAAAAAGTAGGCCTCTTGAAAGAAGTGTATAAGATGGGGGGACAGTTGTGTAAACCAACACTATAGGTAACTACCAATAAAATACTTGTTCCACTATGTTTTTGTTATTGTCATTATTACCCACTGTGCTATTTCTATTATTTTACAGGTATTGTATGATTTTTCTTTCAAGAAATAAGAGTACAGAGCATGCAAACCACCAGCGACTGGCACAATTCCCTTCTTCTTATTGTCCATACTTTCTAATATTTAAACTACTTTTGGAGTGCCAAAATGTACTAGTATAAATAAAATTTCTATAAAACGTCGCACTGTACTTGAGGTGAGACAGTCGCAATTCATAAAATACATTGCCTATGGCCTCTGGCCTGCCAAGGAGCACCACAGTCCTGGGTCCATGGATAAACCATGAAAATCTGCCACATTACACCACACACAGACAGACCTGGCCTGCAGGCAGATTGGTGAGACTAAATCCAATGGGCAGGGCTTGCACATTAGAGGAAAATGATAGTCTTCAGATGGGCAGGACCGATCCGTTGGGGATACCAGAAGAAATGATCTGTGGTTTTGGCCCGTCATGGAAGTCCACTTGTCTGGCCCATTATTCACATTTCACAGACACCATGTTGATGAAATGAGATTGCAGTGATCAATGGTTATGGGGTTTCACTCAGTTCAATGCATCTTGCGTATTTGTGCATATTTTTGCATATCTGTCTGGGTTACTACGGGTGTTTATGCATTTTTACACATCTTTTTGCATATCCAGCTCCTATCACAACCATCCACACCTATTTTGCCTATTTCTGCAACATTCCTGTTTCCGTTACACCATTCCTGTCCCAGTGGACCCCTGCTCCATCTTTCTGCACCAGTTTAGAGAAATATGTCTTTCCCTGGCTAAAACCCAGTCCTACATTCCATTTCGCAACTGCTGCCTAAACCATGGAATTCCCTCAAACTGTATAACTGTAAGGATTCCTTTTTCTGGATCCCACTCGTACTTTCACAGTTATCTACACCTTTTAAAATTCCACCAATACCTGGCCTTCACAAACCTGGTACTGCAAAACACGTCTCTATGGAACAGGAATCCTAGAACAACCCCTGCTCCCTCTGCAAGATACTACTACTTTGCAACCTCTACTCGATACATCACATCCCTGAAATTCCCTTGCTCTCCAGCACCAGGGGGAGTATTCCAGACACCACCTGCATTAGTTATCCAACCTGCTGACATCCTGTTGCTACCTTGAGGCACCATTATTGAATCCATATCCTACCCATAGTGTTCCTACTCAGCCTCCCCTCATAGCACCTAAAACCTCCTAGCTGACCTTTTCAACTTGCCACATCCCCAAAACTCCCGATCAACTCTCCACCAAACCCAGAACCAAAAGTTTCCGTAATACTTTTGTTAAGCTTTCCACCACAACCCTCAGCTACATAGAAATTTCAGTCCTATTCAAAGATCTAACTTTCGTCCCTGCACCCAAATTTCACCATGCTGGACTTGTCAAAGACCTACTCTCTTATTCCTGGAAGCACTTCTTTGCTGTCAGTCCCTCCAGCCAAAACTGCTGTAATTCCAACATTGACCCCTGTATCTTCAAGTTTGTACCACCATACAACCATGATCCTCCCCCTTCCCACCTAACCACCCCCTGGACACCTTCCAGGAATTCCATATTTCTAACACAGCCTCACCATCCTTCCCCGGATGCCTTCCTCAAAACACCAGCCTTCCATCAGAAGAAAGAATAGCCATACACAACCTCAAAACAAATCCTAACCAAATCATAGTACCTGCAGACAAAGGTTCTACCACTATTATGAATCACAGTGACTAACTGTGAATTATCTGACTCCTTCCCCTCGGAACTCTGCCAGAGTGGTCCCATCCCAGAAGTCCAACACAATCTCCAATTCCTCCTTAAGGCCTTAAGCCATTTCCCAAAACATCTCCCCTGAATCCATCTCTCTTCTCACCCCTATGACATCCTGCATCCCCGTTCTCATCCTCTACAAAATCCACAAAAACAATTATCTTACACACCTCATTATGCTGTTTATTGTGCTCCCGCTGAAAGAATTTCGGCACTCACTGGTCAACACCTCCAACCAACTGCCCCTGATCAAGCCTCTCACATCAAAGACACTAACCACTTCCTTCACCAACTCTCCTTCTGCCCCACACCTTTACCTCCTGAACCCTATTTGCCACTGCTGAAACCACTTCCCTATACACTAACATCCCTCATGCCCATGGTCTTAGCACTACTGAACACTATCTTTGCAACATCCTTCAGACTCCAAAACCCACTACCTCACTCCTCATATACCATACTAAGTTTATCCTAAGCGACAACTACTTCTCCTTCGAAGGGAATGTATACAAAAAAATCAGGATCAGAGTTGTGGACACTTCATGATATCCACTCAGGGACAAGACACCCTATCTTCATTCCTTCAGCACCTTAACACCTCTCTCATCCACTTCACAGTCCTTCTCAACCCAGTGTGCCACCTTCCTAGATGTTCACCACCTCCTCTCTGATGGCTCCATGTGCACATCTGTCCACATTAAACCCACCAACAGTAACTGCATTTTGACAGCTGTCATCTCTTTCACACCAAAAAATCCCTTCCATACAACCTGGCCACCCAGGGATGGCATATGTACAGTGACAATAACTCCCTTGCTCAGTATGCTTAGTCTCACCAAGGCCTTCACAGAGAGGCATTATACCCCACAACTAGACCTCAGACAGGTCTCCTGCGCCATTTCCCTTCACTCCCCCAATCGTCCCACTACGTCCAAGAGCCAACCACAAAGGAGTGTCCCCTTCATCACACGGTACTGCCCTGGACTGGAACAACTAAAGCATATCCTATGTCAGGGCTTTGATTACCTATCTCAATGCCCTGAAATGAGGGACATCCAACCTGAGATGCTTTCCAACATTTATAAAGTTGTGTTCTATCACCCACCCAACCTCCACATCATCCTAACCATCCCAATGCCACACTGAATCCCAACCCCTTGCCACAAGGATCATATACCTGTGGAAGACCTAGGCGCAAGATCTCCCCAATACACACACCCAGCACTTTGTAGTCCAGTCCTGTCACAGGTTTATCCTACCCCATCAGAGACCGTGCCACCTGTGAAAGCAGCCATATTATTTACCAGCTCTGTCACTATCATTGCACAGCTGTCCACCAGGCTGAATGGCCACTGCCAAACTGTGGCCAAGTGCAAAGTAGACCACCCTGTGGCACAACATGTAACTGAACATAACGTGCTTGATTTCAATGGCTGCTTTACTACCTGAGCCATCTGAATCCTCTCCTCCACCATCAACTTTGCTGAACTGCACAGGTGGGAGTTATTCTTACAACACATTCTCCACTCTCGTAATTATCCCGGCTGAACCTATGGTAACACATTGTCCACACTCCCTCCACTCAATAGTTTCCACCCGCTCTGTCCTATCAACTCCTTCCCATTCTCGTGTCTCACCCTCTTTGTTTGCCATCCTTTGCCAATGAACTTGCCCATCTTTCTCCGTTCATCTCCTTTTTCGCTCATGTTTACTCCACCTCCCTGCCGCACTACCTCCTTACACTGTGCCTGTAGGCATTCTAGTTCCTGCACACTTTGCCAAACAATGGTCATCTCTCTCCCCATCTGTACACTACAATCCCTTCCCCTTTCCCACACCATCCAGACTGCTTCTTGAATTACATGTGATACTTACATTCCGGCCCAAGGTGCTATAGTTGGTAGTCATGTGTGCATGAGGCGTGCTTGCTTGTGTGTATGACTGGCATGTGTTTCTCTTTTGCTGATGAAGGCTGCGGCCAAAAGCTTTACATAATTGTCTTTTAATTGTGTCTGTCTGCAATTTAATGTGTCTTCTTTATGGTAAGTAGCAATCTACCCATTGTTGATATACCTACCTGGAGTTCCCATTGTTTTGTTGATAATTTCATGTATACTGGATCTGTGCAGTGGTTCAAAGTTTATTTGGAATCAAAGTGTTCACCCATAATTTTAACAGGCATATTGCAATCATTGTCAGTATTTTTTGGTTTACAGTTAATTCATTCCCTTTAAACCAGTGACCATAAATTCTTAGGTTCGCTTTACTTTGTTCCTTTAGATGCTCTATCATTTCCAGCTGCAATGAAAGTTGCATCATCAGCATAAAAAAATAAATTTATGTAGCATGATACCAGTTAAGTCTATAATATAAATTGTAAACAATAAGGGTCCTAACACAGAACACTGAGTCATGCCACTTGAAATATTTAGGAATCCAGAGATTGTCATGAAAGTGTACCTTCTGCTTCTTATTGTCAACATATATGATTCTGTAAGAGTTACTTCTGAATCTTAAATACCATAGTATCTCAATTTATCTAATAGAACAGGATTACTCAAATTCCTTGCTCAGTCAGTCAGCAGGTCATCAACATACAATTTTGCTTCAAAGGTGCGAAGTATTTGGCTGAACCAAAATGTGTGGTATTGGTTGACAGCTTTGACTCATGATTTAACTTCTATTGCGTTATATGATGTCATGATTGTGTGGCATACTTGAAATGGATTATGTTTGAAGGGAACATTTTGGAGTATTTAGTGGCACTCCCTTGCGTTAAAGTTTCAAAATAGCTTTTGAGTGATGTTAGTGAGTAATTGGACAGGTTGAGTGCCATTTGCTAGGATTCATAATCAGACTGCGTGTTTGGTGATTTGTTATTGAATTATTTTGGAGTTGGTAGTTTTTGGCTACAGATTTAATTTCAGATTTGGCAGTGCAATGTTCATGGCAGAAGATTTAATTTTGTTTTTTGTTTGCTATTAGTTACAGATATGACTACAAAGTTTGCAACATATGCATGTCTGGTGATGTGGTGACAACTAGTAAGTTTTTTTTCATATGATTTGACTGTCTGCAGATGTTTGAAATATTATTCCAAATTCTTTGATGAATGCGAATTTCTTGATCTCAGCTGCACTGAGTATAAATGTGATAGGTCCACCCAATTGTGATGTGTGAAAACATGTACCATACAAGGACTCAAATCTGGATTCTCTGCTTATCATGAGTGGTTATCTTTACCACTTTGGTTATGTGTACACATTTCCTGTCATGAGAAACCTCCATGCATCACATTCCATGTGCTAATATCAAAGTCCTATGTATAGCTCCCTTGAAGTTCACAAAACTGTTTGACTCCTTCTTAGGGAGACTGACACCACCACAAATCTTGATTTCTTCAAATCATATGTAAGTTTCATAAGCAAAGATGGGACGTACAATGATAAAAATGGTCTCAATTTTTTGTGTTGGTGTCATTCCCTGTAAGTGGGAATCAAGTAATATGAACTTAAAGGTATATGAACATAAGTCTATGATATAAGGACATGGTCTGTGACATATGGAATATTGTGTCAGGCAAGAAAGCATGCATAGATAGCCAAAGAACTTATCGTTTTTAGTTCCTATGTCCACCTTGCTGAACGTAAGTTCTCTATATTTGCTTTAAGAGAAATAAAATTTCTTCTACACTGTAACCAAGTGTCAAGTACGGTGGACATTTTAGCTGTCTCTGGCATTTTTGTCTCAGTGATTTTTGATTGTGTTGATGGGTGCACTGATGGGTTTCACTCACCATGTCATGGCAGCAGCTGCTGGTGATCTTTCTGCAATGTCTTCCAGAAAGAAATGTAAGTATGAATGTTATATGTAGTTTCCTGTTATTACTTATTGTTGTTTTTTGTAAACAGATCAACAAATTATGTCTATGTAGTAACCTAACACTGTTACTTATTAATTGTTTTCAAGAGTAAACAATGAAGTCCAGCTGACAGGACAGATTGTTGCAGCTTTACTCATCGTTGACCACTGACTAATTTCTCTAAGCAAATTATTTTCTCTAAGTGATGTCACTACTTTGTGGGATGTATGAAATCATCTATACATTGAATATCACTGCACTTCTTCAGAAAATATTAAATTGTAACTAGTTTTAGAATTTCACAGCTCTTTAAAAAAGACTAACAAGCATGAATGAACCACTCACAGAAGGTGAAATTGAAAGAGAAATGCTAAAAGTAATAGAAGAGAGCAGTGATTTTTGTGATGTAGTGGACTTTTCAGATGAGGAAGACCCTTGCATTTCTCTAAGTAAACATTTGTGTGTACCTGAATCAGAAAATGACAGTTCTTCAGACCTGCTAAACCTTACATCGTTATTTTCAATCAACATAATAGTTGCCTTCTGAGATACCCGTTCAAAAAGTACTTAAGATAGGAAAAGATACTGAATTTCTAATGTTTTGTACAAAAATCAGCTTTTTTTACTTCTACTTTCTTCTTCCAGAGTGAAACCAAAAGAAGGAATCTATGTCCAAGCACTTCAGCTACGAGGAAAGGGGGCTATTGTTAAATCAAAGATAGTACTTAGACAAATACTTTGGAAAAAGGATCCATTAATGATTGAAGGGCCATTATTTCCTTGAAGGAGTAGTTAATGGAAGGTAGGAAACTGTGGACACCACTAAGATATTTTGAACAGTATACTTGATATGACATGTGGAGTCCCATTGCTGAACGGGCACACATAAAGGCTCTCCAGGATAAGCAGATTCCCTTAAAGGCTCTCCAGGATAAGCAGATTCCCTTAAATGTAATAGCTACCGAAGTTAGGAATCTTGTGGATGCACACATAACAGCAGGTTGTAAGAAACTATCAAGACTGAGAATGTATTTCTGCAGCACACTGAGGATTCCTGCCACAGCTGTAATTCCAATGAATTATATGTTCAAATGAGGAACTACTTGTGCTTTGTAAATAATCCGTATCTGATGGAATCAAGGCCAATAAAATACTATGAAAAGTGTAACGAGTCATTCATCTACATCCATACTCCACAAGCCACCTGACGGTGTGTGGCGGAGGGTACCTTGAGTACTTCTATCAGTTCTCCCTTTTATTCCAGTCTCATATTGTTCTTGGAAAGAAGGATTGTCGGTATGCTTCTGTGTGGGCTCTAATCTCTGTTATTTTATCCTCATGACCTCTTCGCGAGATATACGTAGGAGGGAGCAATATACTGCTTGACTCTTCGGTGAAGGTATGGTCTCAAAACTTTAACAAAAGCCCGTACCGAGCTACTGAGCGTCTCTCCTGCAGATTCTTCCACTGGAGTTTATCTATCATCACCGTAATGCTTTCGCGATTACTAAATGATCCTGTAATGTGTTGTGCTGCTCTCTGTTGGATCTTCTCTATCTCTTCTATCAACCCTATCTGGTACGGATCCCACACTGATGAGCAGTATTCAAGCAGTGGGCGAACAAGTGTACTGTAACCTATTTCCTTTGTTTTCAGATTGCATTTCCTTAGGATTCTGCCAATGAATCTCAGTCTGGCATCTGCTTTACCAACGATCAACTTTATATGATCATTCCATTTTAAACCACTCCTAATGTGTACTCCCAGATAATTCATGGAATTAACTGCTTCCAGTTGATGACCTGCTATTTTGTAGCTAAATGATAAGGGATCTATCTTTCTATGTATTCACAGCACATTACACTTGTCTACATTGAGATTCAGTTGCCATTCCCTGCACCATCCGTCAATTTGCTGCAAATCCTGCTGCATTTCAGTACAATTTTGCATTGTTACAACCTCTCGATACACCACAGCATCATCTGCAAAAAGCCTCAGTGAACTTCCGATGTCATCCACAAGGTCATTTATGTATATTGTGAAAAGCAAACGGTCCTATGACACTCCCCTGCGGCACACCTGAAATCACTCTTACTTCGGAAGACTTCTCTCCATTAAGAATGATATGCTGTGTTCTGTTATCTAGGACTCTTCAATCCAATCGCACAATTGGTCTGATAGTCCACATGCTCTCACTTTGTTCATTAAACGACTGTGGGGAACTGTATCGAACGCCTTGCGGAAGTCAAGAAACACGGCATCTACCTGTGAACCCGTGTCTATGGCCCTCTGAGTCTCATGGACGAATAGCGCAAGCTGGGTTTCACACGACCGTCTTTTTCGAAACCCATGCTGATTCCTACAGAGTAGATTTCTAGTCTCCAGAAAAGTCATTATACTCTAACATAATACGTATTCCAAAATTCTACAACTGATCAACGTTAGAGATACAGGTCTATAGTTCTGCACATCTGTTCGACATCCCTTCTTGAAGCCAGGGATGACCTGTGCCCTTTTCCAATACTTTGGAACGCTACACTCTTCTAGAGATCTACGGTACACCGCTGCAATAAGGGGGCAAGTTCCTTCACGTACTCTGTGTAAAATCGAACTGGTATCCCATCAGGTCCAGCAGCCTTTCCTCTTTTGAGTGATTTTAATTGTTTCTCTATCCCTCTGTCATCTATTTCGATATCTACCATTCTGTTACCTGTGCGACAATCTAGAGAAGGAACTACAGTGCAGTCTTCCTCTGTGAAACAGATTTGGAAAAAGATATTTAGTATTTCGGCCTTTAGTCTGTCATCCTATGTTTCAGTACCATTTTGGTCACAGAGTGTCTGGACATTTTG
Organism: Schistocerca gregaria; assembly: GCF_023897955.1. NCBI lineage: Eukaryota > Metazoa > Arthropoda > Insecta > Orthoptera > Acrididae > Schistocerca > Schistocerca gregaria. Next base: position 754,621,899 of record NC_064921.1, read on the forward strand.
TTTTGATCCACCTACTGCTTTGACATAAGACCAAAATTTCTTAGTATTTTCTGCCAAGTCAATACATAGAACTTTACTTTGGAATTCATTGAATGCCTCTCGCATAGCCCTCCTCACACTACATTCCGCTTTGTGTAATTTTTGTTTGTCTGCAAGGCTTTGGCTATGTTTATGTTTGCTGTGAAATTCTCTTTGCTTCTGCAGCAGTTTTCTAACTTGGTTGTTGTACCATGGTGGCTCTTTTCCATCTCTTACGATCTTGCTTGGCACATACTCATTTAACGCATATTGTATGATGATTTTGAACTTTTTCCACTGATCCTCAACACTATCTGTACTTGACACAAAACTCAGCCATCAGGTACTCTGTAATCTGCTTTTTGTCACTGAAATCATCGATGCAGTATCTGCTTTATGATCGCTGATTCCCTGTTCTGCATTAACTGTTTCAAATAGTTCGGGTCTGTTTGTCACCAGAAGGTCTAATATGTTACCGCCACAAGTCGGTTCTCTGTTAAGTGCTCAAGGTAGCTCTCAGATAAAGCACTTAAAAAAAATTAACTGGATTCTTTATCCCTGCCACCCATTATGAACGTTTGAGTCTCCCAGTCTATATCCAGAAAATCAAAATCTCCACCCAGAACTATTACATGGTGGGGAAATCTATTCGAAATATTTTCCAAATTATCCTTCAGGTGCTCAGCCACAACAGATGCTGAGCCAGGGGGCCTATAGAGACATCCAATTACCATGTCTGAGCCTGCTTTAACCGTGATCTTCACCCAAATTATTTCACATTTCGGATCTCCGTCAATTTCCTTTGATACTATTGCACTTCTTATCACTATAAACACGCATCCCCCTTCACTGTCCAGCCTGTCTCTGCGGTATACATTCCAATCTGAGTTTAGGATTTCATTACTGTTTACATTTGGTTTCAGCCAACTTTCTGCCCTAGTACTATATGGGCATTGTGACCATTTATTAATGAGAGCAGTTCTGGGACCTTTCTATAGACGCTCCTGCAGTTTACTATTAGCGCATTAATATTGTTATTCCCTGTTGCATTTTGTCTACTCCTACCTTGCTGCGACCCAGGAGGCGTCTTGTCGGGCGTAGGGAGGGAATTCTGTAACCTAAAAAACCAACATGTGCACTCCACACGTACTCCGCTACCCTTGTAGCCGCTTCCAGCATGTAGTGCATGCCTGACCTATTCAGGGGAAACCTACATTTCCCCACCCGATAGCGGAGGTCGAGAAATTTGCACCCTAGATCTCCGCAGAATCGTCTGAGCCTCTGGTTTAAGCCTTTTACCCGACTCCAAACCAGAGGACCGTGTTCGGTTCTGGGAACGATACTACAAATAGTTAGCTCAGATTCCACCCCATGAGCGAGGCTTTCCGCCTTCACCAATTCCACCAACTGCCTGTACGAACTGAGGATGACCTCTGAACCCAGATGGCAGGAGTCACTGGTGCCGACATGAGCAACAATTTGCAGTAGGGTGCACCCAGTGCTCTCTATCACAGCCGGCAGGGCCTCCTCCACATCTCTGATGAGACCCCCGGCAAGTAGACAAAGTGAACACTGGCCGTCTTCCCTGACCTTTCCGCTATTTCCCTAAGGGGCTCCATCACCCGCCTAACATTGGAGCTCCCAATAACTAATGAACCCCTCTCTTCCATGTGGCTGCTCGGACCTTGCTGAAGGAGCGGCCACATGTCCACTCACAGGCAGAGCGGGCGATGCCACACGGCCAGCCTCCACACTTACTCTCCGCCGCGAACGCCGCTGAACCCGCCACTCCCCTTGGGGAGAGGGTGGCCCAACCACACCCAGTACCCGCGAAGATGTCTCGACAGCAGGGACAGTGGGTGAAGCATGTAACACCTGGGGTGTACCATTTGACGCACCAGACTCCCCACTGCTGCTACACTCTGAGGCAGCAGCCTGAAGACGGCTGACCACGGCTATCAACACATTCAGCTGTTCGCGAACAGTGGCCAGCTCTTCCTGCGTCTGTACACAGCAGTCACACATCCTATCCATCCTAAGAAATCAATTTACTGTAGAGAGTTAATCAACTTTTAACTGGACTGCTAATTCACTAAAGGCAGCTAATTATTGACTAAACTGTGGTTGCTAGACACTTCTTGTAGAAAACAATGAAAATAGCACTACCTGTCTCTGGACTGTATTGAAAACAAACACTAGCACTACTGGCACTATGGCTGACTAAAGGGACTCTCTCTGACTGTATTCAAAACAAACAAGAAATCTATGGAACACTATTACTAGAACTCGACAATTAAAGCTTCCTAAAAGCAAAAACACACGGAAGAAGAAGTGACAAGTAAGAAAAATACAGTTAATACTTAAATTAACATAGCTCGCTACACAGCAAATGTGGAGCAGACGGCGGTTACGATGACAATGTTAGGAGAAAATGTTTGTCATTTGCAAGCTTCTAAGCACCTTTCGATAAATGAACAAATGGTCCTTTTACATGACAAAACATCTCTTATAGAAGTTTTTGTATATTCAACCTTTTGGCAGGAGGTATTTGGGATGACGAGCATTTACTATGGTGAGAAAATAAAACACCTGCAGTCATCCTTATGATTTTATTTATTTTGTTACAACCAGTTTTGGCACTTCAATGTGCCATCTTTAGGCTGTAGTTGATGCAGAATGGGTTGATACAATCCCTATGTATATCGCATCAGTGGCCAACATAACTGGATACGCAGGTAATCTGAAAAATTAGGTGTCATCACTCTAACCATCAGCTGCCAATTTGCAGATTATCTGCGTATCCAGTTATGCTGGCCACTGATGTGATGTATATAGGGATCGTATCAACCGATTCCGCATTAACTACAGCCTGAAGGTGGCGCACTGAAGTGCCAAAACTGGTTGCAAAAAAACAAATAAAATCATAAGGATGGCTGTAGGCATTTTATTTTCTCACCATCTCTTAGGTAGTGTGTTAAGAGTAAGCCAAATCCAGTTGGTCTCAAGAATTTTGTGCTGAAAACTGCTGATGGATTAGTACTTGACTTTTCTTATTTACCAGACCATCTGGGCAACCATGGGCAGATCTCAGTTTGAAAGCTTCAAGAATAATGTATCTGGTAGAGAGTGTGGTTACCAGTGAGCATGTTGTGTTTTTTGATCGATATTTTACATCCATTTCACTACAGCAATATATGCTGGAAAGATAAATATGTGCAGCAGGAACAATTTTACCTAGCCATATTCTATCTGTTATCAAATATTGATTTACTGGTGACGAGAACTGTTGGAGAGAGGTAGAGGTCCCTTTGGTGAACTTGTCGAAGAATATGGGAACATTTCTGTTTTGAAGTGGATGGATAATTGTTCTGTTACTGTAGCATCTACCTTCTCTGGTGCTTCTCCTTCTAGTACAGTACAAAAGTGGGACAGAAAAGCAAAATAATTCATTGGAGTACCTCAGTCCAAAAGTATCTGTGATTACAACAAATCACTGGGATGAATAGATAAATGGTTTCTTATTCTTGAGTATCCACACACACAAAGAAGTGGCCAGAAAGAGTCTTCTTCCATTTCATAGGCCTTGTGATTGTGAACTCATGGATTGAGTACAGTAAGGATCAGAAACCACTAGGTGCTAGCAAGAAAACAGTCATGGATCCATTGAGTTTTAATACATTGCAAAAACCAAGTTCATATTCTCTGACTGCCAAGGTTGTCTGTGTCCCACTAATGAGAGAAAATGTTTCATTGCCTTCCATAACTGAAAAGCAACTGTGATGTACCACCACAATTTCAGAAATATTGATGACTGAAACTGCTTTTCCTGTGCTGACCATGGACCTTGTCATTGCTGGGGTGGCTTGCATGTCTCAGCAATACAGGTAGATGTACCGTAGGTTCGACCCCCCAATGGAGGGGTATGTGTTCAGAGGCTGGACAAACATGTGTTCCTGAATGGGGGCAGAAGCCTTCTCAGTAGTTGCAGGGGTAACCGTCTTGATGATTGACTGGTCTGGCCTTGTAACATGAACCATAATGGCCTTGCTGTGCTAATACTGCAAATGGCTGAAAGCAAGAGGACACTACAGCTGTTACTTTTCCTGAGGGAATTTAGCTCTACTGTAAGATTAAATGATGATGGCATCCTCTTGAGTAAAATATTCCAGAGTAAAATAGTACCCCATTTGGATCTCTGGGCAGGGACAACTCAGGAGGATACTGTTATCAGGAGAAACGAAATGCAATCTACAGGTTGGAGCATGGAATGTTAGATATCTTAACAGGGCAGGTAGGTTAGAATATTTAAAAAAGGAAATGGATAGATTGAGTTTAGATATAATGGGGATGGGCTACAATCCTGCCTCATTCCCTCCTCGACCACTGCTTTCCTTTCATGTATCTTGGCTCATATAACACCCACCTGGTTTCTGTAAAATTTGTAAATAGCCTTTTTCCCCCTAAATTTTACCCCTGCAACGTTCAGAATTTCAGAGAGTATACTGGACAACATTGTCAAAAGCTTTCATTAAGTCTACAAATGTCATAAACGTAGGTTTGCCTTTTCTATCTTACCTTCATCTGTGTCCTCTTCCCTTTTATGATATTGCCTTCAGTATATAGGGAATGAAAAGCTATTTACAACTTGTACAGAAACCAGATGGCTGTTATAGGAGATGTGGGACATGAAAGGGAAGCAGTGGTTGAGAAGGGAGTGAGATAGGATTGTAGCCTATCCCTGATTTTATTCAGCCTGTACATTGAGCAAGCAGTAAAGGAAACTGAAGAAAAATCTAGAGTAGGAATTAAAGTTTAGGGAGAGGAAATAAATATTTAATATTTCCCAATGACACTGGATTCTGTCAGGGACAACAAATGGAATGGAAGACTAGTTGAACAGGATGGACAGTTGAAAGGAGGATATAAGGTTAACAGCAACAAAGGCAAGACTGCAATGATAGAACATAATCGAATTAAATCGGGTGATGCTGAGGGAATTATGAAACACTTTAAGTAGTAGGTGAGTTTTGCTATTTGGGCAGAAAAATAACTGGAGTTGCCCAAAGTAGAGAGGATATAAAATGAGAGAAGAAGAGAAATTTGTTAACATTGAATGCAAATAATAATAGAAATATAAGTATTAGGAAATCTTTTCTGACGGTATTTGTCTGGATTGAACGCACTTATGGAATTGAAAAATGGGCGCTAAGCAGTTTAGATAAAAAGAGAATAGAAACTTTTGAAATGAGGTGCTACATAAGAAGAATGCTGAAGATTAGATGAGTAGATCACATAACCAATGAGCAAGTACTGAATAGAAGGGATATTGAGTATAGTATTGGAGGAAGGAGTGTGTGTGTGTGTGTGTGTGTGTGTGTGTGGTTGCAGGGAGGGGGAAGGGAACAGACGGGGAGGGGGGAGGTGGGGGAGGGGGGGGAGTTGCAGAGGGAGACCAAGATTTGAATACAGTAAGCATATTCAGAAGGATATAGGTTGCAGTAGCTACTGGAAGATGAAGAAGCTTGAGCAGGACACAGTAATGTGGAGAGATGCATCAAACCAGTCTGCAGATGGAAGACCAGAAAAATGACAGTTTCGCAATACTCTGTAAGTAATGTTTCTAAATATTATATAAATATTAAAAAACATATACTTGTCTTATTAGTTTTATGGTCATATACATCATGAATAGTCACTTTGAGTCTGTGTCCATCTGGTTGCACGCAGAAAAATATTTTTCCAGATGAGCAGTAACAAACAAGTATTGCTACACTGTTCATTTATGACATCTATAGGTCATGCTCTTACCAAAAAGTATATAAAATATCAGAAGTGTTTTTCTTGAGTCCAAAGAGGTTATGATAAACACTTGCAATAAGTGGAAAATCAGGGTTCAAGTTGTGGTCCCAAACAAATTTTCGTTTATCACAGATGGATTATACTTCTATACCCACTGCACCTGAGATCATGAAATTCGCATTCTGTAAATAATATGGAATATTAAGTTTTTGCAGTTTTACTGGTCAGTTACTGAATATGTGAAGTGCCACATTTGTGGTGATCTTGTTAAACTGAGCAAAATTATAGCAATTGCTCTGACCAAGGATGAGTGTATGTGGTGTTGTCAGCAAGACAAAGTCTGACAATCGATTTTTACTGTGTGTGTGTGTGTGTGTGTGTGTGTGTGTGTGTGTGTGTGTGTGTGTGTGCAAATGAAATTTACAATACCAGTTTTTTAATCATTTGTGCTTTTTTAGTATCATGCACTTCATTTTAGCTATATAGATCAAGTGAAATGCCTGATACCAGTTTTCTGCAGATTCATTTGTCTTTTAGTATTGTAGTGTTCAATTTCTATATATATGTTTATTGAGATTTTGTGAATTTTTGAGTATTTTACTTGCTGGATTTTTTTGCGTAAGTCTTTGTTTCAATATGTCTTTAATATTAGAAATGTCACATGCAGAGTATCCCCAATGTCTTTCTCTTATTACAAATGTCCATAAGGCAGAAAATGTGCTTCAGAGACAGATACATTTTATCTTGGAGTGCAGGTAACATATTCAGCATTTTGTGAACAAACAGTTAACAAATTTCTTCCTAGATCCCAATCAACATGGCAACAGGAAACTCATAATGGGTGCTGTAATCCTGTAGTAGGAGCACGCTCTGGACTTTTGTACACACTGGAAGGAAGTTATTTATGTAGGATGTGGTGCACTGATGTCTTTGGAATCTGCAGCTCATGTGAAGCTTTGTGAACTGACTTCTTGGCACTTCTCATGAAGGTATCTCTCAATGTGTGAATTGTTTGTGCACTAGGCTCAGGCCTGTTAGTTTAGGGAGATCACAGACACTCCCTGTTTCCTTACACTTTGCATACCATATGTTGATGCTTTTAACATCTGGTGGCTGTTTATGGTATGCCATCTGTAAATTCCTTGGGTCTCTCTTTGGTGACACTGTCTCGTCACACAAGAAGACACATTGGGCTTTCTCATGATTCAATTGCACGTTGTTTGATTCCACTCTTTTTAAATCACTGGGCCCTGTAACAAACAAAGTAACAGGAAGTATGTATTTAAATATAAAACTGAATGTGTCACATGCAATTCAAGACAAAAGTATTTGTTGTATGTCTTGTTTATACCTTACCAATGTTTGTAATCAGGGAAAGACTTCTGTGATACCCAGTATTTTGTTTGACTTCATCCAGAACTCCCTCATTCCCAAGGTTGTCTCTTTATGTCATTGTCATTGTTGTGGTCTTCAGTCTTGGTTTGATGCAGCTCTCCATGCCACTCAATCCAGTGCACACCTCTTTATCTCTGAATAACTGCTGCAACCTACATCCTCCTGAACCTGCTTACTGTGTTCATATCTTGATCTCCTCCAACAATTTTTACTCCCCACTGTTCCCTTCACACTAAACTGGTGATCCCTTGGTGTCTCAGAATTATCCTACCAATTGATCACTTCTTGTAGTAAATTTTGCTGTGCAAATAACAAAACTCATATGCTACCTTAAGTTTCTCATTTCCTAGTTCCCTCAGCATCACCCCTAATTCAACTACATTCCATTATTGTTGTTTTGATTTTGTTGATGTTTATCTTATATCTTCCTTTCAAGACCATGTTCATTCTGTTCAACTGCTCTTCCATTGCCTCTCATGGAATTACAATGTCATTGGTGAATTACAAATATTTTATTTCTTCTCCCTGAACTTAATTCCTACTCTTAATTTTTCATTTGATACCTGTACTGCTTGCTCAATTTACAGCACAAATAACATCAGGGGTAGGTTACATCCTAATCTCACTCCATTCTCAGCCACTGCTTTCCTTTTGTGCCCCGACTCTTATAACTGGCATCTGTTTTCTGTACAAGTTGTAAATAGTCTTTTTCTCCCTGTACTTTGCCTCTGCTACCTTCAGAATTTCAAAGAGTGTGCTGCAGTCAGTATTGTCAAAAGCTTTCTCTAAATCTATAAATGCCATAAATGTAGGTTTACAAGTCAGCATCTACTTTCTTTAGAACTGGAATTATTATAATGTTCTTGAAGTCTGAGGGTATTTTACCTGCCTCCCACATCTTGCATACTAGGTGGTATAGCTTTGTTCTGGCTGTCTTTCCCAAGGAATGTCGTCTACTGCTGGGGCCATGTTTCCACTTACGTCTTTCAGTGCTCTGTAAAATTCTTCACACAGTATCATGTCTCCCATGTCATTCTCATCTATGTCCTCTCCCCTTTCTATAATATTGCTTTCAAGTTCACATCCTTTTTATAGACCCTCTGTAAACTCCTTACACCATCCAACTTTCCCTTCCTGTCTTAGGACTGGTTTTTCAACTGAGCACTTCATACTCATACAGCTCTTCTCTTCCCTCCAAAGTCCTCTTTAATTTTCCTGTAGTTGGTACCTATCTTTCACCTAGTGATATATGTTTTTACATACTTACATTTGTCCTCTAGCCATTCGTGCTTAGTTATTTTGCACTTATTGCCAATTTCATTTTTTAGACTGTATAAATCCTTTGGTCTGCATCATTTGCTGTATTTTTCTATTTTTCCTTTCATCAATTAAATTCAGTATCTCTTGTGTTATCCAAGGATTTCTATAAGGCCTGGTGTTTTACCTATTTGATCCTCTGCTGCCTTCACTTCTTCTTCTCTCAAAGCTACCCATTCATCTTCTACTGCATTTTCCCCCCTGTTCTAGTCAATTGTTGCCTAATTCTACCCGTAAATCTCTCTAACATTGCTCATTCTTTCAGCTTATCCCCATCTCCTTAACTTTCTTCATTTCTGCAATTTCTTCAGTTTTAATTTAAATTTCGTAACCAATATATTGTGGTTGGAGTCCACATCCGCCCTGGAAATGTCTTACAATTTAAAATCTGGTTTCAAAATCTCTGTGGTACCATTATATTGTCAATCTGAAACCTTCCGGTGCCTCTAGGTCCATGTACACAACCTTCTTTCACGATTCTTAAGCAAAGTATAAGTGCTGATTAAATTGCACTCTGTGTAAAATTCCACCAGGCAGCTTCCCCTTTCATTCCATATTAACCTACTGTTTTCCTTCTCTTCCTTTTCCTACTATCAAATTCCAGTTCCCCATCACAATTAAAATTTTGACCCCTAACTGTCTGAATAATTTCTTTAATTTCATTATGCATTTCCTCAGTCTCTTCATTTGTGGAGCCAGTTGGCATTAAACCTGTACTACTGTGGTGTGTGTGGACTTCATGTCTATCTTTGCTATGATAATGTGTTCACTATGCAGTTCATGGTAGCTTACCCACATTTCTATTTTCTTATTCATTTTCAAACCCACTCACGTGTCACCCCTATTTGATTTTGTATTTATAGGCTTGTATTCATGTGAACAGATGTCCTGTTTCTCCTGCCACTAAACTTCTTTAATTTCTACAATACCTAACTTCAACCAATCTATTTCCATTTCTAAATTTTCTAACCTACCTGCCCAATTAAGGGATCTAACATTCCACTCTCTGATCCACAGAATGTGTTTTGTTTCTCCTGATGATGACACCCTCCTGAGTAGTCCCTACACAGATATCCAAATGAGGGCCTATTTCACCTGCAGAATATTTTACCCAAGAGAATGCCTCATCATTTAAGCTGCATGGCCTCAGGAAAAAATATATTGCTGTAGTTCCCCCTTGCTTTTAACTGTTCACTGTAACAGCACAGTAGGGCCGTTTTGATTGATGCTGCAAGACCAGATCTGTCAATTATCGAGACTGTTGCCCCTGAAACTAATGAAATGGCTGCTGCCCCTCTTCAGGGACCACAAGTTTGTGTGGCCTCTCAACAATTCCTCTCCATTGTGGTTGCACCTACGGTACAGCTATCTGTGTTACTGAGGCATGCAGCCTGCCCCACCAGTGTCAAGTTCTATGGTTCATGGTGGGAAGGAGGTGTCAAGTTACATATATTTTGAAACATTTTTGTCTGTTTGAATCTTTAATGTCTGATGATATGGTCATCCTGCTGTAGAAGTGTGAAATAATGGCAAATATACAGCACAAAAATTTACTTTTCTTCACAAATGTTAATAATGGGTAGGTGAAGGAACAGTTGTGTCCTTGGTCCATTTTTGTAGGACAATCCTGTAATTCAATGGTTATGGTAAGTGAAACAGTTACACAAATCTGTGTCCTGTTTATGTAAACATATTTTCAAATTTTTTCAAGCAAAGCAGGTACTTATAAACATAACACAATCCAACTTTGAACAGGATTCACTTACATATACTGTACATAACAAGGAGATGGGTCTAAAGTAACCTTATAAGTAATGGTAAGAGTTTGGCAGAAAAAAACCCTCAACTTTGACTTCCAAAGCTACAATTTAGTCGCTAATAGTATTCAAGTAATGTAAGGGTCTGTTTAAAACATATGTGTAATAGTCCTGCACAACTTTTTTTAATAGTAAATCAGGATGTACTTGGTCATATTGTTTCTTGTTCCATGTTCATTTAATTAATAGTGGTGTTCCTCTTTAAAAAGTTCTTGTTGATGATCAAAATTCTCCCATGCAAGCAGATGCACTACAATGTCAATGAAGGATCCCAAGCTCATTAACTGGAATCTTACTTGAGCTTCACTACTTTTCGCCACATACAGGAGAGATTGCTACTGACGATGCACTGTTTCAAGATACACCTGACAAGAGGGTAGAACCAGGTAAACTGCATACAGTCATTTAAGACTCAGTTTGCATGATAAAGTACTAAAGACACAGGAAAACTACTCTGAGTGAGCGTGGGTACTGTAGTGATAACAGATCAGGGAGTATCACAAAACATAATTGTATCATCCAAGACAACACCTTCTTGAGCATCATCTGAGTTAGAACTGGCTATCTTCCATTATTCAGACTGACAAAACCCCAACACGTCTCGCCTAAATTTACTGCACCTGGAAAGTTTAGGTTAACTGAAACCCGGAATACTCTACTTTTCTTCAATTTGGCTGAACATTACATTCACACCTGAAAGTAATTACCCAAAATCTAGAACAACGTGATCAACCAGTAGCCAAATCAAATACATTACTACTGATAAAATATTCTCCTAAACTAACTGAACAGCTTGGGATGTGTTTCTATCTGATGATGCAATGGTGGGCAATGCATAGTGTAGAAAATTCACTGACAAAGCACAGTAATTCCCCATGAGATCAAATACAAAAGAAATAAAACATGCAAATGCAGATAAACACTAACAAAGAAGCAAGGCAATTAAAAGCAAATGAAATGGAGTGTAACTGTTTACCTTACTAAAATTGATGACAAGTGTTTGCAATAACACAGACCAAGCTGTAAGGCAATGAGTCTACAAAATTATTATGATTATGGAAAGAAATAAGTTAATGGATGAAACCAGGTTTCAACTATTATTCGGAACCTTGTTATTGAAAACAAATCAAAAGGGCACTGCAATATGACAATTTCCAATTATGTAAAATTAATCAGTAAGAAAAGTTACTCTTCCTTATGCATATTGAGGTTTTACGTCTCTGATTGGAACAATATGATTTACGGTGTCTCTTACTCAATGTTTCTTCAAAACAGTTCCCATTTAGCTGATGCTGTTGTCGATGTCCACTTCATTAGTCCATGATACTTGAGTATGTAATTGAATAATTGGCACTGTCTTGCTGAGCTCCTGTTGAAAATCTGAACGCTTTATGTTTGCAGAATTAATTCCGCATATCTGCATGCACAGACGCATGTAAGACACGCCTCTTTCCATTGACACATGATTTAAAATGACATCATAATGTTTGCTGCACACATTAGCCACAGTTTTCATATTTGTGGTTTACGATCGCGGCGCAGTACTTTTCAACAGTATATCTGTCCACACTACATAAGTGAATCAAGTCCATTGTACAGTAAATCATTCGTCCATTGCTTAAACAGAACAATAAGTACCGTGTGCAATTGTCTACATAATCACTTCGGTGACGCAACGTCATACATTCACATTAAAGTTATTTGTATCAATATATGGCACAAAAACGTGTAACCGTATTTTCTGTTTCATTCCACAGACGTGATGTGCTGTGAACAATCAAAAACAGCGTCTTTACGCACTGCACTTAGCTTACCGGTTTGCATACTAAAGTTTTATGTTTAATGAGTCAAAACACAGTTCCGCTAAATGAGAAACGTAACACGTAAAGTCACTACGTCTTTAACTCTTACCTCACGAGGCGTGGTCTCTCAGAAATTTCGAACTCACTGAGCGAGGTTAGTTTTCACGGAACGCTGCTGTGCCCCCTATTCTCCTTAAATCCCGAGCAAAACAATGTTTTGCCGTCGATTGCATTGTCGCCCTCTTTGTTTATTGTTGACATGCGTTGGGGTTTCCTAGACCGCGCTTCGTGGTCTACGTACCTGTTTTGTCCAGTGCATTTCATAAAGTGCTTGTAGGAGCGCGTCAATTTTAACGATCCTAAATTCAATTAAATTGTTAATCAGTACATAGACGAAGATGTGAGTGATATAGATGAAGATATAAATGATTTTGCAATCGCCAGTGATCACAATTCTGCTAGTGAACAAGAATATGTTTCACATGAAGAACTCCAGGAGCATGGTAATGGGGAATCTTCCCGTTTCTTCTGACTTACAAGGGAACCTCCCCATCGCACCCCCCTCAGATTTAGTTATAAGTTCGCACAGTGCATAGGCCTTGAAAAACTGAACACAGATCAGTCGAGAAAACAGGAAGAAGTTTTGTGGAACTATGAAAAAAATAAACAAAATATAAAAACTGAGAAGTCCTAGGGCAAGATAGGCAACATCTAGGATAACGTGAGTCCATGATCGCCGTGGTCCTGTGGTGCGTCCTTGGTTCAAGTCTTCCCTCGAGTGAAAAGTTAAATTTTTTATTTTCGGTTTATGTGACAAACTCTTATGTTTTCATCACTTTTTTGGGTGTGATTATCACATCCACAAGAAAACCTATTATCGGGCAAGGTAGAAGAATCTTTTTACCCATTCGCCAAGTGTACAAGTTAGGCGGGTCGACAACACATTCCTGTCATGTGAAGCACATGCCGTCACCAGTGTCGTATAGAATATATCAGACGTGTTTTCCTGTGGAGAAATCGGTTGACTTATGACCTTGCGATCAAATGTTTTCGGTTCCCATTGGAGACACGTCCTTTCGTCTACTAATCGCACGGTTTTGCGGTGCGGTAGCAAAACACAGACACTAAACTTATTACAGTGAACAGAGACGTCAATGAACGAACGGACAGATCACAACTTTGCGAAAATAAAGAAAGTAAACTTTTCACGGGAGGGAAGCCTTGAACCCAGGACCTGCTCACGCTAACCACCGGACCACGTCGCTCCAGAGTTTACAGTATCCTAGTTGTTGCATATCTTGCGCATGGACAACTCAGTTTGTATATTTTGCTTATTTTTTTTCATAGTTCCACACAACTTCTTCCTGTTTTCTCGATTGATCTGTGTTCAGTTTTTCAAGGACTATCCACTCTACCAACTTATAACTAAATCTGAGGGGGGTGCGATGGGGAGGTTCCCTTGTTAGATGAGACGGTATCAGTTACACAGAGAGAATATTACTATGGCAAGAATGGTTTCATGTTGTCAAGGGATCCTTTGAAAAGTCGATTTTCAAGAACACTGAAGTACAATATTGTCTTGCAGCTTCCTGATCTTCGTCCTGCTGCCAGAGCTCTCGAGTATCAAGTGGAGCCTGAAAAAATATGGGACTTAATAACTGATGACACAGTGTTGGAGAGAATACTAAGATTCACAAACATCAAACTTGAACAAGTTGAGTGGGAAAGTGCAAATCCTGTAGATATGAGAGATATGGAAATCACTGAACTGAAAGCATTCTGTGGCCTTCTCATCTATTCATCTGTATTTAAAATCTAACCATGAAGACACTTCTATTTGGGCACAGATGGAACAGGAGGGGACATTTATCATTACATAATGAGCTGCAACAGATTCGACATCCTCCTTTCCAACCTTCGTTTTGATGACCGTCAAGATAGAGCTGAGCAAATGGCAGTTGAACAAGCAAGAGCAGTATCTGACATTTTTGCAAAATTGCCAGACGGCTTACACTATAGGTGCATGCGCTACAGTCAATGAGATGGCGCCCTTCAGTGTAGATTCAAGGTCTACATGCCCAAGAAACCTTGCAGAAATAAAAATTCAGAGCCTAGTTGATTCTAAAACACATTATTTTGTAAATGACTGTATTTACACAGACAATAATTCTGATAGAAGGACTCTCGCAGTAGAGGAAAAAACTATTCACTCCCCACCTAAGTATGCATCCGACCTCTTACTTCAATCAAAAGAACAATCGAAATGTGATGACTGACAATTCGTATAAGAAGGGCGTTTGAAAAGTCCGTGCAAAGTCCGAGAGATTGCACCACCGGCGCGTATCGAAGTCATGTTGCGTTAGAAGCATCTTTGGAAAGAACACACACCAATTTTCAGCCATATTGGTCTATTCCTTTGTGTTTAGCATTCATGTGAATCAAGAAAGTCGAGTGATTCTCAAAAAATGAACGAAAAAGAATTCCGTTTGGGGATTAAACATTATTTTATGAAAGGCAAAACGCCTCAGACTAAAGAGAAGCCTGATAAACATTACGGTGACTCTGAACCTTCGACTAGAACAATTTATAAGTGATTTCAAAATTTTCGGAGTGGCCATATGGGCGCAAGTGATGCTGAACGTTCTGGACGCTCTGTGGAGGTTAAGACTCCAGAAATCATTTGGACTTGCATTCGGGAGGACGACGGTTCAATCCCGCATTCGGCCATCCTGATTTAGGGTTTCTGTGATTTCCCTCAATTGCTCCAGGCAAATGCCGGAATGGTTCCTTTGAAAGCGCACGGCCGACTTCCTTCCCTGTCCTTCCCTAATCCAATGAGACTGAAGACCTCGCTGTTTGGTCTCTTCCCCCCAAACAACCCAACCCAACCAGAAATCACTGATAAAATCCATGATAAGGTGGATGGATGACAGAGAAGTTAAGGTGCGCGAGATTGATAGTGCTGTGGGCATCTCGAATGAACGTCTACATAATATTTTGCATTAACATTTGGACATGAGAAAGCTATCTGGAAGATGGGTTCCGCTCCTACACGCGCTTGACCAAAAATGGAATCATATGAAGTGTTGCAAGGATGGTTTGCAGCTGTTCAGGAAGAATCCTTAAGACTTTACACGTTGCTTCGTCAGTGCAGATGAAACATGGATACATTACTATACTCCTGAGACCAAAGAACACTAACAATGGGTTACCAAGGGAGAATCTGCACCAAAAGTGGCGAAGACCATTCCTTCGCCCGGGAAGGTAATGGCGACTGTCTTTTGGTATTCGCAAAGGATAATTCTCATCGACGATCTAGAAAAGGGTAAACCTATTACAGATGCATATTATTCATCGTTATTGGACCGTCTGAAAACCGATCTGCAAGAAAAAAGCCGGCAATTGGACAGCAAAAAAGTCCTTTTCCATCATGACAATGCACCAGCACTCACCTCAGCAGTAGTCGCAAAATTAATGGAAGTAGGATTCCAACTCGTTTCACATCCCCCCTATTCTCCAGACGTGGCTCCCTCGGACTGCTATTTGTTCCCCAATTTGAAGAAAAGGATGGCGGGACAATGATTTTATTGAAACGAGGAGATGATTGCAGCAACTAATAGCTATTTTGCAGACTTGGACAATTCCTATTATTTGGAAGGGATCAACAAATCAGAACAGCGTTGGACGAAGTGTACAAATCTAAAAGAAGACTATGTCGAAAAATAAAAAAGGTTTATCCCAAACATGTAAGTAGTTTTTATTTTTGCACAGACTTTTCAAACGCCCCTCTTACTTCTGTGGAACTTAACCAAGTGATGGAAAAAAATGGGTTGACATTTGTTGGTACATTGAGGAAAAACAAAAGAGAAACACTGAAGGAATTTCAACACAACAGAAGACTTCCTATAGGCTCCAGTCAATATGGGTTCACAAAATGGATGATGCTACTTTTGTGTGTTCCAAAGAAAAACAGAGCTGTTGTGCTGCTGTCCAGTATGCATCATGCGCCAGACACAAATGAGGAAAAACAGAAGCCAGAAGTTATTCAGTTATACAATGAAACTAAAGGTGGTGCTGATAGCCTTGATGAAAAGTGTTCCATCTACAGTTCCGAAAGGAGAACTCGTCGATGGCCCATGGTAATATTTTACAGAATCATTTATTTTAGGTGAGTCTATTCATATGTATTGTACAACAGCTATGAAGATGACCATAGTCGGCGAGTATTGTGACGACTGGGGGGAGATCCCACTCTTTGAATGTTTTGGAGAGGCACAGCGCCATGGTGTGGAGTGCCTTCGGGTGTAACTCGAGTTCACGGGTGGTAGTGACTGAGAGAATTCTGACGATACAATGGTATGCCACGCACGTCTTGCGCCCTCATGTGTTACCGCACAGGTGAATGTATTGTGGTATCATTTTTTGAATAGGTCAATGCTCTTCCACACATGGTACGTGTCTCTATGATCTGTCTGCACGTTATCGAGTTGCTCCCACAGCCAACGAGTTTCCCATAGCTGTCCACGATAGAACATGTCTGGGACCAACTTGTTTGTAACTCCGTCTGAGTGCCAATATCCAGGACACAAGTACCAGTTACAACATCTATGGGCCAGCTTACCTCAGGAGAGGATGCAAAGGCTTTACAACACTCTTTGCAACCGAATCATTGCATGCATCCAGACCATGATTGGAAAAGAGCACAGGTAGTCCCAGTCTTCAAGAAGGGTCGTCGAGCAGATGCGCAAAACTATAGACCTATATCTCTGACGTCGATTTGTTGTAGAATTTTAGAACATGTTTTTTGCTCTCGTATCATGTCGTTTCTGGAAACCCAGAATCTACTCTGTAGGAATCAACATGGATTCCGGAAACAGCGATCGTGTGAGACCCAACTCGCTTTATTTGTTCATGAGAGCCAAAAAATATTAGATACAGGCTCCCAGGTAGATGCCATTTTCCTTGACTTCCGGAAGGCGTTCGATACAGTTCCGCACTGTGGCCTGATAAACAAAGTAAGAGCCTAAGGAATATAAGACCAGCTGTGTAGATGGACTGAAGAGTTTTTAGCAAACAGAACACATGTTGTTCCCAATGGAGAGACGTCTACAGACGTTAAAGTAACCTCTGGCGTGCCACAGGGGAATGTTATGGGACCATTGCTTTTCACAATATATATAAATGACCTAGTAGATAGTGTCGGAAGTTCCATGCGGCTTTTAGCGGATGATGCTGTACTACACTGAGAAGTTGCAGCATTAGAAAATTGCAACAAAATGCAGGAAGATCTGCAGCGAATAGGTACTTGGTCCAGAGAGTGGCAACTGACCCTTAACATAGACAAATGTAATGTATTGCGAATACATAGAAAGAGGGATCCTTTATTGTATGATTATATGATAGCGGAACAAACAATGGTAGCAGTTACTTCTGTAAAATATCTGGGAGTATGCGTGCGGAACGATTTGAAGTGGAATGATCATATAAAATTAATTGTTGGTAAGGCGGGTACCAGGTTGAGATTCATTGGGAGAGTCCTTAGAAAATGTAGTCCATCAACAAAGGAGGTGGTTTACAAAACACTTGTTCGACCTATACTTGAGTATTGCTCATCAGTGTGTGATCCGTACCAGGTCGGGTTGACGGGGGAGATAGAGAAGATCCAAAGAAGAGCGGCGCGTTTCGTCACAGGGTTATTTGGTAAGCGTGATCAAACTCAAGTGGCAGACTCTGCAAGAGAGGCGCTCTGCATCGCGGTGTAGCTTGCTGTCGAGGTTTCGAGAGGGTGCGTTTCTGGATGAGGTATCGAATATATTGCTTCCCCCTACTTATACCTCCCGAGGAGATCACGAATGTAAAATTAGAGAGATTCGAGCGCGCACGGAGGCTTTCCGGCAGTCGTTCTTCCCGCGAACCATACGCGACTGGAACGGGAAAGTAAGCGGAGTATAAATGTAGGTGTAGATAGTCAATGCAGTGTCATTCTGTCAAGTGGGCTCACACTGCCAAGTCCTTCGTCAATTTGATTCGACGCGGTAATAACATCATATGCCTTCTCATCCCTTTGGAGCTTCATTTCACTTTGTCCTCCCCGTCTTGTTGCTTCACGTTTTTGCCGTGCAGTAAGTATACAAATTAGTGGGATATTACCACTTGGATGAATGAATGGATGGCGTATTACGTGTCTCATCACGTTTCTGGAGAACTAAAATCTGCCCTGTAAAAATGAACATGAGTTGCGCAAACAGAGATCTTTCTAACTGAGATCGGTCTCTTCCTTCATGAGATTCATAGCGCTGTAGATGTCCTGGTATCACGACAAGCGACGGCACGTAGACGAAGAGCTCAAGAGCAGAGAAGGCCGTGACACGACGTCAGCCAATAGCACGCTGACCAGGACGTCACCACGACAGGAGCGGCCTCTACAAGAAGAGAATATAAGCGCCGCCCCTGCCAGCCTCGGCGCACAGTGCTAGACCGGCACTAGGAGAGCACTGCTATAGCAGTTATTAGTGACCCATATCTATTGCTTGTATGGACGTAGTATATAGAGAAAGACACTGACTGTATGCCTGTCGCCCATCGCTTGCTCCACGTTCTTGTAATACAAAGTATTGCATATCTTCTTTATTGTAATAATAACTATTAATGTGATTTGCTTGAATTGTATAGCATTCCGAGAACGCAGCATCCTTTAGGCACCCTATACGAGTGGGCAGGAGCCCACAGTAGACAACAGCCCTCGCATTGGCGCCATGTTCCTTGATTTCAGGAAGGCATTTCACACCATTCTAAACCACAGGTGTGTGAAAAAAATGGGAGCTCGTCGAGTATCAGACCAGATTTGTGACTTGATTCAAGACTTCCTTGCAGATACAACGCAACGTGTCGCCCTTAACGGAACAAAATCGACAGATACAAAGGTAATTTCCGGATTACCTCGAGGAAGTGTGATTCAGCCTTACTGTTTATAATGCATATAAATTATCTAGTAGAAGGCTCTATAAGACTGTTAGTAGATGGTGTGGTTGTCTATGAGAAAGTAGCAACGTCAGTATGGATCTACAGAATGACCTGGAGAAGACTGATGACTGATACCGGCTCTGGAAGTTGATCCTGAACGTAAATAATTGTAACATATTGGGCATGTGCAGGAAAATAAATCCGCCACTGTATAACTAAACTATAGATGACAAATTGCTGGAAACAGTATCCATAGTAAAATATCTAGGAGTAAATATCCAGAGCGACCTTAAGTGGCATGACCACATAAAACAAATAATAGGAAAAATTTATTCCAGACTGAGACTCATAGGAATAATCGTAAAGAAATGTGGCTCATCCACAAAGGAACTGGCTTACAAGGCGCTTGTTCGACCGGTCATTGAGAACTGTTCGTAAATATGCGTTCCTTACCAAGTATGACTGATAGAAGAGAGAGGTAAGATCCAACGAAGAGCGGCGTACGGCGTCACGAGATTGTTTAGTGGGCGCGAGAGTCTTACAGGCTCAATAAACTCCAGAGGAAGGCATTACAACAGAGACGTTATGCATAACGGAGAGATTTAATACAGAAATTTCGATAGAACAGTTTTCGGGAACAGTCGGACAAGATATTGCTTCCTCTCACATCCGCGAAATGGTCACGACGGGTAAGCTCTATAAATTAGAGGTGATACAGAGGTTTGCCGGCAATCGTTGTTCCCACACGGCATTTGCGAGTGGAATAGGGTAAGGTGGATCAGTTAGTGGTACTAGAAATAGCATCCGGCACACACCGTTAGGTGGCTTGCTGATTATGATGTAGATGTAAAAAAAAATTAATAACGATAGCTTGTTCCTTGCATACCAAAATTAAATCGGACAATTAAACACAATAATTGTACATTGGCAGACCAGGTAGTCACCTCACTAAACTGTCCCCTTCTACGTCTACGTGATTACTGCGCTATTCACAATAAAGTGCCTGGTAGAGGGTGTGAGGTGTAACGAGACACGAGGTAGGACAGCCACTTAGCGAAAGAATTTGAAGGGCAAAACTGAGAGCTACCAGCGTCCCGTTGTCGAAAAGGCAGTTGGTGAGCCGCTCTTAGTCCGTCTCGGTGGCTGCCTGAGTTTCATGGTGAATCTGTACTGTGGCAGAGTGTCGACGTAGCTAGCCCTGCTACAACGTTCAGACAACATACCGTCCTTCTACACGAGAAAATCGAGAAAAAAAACATAAATACAATAAAATTGTTAAGCACTCGTGGAGAGGTACAGTAGTATTCTATACAACCTCCCAGAAGGACACCGATTTTTAGAAACACTGTACGAGCAACTGTGTGGCCAATAAGTAATTGAGTAATTGATTGAATTGATAATTCTACCTCCCAGCACTAGAGCACGCCTTAGATTAAAAGTTCATTCCTTTAGTAAATCTTTCAGAAATATGCTGGCCAGCTCTGGTATTTAATTTATAGTAATGTATCAATGCCAACCTCTTATGAAATTGCTTCAATGTCTTAAACTATAAGGCGCTAGTCTCTGAAAATGATCGTCTTTGGTTTTAACTATTCTCAGTTCAGTTGTCTAGATCGTATTACCGGCTTGAGCACGCTTACGCTTCTTGCTAAATGTCAGAACTATAACTTCTATTTTCCTTTTTAAATTCCTTTCTTTCTTTACAATTAGTTACTGAAAGTTCGTCGTGGGTAAATGATAACTCGGGGGCTAAAATTTGGGTTTTACGAAATGTAAATGCGTTACAATGACCAAACGTCGATTGTGACCGAGTGACTGCAAAAAACTGATATCCCCACACTACACGGGATGAACAACACAAAAATATCTCAAAATAAATCCTAAGTGCCACCATTACTTTATATCTTGACTTAAAGTGCAGATTTTCAAAATACCAGCCTTCTTAGGTGTTGGCCCTTTTGCGTACCCACTAGCAAATCCTAAATGTAAGATCACTCATCACTTTTAATACGTAAATAATTGCAGCAGTTGGAATTTCCACACTGAAATGGTTCAACCGGCGCAACGAAGTCTAGAAGATTATGTCACTTAATAATACGTACGGGCAAAATACGCAGTCTATGATGATTGACCTCTGATCCTGTGTTCCTGTGCTTGATTCGCCGATCAAGAAACGCTTCGGGAATAATGTTCGATAAGTAATTACTACACATACACTATAACGTTTCTGCTTCGTAGTGAGACTCTATACTCACAAAATTACACTCATGGCTGACACTCAGCTAGCTTAGGGCTTGCCTTCATAAACCCTCCCTCAACCATTTGCAACGCTCAAATCCATTCACGTGTGCACTAAGTGATAACACAGGCAACGCAATACGGACCACTTCAGACAAAATTAATGAAGTCATATTTTAGTGTCGTCTTATTTTAAAGACTCACGAATTCTCCTATCAAATACTGATATAGTGTACAAGCCACGTCACGGTCAGTAGGAAAACCATTGTCATCCAAAGTAGATAACACGAATCTCTCGTGCAAGTAGGCAAAGACGTCTAGGTTTGCTTGTGCAAGGAGAAATGATATTCACTATCGTTGCGTGTGAATTAATTTCAGCAGCACGGTAACACCTCTCAGAAATCTATTCCCTCACTTTTCATTTCTCTCCCCGTTATCACAAAGTAGCCCATTATGTTACTGAATATAGACATCTCATTTTTTTAGTCATCAGTCGCCTGACTCGTTTGATGTGCCGCACCACGAATTCCACTCTCGTGCCAAACGCTTCAAAACGCTTCATCTTAAAGTAGCAGTTGCACCCTGCATTTCCAAATATTTGTTAGATGTAGTCTTACTTGTGTCTTGCTGTAGCGTTTTCAGCCTGTACAGTTCCTTCTATTACCACAGAAGTTATTCCCTGTTGTCTTAACACATCAGCCTGTCCATTCTCCTTGTCACTATTTTCCACTTCTTCCTTCCTTCGCCGGTTCTGTATAGGACCTCTTCATTCCTTATCTTTCCACTGCACTAAATTATCAACATCTTTCTATAGCACCATATCTCAAACGCTTCGATTATCTTATTTTCTGATTTTCCTGCAGTCCACGATTCACAAACATCATTGCTGTACATTCACAGAACTTTCTTTCTCAAAATAAGATCTATGTTTTCATACGAGTAGACTTCTTTTGGCGAAGACTGGCCTGTTTCCCAGTGTTAGTCTGCTTTTTACATCCTCTTGCTTCAAAGATAGTAAACCTATTTAAATTCGTCAACTCTGTGGTTATCAATTTCTGCTGATTCTTATTTTGTCCGCCTGCTTAGCTGAGTGGTAACGTGCTTGCCTTCCATACAGTGGGCCCGGGTTCGATTCCCGGCCGGGTTGGAGATTTTCTCCACTCGTGGATTGGGTGCTGTGTTGACCTCAACATTATTTCATCCTCATCATCGGCACACAATTCGCCCATTGTGGCGTCGACTGAAATAAGACTTGCACTTGGCGGCCGAACCCGAATGGGGCCTCCCGGCCAGCAATGCCATACATTCATTTCATTTCATTTTTCACTTTATTTTCAATCCATAAGCTGCAGTCATTAGACTGTTCATTCCATTCTAGATTCCCTGTAGTCCTTAGAAGTACACAAATCTACTAACAGATGGCGGCGAAATATACGCTCCAAAATGTGGTCTGCCTTTTTCCCCTGTCAGATCTGTTCCTCGGTGACAAGAAGCAATGCAGAACTGAAAAACTGCAAATATGGACATTGTCCACATTTTACTCAAGCATCCAATCAGTGTTGCTTTGCCTGACAACTGCCAGCTTCCACTGCCAGCCTGTACGTAAGACAGTTCAGCGAAATCGTATCTCTTTAACGCAGTGTTTCAGTGCCACAGTCATGTCCTTGACAACGGAATGGGACCACTCGCGTTACGGACTGGTTGCAAGTCTGCTGATGTTCTCTCCCTGTTGATGATTACAGCCTGGCTGTGAGTGGCGTTTAACGCCAGCTTGCATTTTGTGGTCTATTTGCCGGTTTCACTCTCCGCCTTAGAGCAGTTACGCGTTCACATTTCACGCTCCGTGTAAGCAGAGCCATGTCGTAGCCCCGTCTCCGGAATATTGAGAGTGCTGAGGTTGTACCGAGAACAAACCCCTGGGGTTTATCGTCTGAACGGTTTTTATTTACTCCCGCACGAAATCTCAGTCTCAATACTTTTCAAAGCGAGCCGACGCGCAACGGAACTGTGACTATCTCAGTGGCCGGCGGCTGTTTCCACGCTCGGACGCCGACGACGGCTGTAACTTCTGGCCGCCTTTTCTACGCTTATCACCGAGCGAAGTGTTGCAGTGGTTAGCTCATTCAGGAGGACGACTGTTCAGATCCCAGTCCGAGTATCCAGATTTAGGTTTCTCCGTGTTTTTCGAAAATCGCTCCAAGTTAGCTATGGGGGGTGCCTTTGATAAGGTCAGGGTTACTTCCCTTCCCCATTCTTTCGGAGTCCGAGCTTGTGCTCCGTCTCTAACGACCGCGCTGTCAAAGGGACATTCTTTCTACGCCGAATCGTTGGTTACTAGTATGCTGTATCGCCACAGTCGCCAGACTGTTTTCTGACGGTGATGTTGCTTGTACTGAATGCAGTTATGGAAAAACAGTTCTAGTATTCTGTCTTACCTTGAGACAGGCGAAAAGCGTAATCATTGCCAACTGAAAATTTCTACGGTGAATTACACAATGCTGTGCATCGAAGAGTACGGTCGCATTTTAATTCTTGCTTCACTGCAAACTTAAACAATACAGATCTGTGTTGTGGCATTGAGAAACAACCGAAAACGCTAAAATTGAACAAAACCCCAGGGTCCTATCGAGAATCCCTAACAGAAAGTGTACAGAATTTGTGATTGAGTTGATTTACATATCGATCTCCATGATTACTCTGCAATTCACAAGTAAGTGCCTGGTAGAGGGTACATCGAACCACGTTCAAGCTGTTTGTCTACGGTTCCACTTTCGAACAGCGTGCGGGACGAACGAACACTAAGTCAGTGGGAGCTTTGATTTCTCTTATGTAACTATGATGATCATTTCTCCCTATGTAGGTGGCCGCCAACAATATACTTTCATCCTCTGAGGAGAAATTTTGTGGCTGAAATCGCGTGAGAAGATCCTGCCGCAGTGAAAAACGCCTCAGTTTTAATGACTGCCACCCCAAATCGTATATCATCTCCTTCATTTCGCGAAAATACTAAACGAGCTGCCCTTTCTTTGAACTTTTTCGATGTCCTCCGTCACTTCTATCTTATACGGATCGCACACCGCACAGCCATACTCCAGAAGTTGGCGACCAAGTGTATCGTTGGCAGTCTCTTTAGTAGACCTATTACATTTTTCTAAGTGGTCTGCCAATAAATCTTAGTCTTTGGTTTGCTTTCGCCTAACATTATCTGTTGTTGTTGTGGTCTTCAGTCCTGAGACTGGTATGATGCATCTCTCCATGCTACTCTATCCCGTGCAAGCTTCTTCATCTCCCAGTACTTACTGCAACCCACACCCTTCAGAATCTGCTTAGTGTATTCATCTCTTGGTCTCCCTCTACGATTTTTACCCTCCACGCTGCCCTCCAATACTAAATTGGTAATCCCTTGATGCCTCAGAACATGTCCTACCAACCGGTTCCTTCTTTTTGTCAAGTTGTGCCACAAACTCCTCTTCTCCCCAGTTCTATTCAATTAGTTACGTGATCTACCCATCTAATCTCCAGTATTCTTCTGTAGCACCACATTTCGAAAGCTTCTATTCTCTTCTTGTCCAAACTAGTTATCGTCCATGTTTCACTTCCATACAAGGCTACACTCCCTACAAATACTTTCAGAAATGACTTCCTGACACTTAATTCTATACTCGATGTTAACAAATTTCTCTTCTTCAGAAACGATTTCCTTGCCATTGCCAGTCTACATTTTATATCCTCTCTACTTCGAGCATCATCAGTTATTTTACGCTCTAAATAGCAAAACTCCTTTACTACTTTAAATGTCTCATTTCCTAATCTAATTCCCTCAGAATCACCCGATTTAATTTGACTGCATTCCATTATCCTCGTTTTGCTTTTGTTGATGTTCATCTTATATCCTCCTTTCAAGACACTGTCCATTCCGTTCAACTGCTCTTCCAAGTCCTTTGCTGTCTCTGACAGAATTACAATGTCATCAGCGAACCTCAAAGTTTTTATTTCTTTCTCAGAATTTTTCTTTTGTTTCCTTTACTGCTTGTTTCATATACAGATTATATATGACACCAATTTAAGTAATTGTAATCCCTAAGTGTTTAGTTGAGTTTACAGCCTTTACATTTGTGCGATTTATCGTGTAACTGACATTTGGCGTATTCTTTTTAGCGCTTGTTCGGGTAACTTCTCACGATTCCAAATCAATTGTCACTTTTTGCACCATACGAATATATTGTCTGAATCATTTTGCAATTCGTTTTGATCTTCTGATGACTTCACTAGATGGTAAACGACAGCGTCACCTGCAAACAATCTAAGAGGACTGCTCAGATTGTCTCCTATGTCGTTTTAGTAGACGAGGAACAGCAGAGGGCCTGTCACACTTCCTTGGGGAACGTCGCATATTACTTTTGTTTTAATCGATGAGTTTCCGTCATTTACTACAAACTGAGGTGACCTTTCTGACAAGAAATCACGAATCTAGTCACGCCACTGAGACGATACTCCATAGCCACGCAATTTAATAACGGTTCGCTTATGAGGATCGGTGTCAAAGCCTTCTCGAAATAAAAAAAAGATGGAATCAACTTAGCGTCCCTTTTCTATAGCACACGTTACTTCATGATAATAAAGAGCTAGTTGTGTTTCACAAGAGTGATATTTTCTGAATACGCGCTGGTTATTTGGCGATAAATCAATTCCTTCAAGGTGATTATAATGGTCTAGCACAGTATATGTTCCGAAATCCTACTGCAGATAGACATTGATGATACAGATATGTAATTCAGCAGATTATCCATATTTCCTTTCTTGGTCACTGGTGTGACTTGGGTAGCTCTCCAGTCTTTGAGTACGGATCTTTCTACGAGTGAGCCTTGTCTTTCTTAAGTGTATTTCCCTCTTTTAGCCACGATATCCTGTTGATCCGACATTCAAAAAACTGCGCCCAGTTGTTGGAATAAAGCACAAGTCACACCTACTTACATGAAGAGCAGCAGTAGTGATCCACACAACACCCAACTAATATGTTTGACGTTCATCGTTATAGACGTATTTTGGGCTCACCATCTGACGTAATAAAAAAAAATGGTTCAAATGGCTCTGAGCACTATGGGACTTAACATCTGTGGTCATCAGTCCCCTAGAACTTAGAACTACTTAAACCTAACTAACCTAAGGACATCACACACATCCATGCCCGAGGCAGGATTCGAACCTGAGACCGTAGCAGTCGCGCGGTTCCGGACTGAGCGCCTAGAACCGCTTGACCACCGCGCCCGGCGTCTGGCGTAATAGTTTAACATTAACAGAACGACCACCCCCATGCCAACCAGCATGAACACTGGAAACATGGACCACATTAAATACCGCTCCTGCTTTTCTCACGTGACGCCCTGAAAGCTATGGATCAAGTCAGGCAGATGTACGCAGGATCCCTTGACTTGCGAAAATCTGTCGCCTCAGTAACACGCCAACGCTTATTAAAGTACTTACGATCATATGGGGTATCAAAAAAGTTTGCGACTGGATGCGGTATCTCTTGGTAGGGAAGACGCACCCTGTTGTCTAGGATGGAGAGTCGTCGACGGACGTACAAGTAAATTTAGGAATGCTCCAGGGTATTATATTGGGACCCTTACTCTTTATGTTGAATTCGAGCTGTTTCTGGTCATGCACTGCTAAGGTTCAGGCTGCTTTCCCTCCATGTTCTCCTTCCTCTCTCTCCCCCTCTCTTTCTGTTCTTCCTCCTCCTTTCTCTGTCTACCTTCTTCTCTCTCCTTTTCCTCCATCTCCTCCTGTCACCTCTTTCTCCCTCTCTTTCTGTTCGTCGCCTTCCCATCTCCTTTCTATGTCCATCTTCTCCTCCCCGCTCTCCCTCCATCATCTCCTTTAATTGACTCCCTCTGTCCCTCTCCGGCTTTGCGCTTTATATGTCCATTTCCTCCCACCTCTCGGCCCATCTCCACCTCCTCCGCCTCTCTCTCTCTCTCTGACCTTGAACCTTGTTTATTGTTACTGCATATTCAGATTCTTTAGTAATATTCTGCTCATAAGCCGATAAGCCTAAATACAACTTTTCTGTTTGCTAACAACGTTTTGCTATCGTATATACAGGGTGTTTCAAAATGAATATACTTTATTGCATTTGTTACATTCAACTTACAAGTACAAATAATACATCAAATTAAAGAGCAACTCAAACAGTTTTTCCAACGAGTGTTCAATGTCAGCACAATTCGTCACACATCGAATCGATAGGCGAGTTCTTCCCGAACTTTGATCAGCGTGTTTGAAGTAATTGTTGTGACAACTCTGTTTCTAAAGTCGGGTAGTTCAGTCGGTAGGGGAGGCCTTACACGTGATTCTCTATAAACACCCAAAGGTAAAAATCGCATAGCGTCAGAGAGTGTGTGAACGCGGAGGTAATGAAAAACAAGCTCTTGACATCCGGCCCCTTGCACCAATCCATCGGTCGGGCGCAACGTCGTTTAACCAACCACTTGCTGAGTTACATCAGTGAGACGGTGCATCGTCTTGCTGACAGACGAAGTTCTGTGGTTCAGCAAACCCATAGTTTAGCGCATCAAGATAAAAAAAACACCACTTACAGTTGTTTCACCGAAAAAGAAACGCGGGTAAACTTTCCGCCGGGATATGACACAAAAAACATTCAATTTAGGGGTCTCTCTTGTGAATGTACCATCTAGTTGGGATTTGCTGACCCCTGATGCGCACGTAATGTGTGTTCACATTTCCACGTAGGTGAAACGTCGATTCGTCACTGAAGACGACGCTACCCGGAAGATCTTATTCGTCATACAGCAACATTTCGTTTGCAAAATTGGCGTGTAAACCGGAGTCTGTAGGTTTTAAAACTTGTTGTAAGCAATAAGTATGTAGTTGTTTGCATCTCCTTGAAAGTCTCCAAAGAGAAGTCTCTGGAACTGCTAATTCACGACTAGCCTTCCGAACTGATTCCTTGGTGCTATACGTGAAAGACTCACTCGTTCAACATATTTTTCAGTCACTCTTGGTCGTTCCATAGTCTTCCCTTCGCTAACAGATATAAAAATAAAACTGTTTGGGTTGCTCTTTCATTTTATGTGTTGTTTATAACTCTAAGTTGAATGTAATAAATGCTACAGACCCTTAAAACACGCATATCGTCCGTCCGTCCGAATGTTCATTAGAGTGTTACGTAAAAATTTGAAGTACATCGGTCAAGAACTTTCGAAGATTTTTGGTATTAATGTTTTCCCTTTAAATATTACGTATATTAAAAAAGTGTTACATAAAAAACACGCACGTATTCGAATTTAACGTTGTGTCAAAATTTCAAAGGAATCGTTGAAGAACTTACAAAGATTCAATATTTTGAAATCACAAACATTTACATTTTTATGTATGTAGATTAATTACGCGGTACATTATTAATAATATTCTCAGGCTTTTGCAAGTGGTACATTATTCTGTGACGAAGTGCGATCTGAAAAAGTTACACAAATATCTTGATAACATTTCAGAGTGGTGCAAACGAATTCTACCTTGCTTTAACTGTTTAGAAACGTAAAATTGTGAACTACATGAAACGCCGAAAACAGTATCCTATGATTATAATATCAATGGATCACAGTTATAATCATTCAGCTGATACAGATGTATGTTACAATATGTATGTGACAATATGTGGATGTATAAATGGAACAACAACATATGGTCAATAGCTGACTACGCAGGTAATAGCATTAGTAGGATACTGGAAAATATTGACACTCTGCAAAGGAGATTGCTTACAAAACAATCGCGCATCCGATTCTAGAATACTGTGTACGTACGTGGAATCCATAAAACATAAGACTCACAGAGATATTGAATGGATATAATGAATGGCAGCAAGGAGGTTGCCTATTAAATACCAGCTTTTCATTTGCATTTATATTATACCTTTACTTCGCGAACAAGATCGGAACATGAAAGTTAAAATAATTCAGTACCGGTATCGATTACAGACAGTCATTATTTTTGAGGTTTCCCGTCTGCGAGATTTGGCAGAAGCATGGCCACACGTTTCCAGATGGGTCCGCTAGTGAGCTCTTAGCCGGTACGCGAGTACACAGTGTCATAGTTTTTCAAACCAACGCACTTCGTCCTGGTGCTTGGGACACCTTTCTGACACGCCTGGCTTGACTGGGAGTGACGTCAGAATGACTTGTACGTGTACAGCAGTTGCGAGCGTGACGCAGACACCAGCTTCTCCCGTGTGAGAGTGGACACTCGGAAATAGCAGTATATTCGGAAACAGATATTTTTCACAAGGAAGAATGTAAATGTCATTTCTACTGGTTTCACTCGCATTAATTTAAACTGACCTCTTCGGTTTGTGCCTAAGCACTCCCTCGTCCCTCGGAAATGTCAATGTATTCAAAAATAAACAGCCAAATATAACGGGAAGTTATAATTGAAGTGTAGCAGCTCACAGAGATCCAGTGTGGACTGGAATTATCGTATGATAGCGGAACTTAGTAGATATGTTAATGCGTTAATGCAGAACCGATTTACACTGGAGAAAAATTGTTCCAATTAGGCCACCTGGTGCAAATCTGACGATGTGCATGCAAGAAACGTATAGAAGTGTTTCCATATTTAATGGATTAGGAATTAGATATGGACAGAAAAGGTCAAACAAGTGAGGAAAGCATAATGTTGATTTTATTATTAACCGTTATGGCTTGTCAAAGGACCGTTCTGGCTTTTCAAATGACAGTGTGGATGTCATACCGTCGTACAAACAGCGTACACCATCAATTTGCACCTGGTGGCCAAAATTGAACTAATTTTGTTCCCCGCGTAAATCAGTTCCGCATTAACGCATTGGGCATTTGGCTAACAACCGAACCCTGCAAAAAACTGTTATGAAACACAAACTTGCCTTGGCCGTGGATGGATACAGTGGAATACGAAAACTACAAAGGAAAAATGGTATACGATTTAGAAATTTTGATTTTGGATCTTGGAATGTTCAGAGTCTGTATAGACCAGGAACCATCCAGACTATGGTCTCAGAAATTAACCGATATAAACTGGACCTGGTGGCGGTACAAGAGACAAGATGGCTAGAAGAATGACCTCACAACGAGGATGGATACACACTATCCTACGGCGGATTTGTAGATAAACACAAATTCGGCACCGGTTTTGTAATACACGACAAAGCAGAAAATTCGGTGAAGGAATTTAGAGCTGTTAACAAAAGAATATCCTACATAGTATCTGGAAACTAAGTGTCAGACATTACATTCATCAATGTTCATGCCACAACTGAGGATAAAACAGATGAGAAAAAGGAAGCGTTCTATGACCAACTAGAACAAACAATTGAGAGCACACCAACTACAAAGTGCAGGATAGTGCTGGGCGATTTTAATGGAAAACTAGGAAAAGAAAAATTCTACATACCAACTATAGGAAGGCACAGTTTGAGTGATGAAACCAATGAGAATGGTTAGAGGATGATCAACTTATCTATCTCAAAGGACCTGAGAGTAAGTTCGACTTACTTCGAACACAAGAGAATACATAAAGGAACATGGTGCTCACCGGATGGAAGAACCACCAACCAGATAGATCACATCTTGATGGACCAAAGGCTATAGCCATAGAGTCATGGACGTCAGGTCGTATAGAGTAGCCGACTGTGCGTCATACCACTTTCTCATTGTGTGCAGGCTTAAGCTCTTGTTCACCTACATGCATAAGAAGAAGGAGACACTAGAACCTGCTTTGAATGTTGAGAAACTACGAGAAAGTGCCATTAAAGAACAATATGCTATAGAAATCAAAAACCGTTTCGAGGTCCTAGAGACGCTGGAAACAAGAGAGAACGTGGAGGAAAGGTGGAAATAAATAAAGTCCACGGTACTAAGTGTAGCGGAGGATATATTGGGAAGAAAGTAGATAATGAAGAAGAGGAAATGGTTCAACGAGACATGCCAGAGGGTACAGAGAAGAGAAGGAAGATAAGGGAGAAGTGGCTAGCTGACAAGGAGAATGAGCAGAAAAGGGAACATTTTATCAACATCAGAAGGGAGGCAAAGCGAATCCCAAGAGCAGAGAAGAGAATATATCTAACCAGTTTGCTAGACCAAGTTGAGGCAAGAGCCAAAACAAGAACTCAAGGCATTCCTTACAGTACATACGAAATCGGAAATGTGAATTTCAGAGCCCGACATTTTTCATTAGAGATAAGAACGCCAACTTGATAAATGACAAGGAAAGAAGTGAAGAAAGACGGAAAGAATACTTCTCAGAACTGTTGAATCGCCCAGATCCAGATGAGATATTACCTCCAAACACTACGGAGGAAAGAAAAGACGAAGAAGAATGGGAAGTTAGTGAAGAAGACGTGAAGATCGCAATCAAACGACTCAGAAACAACAAAGCCCCAGGGGAGGACACAATAACATCAGAACTAATCAAGGAGAGAGGTGGGAGCTTACACTTAGAGATATATAAACTGATCCAGTTGACATGGGAGAAGGAGACACTGCCAGAAGAACGGAAATTGGATATACACTCCAGGAAATTGAAATAAGAACACCGTGAATTCATTGTCCCAGGAAGGGGAAACTTTATTGACACATTCCTGGGGTCAGATACATCAACTGATCACACTGACAGAACCACAGGCACATATACACAGGCAACAGAGCATGCACAATGTCGGCACTAGTACAGTGTATATCCACCTTTCGCAGCAATGCAGGCTGCTATTCTCCCATGGAGACGATCATAGAGATGCTGGATGTAGTCCTGTGAAACGGCTTGCCATGCCATTTCCACCTGACGCCTCAGTTGGACCAGCGTTCGTGCTGGACGTGCAGACTACGTGAGATGACGCTTCATCCAGTCCCAAACATGCTCAATGGGGGACAGATCCGGAGATCTTGCTGGCCAGGGTAGTTGAGTTACACCTTCTAGAGCACGTTGGGTGGCACGGGATACATGCGGACGTGCATTGTCCTGTTGGAACAGCAAGTTCCCTTGCCGGTCTAGGAATGGTAGAACGATGGGTTCGATGACGGTTTGGATGTACCGTGCACTATTCAGTGTCCCCTCGACGATCACCAGAGGTGTACGGCCAGTGTAGGAGATCGCTCCCCACACCATGATGCCGGGTGTTGGCCCTGTGTGCCTCGGTCGTATGCAGTCCTGACCATCATTGGCACCAAGGCAGAAGCGACTCTCATCGCTGAAGACGACACGTCTCCATTCGTCCCTCCATTCACGCCTGTCGCGACACCACTGGAGGCGGGCTGCACGATGTTGGGGCGTGAGCTTAAGACGGCCTAACGGTGTGCGGGACCGTAGCCCAGCTTCATGGAGACGGTTGCGAATGGTCCTCGCCGATACCCCAGGAGTAACAGTGTCCCTAATTTGCTGGGAAGTGGCGGTTCGGTCCCCTACGGCACTGCGTAGGATCCTACGGTCTTGGCGTGCATCCGTGCGTCGCTGCGGTCCGGTCCCAGGTCGACGGGCACGTGCACCTTCCGCCGACCACTGGCGACAACATCGATGTACTGTGGAGACCTCACGCCCCACATGTTGAGCAATTCGGCAGTACGTCCACCCGGCCTCCCGCATGCCCACTATACGCCCTCGCTCAAAGTCCGTTAACTGCACATACGGTTCACGTCCACGCTGTCGCGGCATGCTACCAGTGTTAAAGACTGCGATGGAGCTCCGTATGCCACGGCAAACTGGCTGACATTGACGGCGGCGGTGCACAAATGCTGCGCAGCTAGCGCCATTCGACGGCCAACACCGCGGTTCCTGGTGTGTCCGCTGTGCCGTGCGTGTGATCATTGCTTGTACAGCCCTCTCGCAGTGTCCGGAGCAAGTATGGTGGGTCGGACACACCGGTGTCAAAGTGTTCTTTTTTCCATTTCCAGGAGTGTATTTTGCCCAATATACAAGAGGGGAAGCAAAATGGAATGCGGTAACTACAGAGGAATCACCTTGTTGAATGTAACGTATAAGGTGCTGCCCATAATTGTCCGCAGAAAATTGCAAACCATGCTTAGAGAACATACAGGAGTACCGAACTGGCTTTCGACCAAATCGATCGACAATAGATCACATTTTCACACTAAGACAATTGTTTGAAAAAAAAACTGGGGATGTGATAAAGATATCTACAGCCTGTTCGTCGATTTTCAACGTGCATATGACAGCATCCACAGGAATAGCCTATACAATGCAATGTGTGACTTCAGAATCCCTGAGAATCTAATGAGAATGGTACAAGCTTGTAGGGAAGGGTCAAAGGCAGCAGTAGGTTTCCGAGGAGCCGCAAAAGAGACATTGGAGATTGAGACAGGCCTCAGACAAGGAGATGCTCTCTGATGTGTTCTGTTCAATGTCATCTTAGAGAAAGTAATAAAAGAGTGTAGGCAACAGCAGTGGGCTGGAGTAGAGGTGGACGGTAACTTCAATTGCTTGCATATGCAGATGACTTAATACTACTAAGTGAATACTACTAAGTGAATGCACGAGCTGAAGGAATGTACCAGAAAATGGACTACTATGCACAGAAGGTAGGGCTCAAAGTGAATCGAGACAAAACAGATTTCATGCAATTAGGAAGAAGACAAGAGGAGGAAGAATTTCTTGAGGTAGATGGTAAGTGGTTTACCACCGACAACAACATAAAAATGGACGTCAAGGAAAAAATAGCAGTGGGAATGAAATGCATGCATTCCCTCAGAGAGACGCTCGGCTCTAAATCGATCTCAGTGAACACTAAGATGAAAATCTGCAACGCTGTGATATGCCCAGCAGTATTGTACGGTTAAGAAACATGGAGCATGACTAAGCGAGAAAAGGAAAACACTATTAATATTTGAAAGAAGAGTAATGAGGAAGATATGGGGGCCATTTTTAGATAACGGAGAATGGAGGAGGGGCCGGCCAGTGTGGCCGAGCGGTTCTAGGCGCTTCAGTCTGGAACCGCGCGGCCGCTACGGTCGCAGGTTCGAATCCTGCCTCGGGCATAGATGTGTGTGATGTCCGTAGGTTAGTTAGGTTTAAGTAGTTCTACGTTCTAGGGGACTGATGACCTCAGATGTTAAGTCCCATAGTGCTCAGAGCCATTTGAACCATTTTTTGAATGGAGGAGGAGGAAAAACGAGGAAATCTACCTTCTGATGCGACAACCAACTATCCTACAGACGATAAAGAGCAAAAGAATACAATGGATTGGCGAGGTAGCCCATTTGCCAGATGGAAGACAGACGAAGATTGCACTAGAGGGGAAACCAAACACCAGACGCCCCATTCGACGACCAAGGCAGCGCTGGATGGACGACCTGCGAAGTATCTAGCAGCCCTGGGAATTGAAGACACCTGGTGGGACCGGGCACAAAACAGGAAGGAATGGAGGCAGTTTGTGGAAGCAGCGCGTGATCTGCAGGGCCTGTGATCGCTGGATATCTATCTGTCTATCTATCTACTAACGCATTATCAAACTACCAAGCTTCACTGCCATGTGATGGGTACAGCCCGCATTGGACCCCTGTACTTGCATTTTTATTATAACCATGTGTTAAGGAAGAAGCAATTTAAGCTAAGCGCCAGGGGATGAGTGCCTAAACACACCGACGGAAATCGCGCTTTATTCGGGAAAAATAGCCAAAAATATGTGACATGCACGAATACAAATTTCATTTCTGGTTGCAGAATCTGACTAAAAGGCGAAAATGAAAAGAAAAAAGCATGTAGCCAAATGCGAATACACTTCATACACCTCTGTAAATTGGTGTCCATAACCAAAACGCCTATTTCTTTTTTTTACATTTTTCCTGGCTGTTTCTTCAGCGTTAATTTTTCTGCAGTTCTGAGCGGATGTTACATGACAGCTCTGAAATTCTTATCGATGAGAACTTCACCTACCTTATTTGTTTCAGAGGCGGCCAGCCCACTACCGAACACACTGAGCTACTGTGCTGGCAGGCCACATTTCTACCACTTGTGTTAGGATCTGCTAACAGGGGCGGTGGCAAGGGGGGGGGGGGGGCTCTTGGGGACCACAACCCCCCCCCCCCCCGCCATGGAGTATCATATTACACTGTATAAAATGACTTCTGAAATCAGCGAATATATTACTTCAACAGATTCAGTCATTTTTTTATAATTAAGTAGCTACATAGGTTGCACTGTAGTTCAAATGCATTTTAACAAAAGAATAAGAGCGGCAAATAGCTTACTATCTAAACCAATAAATATCATTTAACTTCAAATGGGCGTTTTGCTATTTATTGATATACAATGGATGTACAGAGACGAATGAGCATGATAAACTGGGCAGAAGACGGAAATATCTAGTGAATTTTGCTACAGAATTTTTTTATATTCATGTCAAGTTCAAGTTTTTACATACATGTCATCTTCTGTGTCCACAAAATTAATGAAAACTTATGTGTCGTAAGTTGACCTTTTTTATGGTTTATGTAATTTTTAAAATCTTCCATGTTAAAATAAGTTTTTTTTTACCCTGAACTCCAAAGCAGTTCCAAAAAATACTTAAAGCAACACCAAATTTTACGAATTTGTCGGTGAATGACCCCAACTCTCCTTTTGTTAAGCGATATTCCAACCATCCCCCTTCCCATTAGCCCCCCGATCCCTACCCGCCACCCCCCTCCCCCCTTCATCGACTTCTAGAATCACTCCTGTCTCCCAAGGGCTTTTATCGCCGACGACTCATTAACTAGCATTAAATTAAAAGCAATAGTACCGAGGGTGACTTGATTGTGATACAGCTTCAGCGCATTGTTACCCTGAATTGGCATACTGCCATAACAGGCAAGTTATAATACAAAAACCATGAAATCGTTATGACGTCTACGAACTTGACTGCACTCTCTGCCTACTGTATACGTCATTTTCCGAATGTGTCACGAATGTGTCATGAATGTGTCCCCTGGTGCTTAGCAGCGGCTGCCAAGACAAGCAACGGTAATACCATACATTGACCACATTCTCTCCGAGCCACTCTCATTTCATAGCCCAACAAATTTCTGTTTTTCGGAAATGCTTTTCCTGCTGTTGTAAGTTAGTATTTTATACCTTCTCTACTTAGAGCATCTTAAGTTGCTTTGCTGCTCAAAGAAAGTGTGACTCATCCTCTACTTTTAGTCTCATTTCCTAGTCTAATTCGCACAGCATCGCCCGATTTAATATTATCACATTGCAACACCCTTATCTTACTTGTGTTGATATTCATGTTGCCTTTTCAGGACACTATCAATGCCGTTCTTCAGAGTCTTTTGTCGGTTCTGACAGAATTACAACGTTATCGGCTAACCTTAAACTTTTTTCTTCTCTCTGAATTTTAACATAACACAGATACTGTTTGGACGACACGAAGAGGTCGCACCGTTTCTTGATATACTATCAGAGATGACTTGTCTCATCTATAGCCCACAGTCTATTTCTTTCCGTTATTCCTTATTGAAATTCCTCGGTAGTCATGGCAAACAACTATTTTCGCATATTATGTTTAAAGTAAACGCACAAAATACGTCACTAATTTATTGATCTACTTGTAACACTAGTATCGATGTTATTTAAACTTATCTCATACAACTTCTTTGTCTACTTATGTTTCATGTGATTTCTGTACAACCATGCTCTTTGACGTAACAGCTATGTAAATGTTTTATTCATTATTAGTGTCTATTTATATCAATGCAATTAATCTATCGATGCTCGGAGGGAATAGAAAATATCGACTTGATGGTCGAACTGCAAGACTCCTTTGTGGTAAGAGTCAGTCGGTGGCCAGCAGGCAAAGTGTTCGCATCTTACGAACTGACCAAGCCAGGAAGAGCAGAAAGATTATATGAATAGCCTCGGATGTGGAAGTAACTTGGCTTACTATTCACGGCCTACTTCCATTAGCTCTCAGCTAAACAGTATAAAGAAGTGAATGCTCCTTGAGAATACAAATATTAAACAGCAAAAATAATATAGTCATATGAAAACTGTTTCAATGACAGTATTTTCCAGTAATTCAAGTGATAAAAGAACCTCATGTCCAAGTTGCTACTGCTCCACCATAAGCAAATCCTTCAGCTGTAATGACTACTTTGTGAAATTTAAAATTTTCCCAGCGAATTAAATGTTCGAGAAGATTTCAGTATTGCGTCGTCCGTGCACAGTATTTCGACTGGACACCTGCCAGTCATCTTCACGTGAGCCGTCGAAGACTGACGAAGTTCTCCGTTCCGCCCTGTATTGCGCGCATGCGTCAGAGTCGCGGTGACAGATGGAACACAGCGACCTCGCTGGTGGAACAGCGAAGATCAAAGTGTCTAGGCACTGCCGTTCGCTGCGTCCATCGGAGCATTCTGGCGTCTTCGTTTGGAGCAAGTGAGGTGACGGGATTCCACTCATTATGAAGCTGGTAGCCACTGACTGCGTTCATTAGATTTTCCGCGATGCGTATTTCAACAGGTTCTTTTACAATCGAGTCCCAAAAGACGTTGCTGTGGCCAAAATTAACGTTTCCTCATTCTCTATTGAATGTCCGTTGGAGATACAATGTTCCGCAGTTGCAGGCTTGCTGAGTTGCAAAAGGGGAGCGCAACGCCTGTGTTCTGTGCAACGTTCTTTCACTGTGCGCGTTGTTTGTCATATACAGGCCATACCACACTGGCAAGGTATTTTGTAAATTCCCGCCTTCCGCAATAGCACATTGCTCTTCATTGATCCCAGCAGGTCCGAAATCTTAGACGGTGGGCGGAAAATCACTTTCGTCTGAAAATTGCTAAGGATTCTTTCTATTTTAAAGAAAATATTTCCAACGAAAGGAAGAAAAGCTAGGGACTTTGCTGGTGCGCTCTCCTCTTTATCTACTTTCCGTTTCTTGGTTTTAGCTGCTCATTTGCCGGGTAGAGTATCCATTGTCTCTAAACACAGTCTTTAAATGTGCAATCTCTTTGGACGAACTATGTGCATACAACACTGTGTCGGCTCTGTGTACAAAGGTTTGAAGCACATTGTTGGTTTGGGATGGGAGATGGCAACTTGAAGAGTGTAAGTACATATCACTGTAGGGGACTTACGATAAACAGAATCTCCCAGAGAGCCGCCTCGCTTCCGTCTAGTCAAAATATCAAGAATAGGAGAAAACCATTCTTCTCTAATTCCATAGTAAATCGAACATTCTCATGAATGAAGTTAAGACGATCTAAAAACTCCATTACTGTATCGTCTCTAAAGGGCCACAATATGAAAGTATCATCCATGTACCTACAAAAAACAACAGCTCGTTTAAGAACCACTGATTCAAAGACCTTTCCTCGAAATCATCCATAAAAAAGTTAGTAAGAGTATAGTGGCGCCCCCGTCCACGCCCACCCCCGCCCCCGGCTGACAACGTATTTGTCTCAGCTGCATGTGTATCCCAGCCTCCTCTTCCCCCTCCCCCCCACACCCCGCCCCCTCCACCCCAACTACCCTACTAGCGAAAATTTCAAATTTTGGCGGGAATTTCGAATTTTGGCGGGAATTTCTTTGTCCTAAGGTTGTGCTGACATCCCACCAACCCCCCCCCCCCCCAAACCAGAAAGTGGCGGTTTCATTTCCGGGACTCGAACTCTGGTCCTCCTGGGTGGGAAGCCCAATTGCACCCCCCTAACACAATTACACCACCAGAGACACATAGAATTGGCGGAAAATTAAAAATGGCGGTGCCCTTATAGGACTCCGACCATGATTCTATTCAATGGATAGCCCAAGTGCACCCCAACACATGGAAACTGTCCAGATGCGGGAGAGGAAGGTAAGGTTAATGTACTTTATTTATTTTGGTCGGGAAACTGACTCAAAGATAGATCCTAATTACATAATCACAAAGATCGCGTCTAGTTACACAACCATATGTATACTGCTAGACAAGGATGGCATAGCCGGCAGGGGTGGCCGAGCGGTTCTAGGCGCTACAGTCTGGAACTGCGCGACCGCTACGGTCGCAGGTTCGAATCCTGCCTCGGGCGTGGATATGTGTGATGTCCTTAGGTTAGTTAGGTTTAAGTAGTTCTAAGTTCTATGTGACTGGCGACCTCAAAAGTTAAGTCCCATAGTGCTCAGAGCCATTTGAACCATTTTTTGAATGATGGCATAAAATCGCAATACAACTCAGAAACTGACAATGCTACACAACTGGTGTTATCCTGCTGGCAAAAAAATTTCGCAGTAGCACTCGAAACTAGCGACAGACACACTCAAACTTTACTCTACACCTACGAGCTGGTGGGAAAAAGGTAGCGGTGTAGGATACTGTCTTTACTCTTTTTGGTGGGAAATACGTTCAACTGACGAGATGCTGGCGTTGGAGAGAGAGGAGTTTAAAAAGTGTATTACACGTATCTATCGCTGTTTGACGTCTGCGTTCTCTACACATGCCTGCTGAAAAAACATCCTGCAGCCCAGGTAATCGAAGCCAATACACGCTACCACAAATGATGGGGAAAAATGCGTCACTGTTCTAATTACATTACGTAATTGTCGTGAAAAAAGCAGCACTCGTATGAACCGGTCATAACGCAGTACATGTACTGGGGAAAATCGGCGTCCTACAGGACAGGAGAGGGGGTAGTAGTTGAATGTGTGTTCTTCTCGGTATACAATCACAAACTGCCGAAAACCAAGGCCTTCTCACTTCCGCTCACGCCTCGCCCCCTCGCACCATCCACTTATGGGGAGACACAGGCTTCCTGAAACGACCAGATGCTCCACCGAGCGTCTCGCACCCACTCTACCACCCTCTAAGGCCGCTGGCCACAGTTGGCTTTCCACCATCTGGCTGCCATCTTGGAGCGACGCTCCTACACCAGCACAATAGCGTGTATAGTCAACTAAACTATATGAGATAAAAGGATGGCTGATCCAAGTGCAAATTGTTCGTCTAAAGTACAGTGATACAGCTGCTCCCAATGGTTAGGGAGCGCACCTGTGGCGGCGACATGACACAGACTAAGCAGGTCCCTAACGCCTCCAATGGGCCTCTCGTTCTGCGATGTAAAACATTTTAACTTTGACTGTTTTGCTGCGAAAGTTACCGTTCACCACAGAATGTTTTTGTAATCTCGAAAACGTCATCGGGGTACATAAAAAGCGGGAATATAAACTCCAAAGACAAAAACCTCTATATTAAGCAATTTCTTGCAGTTTGTTTAACAAGTTGCACCACTTGAGAGCGTCTCTTGCCTTCATTGTCTGTAAACAAACTGTCATGCACGTGAAATAACATTAGAGAATACAATCTTTCATGCCATTGGCTCACATGCCGGATGAAACACATTTTACAAAAAATTGGCTCTGAGCACTGTGCGACTTAACTTCTAAGGTCATCAATCGCCTAGAACTTAGAACTAATTAAACCCAAGTAACCTAAGGACATCACACACATCTATGCCCGAGGCAGGATTCGAACCTGCGACCGTAGCGGTCACTCGGCTCCAGACTGTAGCGCCTAGAACCGCACGGCCACTCCGGCCGGAAACATTTTACATTCGACAACATGGAGTCCCCTTTTACCAATGCAAAGCTGTATCATACTAAAGTTTTGAAACAAATCGTAAGAGCCTGTCTCGCCCTGTGTAGGTGGGAGATTGAAATTTCGTTAGAAGATATCGCCACAACGAAAAAAAAATGCTTGTCAAGAATCATTCCGTGGTGTCCTAACCATCTCTTTCACATTCCAGGAAGCATGTCATTGATATCAATTTAATAGGCTAATTAATTAAATTGATCATGAGAGTCACTCTGCAGGGCGAATAATTTTATTTTTTTCGTCAGTCGGATTACACTCGCCAAGTAGGACAACTGGGAACCCATGGAGGGAACACAATGTTCTTTTCGAGGAACACTATTGAGAAAGACATCTGAAGCTGGCTACAGAGGGATTCTACAGCCCACAACATTAATTTCGTATAAAAACCGCACTATTAAAAACACGATCATAACGCCTATGTTATCGTCACCCTGCATAAAAAGCGGTCTTGTGTGCACAGGGGCACACACGGGTCGCTGGTAGTGTTACGCTTTCGGGGAGAAATGCTGTCCGCAATTTGGAATCAAGTCAATCCATTCAACCACATATTTGCGTTGTATCCAGTAGAGACGTCTTTTAATGTTTGCAGCCACTGGTGAATCATATTTGTGCCACTATCGTATCTCGAAACGAGTCACCTTCGTTCTTTTTTTTCCGAACCTATCTGCCACGTTTGCCATACACCAAGAACTCCAGCGCTGTTCTTAGACAGTCCCTCTGCATCTTGTAACTGCTCCTAAGTCTCTGACCTGCCCTTCCTGCAGCTTAGTCCACGTGATCGTTCCAGTTTAAGTCTGATATGTGCGAAAGTCGGAGAGTGCAGTATCTTAGACCTTCTGCATCCTGTGGGGAAACAGGACAAGCAGAGTTAATGCGACAGGGGCGTGTTTTACCACTCGGTGGAAATGGGAACATGGTGTCATAGCTCCACCAACCATGTACAGTGTGTAAGGCGAGCACCAGAGAAGCTTTCCCCGTAACACAAGGTAGTAGAAGAGATAGTACGGGCAGTTACGGTCGTGTTTCTTTGTGGGAAAATTAGGAAGACGACACATCATACAAGGCATTGATGAGGGACGAGGATTTTGCTACTCCACTGCGACCCATCTCCAAACTACATACAGGTAGTCCAAAGGAGGTCTGTGTCTCGACCATATACGGCAATCCTATTAAATATTCAAGTATTTATCCACTGGAGCACGTGGCCTGTGATCGACGTCGTCTGCACAGACCGGTGTAAAGTTTCATCGCCTGTACTGTGTGAGAACCTTGTCCCACAGGTTATCAGTCGCAGGATAGGGTCCCTGTTTCATTGTTTGAAACACCACTTTTTCTGCTGTAACGCGCTTTGTACAGTGCCATACATTTTTTTTTTCCGCCACGACATCGGGGTTTGCGTCAGATTCTAAACTAGCATTAACACGTTTGGTCCATTGACTCCCCCAGAAAACTAGATATCGCGTGGTATAAATCATGTTGGTGCTGCTGATCCCACAACACACCCACACACTGGGTGATTGAACTAAAAGACAGTCACAACAGAAGGAAACTAGAAGAGTTTTGAGGCATTGTGGACCGTTTCCAAACTGCTGTCTGAAGGTGATTGATGACCTCTACATTTAAACTCATTCACAGCGACGGGATAGCTGATGGCGCTGTGTTCAATTTGATTGATTCCTCATATTGGAGCCATGCACGCGATCACTGTTTCGGTTTTAGCCATCGCCAGAATGTGTTGCCTCCTTCACCAAGACTCTTTCTCCATCTCAAATAAGCGATGTCTATCAGTCATATGATAATCAACAGCGTATCAGTGGACTGTTGGGATGGAAATGACACTTTCGATGTACTGTGATAATAGGCATCATAGTTGATAGTGCGATCAATTTTAGCACTCCTAAGACTACAAATTTCTGCACTTAAAACACACTACAATGTTAGATTGTTGCGGTTTCCGACCTATTAGTCGTGTGGAATGCCACACTGTTACTAAACCAATATACACTCCTGGAAATTGAAATAAGAACACCGTGAATTCATTGTCCCAGGAAGGGGAAACTTTATTGACACATTCCTGGGGTCAGATACATCACATGATCACACTGACAGAACCACAGGCACATAGACACAGGCAACAGGGCATGCACAATGTCTGCACTAGTACAGTGTATATCCACCTTTCGCAGCAATGCAGGCTGCTATTCTCCCATGGAGACGATCATAGAGATGCTGGATGTAGTCCTGTGGAACGGCTTGCCATGCCATTTCCACCTGGCGCCTCAGTTGGACCAGCGTTCGTGCTGGACGTGCAGACCGCGTGAGACGACGCTTCATCCAGTCCCAAACATGCTCAATGGGGGACAGATCCGGAGATCTTGCTGGCCAGGGTAGTTGAGTTACACCTTCTAGAGCACGTTGGGTGGCACGGGATACATGCGGACATGCATTGTCCTGTTGGAACAGAAAGTTCCCTTGCCGGTCTAGGAATGGTAGAACGATGGGTTCGATGACGGTTTGGATGTACCATGCACTATTCAGTGTCCCCTCGACGATCACCAGAGGTGTATGGCCAGTGTAGGAGATCGCTCCCCACACCATGATGCCGGGTGTTGGCCCTGTGTGCCTCGGTCGTATGCAGTCCTGATTGTGGCGCTCACCTGCACGGCGCCAAACACGCATACGACCATCATTGGCACCAAGGCAGAAGCGACTCTCATCGCTGAAGACGACACGTCTCCATTCGTCCCTCCATTCACGCCTGTCGCGACACCACTGGAGGCAGGCTGCACGATGTTGGGGCGTGAGCGGAAGACGGCCTAACGGTGTGCGGCACCGTAGCCCAGCTTCATGGAGACGGTTGCGAATGGTCCTCGCCGATACCCCAGGAGCAACAGTGTCCCTAATTTGCTGGGAAGTGGCGGTGCGGTCCCCTACGGCACTGCGTAGGATCCTACGGTCTTGGCGTGCATCCGTGCGTCGCTGCGGTCCGGTCCCAGGTCGACGGGCACGTGCACCTTCCGCCGACCACTGGCGACAACATCGATGTACTGTGGAGACCTCACGCCCCACGTGTTGAGCAATTCGGCGGTACGTCCACCCGGCCTCCCGCATGCCCACTATACGCCCTCGCTCAAAGTCCGTCAACTGCACATACGGTTCACGTCCACGCTGTCGCGGCATGCTATCAGTGTTAAAGACTGCGATGGAGCTCCGTATGCCACGGCAAACTGGCTGACACTGACGGCGGCGGTGCACAAATGCTGTGCAGCTAGCGCCATTCGACGGCCAACACCGCGGTTCCTGGTGTGTCCGCTGTGCCGTGCTTGTACAGCCCTCTCGCAGTGTCCGGAGCAAGTATGGTGGGTCTGACACACCGGTGTCAATATGTCTTTTTTTCCATTTCCAGGAGTGTAAGAAATATGCATTTGTAGACTTAGAGAAAGCTTTTGACAATGTTGACTGGAATACTCTCTTTCAAATACTGAAGGTGACAGGGGTAAAATACAGGGAGCGAAAGGCTATTTACATTTTGTACAGAAACCAATGGCAGTTATAAGAGTCGAGTGGCATGAAAGGGAAGCAGTGATTGGGAAGGGAGTAAGACAGGGTTGTAGCCTCTCCCCGATGTTATTCAATCTGTATATTGAGCAAGCAGTAAAGAAAACAAAAGAAAAATTCGGAGTAGGTATTAAAATCCATGGAGAAGAATAAAAACTT
The DNA here is from genome assembly GCF_023897955.1 of Schistocerca gregaria. NCBI lineage: Eukaryota > Metazoa > Arthropoda > Insecta > Orthoptera > Acrididae > Schistocerca > Schistocerca gregaria. Next base: position 754,666,571 of record NC_064921.1, read on the forward strand.
TAAGGTTCGCTGATGACATTGTAATTCTGTCAGAGACAGCAAAGGACTTGGAAGAGCAGTTGAATGGAATGGACAGTGTATTGAGAGGAGTATATAAGATGAACATCAACAAAAGCAAAACGAGGATAATGGAATGTAGTCGAATTAAGTCGGGTGATGCTAAGGGAATTAGATTAGGGAATGAGACACTTAAAGTAGTAAAGGAGTTTTGCTGTTTGGGGAGCAAAATAACTGATGATGGTCGAAGTAGAGAGGATATAAAATGTAGACTGGCAATGGCAAGAAAAGCGTTTCTGAGGAAGAGAAATTTGTTAACATCGAGTATAGATTTAAGTGTCAGGAAATCTTTTCTGAAAGTATTTGTATGGAGTGTAGCCATGTATGGAAGTGAAACATGGACGATAAATAGTTTGGACAAGAAGAGAATAGAAGCTTTCGAAATGTGATGCTACAGAAGAATGCTGAAGATTAGATGGGTAGATCACATAACTAATGAGGAAGTATTGAATAGGATTGGGGAGAAGAGAAGTTTGTGCCACAACTTGACTAGAAGAAGGGATCGGTTGGTAGGACATGTTCTGCGGCATCAAGGGATCACCAATTTAGTATTGGAAGGCAGCGTGGAGGGTAAAAATCGTAGAGGGAGACCAAGAGATGAATACACTAAGCAGATTCAGAAGGATGTACGTTGCAGTAGGTACTGGGAGATGAAGAAGCTTGCACAGGATAGAGTGGCATGGAGAGCTGCATCAAACCAGTCTCAGGACTGAAGACCACAACAACAACAACATTTCCAGCGCATGACATTCTCCTTGCAGGTTTCTCTACGATAAACTATGGTGATAAGCTGTGATATGAGAAAGTACTTCCTTAAAACATCGATTCCTTGAGATAACGTACAATATAGCTTTCCAGATGTGTATAGCCCCCCACCTTTCACATCCAATGGCGATTCAGAAATCATACTATGCTCGCATCAGTCCTATATAAAATGATCTTTAGTAACGGAGAATACCTCTTACAAGGAAAGAGACAAACACATAGCAGCGGTGTTTGACATGTGAAATTACACGTCATGCCGGCATGGACTCCGTAAACAAGACATCTGTCAAGCAGATGTATATCTGAGGGTAGTAGTGCCTCACAAACACATGTCGCTAACTTATGATCACTGTAGTTATGAAACTGAAGTCTCGATTTTATGCCCAGCAGCAGGTGGATGGAATGCCTGGCTGAAATCTTCGTCCGTCTAGAGGAATGTGTTGAAACAGGATGGAAGTCCTCTGATGACTGAGAGGTTTGCTGTTAACAAGTGCTCTAAGTCACACACAGAAAACGCAGTTGTATGCGAGTCGAACGCAGGTTATGTCATACAACTGATGCATCCCCATAGAACAACGGAAAACAAATGACCTACAGCGACATGTCCCTCTCTCTCTAGAGTGCACCCCGCTCAGCAGCAGACCGGATGGTCACCCATCCTAGTGCATTATTATTGCAAGTAGTTGCAACCCGTTGTGTGTATAATCCTATATGGGCAAAAAAGGAAAGGAAGGAATTGTTGATGTCAGCTGCATCGGGACTTTATGCGGAATCAGCAGGAACGAGTGAAAATGTGTGACGATCCACGACCTTCAGTGCAGATGCACAGTTTGTAACCTCCCCCTCACTTATCGACCTTAATGAAAGTAAAAAATTAACCGCGTGTACCTAATGGAAATTTGGGAAAAGCAATCGTCACCGAAGTTAATCTGTTGGTAAAGAGGGAGGAAAGTGTTACATCTAAGTGAAAGGAAAAATGCAAATGAAACTGGTGGAAATTAATTTTTTGAAAAATGGTAAAGTTAATAAAGAAAGTAAACGTGCGGTCGTTACGTTAACAATTAACTGGCGTTAATTAGATATTTGAGATTTGGGGAAAATTATGGTCACCAGTTCTATGGACAACTACTATAATAACTGAAAAAGAAAGGTTATTGCACATATAATTAGCACTAAAAGCGTGCCAACTGAAGGTTGACACGTGTTGTGTGAAAACTGCATGTTTGTTAGAAGTAATAAATTTCGCTACACTCTGACTTACTTTAGCAAAAGAATTAATAAAACCGGAAAATTGAAAGTTAATTTAGTGACTGAAATTAATAGTGAACTTCGTTTCTGAAGCACTTCGAAATAAAATAAAATAAGGTTAGTCTTGGGCTACCTCAACAATCATCTCAGAAGCTACTTGAATCTACGCAATTTAGAAATAAGAAATGTAACTTTGAACTTGAATTAAATGATTTTGAACAATTAACAATAGTAAAATTTAGTACGTACCAAACTGAACTGCAGTCACAGGTAAGCTAAGATATGATAACAAAACACTCACTCTTAATTTGCGCTTGTGTAATCTAAATATTGTAGCCAGCTATGAATACTTTAACTGAACTTTGAAATTAAAGCAGTGAAATGGAATGATATTACTTTAATTCTGTCGTTTGAATTTCAACGACACTCGGGTTCATTCGGGAAAAGGAAGGGACCCTACTTGGTAATGCAATTGGGACAATGAGCAACAAAGGTTCATGCTAAGTTGCTGTATTTTGTGATGCAAATAGAACAATTTGAAAAGCTGAGGTCTGTCATCCAGTTCTAAAACCTTCCGTGCTTTCAGTCTTCCTTGCTAGTTGCTTGAAGGTTTGAAGTCGTCGATCGAGGAGAATTACTTATTGTTGGCCGTAGCTGTTGCAGAAGCTGGATGTTGGCGCGCCTTCTTCTGGACACGGTCACCAGGCGAAACGGGCTCTTGATGTGTGGCAGCTAACGCTTCCCGTCCGCGACACCATGTCAGGAACTTACATAGCAAGTCGAGCGCAATTACATGCTGCCAAACCCCGAAAGCGCGGCAAACCGCGGGAGAATCACTCAACACACCTGCTCCACCGCCCTACTCCAGCAAGAATCCCTTTTGCCCGCGCTCCACGCGGAAGAGTTAACAGTACCAAAGATCCTAAGCACTTTGGTTCTCCACACGACCTATCGATGTAACCGTTCGATAGCATAGTCTTCCCTAGGCCAGACCCAGCGTAAAAATATAAACAATATTTAAAAAACAAACCAATTATACATCGACATAAATGCATTATTAAAATATATAACGACACAGAGATGTCATATCTTCAGGTAACAAAATAAGAAAAAAATTGATAGTAGAATAGATGGAAATAGGATGATATGCATTTCCGGCGTTACAAGTTACGCTCGACTTCCTGCGGGAATCTCAAAGTAGCGAGCATGGAGAACACGGACGGAGACTGTGGGTAGGCGGCGCTAGGTAGGAGTGTGGGTCGGCCGAGAGGCGTGGCAATATAGTCCGATGTCCGGATGGTGCAGTGGCTACTATCCAATGATCCAATGATATCACTAAAGGTTCTACTTAGAAATCATAGAGACAAGGAACGATAGAAACTTTAGTAGTAGCGAAAGTGGACGAATAGGTCTTCGGTCTTGAAACTTCTAAACATATACTTTTACTTAATCTGAAATAACTGAGAAGGTGTAACTACTAGGTTTTTACTTAAATTGCTTAATGGAACTGAACCTTCTAAAACTGTTGAGTGAAACTGAACGAACTCTTACTTTGCTTGTCTTTATCGTTTCAACATAGACCTACAGAATTTTCCCTGAAAAATACAGCTCAAACTTATTCTATTCATTTATGAGCCCCGTGTGGAGTTTGCTGGTCTTCCATCAGGCGCCTCCCCAGATGGCGGATAGGGGAATGCTCGCCAGGTATGGTGGGTACCGCGAAAATAAAATACCCGGTGTGGGCCAAAGCTAGCAACTGGTGCCTTGTAGTATGATATGGGCTTATTGAAGGCTAAAGGAAGAAAACCTTGAGTAAAAATTACCTGGTCCTGGGGATTGTGCAGTGGGCCAGCTCCTCACTCACATAAAAACCTAAAAATCCTAAGAAACCTAATAATATGCCTCGGAAAAATTGGAACTTTGGACGACGAAATGGCGATCAGAAATGGAAAATGACGTTTTGTTGCTGGAATGTTCAAGGTATTTCCACTAAAATAAATTTACTACCTGCACAACTTGACATATTCAACATGTATGCTGTCGTACTCTCTGAAACAAAGGAGAAAGGCCAAGGAGAGGAAGAACTGGATAATTATGAACATATCTGGAGTGAGGTATCAAAAGCAGTAACATGCAAAGCAGGAGTCTCCAATATGATAAAGAAATCATGGAAAAGAAGAATCACAAATTGGACATTCATCAATCAACGTATTGTAACTGTTGAAATGACATTGTTTGCCAGGGAAGTTGTGATTATTGGCGTATATGCACCCACGAACGACACAAAAGATAAGGAGAAAGATACATTCTGAGCCACCCTCAGGGAGACTATTGAAAAAATCCATAGAATAAAGGAACTGATTATCGTAGCAGACATGAATGGAAGAGTAGGAATTAGAGAACCCCGTAGAATAGTAGGAAAACATGGAGAGGGGGAATATAATGATAATGGGGAACGATTGATTGCAATTTGTGAACAATTTGATCTAAAAATTACTAACACATTTTTCAAACACAAGGACATTCATAAATATGCTTAACAACAGAACACTAAAGAACTTTGTTCTGTAATAGATTATATTATCATTAGGAAAACAAGTAGTTTCGAGGCAGCAGATGTCAGATCTTACAGAGGAGCCCAGTGTGGAACAGGCCACTATCTAGTAAAAATTAAATCTTTTTGGATATGGAAGAATGCAAGGAATGATACAAGTAACATAAACAAAACGAACCGGACTGAGAAAGATGAAAATTCGCCTTTTAATATTGACAGCCTACAAGACGAAAGTATCAGAACACTCTTTAAGAAAGGGGATCGCAAAATTTGTTCAAACTATCGAGGAGTTTGTGTTACAAACACATTAATGAGAATTTTTGCGAAGGTAATTAATAACAAACTGGAAAAAATTTTCGAACCCAAGAAGAACAATGTGGTTTCACGGCTGGGAGGTCATGTGTAGACCATATTTTCACATTACGACAGATTTTGGAGAAACATAGGCAACAATAAAAAAAATGATTAATTTTCATAGATCTAGAAAAGGCGCATGATACTCTTCCAAGAAAATTACTTTGGAGAGCACTACATATGGCAAACATAAACCTTTCCTTGTTTAAAATAATACAACAGATTTACAAAGATAACATTTGCCAAGTGAAAGTTAGTAATGAACTTTCACAGAAATTTATAACAAGCAAAGGCATTTTACAATGCTGTCCCATGTTACCACTATTATTTAAAACCTATATAGACATTAGCCTTAGAACATGGTCTCGTAAATGTAATAGTATGGGATTGGAAATAAGAGATGGAGTTTACCTACATCGTTTTTTGTTTGCAGATGATCACGTAGTCGTAGCACAAGATGGGGATGACGCTAACTATATGAGCAATCAACTAGCAGTAACACACAAAACTTGGGGTTTGAGGATTAATTACCAAAGAATACTTGACTAATGATTCAGGTGAGCTATACATTGAGGGAAAGAAAATCAAAAAAATAAACAGTTTCTGTTATTTGGGATCCATTTTAGAAAGCGAGGGAAAATCAGTCAGAAGTCAATGAAAGAATTAGTAGCGGACGGAAGGTCATTGGAATGCTTAACTCGGTCTTATGGAGCAGGAATGTAATGAGCAAAACTAAAAAATTAATATACGAATCTATATTAGAGAGTGTCGTTCTGTATGGAACAGAGACCTGGACAATTAACCTGCAGCACATTAAAAAATTACAAGCCCTAGAGATGGACTTCTGGAGAAGATCAGCAAGAGTCTCCAGGAAGGAGAAGATAAGGAACACTGAAATAATAAGGAAAATGGAATTAAAAAAAAGAATATATGACGTGATGGACAGGAAGAAATTACAGTGGTACGAGCATGTACGAAGAATGGAGGAAGCCAGAATACCAAAACAGATGCTGGAGTGGGAACCGGAGGGGAGAAGAAGAAGAAGAAGACGACCTATGACCACCTGGCTCCAAAATGTACAGCACAGAATGAGGAGAATGGGCGTAGAGGAAGAGGACACACAAGATCGAAGCAACTGGAGGAATATTTTGAAAATATAGTTTAAGATCTTTTATTTTTTTATACAGTAATTTCCGAGTAAAATATTATGTTGGAGATAAGCCTCTGTAATGATGAAAAGCTCAAATAATAATAATAAATAAATTTATGACCCACAATATACAGACGCAACCCACTCTGAGTATTAATTATCACAAAAGAATGGCCCTGTTTAAGAAGAAATCCTAACAATAACCCATACATTTAATAAGTCACCTACCTCACAAAAAATCTTCGTGGCACGAACTACAGCAAATGCAGCAAGTCTACAGCCAGCTAAATAAAAAGAATCTAACTACTGTAGGCTCTGACTACTAATAGGTATGTGGTTAGCAAAGGAAACATTTTGTTGCAGAGCGAACAATGTACACTCCTGGAAATGGAAAAAAGAACACATTGACACCGGTGTGTCAGACCCACCATACTTGCTCCGGACACTGCGAGAGGGCTGTACAAGCACGGCACAGCGGACACACCAGGAACCGCGGTGTTGGCCGTCGAGTGGCGCTAGCTGAGCAGCATTTGTGCACCGCCGCCGTCAGTGTCAGCCAGTTTGCCGTGGCATACGGAGCTCCATCGCAGTCTTTAACACTGGTAGCATGCCGCGACAGCGTGGACGTGAACCGTATGTGCAGTTGACGGACTTTGAGCGAGGGCGTATAGTGGGCATGCGGGAGGCCGGGTGGACGTACGGCCGAATTGCTCAACACGTGGGGCGTGAGGTCTCCACAGTACATCAATGTTGTCGCCAGTGGTCGGCGGAAGGTGCACGTGCCCGTCGACCTGGGACCGGACCGCAGCGACGCACGGATGCACGCCAAGACCGTAGGATCCTACGCAGTGCCGTAGGGGACCGCACCGCCACTTCCCAGCAAATTAGGGACACTGTTGCTCCTGGGGTATCGGCGAGCACCATTCGCAACCGTCTCCATGAAGCTGGGCTACGGTGCCGCACACCGTTAGGCCGTCTTCCGCTCACGCCCCAACATCGTGCAGCCCGCCTCCAGTGGTGTCGCGACAGGCGTGAATGGAGGGACGAATGGAGACGTGTCGTCTTCAGCGATGAGAGTCGCTTCTGCCTTGGTGCCAATGATGGTCGTATGCGTGTTTGGCGCCGTGCAGGTGAGCGCCACAATCAGGACTGCATACGACCGAGGCACACAGGGCCAACACCCGGCATCATGGTGTGGGGAGCCATCTCCTACACTGGCCGTACACCTCTGGTGATCGTCGAGGGGACACTGAATAGTGCACGGTACATCCAAACCGTCATCGGACCCATCGTTCTACCATTCCTAGACTGGCAAGGGAGTTTGCTGTTCCAACAGGACAATGTACGTCCGCATGTATCCCGTGCCACCTAACGTGCTCTAGAAGGTGTAAGTCAACTACCCTGGCCAGCAAGATCTCCGGATATGTCCCCCATTGAGCATGTTTGGGACTGGATGAAGCGTCGTCTCACGCGGTCTGCACGTCCAGCACGAACGCTGGTCCAACTGAGGCGCCAGGTGGAAATGGCATGGCAAGCCATTCCACAGGACTACATCCAGCATCTCTACGATCGTCTCCATGGGAGAATAGCAGCCTGCATTGCTGCGAAAGGTGGATATACACTGTACTACTGCCGACATTGTGCATGCTCTGTTGCCTGTGTCTATGTGCCTGTGGTTCTGTCAGTTTGATCATGTGATGTATCTGACCCCAGGAATGTGTCAATAAAGTTTCCCCTTCCTGGGACAATGAATTCACGGTGTTCTTATTTCAATTTCCAGGAGTGTATTTAGCAGATTTTACCTTAATCATGTGATACCCAGTTCGAAAAATTATATAATTGTCAGTGACATCCAGTTCCAAAAATTGTATAATCGTCAATAATTCCATTACCCACATTTTACAATCCATGTCCAAGCAATATTAAATCTTCGTGACGGACACACTTCAGACCGTCCGCTCGCTCTAACACTGCTTCCAACCTCCATCACTGCTGACTATTAACTTCTAACTGCGAGTCCGACCAGCTACAGAGTCTCTTACAGAGGGTGCACAGTGCTGTCAGTGATATCAATGCAATCTAAAGCGCTGCCAATATACAAGCATATGAACAGGCTACTTACAGTCTGAAAATCGAAATTGTTGTCGAATGTAGAAATGAAATTTCACATTTGAGAAAGATAGTGGTTGATTCTGAGAAAGAAATAAGCAAACAGGTTAATATTTGCGAACAGAGCCGTGACCAAAAAACTTCACAAATTCAATGCAAAATTTGCGATCTCTAAAAGAAAATGAGGGACAAATCCAGTTATGTGCCTGATAGAATACCTCGTAATAAACTATTAGAGGGCGAAGAACGCTTTGATCCCGCCAAAAGACATACTGGCAGACAGCCATTGGATTTCCTGAAAATTGTGAAAGTATTTTTCCTGAATATTTGACAGGTCAGGAAAAGATTAACGAAGTTATCAGAGAATTTGCAGGTGATGCTAAACAAAGGGAACTAAATTTGAATACAGATCAGGTGACGTTCAACGAGTTTAAGCAAAAATTTAGCGAGGAATACTGGTCCGAGGTAAAGCAAGATTGACTGTGACGAGAATTATATGACAATACGAGCAGAAACTTCATGGAATATTCCTGTGAATCCTGCTATCGAAAACTGACACATTTAAGATCAGCAGAGGATTCGAAAAGATACGTAGGAAGGAATCATGAAAGTTTTTCTGCGTTTCTGGAAAAAGTCGAGGATTAACATCACTGAAGAGGAAGTCACGATTATTTTAAAAATAAACAGACAGAAGTAATCACAATGACGGTGAATATAATGACGGTGATAGGCATCGCATTAATATGGTTCAAAGAGATAGGGGTAGAGGCTGAGGTACTGCAGCAGTTCGCAGTAGAGGATTTGCACTGCGACGTCACCACGTCAGCAACAACGCGGAAAACTGAGGACCGCATACGCTGCGGGCCAAACTAACGCGGACCGATTTTCACGGCCCCTGCGTAAGAAATAATACCGGCGCAGACACAGTGAATTTAGTACACGAGCGAGTACAGCAGGCCGCTGCAAGCGAATGAGAGGTGTGCACAGGAATGACTCACGGCAGCCACGCGACGAAATGAATACCAACTTGCACACTGAGCGCCAGCAATGAATACATCAGACCGAACAACTGTCTGTGTGATAGAAGCGGTATATCTCGCGGCAGAAGAGAATGGGGCGTAATAATACACTGAAGAGCCAAAGAAACATGTACACCTGCCTAATATCGTGTAGGGCCCTCGCGAGCACGCAGAAGTGCCGCAACACGACGTGGCATGGACTCGAGTAATGCCTGACGTAGTGCTGGAGGGAACTGACACCATGAATCCTGCAGGGGTGTCCATAAATCCGTAAGAGTACAAGGGGGGTGGAGATCTCTTCTGAACAGCACTTTGCTAGCCATCCCAGACATCCTCAATAATGTTCATGTACCGCGAGTTTGGTAGTCAGCGGAAGTTTTTAAACTCAGGAGCGTGTTCCTGTAGCCGCTCTGTAGCAATTCTGTACGCGTTGGGTGTAGCATTGTCCTGCTGGAAACGTCGGAAAGCACAATGCACATGAATGTATGTAGGCGATCAGACAGGATGCTAACATACGTGTCACTTGGCAGAGTCTTATCCAGACATCACTCCAAGTGCACACGCTCCACACAATTACAGAGATCCACCAGCTTGAACAGTCTCCTGCTGCTACACAGGGTCCATGCATTCATGAGATTGTCTCCATACCCGTACATGTTCATCCGCTCGATAGAATTTGAAACGAGACTGCCGACCAGGCAACATGTTTCCAGTCATCAGCAGGCCAATGTCGGCGTTGACCGGCCCAGGCCAGGGGTAAAGCTTTGTGACGTGCAGCCATAAGGGTTTACGAGTGGGCCTTCGGCTCCGAAAGCTAATATCGATGATGGTTCGTTGAATGGCTCGCACGCTGACACTTGTTGATGGCCCAACATTGTAGCAATCTGTAGCGATTTGCGGAAGGATTGCACTTCTGTAAGGTTGAACGATTCTGTTCCGTCGTCGTTGGTTCCGTTCTTGCAGGATCTTTTCCCGTGCGGCAGCGATGGTGGAGATTTGATGTTTTACCGGATTCCTGATTTTCACAGTACACTCGTGAAATGGTCATACGGGAAAATCCCCACTTCATCGCTACCTCTGAGATACTGTATCCCATCGCTCGTACGCGACTGTAACACCACTTTCAAACTCACTTAAATATTGATGAACTGCCATTGTAACAGCAGTAATCGGTCTTAAAACTGCACCAGATACTTGCTGTCTTACATAGGCGTTGCCGACCGCAGCGCCGTATTCTGCCTGTTTGCGTATCTCTGTATTTGAATACGCATGTCTATACCAGTTTCTTTGACGCTTTAGTGCAGAATGCAATAAATCCACCACGTTAGAAACACCGCAGCAATAGAAATAGTGAAAATATTCATAGGCGAGGAAGAAAGCGCCGACAACAGTCTAAATAACAATAAAATTTGCGGAAATGAGTTGTCAGGGATTGCACGTTGGTGCGAACAGATCGATGATCTGTACCAAGGTCAAAGCAGGGCGAGCTGCAGGCTTTTAAAAGGAATTATGCACCCAGAAGGTTAGGTGGTAATAAGAGAAGGAAAAGGGATGTCGAGAATAGGTTGTGGCCCGATAGTATTGAGGCAATGGACGTACGAGTATTTAGCACAATTTTGCGAGCAGCATTTAGTAAAGAGGTGGTAGGCAGTAAGAAAAGGGGCGGCGCGGAAAGTACGTCAGCTACCAATAATACTGAAATTAATAGTAAGAAAAGAAATACAGTCCCAGTGAGGAGAATGGGAGATGATGAAATCCTCAGCGTGGAGACAAAGCATTCCTGACTAACGAGACTTCAGTAGAAGAAACTGTTACGAGGCAGGAATACAGTAGATAGATACGGGCGACGGCTTTCGAATTATTGACGCTCACGACGACTACACAAAATTCAAGGTAAAGATGGACGCCATTATTGCCGATGAAGATGACGTCTCAGTTCTGCTGTGACAGAAATAGAACTACTAAAGTTAGGAGAAAACTGTGGCTCTGAATATTTAAGAGCCGACAGAAGATCGAATTAGAAAATTAACCTATGCTTATGAAGGGGAGGCCATGACGTTGGGATCACGGATTACATCAAACTTTGTACACCTTGAGTAGGCCATTAAAACAACATAATGTGCAAGTTGTATGGTGTACTAGTCTGGTAATTCCGAGAAACTCGCAAGAGAAGTTTTATGTGTCTATTACGTAACTGATGTATCTGAGGGGCGATGCTGTACGTTAGAGATTATGGTGGTCAAGTGATTACCGTTCAAGCGCCGTAAAACGAACGTGTCTAATGCGGTGGTTCGACTCCCCTCAAACTTAATTATTAATCCTTTGTTTTAGTTACTGGTCATATTATTTAATTCGTATGACATTTGAAGGTGACATAATGAAAAACGCCAAGTGTATTTACATGAAGTATTTGCATAAAGTTTCAATTTATGTTTTGCATGTCTGTATGACAAATACCATCTGCAACATGTGATGTCGAGAGAACACCAGACAAATATTTGTACATTACTTTTGTGGTCTGGCACGTTGTGACTTCATAAACTAGTGGCCATTAAAATTACTACACCACGAAGATGACGTGCTACAGACGCGAAATTTAACCGACAGGAAGAAGATGCTGTGATATGCAAATGATTAGCTTTTCAGAGCATTCACACAAGGTTGGCGCCGGTGGCGACACATACAACGTGCTGACATGAGGAAAGTTTCCAACAGATTTCTCATACACAAACAGCAGTTGACCGGCGTTGCCTGGTGAAACGTTGTTGTGATGCCTCGTGTAAGGAGGAGAAATGCGTACCATCACGTTTCCGACTTTGATAAAGGTCGGATTGTAGCCTATCGCGATTGCGGTTTATCGTATCACGACATTACTGTTCGCGTTGGTCGAGATCCAATGACTGTTAGCAGAATATGGAATCGGTGGGATCAGGAGGGTAATACGGAACGTCGTGCTGGATCCCAACGGCCTCATATCACTAGCAGTTGAGATGACAGGCATCTTATCGGCATGGCTGTACCGGATCGTGCAGCCACGTCTCGACCCCTGAGTCAACAGATGGGGACGTTTGCAAGACAACAACCATCTGCACGAACAGTTCGACGACCTTTGCAGCAGAATGGACTATCAGCTGCGGTTACCCTTGACGCTGCATCACAGACAGGACCGCCTGCGATGTTGTACTCAACGACGAACGTGGGTGCACGAATGGCAAAACGTCATTTTTTCGGATGAATGCAGGTTCTGTTTACTGCATCATCATGGTCGCATCCGTGTTTGGCGACATCGCGATGAACGCACATTGGAAGCGTGTATTCGTCATCGCCATACTGGCGTATCACCCGTCGTGATGGTATGGGGTGCCATTGGTTACACGTCTCGCTCACATCTTGTTAGCATTCACGGCACTTTGAACAGTGGACGTTAAATTTCAAATGTGTTACGACCCGTCGCTCTACCCTTCATTCGATTCCTGCGAAACCCTACATTACACCAGGATAATGCACGACCGCATGTTGCAGGTCCTGTACGGGCCTTTCTGGATACAGAAAATGTTCGACTGCTGCCCTGGCCAGCACATTCTCCAGATCTCTCACCAATTGAAAACGTCTGGTCAATGGTGACCGAGTATCTGGCTCCTCACAATACGCCAGTCACGACTCTTGATGAACTGTGGTATCGTGTTGAAGCTGCATGGGCAGCTGTACCTGTACACGTCATCCAAGCTCTGTTTGACTCAATGCCCAGGCGTATTAAGGCCGTTATTATGGTGAGAGGTGGTTGTTCTGGCTACTGATTTCTCATAATCTATGCACACAAATTGCGTTAAAATGTAATCACATGTCAGTTCTAGTATAATATATATTTGTCCAGTAAATACCCGTTCATCATCTGCATTTCTTCTTGGTATAGCAATTTTAATGGCCGGTAGTGTTTATTACTGATTGTGACTAACGTCATTCGCATAAATATTTATCGAGGTTTCACTTAGGCCTTCCAAGCCTGTCCGTCGTCCTTGAAATGTTAATTACAAATAGTCAAATATCATATGACATTCACTACACTTTCATGAAAATGAAAGTGGTCTTTTTCTCATTATATTATCTGTCAAATGTCATATAATTTATTTTTTTTAATGTGAGCAGTGATGAAAAAATGTAGAAGTGTCAGTGGGATTGGAACTGTTGCCTCTTCCAGGACCTTCACGCAATGCGCGAACGCTAACCCCTTGAAAACAGATACATCAGACACATAACAGACGCGTAAAACTTCTCTCGCGACTTTTTCGGAACTGCCAGAGTAGTGCACCTCGCTACTGGCACATTACGTTGATTTAATAGCCTACTAGAGGTGTACAAAATTTGAAGTAAATCCGTGATCCCCAAGTCGTGGCCTCCCCTTGTAAGAAAAGCATTTCTATTAGAACCAAACTGTGACCCCAAATGGCCAAAGTTAAGGACAATTCAGATCAATAATATGTCGGAGTAACAGAAATCGAGGAATTGTGTTTTCTTCTTCCAGATGTAGCAGTTTCGAAACAACAATCAGACGTAAACACAGAACCAAGAAAGACAGAACCTCTGGATGATACGATACCTAGCCAACAACAGATTCCAGTCATAAAAAACTTTAAAAGCCGAAACCGAAAAATCCTCCTTTTGGCAGTAATGAGTGGAATACTGACTTTGGAATTCTGGAGCCAGCAGAGATAAGATACGAGGAGCGAAAAGCTATATCCAACATTTATAGAAACAAGTTTCAGTTATAAGAGTATAACGACATGAGAAGAAAACAGCTGTTAAGAACACAGTGAGGGAGAGTTTAATATGTACTCTGAGCAAGCTATAAATGAAACCAGGAAGAAATTTGTTAAGGGGGTTAAAATTCAGAGAGTGAAAATAAAAACGTTGAGGCTTGCAGATAATGTTGTAATTCTGTATAGCTGAAAAAAGAGTTGGAAGATCAGTTGGATAGCATTGATACGGTGTTGAAAAGATAAGACGAAAATCGACACAAGTAAAACAAGGCTAACGGAATGTGGTAGAAATAAATCAGGCGATGCTGAGCGAATTAGACTAGGAAATGAGACTAAGAGGAGTGGAAGAGTTATGGACAGCAAAAGTAGAAGTGAAGAGGGTATAAAATACTGACAACAGCAAGAAGGGCATTGAAAATTTGAATGTTAAGAAGTTTTTGCTGAAGGTGTTTGTCTCGTGTGTATCGTTGTACACAAGTGAAACGTGGACGATAAACAATACAGACAAGAAGAAAGTAGAAGCTTTTGAAATGTAACGTTACAGAATAATACTGAAGATGAGACGAACAGATCGAATAATTAACGTGGAGGTATACAGTCGAATTGGAGAGAAAAGGAAAGTAATTAAGTATCGACTAAAATAATGGATCGTTTGATTGCACTCACCCTGAGGCATCAAGGAGTTGTGAATTCATTAATGGAGGGAAGAGAGATTTTGTGTGGGGTGTAAAGGGGGGGGGGGGGGCACGTGAGTGGAGGTAGCGAATTGTAGAGGGAGGGAGACGATGGCTTGACTACAGTAAACAGGTTTGTAGTGGCGTAGGTTGCAGACATGAGACTTGCAAAGGGCAGATTATCTTAGAGAGTTGCATCAGTTCAGTCTTCGCACTGAAGACAACAACTACAACCTTGTTGGATCCCAATCGCACTCTACCATACACAGCATCCGCAGTCCTACTGGACCCATTCCCCAACCCAAGCGCAATCACATGCTGATCTCTTGATCTAAAATTCTAGAATAAAAGCTTACATATTTTATTCTCTAACCCCAAACATTAGCTCTTCATTTTCCTCCTCGTGATCTTATTGCATGCACTTACTTACTTGAATCTCGCCATCAGGACTCATGGTTTTCCGTTGACCTACAGAAACTTCAAAATCATCATCCTCTATAACACTGGCACAACTAGGTCTACAAACTCACATGCTCTTTGGACGATACGAAGAGGTCGTATCATTTCCTGATACCCTATTAGTGAAGACTTTTCTCATTTATAGACCATAGTCTATAGCTTTCAGCCGTTCTTTATTGACGTTCTTCTGCAGTCAAATCAAACAACCACTTTAAAGTATTGCGTTAGCACACCGTACGTCACTAATTTCTTGCTCTGCTTATTGCTAAGACAAGCCTCGGTTAGAAACGCACTAGTTACGTACAGTAAATCGCCGGCTTTCCGACGGGCCAGATCGCTAAATCGGGGTTTTAATAGATTACGGCAAGTAACCATTAATGACGGTATAGCCATCTTGACTGGTCGTCCTAGTGTAGAAGAGAAAAACCTTTTCAAGAAAAAGAACCCACTCAAATGGCAGATTCACTAGCACGGTAATACCGGCACCTTTATGGCGTATCAAAGAAGTATTTATGAGCAGCTGATGCACCATAATGAATACTTTATAGAGGGGATGTCTCTCGATAATACCGAATAAATACCGTAAAACATACAGCCTTTACTTTTACACCCCTGTCACGGACCACATAAAACACCTCCCTGATCTGATGTCTTGACATACAGATAATCTCATTGTGTCTAAGGCGCTGCAGTCATAGACTGTGCGGCTGATTCTGGCGGAGGTTCGAGACCTCCCTCGGGCATGGGTGTGGGTGTTTGTCCTTAGGATAATTTAGGTTAAGTAGTGTGTAAGCTTAGGGACTGATGACCTTAGCAGTTAAGTCCCATAAGATTTCATACACATAATCTCATTGCAGTGTCTTGTGGCGTCCAAAAGTAAATTGTGGCAATAGTATCGTTGTATTAGGCTAAAATAATATTATTGAACTCAACCATTGTAATCGCATATCGCATACATTTTTTAATTTGCTCACACGTCATTCATGCAGGTGTTTTCTTTCTAGAACGCTGTATTTAGAGAAATCCATGTTATTCCAGTCAAATTGTAGATGCACATTGGAAAAGGTAAGAGAGAAGTTTTTTTTTTAATTCGTTCATATGGTTTGAAAGATTGGAAAAAGTTTGGTAAATTTCGGAATTTTTTCAATGGTTTTCTAAAACTCTCTCTCTCTTGTGCACCTAGTGCTTTGACATCTATTTCGTTCTAAAACCACACAGAATTCTCTGCATATTTTATTACTACAACTTCTTTCTGCACTCGGTATCAAGGGCGCTACAATTCGTTAAAAAATACCAGTTTTTCAAATGTTATGCAAAATGTCACATTACTTGGTTTTTGAGCACTTTTATTTCAGTTTCTGTTTATGCAGTGCAAATATATTCTAAGCAATGTTGTATATGGGATCTGAGTGTCTGCCGGCCAGGGTGGCCAAGCGGTTCTAGGCGCTAGTCTGGAACCGCGCGACCGCTATGGTCGCAGGTTCGAATCCTGCCTAGGGCATGGATGTGTGTGATGTCCTTAGGTTAGTTAGGTTTAAGTAGTTCTAAGTTCTAGTGGACTGATGACCTCAGAAGTTAAGTCCCATAGTGCTCAGAGCCATTTGAACCATTTGAAATGAGTGTCTGACTTTGCAGCATTGAATTACTCTGTATGCCGTTGGGTGACTCCTGGGCTTCCATCTGATGTGATTAGTATTCACTATCGAAGTTGAGCTCCAGGGTATTTCAGGTATAACCACAGCCTTTGAAGCTGTTTCGGACACCATCACAACGTCACCATATATCTGGAAAAGTTGACAGTTCGAACATTAGGACGAGGTGATTTAGAAATTTGCTCTAACAGATCATCCATAGGGAACTGACATTCTTCTGTTTTGCTCTCCATATGGTCAAAGATAGCCCCCATGCCTTCATCTATTTATGTTGCAGGTCGGTGTCCACGTTGCTCTCAGTAGCTGAAACACGTTGAAACGGCTTTCTGGAGAAAAATCTGTGGTACCACCCATCTGCAGCTACGAAGTTATTTACGTTTTCAATCCGCTCCACCAGTTGTTGGCCAAATTCATCAAAACATCGTTTAGCTTGTTCTAATATTGTAGATTGTACTTGCAGTTTTATTACTTTGTACGAAAAATTTCGTTTCCCGTAGATAATTTTAATTGTTTGGTTAAAAAGTCATCAGGATTCCGTTTTGCACGTAAGAGGCTTTTCTCTTTGAAACTGAACTGACCTGTTTCCTGCGACCGATGTGAGACGCCCGTTGATTCCTTAACTTGTCGAAGGCTAGCTGCTATCATTCGCTCTTTAACATTCTTCTTGTATCTCTTTCATGCACTATCACTCCACTGAGACTTTTCCAAAAACGTGAATAAACCGACTCCTTACGTTTATCACTACACTAGATTAAGGTGCTCACTCTTTTCTTTTTCACAACACTTTTCATCACACATTACAGCTTTTTCGAAAATGAAATATTAATTCATATTAGACGCGCTCATTTTCAGCATCATAAAATAATGAAAATATACTACTACATAGAACCGACTACAATAATGGACGAACCTTACTATTGTGCGCTAATA
This sequence comes from Schistocerca gregaria, assembly GCF_023897955.1. NCBI lineage: Eukaryota > Metazoa > Arthropoda > Insecta > Orthoptera > Acrididae > Schistocerca > Schistocerca gregaria. Next base: position 754,684,299 of record NC_064921.1, read on the forward strand.
CTGGGAGCGCGATCTGGAAGTAATCAGCAAAGGCAATCGTGCTCCGCCCAGTTAACTATAGATGCAATGTTGTTAGCTAAATAATAATTCCTTCCCACTTTTTCTTATAGCTGATCATCAAATTCATTCAACTATGAAACATGTACGACACCTGTACGCAATTAGTTATACGCCACAAAAAGAAATTCACTCAATTAGAGCTGTTTGTGTTAGCAAGTATTGAGTGCACTTTCAGCGAGGCTGTTAAATGCTGGCCAAGCCGCAAAGTGAGATATTCATTTCCATTGTGTGACGTAATTCCATTGTTTAACGTAACATATAATAATGTATATTTGCACTGCATAAACAGAAATTGAAATAAAATCACAAGAAAACTTACTATTTTGCACGAAATTTGAGAACTTTTTTGACGAACTGTAGCCCCCTTGGCATTGGGTGCAGAAAAATCTTGTTCCTAGTAATGAAATATGTAGAGAATTTTGTGGGCTTTTAAAAAAGAAATAGACGTCAAAGCGCTGGGAGCACAAGAAACTGAGATTTTCTGAAGAAAAAACTGAAGAAAGTCCGAAATGTTCAAGTTTTTTGACTGCAGAAAGTTAAGCCAACGTAAATTTTGTTGAAAAACTTGAATTTTCAGTATTTCCAACGATACGAATAAGTTAAAAAATAAAATCTTCTACGCCACCTTTTGCAAGGTGTAGGTTTTTTCCCTGATGATTTGACTGGATTATGTGTCTTCAGTTTCATACTGTGAAGTAATGACGCTTTAGCTTTTACTCGCCTTGATATTCTCTATTTCAGCTCTCGCGTAATAAAGACAAAGCGTGTTACGCATTATCATCGTTCACGTCGTAAATTTTTTTCACAAATGAAACAATATTCGACTCAGTTGTCTAACGATAATTTATCTTTCCATTATAATCAACAACAGCTACCGAGGGGGATGGATGCTTCACTCTAGGCGGAAATGTATGCTTTAATGAAATTTCAAGGGAGACTGATATTATGCTCTAGACCTGGAACAGAAACCAGCACACTACAAAACGTAGTTAATAACCCTATCTACTCAGTAAGCAGGCACGCCTCACCCTAGTTCTCCTTCCCCAAAAAGGTTCAGTTCTGCCAACACCTTTCTCGAGCTTACCAAATTCCACAGATTCACTCTTGCACTTGTTTCTGTGCCGTAGATACATAGTTTAATATAAAGCATTGCATGTTGGCAGTTTATGTACAGACGAACTTGCGACCCGGTGCCTCGATGTCGGCGTCCCCGAGATTTGATTCCTGCTATTTATAACCCTCATCTGCGGCTACGCATCATATTACGGAACCGGTCTTCCACTTTTGACCGAGTATCGGTGTGTCACAATGCATTATTCACTCCCTTGAGCTCAAACACAGCTGAGTCCGTCGACACTGTACGACGCAGAAGTTTCGACATATTTATACCACCTGAGGAAAAAAATGAAGCATCTAGGAAGGGAGGGGGAGAAGAAATGAAACTTTACGGGTTGAGAGTAAATGTTATGTTTTTCAGTGATTACAACACCAATGAAGTTTTCCAAAAAAGCCAAAAAAACTGGTACACCTACCTAACATCGCGTAGGGCCCCTGAGCACGCAGAAGTGCCACAACACGACGTGGCATGAACTCGAGCAGTGTCTGAAGTAGTTCTGGAGAGAATTCTGCGGGTCTGTCCACAAATCCGTAAGATTACGAGGTGTGGAAGTCTGTTCTGAACAGCACGTTGGAAGCCATTCCAGATATGCTCAATAATGTTCACGTCTGCGGAGTTTGGTGGCCAGCGGTAGTGTTTAAGCCCAGAAGTGTGTTCCTGGAGCCACACTGTAGCAATTCCGGACGTCTCCTGCTGGAATTGCACAATGGACATGAACGGATGTAGGTGATCGGAGAGGATGCTTATGTACGTATCACCTGTGAGGGTGGTATCTAGACGTATCAGGGGTCCCATATCACTACAACTGCAGACGCCCCACACCATTACAGAGCCTCCACCAGCCTGAACAGTCCCCTGCTGACATGCAGGGTACATGGATTCATGAGGTTGTCTCCATGCCCGTACGCGCCCATCCGCTCGATACAATCTGAAACGAGACTCGTCCGACCAGGCAACACGTTTCCCGTCGTCAACAGTCCAATGTTGATGTCGACGGGCCCAGGAGAGGCGTAAAGCTTTGTGTCGTGCAGTCAGGGTTACGCGAGTGGGCCTTCGGCTCCGAAATCCCATATCTATGATGTTTCGTTGCTGTCGGTGGCCCAGCATTGAAATCTGAAGCAATTTGCGGAAGGGTTGCACTTGTGTCACGTTGAACGATTCTCTTCAGTCGTCGTTGGTCCCTTTTTTGCAGGATCTTTTTTCGGGCTCAGCACCGTCGGAGATTTGATGTTTTACCAGATTCCTGATATTCACGGTACACTCGTGAAATGGTCGTACGGGCAAATCCCCACTTCATCGCTAGTTCGGAGATGCTGTGTCTCATCGCTCATGTGCCGACTAACACCACGTTCAAACTCACGTAACTCTTCATAAAGTGCCGTTGTAGAAGCAGTAACCTATCTAACCAATGCACCAGGCTGCACCAGACACTTGTTGTCTTACTTAGGCGTTGCCGACCGCAGAGCCGTATTCTGGCTGTTTACATACCTCTGTATTTGAATACGCATGCCCATACCAGTCTCTTTGGCGCTTCAGTGAACACGTTGCACCCTCTCTAGCCTTACCACTATAGTAACTGGTCCTTGATATTTTGGATACTGGCGCTGACTGATCTGGGAATCTTGCTTGCCCTGGGGATACCTCAACGTCACCCAACAGTTCGCAGAGCCACGTGTCATGTATGACGATCATTCCCCTTTTAAAAAGGGACACAGTGATACTGCCGCATGAGAGTTAATAAAAGAGGATGCAGGATGTCCGTGACGTTACGTTGTGCCATCAGATTTCCCTCAGTCATTATAAGCCACGACCTGACCTCGTATCCGATGGCTCACCACACCGTGACGACAGGAGTAACACCGGGCCGGCCGGAGTGGCCGTGCGGTTCTAGGCGCTCCAGTCTGGAACCGCGTGACCGCTACGGTCGCAGGTTAGAATCCTGCCTCGGGCATGGATGTGTATGATGTCCTTAGGTTAGTTAGGTTTAAGTAGTTCTCAGTTCTAGGGGACTTATGACCACAGATGTTAAGTCCCATAGTGCTCAGAGCCATTTTTTTGGAGTTCTCCACAGGTCGACGCCATACTGGCCAACGATCACCATCCGGGGTAGAGCAGAACCGCGATACATCCCTGAACACAAGGCCCCACCAGATGTGCTTCCCGATCAGGACACCACTCCCAACGCAGCCGTTTGTATTTTTGCGTTACCGGCAGCCTATGAATGGGGCAGCAATTCTCTGTTGCAGTTGCTGCTTGTCTCCGACCTTTGCTGCTGGATGACACAGAATGTTGTTGGACGTCCATCTACATCAACATCTACATCTGCAAAACCACCTTGCGGTGTGTGGTGAAGGGTACTTTGTGTACCACTGTCATTTCCCCCATGTCCTACTGCACTCGCAAATTCGTCGCGAGAAGAACGACTGCCGGTAAGCCTCCGTGCGATTCAAAATTCGAATCTGTCTAATTTTATCTTGATACCTTCGTGAGGCGTACGTAGGAGGGAGCAGTATGTTAGTTGACTCTTCTAGGAACGTAATTTCTCGAAACTTTAACAATAAACCTCACAGTGACGTAGAACGAATCTCTTGCATGGATGTCAAATCAAACACCTTTCAGGCGTCTAGATTCCAAACTTATCTTATTTGGCAACCAGTTTCGGAGACTTACTATGCTGTCTTGACGCCCTGTGTACAGACAACAATAGTACCAGTATGAAGTAGATAACCAAAAAAGGGGCTTGGTACAAGTGTTATAAACAGTGATAATGTGTAATATCGTAACTATACCAGCCAGTATAGGAAATTACATAAAGTACAGGTAAATGAACAAATAAAATAACAGTTGCACACTGTATTACTTAAACTATTGAGCAGAGTATATACGTCATGTAAGCGTAAAAAGGAATCTAGAAAACGGTGGTCAATATTTCATGTTATGCATAGATCAGGACGATATAATTCTAATGCTATGCCCTTGAAACAACTGGAGTAAAACAATATAGTCATATACTGACGAGTACGCATGAAACATTTGTTTACATGCTGTCATATACTAGAAAACATAGACCACTTACTGGAGGTCAACCCCATAATTATCTCTATCATCATGTTCCATACTATAAATAACTGATAAAAGGAGAATATAAAATACATCAGTACAGTTTATCGATCACAAACTCGTAAGATGCAATTTATTTAATAAAAAATTTCTAGTGAACCGAACTATGAATCTAATGTAACATACCGTATCGAATTCCCACTAAGCAGTAGGTACTGAAATATATGGAAAAGGCAAAACCAATGTTATCATAAAGTGATAAATCTGCCAGTAAGCAGGCGTGTGGCTAGGTGATACACCAAACCATAAGCTATGAAATAAGTCTAAAGAAAAGAACTGCGATACATCATCATCATCATTGAGACTGATTATGCCTTTCAGCGTTCAGTCTGGAGCATAGGCCCCCTTATAAAATTCCTCCATGATCCCTATTACATCAAAATCATTCTTAACCGAATCCAGGTACCTTCTCCTTGATCTGCCCCGACTCCTCCTACCCTCTACTGCTGAACCCATGAGTCTTTTGGGTAACCTTGCTTCTCCCATGCGTGTAACATGACCCCACCATCTACGCCTGTTCGCCCTGACTGCTACATCTATAGAGTTCATTCCCAGTTTTTCTTTGATTTCCTCATTGTGGACACCCTCCTGCCATTGTTCCCATCTACTAGTACCTGCACTCATCCTAGCTACTTTCATATCCGTAACTTCAACCTTGTTGATAAGGTAACCTGAATCCACCCAGCTTTCGCTCCCATACAACAAAGTTGGTCGAAAGATTGAACGGTGCACAGATAACTTAGTCTTGGTACTGACTTCCTTCTTGCAGAAGAGAGTAGATCGTAGCTGAGAGCTCACTGCATTAGCTTTGCTACACCTCGCTTCCAGTTCTTTCACTATTTTGCCATCCTGTGAGTATATGCATCCTAAGTACTTGAAACCGTCCACCTGTTCTAACTTTGTTCCTCCTATTTGGCACTCAATCCGTTTATATTTCTTTCCCACTGACATTACTTTCGTTTTGGAGTTGCTAATCTTCATACCATAGTCCTTACATTTCTGATCTAGCTCTGAAATATTACTTTGCAAACTTTCAATCGAATCTGCCATCACAACTAAGTCATCGGCATATGCGCGACAGCTTATTTTGTGTTCACATATCTTAATCTCACCCAGCCAGTCTATTGTTTTCAACATATGATCCATAAATAATATGAAGAACAGTGGAGACAGGTTGCAGCCTTGTCTTACCCCTGAAACTACTCTGAACCATGAACTCAATTTACCGTCAACTCTAACTGCTGCCTGACTGTCCATGTAAAGACCTTCAATTGCTTGCAAAAGTTTACCTCCTATTCCATAATCTCGTAGAACAGACAATAACTTCCTCCTAGGAACCCGGTCATATGCCTTTTCTAGATCTATAAAGCATAGATACAATTCCCTGTTCCACTCATAACACTTCTCCATCATTTGCCGTAAGCTAAAGATCTGGTCCTGACAACCTCTAGTTGTGGGTTCCTGTAGTCATGTAGTAGTTCATGAACCACGGGCAACGTATGAATGGCCAAATAAGTGGTCCCGACAGCCGGGATACCAGTTACTTTGGAAGAAGGCTGGGCATCTCGGACATATTCTGAGTCGTGGTCACCTTTGTGCTCATACGGCAAAGACTACCAAATCCACCGGTTAGTCCCTCAGCCGTTAGGGGTAAAACCCAATGGGACTCGGGGCAAGTAAAGCTAGCAAACCTGCTTCCCTGGTACTTTAAATATGATGCTGGCAATAATCAGAGCAAAATGCCTCGGACCTTTGGAGGTGACGGAGTCCCACCTCTAACTGTGATACATATGCAGTATATTAGTAAGACATTCATTACTAACAGAACAACCAAAGGCGCGTACCTCTGTATGTCATGCAGCCCTTAAAAAAGTGAAGAGAGAGGTAGTACGATCTACGGCAGAAAAACTCCCGCAACACAAGAGTCGGGGTATACCATGTCAAACCTTTGTGATTATATGGTTAGTTGAGAATGTGGATATCAATGAATATACCAGAATACTGTGTCGGGTATTATCAAGGCATTAGAGGTTCGGATGTGCAATCTGAATAAACACCCATGTCAACGAATAAAACTATTAATCTCGTGAAGTCTAACACTCGTCATGTAGCATGAAAACAATGTAAAGAGGGAAAGAATAAACACCATAATACCAACCAATTTTGATTAGCACCCGTCATGGTTACATGTCGAAGAATGTAGGTAAGCAAGAAAGTAAGTTAAGGCAACGTTAACCTACGTCACCTAGGACTTATGGAAAAACTAGGAAGCTACAAAAAACTAACGACATCTGTATTGTTTGAAGAACAGTAACTGCACGGTTGTAGTGCAGCCTAGAAAAGTGACGCTGCCTCTCTTGCATTCTTCACCACTGGTGTACACTGACCATCTCTGTGACACTTCCGTGCTTACTGAATGAACGAGTAACGGAACGCGTCGTCTTCTTCGGATCTCCTCTACTTTCTCCATCAGTCCTATCTGGTATGGATTCCATATTGACGAGAAATGTTCACGTATTGGTCCAACAAGCCAGCTCCTTAGTTGATGGACTACATTTTCTGTGGATTCTTCCAATGAATTTCAGTCTAGCTTCTGCCTTAATCGCGATTAATTTTACACTACTGGCCATTAAAATTGCTGCACCACGAAGATGACGTGGTACAGACGCGAAATTTCACCGACAGGAAGAAGATACTGTGATATGCAAATGATAAGCATTTCAGAGCATTCACACAAGGTTGGCGCCGGTGCCGACACCTACAACGTGCTGACATGAGGAAAGTTTGCAAGCGATTTCTCATACACAAACAGCAGTTGACCGACGTTACCTGGTGAAACGTTGTTGTGATGCCTCGTGTAAGGAGGAGAAATGCGTACCATCACGTTTCCGACTTTGATAAAGGTCGGATTGTAGCCTATCGCGATTGCGGTTTATAGTATCGTGACATTGCTGCTCGCGTTGGTCGAGATCCAATGGCTCTCAGCAGAAAATGGAATCGCTGGGTTCAGGAGGGTAATACGGAACGCCGTGCTGGTTCCCAACGGCCTCGTATCACTAGCAGTCGAGATGAGAGGCATCTTATCAGCATGGCTGTAATGGATCGTGCAGCCACGTCTCGATCCCTGAGTCAACAGATGGGGACGTTTGCAAGACAACAACCATCTGCACGAACAGTTCGACGACGTTTGCAGCAGCATGGGCTATCAGCTCGGAGACCATGGCTACGGTTACCCTTGACGGTGCATCACAGACAGGAGCGCCTGCGATGTTGTACTCAATGACCAACCTGGGTGCACGAATGGTAAAACGTCAATTTTTAGGATGAATCTAGGTTCTGTTTACAGCTTCATGATAGTCGCATCCGTGTTTGGCGACATCGCGGTAAACGCACACTGGAAGCGTGTATTCGTCATGGCCATACTGGCGTATCATCCGCCGTGATGGTATGGGGTGCCACTGGTTACACATCTCGGTCACCTCTTGTTCGCATTGACGGCACTTTGAACAGTGGACGTTACATTTCAGATGTGTTCCGACCCGTAGCTCTACCCTTCATTCGATCCCTGCGAAACCCTATATTTCAGCAGGATAATGCACGACCGCATGTTGCAGGTCCGGTACGGGTCTTTCTGGACACAGAAAATGTTCGACTGCTGTCCTGGCCAGCACATTCTCCAGATCTCTCACCAATTGAAAACGTGTGGTCAATGGTGGCCGAGCAACTGGCTCGTCACAATACGCCAGTCACTACTCTTGAACTGTGGTATCGAGTTGAAGCTGCATGGGCAGCTGTACCTGTACAAGTCATCCAAGCTCTGTTTGACTCAATGTCCAGGCGTATCAAGGCCGTTATTACGGCCAGAGGTGGTTGTTCTGGGTACTGATTTCTCAGGTTGTTGTTGTTGTTGTCTTCAGTCCTGAGACTGGTTTGATGCAGCTCTCCATGCTACTCTATCCTGTGCAAGCTGCTTCATCTCCCAGTACCTACTGCAACCTACATCCTTTTGAATCTGCTTAGTGTACTCATCTCTCGGTCTCCCTCTACGATTTTTACCCTCCACGCTGCCCTCCAATGCTAAATATGTGATCCTTTGATGCCTCAAAACATGTCCTACCAACCGATCCCTTCTTCTAGTCAAGCCACAAACTTCTCTTCTCCCCTATCCTATTCCATACCTCCTCATTAGTTACGTGATCTACCCACCTTATCTTCAGTATTCTTCTGTAGCACCACATTTCGAAAGCTTCTATTCTCTTCTTGTCCAAACTAGTAATCGTCCATGTTTCACTTCCATACATGGCTACACTCCAAACAAATACTTTCAGAAACGACTTCCTGATACATAAATCCATATTCGATGTTAACAAATTTCTCTTCTTCAGAAACGCTTTCCTTGCCATTGCCAGTCTACATTTTATATCCTCTCTACTTCGACCATCATCAGTTATTTTACTTCCTAAATAGCAAAACTCCTCTACTACTTTAAGTGTCTCATTTCCTAATCTAATTCCCTCAGCATCACCCGATTTAATTGGACTACATTCTATTATCCTCGTTTTGCTTTTGTTGATGTTCATCTTATATCCTCCTTTCAAGACACTGTCCATTCCGTTCAACTGCTCTTCCAAGTCCTTTGCCGTCTCTGACAGAATTACAATGTCATCGGCGAACCTCAAAGTTTTTACTTCTTCTCCATGAATTTTAATACCTACTCCAAATTTTTCTTTTGTTTCCTTTACTGCTTGCTCAATATACAGATTGAATAACATCGGGGAGAGGCTACAACCCTGTCGCACTCCTTTCCCCACCACTGCTTCCCTTTCATGCCCCTCGACTTTTATGACTGCCATCTGGTTTCTGTACAAATTGTAAATAACCTTTCGCTCCCTGTATTTTACCCCTGCCACCTTTAGAATTTGAAAAAGAGTATTCCAGTCAACATTGTCAAAAGCTTTCTCTAAGTCTACAAATGCTAGAAACGTAGGTTTGCCTTTTCTTAATCTTTCTTCTAAGATAAGTCGTAAGGTCAGTATTGCCTCACGTGTTCCAACATTTCGACGGAATCCAAACTGATCCTCCCCGAGGTCCGCATCTACCAGTTTTTCCATTCGTCTGTAAAGAATTCGCGTTAGTATTTTGCAGCCGTGGTTTATTAAACTGATAGTTCGGTAATTTTCACATCTGTCAGCACCTGCTTTCTTTGGGATTGGAATTATTATATCCTTCTTGAAGTCTGAGGGTATTTGGCCTGTCTCATACATCTTGCTCACCAGCTGGTAGAGTTTTGTCATGACTGGCTCTCCCAAGGCCGTCAGTAGTTCTAATGGAATGTTGTCTACTCCGGGGGCCTTGTTTCGACTCAGGTCTTTCAGTGCTCTGTCAAACTCTTCACGCAGTATCTTATCTCCCATTTCGTCTTCATCTACATCCTCTTCCATTTCTATAATATTGTCCTCAAGTACATCACCCTTGTATAAACCTTCTATATACTCCTTCCACCTTTCTGCCTTCCCTTCTTTGCTTAGAACTGGGTTGCCATCTGAGCTCTTGATATTCATAGACGTGGTTCTCTTCTCTCCAAAGGTCTCTTTAATTTTCCTGTAGGCAGTATCTATCTTACCCCTAGTGAGATAAGCTTCTACATCCTTACATTTGTCCTCTAGCCATCCCTGTTTAGCCATTTTGCACTTCCTGTCGATCTCATTTTTGAGACGTCTGTATTCCTTTTTTCTGCTTCATTTACTGCATTTTTATATTTTCTCCTTTCATCAATTAAATTCAATATTTCTTCTGTTACCCAAGGATTTCTAGCAGCCCTCGTCTTTTTACCTACTTTATCCTCTGCTGCCTTCACTACTTCATCCCTCAGAGCTACCCATTCTTCTTCTACTGTATTTCTTTCCCCTATTCCTGTCAATTGTCCCCTTATGCTCTCCCTGAAACTCTGTACAACCTCTGGTTCTTTCAGTTTATCCAGGTCCCATCTCCTTAATTTCCCACATTTTTGCAGTTTCTTCAGTTTTAATCTACAGGTCATAACCAATAGATTGTGGTCCGAGTCCACATCTGCCCCTGGAAATGTCTTACAACTTAAAACCTGGTTCCTAAATCTCTGTCTTACCATTATATAATCTATTTGATACCTTTTAGTATCTCCAGGGTTCTTCCACGTATACAACCTTCTTTCATGATTCTTAAACCAAGTGTTAGCTATGATTAATTTGTGCTCCGTACAAAATTCTACTAGGCGGCTTCCTCTTTCATTTCTTAGCCCCAATCCATATTCACCTACTATGTTTCCTTCTCTCCCTTTTCCTACACTCGAATTCCAGTCACCCATTACTATTAAATTTTCGTCTCCCTTCACTATCTGAACAATTTCTTTTATTTCATCGTACTTTTCTTCAATTTCTTCATCATTTGTAGAGCTAGTTGGCATATAAACTTGTACTACTGTAGTAGGTGTGGGCTTCGTATCTATCTTGGCCACAATAATGCGTTCACTATGCTGTTTGTAGTAGCTTACCCGCATTCCTATTTTGCTATTCATTATTAAACCTACTCCTGCATTACCCCTATTTGATTTTGTGTTTATAACCCTGTAGTCACCTGACCAGAAGTCTTGTTCCTCCTGCCACCGAACTTCACTAATTCCCACTATATCTAACTTTAACCTATCAATTTCCCTTTTTAAATTTTCTAACCTACCTGCCCGATTAAGGTATCTGACATTCCACGCTCCGATCCGTAGAACGACAGTTTTCTTTCTCCTGATAACGACATCCTCCTGAGTAGTCCCCGCCCGGAGATCCGAATGGGGGACTATTTTACCTCCGGAATATTTTACCCAAGAGGATGCCATCATCATTTAATCATACAGTAAAGCTGCATGTCCTCGGGAAAAATTACGGCTGTAGTTTCCCCTTGCTTTCAGCCGTTCGCAGTACCAGCACAGCAAGGCCGTTTTGGTTAATGTTGCAAGGCCAGATCAGTCAATCATCCAGACTGTTGCCCCTGCAACTACTGAAAAGGCTGCTGCCCCTCTTGAGGAACCACACGTTTGTCTGGCCTCTCAACAGATACCCCTCCGTTGTGGTTGCACCTACGGTACGGCCATCTGTATCGCTGAGGCACGCAAGCCTCCCCACCAACGCCAAGGTCCACGGTTCATGGGGGGGAGGGGGGGGGGTATTTCTCAGGTATGCACCCAAATTGCGTGAAAATGTAATCACATGTCAGTTGTATTATATTATATTCGTCCAATGAATACCCGTTTATCATCTGCATTTCTTCTTGGTGTAGCAATTTTAATGGCCAGTAGCGTATGTGGTCGTTCTATTTCAGATGGCTCCGCTTGCTAACTTCTAGGTGTTTTATGGAAGTAACTGCTTCCAGTGATTGTTCTGCAGTTTTTTCATGACAGAATAAAGGGTATTTCATTGTATATATACGCAATACGTTACATTTGTTTATAGTGAGGGTCAACGCCATTCCCTGGGCCAAGTGTCTCTTTCCACTGTCGCGACTTCTCTGTACACAAAACATCATCCCCGAAAAGCCTCAAAGAACTTCCAACATTATCTATTAGGTCATTTGTATATATAACGATAAGTAATGGTCCTCTAACGCTGCCGTGGGGCACTCCCGAAGTTACTTTTACGTCTGAAGATCTCTCTCCGTTGAGAATGGCATGCTATGTTCTATCCATTACTTGTACCTGGATGTCAGGCGCAGATGTGAGTGGGTTACGTTGTGATTGGCGCACAATATGGTGATCCTCCGCTGTGATGGTCAGACATGGTCGACGTAAACCTCAGATGGCGAGTATGCCCGCCCTCAGGATCCCATATAGTGCGACGTCGGGCAGCTGTCACATCCGACCTGGGTAGTACACGATTCAACCAGCCGGCCAGATGGTGCCCCGCGATGAGACCCCTTTCAAACTCTGTCAGGTTCCGATAACGCTAACACGAGTTGGCGACATCTCCCTGTCCTACGCAGTGATCACTCCGTGTGACCCAATTATTTGTAGAGAAAATGTGAACTCAAAACGGATATCTTTGCTGCTGTTTCATTCGCGAATTATGCACGGCAAGAACAACTACCTGAAAATTTCCGTATCAGGTAGAACTTCTTATTGTTTCATCAGAATGATTTGTAGGGTGTTTTTGAATGACGTTACGATGCTTGGCCCTTTTTGCATCATACGCTCTTGTAATGAGATCAGTAAACTTCTTTGTGATTCTGTCACGACTCAGTGCTACATAGGATCCCGTAAATAGAAGCCTGGCAAGCGTATGGTCTCCCGCACTCTGCCTCAGAATACAATTTAGCAATAAACATTACAGAGGCACACGTGTGAATATTTCACCCCCATACCCTTGCTAGGAATATTTTAGAGGAATAATAGCTCAAGACATCGGTTCCTTATAAATCTACTTAGGGCAAGGGAGTCAAATGCATTGGTATAACGACTACCACTGTATGTATTTATGAACGTAAGAACGACAGTAACGCTGTTGTGAAGAAAAGAAATGAGACTACTTTCTCCAGTGAAAAGTAAGGAACTACTTGCGATGCTCCAAAACGTACAAAATTGCAATATTTGGCCATGCCATGAATAAATTCTGTCAGGTAGTGAAAGTCTTATGATAGCAAAAACAAAAATCGGAAACATAACAAGGAAATCGCCTTCGCATTCTGAAAACTATAAAATATCGAGTCTGGTACAATGTTTTATCTTCTTCAAAACATATTTCAAAACGAAGAAATGGGAATGGCAAGCGTATCTTTATATACGCAAGGAAATGTCCCGACAGACTGACTGACTCATAATCTCCCAGACCAAACCGCTAAGGGTAGAAACTTGAAATTTGCAGAAGATACTGTAGTCGCCTTTGACGAAGGGATTTTTCCAAGGTTGGTGAAATAGATAATGAAACGTTTTTTTGGAAATATGTCTCTGTTAAGGGAATTTCGAAGCTAGAACTACTGAAATTGATATTTGGTTTCTCGATTAGAAATAAAGCGACACGTGTTCCAGCATTTTTGGAAAGTTTACGCTTATGGTGGTGAAGTAATGGGTCAAAGTTTTTTAAGTAAATCATCATTAATAAGCACTAAAACAAAGCTACATCTATGTAAACCGATATTTGAATTCTACAGAAAAATATGTTATGGGATGAAAGTTTTATGGAAATATCACCGTAACAACTAAAAAGGTAGGAATAACAAAGACCTCCGACTCCAGCCACCAGAATCGCTGTTTGGTCAGCAGTGGATTCGGAAAAGATCGGCCTTGATCAGAGTGAAAAGTTGAGAATACGTTGCAATCTGAGAACAACATAAAAAATTGATTCAAGAAAAACAAAAACAAAAAAAGTAAAAAGTAAAATATCTTTGCACGCTATGACGTCCACACAAGGGAAGCGGCGGGCGCTAAGCTAGTGTTGAATATACAGGGTGAGTCACTATTGCCATCAAGAATAAACATAGAGTGACGGAAACTTGGCGCGCTCACGCAGGAGACTTCAAATATTACATACGTAACGTTTCGAATTCGTAGCATTGTTTTCGGCTGAGAAAAAAATGTGGTGCATTACTTTCTGGGCAACCCTGTACAGTACCTAATACAGCATTGTGCTCTGCAAATATACCTTCGGGTTGACAACAGCTTTGTCTCACCTAACTTTCCCAAGGGAGCTTGTTCACCGATTCTGAGGTCTACGTGCTTACGATATTTTTCATTGTGCGTTATGCGTGACTCATAAACTTTGCCTTTAAGCATGAAAGAGAAGACATATTTGTATAACTCTGACATCTGACTGTCGAAAACAGTGGGTAAAATTAAATGGGTAGACAGAGTGGGGAACGATGAAGTGTTCGAAAGAGTAACGGAAGCAAGAGGAGAAACAAACAAACATACTCGAGAGTAACACAGACCTACCACGAACTAAAGAAAACACCAAGGAATAGGACATCGTGGAGTACAAAATTCGACTGAAATTTGTCTTCTGACGGATTTCAATTATGATGACCTTGCAGTGTGGGAATCTAGGGACCCCAAGCGAAATTGTTGAAATGGAACTTACATCATACTACAAAACACTACGTAGCTGTGATGTCCTTGTATCAGAAAGACAAATTTGTGAAGACGTGTCATATCAGATAATAATTGCTGCTAACGGATGGTTGGCCTTGCAGCATGTTTCTGCTGGCCGGCAGCTGACTCAAGAAAGGACGCGGGTGACGTACGCATAGCAAGTCGCCTTTGTCAAGCTGTGCTACTTCTTCGTTGCTCAGCAGGCCACGTGACGCTGATCCCAGCCTGTAAAAACTCTGACAAGTTGAACTGTCGGCAGACAGCACCAACAATATGGCTTGTGATACCCTAAGAGCAGCCATTTGATGTATCTAAACCTTCGAAAAGATTTTAGTTCAATATAGGCCCAAGTTCAGGTAACGTGAATAATGTCGCATGGCACAGCTGACCAGTTTTGACTCGACGGTGAACTTTGTATAATACAGAAAGCATCATGTTATCCTGGACGAAAAATCACGATGTATAAATAATTTTAGGTACGAATCAGGAAGATTTTATAGAACTACTACCATTCATGCTATATATTAATTACTTATAATATTAGTCACAGTCTTAGACATTTAAGTAATGACACTGTTATCTAAGAGAAAATGTTCTCCGATAAAACAGGTACTAACATCCACTACTGGAGATGAGCAACTAGCACCATACGCGCAGAGATGTCACTTTGTTCGCTTCTCGTGAGGTAAAGCGACATTTTTAGTTTACTTGTTTATTTTGTTTATTTGTTTGCCTGTTGTCCGTATAACAATCACTTTTCGGACATTGCCAAAGATTTTGGTCCACATATGCAAAGGTTTAGTTAACACACATAAGTGCACACATTGTATAAATAGTGATCGACAAAAATTATCATTTTGTGGTAAGGTGTTATGGGACCAAACTGCTGAGGTCATCGGTCTCTAAGCCCACACACTGCTTAATCTAACTTAAACTAACCTACACAGTGGACAAAACACACACCCTTGCCCGAGGGTGAACTCGAACCTCTGACGCGGACAGCAGCACGGGCTTAACGAGACGACAGACTGTAGACTGGGCGGCTAACCCGCGCGGCGTACTACGAATATATTCACCTTTGTACAGCCTTGGGTAACAATACACCGGGACTGTTAAAAATACTACCTTATGTTTCAGTGCAGCCGTAAAGTGAACTTTCAGTAACAACGACCAATCTCTGTTCAGACTAATGTGTGTGTAAAATACACAGGGTGAATCACTAACTATTGCCATCTAGAATAACTCCGAAAGTATGATAGGAGCTGAAACGTTTGTGGGACAAAAGTTGCATGAGACAACAGGGGCCACAATATGTTGTTGGTTTTTTGTTGCTACGTGGGGTAGCTTCAGAGATATGAAGGTCAACTTTGGTTTTTAAATAGGATGCTATAGTTTGGTACTTATTTTCTGATAGCGGCTATCGAGCGTATCCAATGATATGTAATAGTAAGGTCTTTGAAGATCAACGAAGGT
Source organism: Schistocerca gregaria (assembly GCF_023897955.1). Taxonomy (NCBI): domain Eukaryota; kingdom Metazoa; phylum Arthropoda; class Insecta; order Orthoptera; family Acrididae; genus Schistocerca; species Schistocerca gregaria. Next base: position 754,700,174 of record NC_064921.1, read on the forward strand.
AAAAAATGTGGCATGAACGCCGATTTACAGAAGGTGTTCGAACTGATGACTATTGGTATGAATGCAGTACTGCAAACTTCTTATCACGGATTGAGTGGTATTCCGTATCACTTCTTTACTCTTTCGAACACTTTATCGTTCCCCACTCTTTCTACCCATTTAATTTCGACAGTCAGATGTCAGAGTTATACAAATATGTTTCCTCTTTTATGCTTAAAGGCAAAGTTTATGAGCCACGCATAACGCACAATGAAAAATATCGTAAACATGTAGATCTCAGAATCGGTGAAAAGCTCCCTTGGACAAGTTAGGTGAGGCGAAACTGTTGTCAACCTGAAGGCACATTTGCAGAGTACTTGTACTAGGCACTGTACGAGGGTTACCCAGAAAGTAATGCACCGCATTTTTTTCTCAGCCGAAAACAATGCTACGAATACGAAACGTTGCGTATCTATTATTTGAAGTCTCCTGAGTGCGCGCCAAGTTTCCGTCACTCCCGACAGATAGCGTAGATGCAGGACAGTTTTAAAATGGCGTTTGTAGGTAATGTAAGTTACAAGCAACGTGCCGTCATTGAATTTATCACTGCAGAGAAAGAAACTGTAGGAAATATTCACAAACGTTTGTGCAAAGTCTATGACGTATCTGCTGTCGATAGAAGTACAATTAGTCGCTGGGCACGGAGGGTGAGGTCATCAGAAGGCGGTTCGGCGGAGCTCCACGATTTGCAGCAGTCAGGGAGAGGATCCACGGTTGTCACACCTGACATGTTGCAGCGAGCTGATATTGTCATTCGCGAGGGCACACGCCCTTGTTACGCGCTGAAGGAAGGCCATAGCACGGGATGTAGATTACGTGGAAAAATAGGGTGTGTAGATAAAACGCCGTTCTTCTGCGTGCGTAAATCTCATTACGTTCAATAAAGAACTGTTGAAGAAAAAAATACGGTGCATTATTTTCTGCGCAACGAATTGATTGAAGTAAGTAGCAGAGAGAATGCCACGGATATGTTTCAGTATTTTGGGTGGACATCATTAAAACAAAGGCATTTCTCGTTGATGCGGGGCGATCTCACGAAATTTAAATCACCAACTTTCTCCTCCAAATGGGAAAATATTTTGTTGACAGCGACCTTCATAGACATAAACGACCATCAAAATAAATAAAAAGGTAAATCAGAGCTCGCACAGAAAGATGTAGGTGTCAGTTTTTTTCCGCACGCTGGTCGGGAGTGGAATACGAGGGGCGTTTGAAAAGTCCGTGCGAAGTCCGAGAGATGGCACCACCGTCGCGTATCGAGGTCATGTTTAGTTAGTAGCATCTTTGGAAAGAATGCTATCAAGTTTCAGCATATTGGTCTATTTCTTTGTGTTTGGCATTTGTGTGAATCACGGAAGTCGAGTGATTGACAAAAAAATTGACGAAAAAATTTCGTGTGGTGATTTAAACAGTACTTTAGAAAAGGCAAAACACCCCAGGAATCTAAATAGAAGCTTGACAAAAATTATGGTGGCTCTGCACCTTCGATTAGAACAGCTTATAATGTGGCCTTATGGGCACAAGTGATGCTGAACGTTTTGGACGCCCTGTGGAGGTTAAGACTCCAGAAATCATTGACAAAATTCATGATATGGTGATGGATAACAGAACAGTTAAGGTGTGTGAGATTGTTAGTACTGTGGGCATCTCGAATGAATGGGTGCATAATATTTTGAATAAACATTTGGACATGAGAAAGCTATCCACAAGATGGGTTCGGCGATTGCTCACACTTGACCAAAATCGGAATCGTGTGAAGTGTTGCAAGGATGGTTTGCAGCTGTTCAGGAAGAATTCGCAGGACTTTAAGCGTCGTTTCGCCGCTGTGGATGAAACATTGATACATTACTATACTCCTGAGACCAAACAACAATCTAAACGATGGGTTACCAAGGGGGACTCGGCGCCGAAAAGGGCGAAGACCATTCCTTCGGCCAGAATGGTTATGGCGAGTGTCTTTTGGGATTAGCAAGGGATAATCCTCATAGACTATTTGGAAAAGGATAAAATTACTACAAGTGCATATTATTTATCGTTACTGGACCGTTTGAAATCCGAGCTGCAAGATAAAGACCGGCGGTTGGAACGCAAAAAGTCCTTTTCCATTACGACAATGTACCAGCACACACCTCAGCAGTTGTGGTCCCAGAAATAGTGGAAATAGGATTCCTAACTCGTTTCACATCCCCCCTGTTCTCCTGACTTGGTTCCCTCAGACTACTATTTGTTCCTCAATTTGAAGAAATGGCTGGCAGGACAAGGAGTTCATTCAAACGAGGAGGTGATTGCAGCAACTAGTAGCTATTTTGCAGACTTGGACAATTCCAATTTTTCTGAAGGGATCAACAAATTAGAACAGTGTTGGACGAAGTTCGTAAGACTAAAAGGAGACTATGTCGAAAAATAAAAAAAAGGTTTCACCAAACATGTAAGTAGCTTTTATTTTTACACGGACTTTTCAAACGATAGAGAATTATTGTGGGCCGGCTGGTGTGGCCAAGCGGTTCTAGGCGCTACAGTCTGGAACCGCGCGACCGCTACGATCGCAGGTTCGAATCCTGCCTCGGGCATGGATGTGTGTGATGTCCTTAGGTTAGTTAGGTTTAAGTAGTTCTAAGTTCTAGGGGACAGATTACCTCCTATGTTAAGTCCCATAGTGCTCAGAGCCATTTGAATCATCCCTGTAAGATACGGCTTTCTGCAGTCATTGACTGCCTACGGGGGCAGCCATTTGAACCATTTTTTTTAACTATTGTGAAGATGGTTCGATGAACCCACTGCCAGGCACTTAAATGTGATTTGCAGAATATCCATCTAGAGGTTGTTCAGTGAAAGCTTCTGAGTATTGTGGTGCAAGGAGCCTACTGGCTCTGCCGACCTGTTACATAGTTATTACATTTCGTTTGGTTCCTTGCCCCAATTAGCTTTGTATCAGTACTGGATTGAAAATCGTGCTCAACAGTCGACGTTATGCAGTTTGTGTCTTATATCCACTCGCTCACGGTACCTCCCGTTGACAACAGAATGCCCTCTTTACCCCATGGCTCTCAAGTCTGCATTCAGTACTGATCGATTCTCTCTAGGGTCTCGTTTGCCGAGAGTGTTAGCTGTGCGTTAACAGTGACACACAGCAGTGCTGTGGACAGGTTTACTAATGAAGAGTTGGGCGATGTGTGTCTCGTCTCCTGGTTCACTGAAGGTAGTGAAAGAGTGGCACGACATCGCTATGCCGCACCGGAGATAACCACATAACTGTATGACATGTCTGAACAATTGGGCCTTTTGCCAGTTGTTCGCGTCGTTCTCGCACCGTATTTCGACGGCGTGACTCTCTGTCCTCTTAAGGTACTCTCTCAGCCTCTGAGGGAGCGCCTGAAGAAGACAGCGACTCACCCCGTCAAAATACAGTGCGAGAAAGAAGCGAACAACTGGCAGAAGACTCAATTATTCAAACACGTCAATATATTGCTTGGAAAGCCTGAAGAATCACATGACTGTATGTTTGCATTGGGGATTGTTGTAGTATTCTGAGTTGTGCGTTGTACATTCACTTGATTTATAGGCGTTTTAACTGTTGTGAAGGTATTTGCACAGAAACATGGGTGACTGCAGTAAAAAACTGAATAAATCGTAATTTACGGGAGAATGGAAACTAAACTTAGAGGCTGACTAAATAACAGGTCCATTTGGGAATACTGAACCGGCATACGAAGAGCTTGGACGCCGTATGGATTGAGCGTATGAAACTAAATGTGTATTTCGGGGAATATCGCTCATTCATCAAGAATTGCCTAACGTTTGCAACAGCCGTTAGACGCAACAAAATGCTTATTTCTCAGAATTACTGAACGCACTATTTTTCTACCAATGATTTTCACTTGATTTTCTAAACTTTCCCATAACACTTGTGTATTGTGTATTGAAGTGGGGAACTAGAAACGGCGGAGAGGCTTCGACCCCGCCGTAGCCTTCGGTGGTTCACAAACCCACAACAGGCAAGAGCAGTCCACTCACCCCAACGCCGCCCCACATCGAACCCAGGGTTACTGTGCGGTTCGGCCCCTAGTGGAGCCTCCACCCCCACCCCCATCCCCCGGGAACGTCTCACGCCAGACAAGTGTAACCCCAAATGTTTGCATGGTAGAGTAATTATGGTGTACGCGTACGTGGAGAAAGTGTTTGTGCAACAATCGTCGACGTAGTGTAACTACGGCGGAATACGGGGAACCAGTCCACATTCGCCGAGGCAGATGGAAAACCGTCTTAGAAACCTTCCACAGGCTGGCCGGCACACCGGACCTCGACACTAATCCGCCGGGCGGATTCGTGCCGGAGAAGGGCACGCCTCCCCGCTCGGGAAGCAGCGCGTTAGATCGCGCGGCTAGCCTGGCGGACACCATCACGCTTACGTATGCTTTAAAATGGCGACCTATAATCACTACAGCACCCCACGAAATATAATGTAGGAAACAAAAGAATTATAAAAATTAAAAAAAGTAAAAGTGTCTCATCAATCACAAAGTCATCAAATGAATGGTTTAATTGTATGATGGTTTCCGGTCGTGAATTAATCGCTAGATGGCAGCAGACAATTCTTAGGCATTTCAGGTAATGTTACTCAACCAAAGTGCCCAGTTATTTTACAATGTAAAGTAGGGCAAAGAATACAACCTGTAGTTCGTGTTGGCTGATATTAAGCTTTCTCTGTATGAAAAATAATAAGTAACACCCAAAAATTTTTGTTGCCATCTGAAGCTGAATTCAATTCTATAACTCATTACAGCAAAATAAATCGCTAATTTAACGAAACTATAATTAGTCGCGAAGTTTTTATCATCATCATGTTTGTAAAGAATAGCGAAGTTCTATAGTTCTTATGGATAGATCGCCACTTGCAATTCAGAGAGAGATCCCAGCAGCTTCTTACTCACGAATTTGTTGGAAGAGACTCCTTCATGAGGTCTTATTTGCAGATTCGATACACATTCTGACAATAATTCCAAGCAGTCGATGTTTTCCATTACCGAAGCTGACACTAAACATACGAATTTATTTCTCATATATGAGTAAAGTCACAAGTTTAGGACAGCTCAGTCTGTCGCTGAAAAGACGGAGGAGATTATATGACCCATTCAGAGGGCTTTCCTCAGGTTGGTTGGTGGCAAGTAGCCATTCGTTTTCAGCTGCTTCAAAACAACGAAGGAAAGTACAATGGCATGACAGAAAGAAAGTAAATGAATAACAAAGGCTTAGGGTGGATATCCGGCAGTATAAGCCAGGACATCATCAGTTTGGTCGGTCGATATTGGACATACACACATCAGTTACTAGCAGTTGCCGACAAGAACCGTGTTATTGTGCGCCTAAAGGATTAGAAACTAGGTATCGCTCCCGAAACAATCCGAACTGAAGTGGAGAACGTGTACAACTTACTGTCGCAACTGACACTAATCCTTCTCTCAGCTTTCCGATGTCAAAATTTTGTTTCATTAATAGTCAATTTTTGCTGCGCAGATCACATTAGGACTGTATGGGCCCCCGACGGACAGAAACAATAACTTTTGATAATACGGTAGCCATTTCGTCAACTGCACTGCCTCAACCAGTAGATTTTTCAGACAGTCAATCTCGATATTTGAACTCTCTTTTGCAGAGCGAACTGGATAATTTATGGCTGATACGGTTCTAACATACAACAATGGATTCTTACTAGTTGAGAAATACCTTTCCAAACTTCTATAAACTGGCAAACTGAACGTAAGGCGGTACACGCTGAGGCGATACAATATGAAATACGACCAACTGCAATAAGGGTCACAGGACACCACTGTTATCGGTGCAACACTCGTGTTCTCTACGATACGCCCCCCAGGGAACTCACCACTGTCTGGTGAGTATGTTCTTGGCTACCATAGGGCCCCATCCTTTGCAGCATTCATTCCTCTTTCTGTGCTGCAAACTTACACTTCGACTTTCCGCCGGATGATGCTTTTGGTGCAGACTCTGCTTGGACTTGGTTTACGATTTTGGACTATCTTCACCTTCTATCAACGATTACACGATCCCCATTAATGGGTTTGACCTTCCATCTTTTCCAAATTTTATGAAGTGCACGTCATGCCGGGAAGGTCGCCCACTGTGGTGTATGCACCACCCCTGTGTCTCTCCACCCTGGCACCCTTCCTTCCTGTTGTAGTACGCCCAACACCCAACGTGGTACTCATCCTGTTGTGGGGGAGTGGGGGAGAGTCGTCAAATACCTGCACGATCATAGCCCTCCTTTGGTATGTGCGCTGCACACTCCCAATGTGCGCCATGGAGTGTTCCCATCATGACTGTGGAACAGAGACTCCTGGCAATGTATTACTGCTCAGGTAGCTATTGCTGTGGTTGGGTGGCGCCCATGGGGAGAGCCTCCATTCAGAGGGGATGGCACCACGGCAGATAGTTCGCACAAAGCAACTTAAATTTTCTCCCACTGATGGTGACATGGCCCCAGCAGTCTCTTCAAATGGAAAGGCTTGGAACAATGCAACAAAGTACGATCCCAACGAGTTCCCTTCCTTTGCTGTGTCATGGGAGGAATGCAGGCCTAAACGACAAGGAGAAAAATCCTCCCACCCATGCCTGGTCTGTACAAAGGCTGACGGGGACCTTTTTGGCCACAGAACCTTTGTTATTTGTGGGAAACATTGAGGACAAATGCGGGGAAGTTGTAGCCATCTCTAAGATGAAGAGCGGGTCCCTCCTCATTAAAACGTCATATCCTGCCCAGTCAAAGGCGCTGGTCTCTTGTGAAAAGTTGGGTGACATTCCCGTGACTGTCACTACCCACAAGAGCCTCAATATGGTCCACGGAGTCATATCTCACCATGATCTTCTTCTGCAATCTGACGATGAAATGCGGGCCAACTTAGAGTGACAGGGTGTGCACTTTGTCTGTCTTGTCCATAGCGGACCAAGGAAAAAGAGAGTCGCTACCAGAGACTTCTTCTTGGCTTCTGAGGGAGTATGTTGCCTGAGAAGGTCAAGGCGATGCTCAACCAGTGTGGCGTGAAATCCTACATTCCTCCTCCTGTGGGATGTTTCAGGTGTATGAAGTCTGGACATATGTCTTTCCGCTACACTGCTACCCCTGTCTGTGGGGATGGTGGACATCCACTGCACATGAACGTTTCTTGTGCCTCTCCTCCCATCTGTGTAAATTGCAGCGAGCTTCAATCTCCCTTCTCACCAGATTTGCTCTTTTTCAAGCGAAAGAAGAAAATTTGAAAGTATTAGACCGTGGACAAGCTCACATATCAAGTGTGTGAGGGTTTTGCTTCATGCCACCACAGTATTCAGACAGTCTTATCCTCCAGTGGAATTGTAATGGGTTTTTCCACCAACTTTCTGAGCTACAGCAGTTTTTAAACACATGCCTGGCATTCTGTCTTGCTATCCAGGAAACACTGTTTCCAGCAACTCGGACTCCTGCCCTTCATGGCTGCCAAGGTTATTTTAAGAATCATACTGTCTACGAGATGGTGCAAGGTGGAGTTTGTACATATGCGCTGTACTCTATATACAGTCACCTGATGCCTCTTGATAATCCATTGCAGATTGTGGCTGTTCAGGTAATGGCACATCAGGATTTTACCATCTGTAATGTTTCTCTCCCTCCTGATGATGTCATGCCTCAGGATGTACTGACTGCATTACCCTCTGAGCTTCCCCCACTATTTCTAGTCCCAGGTGACTTCAGTGCCCATGACCTTTTGTGAGGTGGACCAATGATCACTGGTCATGCTAAAGACATCGAAACTTTAATGTCACAACTTGTTCTTTGCCTCTTGAACTCTGGTGCCACCACGCACTTGAGTATGGCACACGGGACTTATTCAGCCATTAACCTCTCCTTTTGCAGTACTTGTCTTCTAACATCTATACACTGAAGAGTCCATGATGACCTGGGTGATAGTGTGTTAGTGACCACTTCCCAAACTTCCTCTCCCTCCCTCAGCATTGTTCCCCTGGATGCCCATCCAGATGGGTTCTCCATAATGCTGGCTGGGAGTGGTTCACCTCTGCTGTCGTCCTTAGCTCTCTATCATAAGACAGTATCGATGTGGCTGCTCATCATACAAAGGCAGCCATTCTTTTGGCAGTCAACCAAGCCTCCCCCTCTTCCTCGGTATCCCCCCTTCAGAAGACAGTACCTTGATAATAATAATAATAATAATAATAATAATAATAATAATGTCGTGTGACTAGGGCCTAAGGCCAGGTAGACCATTCGCCGGGTGCAAGTCTTCTAGTTGACGCCACTTCGGCGACTTGCGCGTCGATGGGGACGAAATGATGATGATTAGGACAACACAACACCCAGTCCCTGAGCGGAGAAAATCTCCGACCCAGCTGGGAATCAAACCCGGGCCCTTAGGATTGACATTCTGTCGCGCTGACCACTCAGCTATTGGGGGCGGACAGTACCTTGATGGACCTCAGAGATCAGTGTGGTCATTAGAGATCGTAGGTGACCTCCCCAACGCCTTAAGTGGCACCCTTCACTGGAGCACCTCATTGCCCTTAAATGGCTCTGTGACCATGTTCGCTACCTCATAAAATGACGAAAACAAGAGTGCTGGAAACGGTGTGTTTCCACTGTTGGGTCACGTACCGCTCCATCACAGGCTTGCGCAAAGGTCAGACGACTCTACAGCTTCCAATTCCCTGCAGTTGTACCAAGTATATCCTTAGATGGTGCCATTTATACTGATCCAGACACTGCCGCTGAACATTTTACTGAGCACCTGGTCCAAAAGATTCCAACGATCCCACGATTTTTCGCTGCCTGTTGTAGGCTGTCCTTGAGAAGCATCATGGTTCAAAAGTGGTATTCATCAATGGCTCTACAGTCGATGGATGAATGTGCTTTGCATACACACCTATACAATGTAGTGATCTCCTCTCTCTGCCAAATGGCTGCAGTGTCTTTAATGCTGAACTGATGGCATGGCCATTAAATTACCCCTTAGGCGTGTTCGTTCTTGGACTGCCAAGAGTATCCTACTCAGTAGTGAGTCTCTTAGCACCCTTCAGGTTAATGATCTGTGCTACTCTCGTCACCTGCTGATTACAGCTATCCAGAATATCTAGGATCTCTTCTCAGGCCTCCATCAAGTTGGGCAGCCGGTCGTTTTCGTTTGGACTCCAGTCATGTTGGGATTTTGTGGAATGAATGAGCTGACTGGTTGGCCAAGCTGGCCATCAGGATGCCGAGACTGGAAATGGGAGTCCCAGAATTGGACCTTTGGTTGTTTATATGCCATTGATTGCCAGAAGTCTGGAACTCAGAATGCTCTGTCCCAATCTTCCCAAACAAACTGAAGACAACTGAGGAGACCATGACCATGTGGCAATCTTCCCAGTGTGCTTCCCGCAGCGAATCTACACTCCTCTGTTAACTCTGCATTGGCCACACTTGGCTGACCCTGGACACATTCTCAGATATGTGGATCCCCATCACTGCTTATGCGAAGCCCACCTGATGGTGGCTCACTTACTCGTAGACTACCCTAATTTGGGTGCTTTGAGACAGCATTTTAATCTTCCTGATATACTCCGGTGCTAACAGACGATGCGCACTCAGCTGTCCTGGTGTTACATTTTGCCCGCGAATGTGGTTTCAATTCATCCCTGTAAGATACGGCTTTCTGGCGTCACTGAATGCCTATGGGGGCACTCCTCACCATCCCCCTCCCCATCAGGAGAGTCTTGGTGGCCCTTGCTGTGTGGCCCAGACCCCTTTTTATTGCCGCGCAGGGTAGCCGCATGGTTTCAGGCGTCTCGTCACGATTCGCGCTTCTCCTCCCGTCGGAGGTTGGAGCCCTCCTTCGGGCATGGGTGTGTGTGTGTGTCGTCCTTAGCGTAAGTTAGTCTAAGTTAGAGTAAGCAGTGTGTAAGACTAGTGCCCGATGACCTCAGCAGTTGGGTCCCACAGTACGTTACCACAAATTTCCAATTTTTTTCCCCTTTTTACTCTCTTTACTCTTCTTCATTTCTTGGTTGTAACGTATTCTCTTAACTGATCTTTAACAACTTGTCTGCGCTGTCTTTTTTCTGGGCCTTAATCTGTTCTTTATTGTGTTAGTTACACTTAGGGTTTCCACGATTTGCCTTTTGCCTCCTTCCTTTGATCACTACTCATAGTTTGCCACTTAACGGATAAAGGGACTGATGATCCTGCAGTTCATAATCCCTTTCACTCCAAACCACTTTTTGAAGCAACTTTTATCAGCAACTCTGGCAAAGCAGGTTACACCTTTGTAGAATTGCTTTTTCTCCTGCATAGGATCTGCCCGCATCTCGTGGTAGTGCGGTAGCGTTCTCGCTTCCGACGCTCGGGTTCCCGGGTTCGATTCCCGGCGGGGTCAGGGATTTTCTCTGTCTCGTGATGGCTGGGTGTTGTGTGCTGTTCTTAGATTAGTTAGGTTTAAGTAGTTCTAAGTTCTAGGGGACTGATGACCATAGATGATAAGTCCCATAGTGCTCAGAGCCATCTCCTGCATAGATACTACTCAGTACAGTAAGGTAAAATGGTGAGTGTGTGTGAATGACATTAAAAACGCTACCACGGAAAGTTCATATTTTGTAAGACGACCTTGTATAGTAAGTTATTCAGTGCGGTGTGTGTGTATATATATACTGATGGAAAAAATTGCAACTCCAGTAAGGAGTTGTGCAACAGTAATGAAAGTTCTTAGGCATGTTTCTGCATCTGAAAGATGATGTCTGTTCAAATATCGCACCAGTCGCATAACAGCGGCGCTAATAGCACCATTTATGAGGATGCAAATCAAGTTTGCTTTAAATACACGCTGTAGCGGTCGTGAGTGTTACTTATGTTTGAGGGTGGACGTGGTGAGTTGATGTTAGTCAGTTAGCCAAGAACGCCTTTAAGATGACAAAGACGCCATTATCATCACCTCTCTGAGTTTGAATGAGTTCGTGTAACAGGGTTACGAGAAGCTGGGTATTCCATCTGCGATACTGCAGAAAGAAAGAAAGAAAGAAAGAATTGACAGGAACGTAGCCACAGTAAATGACTGCTGGCTACAGTGGTCATGGGAATGTACGCTCACAAGAATACCGGAATCCAGACAACCGCGTGGCACTACCTAGACGAAAGTCCACTTTGTTTGGCGTATGGCTTTAGTGCATCATACTGCATCGGCTGTTAGCACCACTGATACGAGCTGTTACAAATCGGTTACTTCAATAACAGTCCTAGCAACAAGTGCTGCGCCCTGTAGCGTGCATTCCACCGACCTCAAACCACCACCATTTGTGACTTCACTGGTGTCGAACTAAACCTCATTAGAGGGAAGGGTAGAGACCTGCTGTGTTTTCTAACGAAATTGGTTCTACCTCGGAGCCACTGATAGCCGTGTGTTGGTTAGAAGGAAACCAGTTGAGAACTTGCAACGAAAATGCGTGCATACTAGACAAATCGAACCTACACCAGGAACAACGACAGCAGGAGCACTCTCGTGGTAATCTCACGCACCCTGATTTCGAGTTTGTGCGTCGATCTTGTGATTTGACCTGCCGTGCTGCCATTCACGAACAGCATTCCAGGAGCCGTTTTACAACAGGATAACGCTCGCCCACATACCGCTGTTCTAACCCACCTTGCTGCTGTACAGTGTGTCGACATGTTGCCTTGTTCTGCTCGATCACTAAATCTGTGTCCAATCGAGCACATACGAGATATACCAGACGACAACTCCAACGTCATCCATAAACAGCATTAACCCTGTCTCGACTGACCAAGTGAAGCAAGCATCCCACAAACCGACATCCGGCACCTGTAAAACACAATTCATACACGTTTACATGCTTGCATTCAAGATTCTGGCCGTTACACTGGTTATTAATGTACCAGCATTTCACATTTCTTGCTTATCTCGCCCTTATACTAACCTGTCATGTTAATCACTTAAATGTATTATCTACACTCATGCTCATAAATTAAGGATAATGCTGTTACATGATGAAACAACGCTCTGGTGGGCGGTTTGCGGGTTTGAATCACCTCGGGGTATGACAATACAGTGCATTTGACCTGCGGTCGTCGCACGGTGGCGCTGGCAGCAGTCCACATACGCAGAGGTGTGTTGGTGCATGTCAGAGTACGGTGCAGCGAGTAAGTGTGCAGACGTTTTCAGACGTGTTAATGGTGACTGTGCCTTGAAAATGGCTCAAAGAACACATATTGATGACGTTGTGAGGGGTAGAATACTAGAGCGACTGGAGGCTGGTCAATCACAGCAGATCGTAGCACGGGTACCAACTGTGATCTCAAGATTATGGCAACGATTCCAGCAGACAGGAAACGTGTCCAGGCGCTACAGTACGGGACGTCCACAATGTACAACACCACAAGAAGACCGATATGTCACCATCAGTGCCCGCAGACGGCCACGGAGTGCTGCAGGTAGCCTCGCTTGCGCTTGGGACCTTACTGTAGCCACTGAAACAGTTGTCTCCAGACTACAGACGACTGAACAGGCATGGTTTATTCGCCCGGAGATCTGCAAGGAGCATTCCACTGACCCCTGGTCACAGGAAAGCCCGTAAAGCCTGGTGTCAAGAACACAGTACATGGTCATTGGAACAGTGGTCCTAGGTTATGTGCGCGGACGATTCCAGGTATAGTTTGAACAGTGATTCTCGCCGGGTTTTCATCTGGCGTGAACCAGGAACCAGATACCAACCCCTTAATGTGCTTGAAAGGGACCTGTATGGAGATGTTTGGTGGTGTGGGATGGGATTATGGTTGGTGCACGTACACCCCTGCATGTCTTTGACGGAGGAACTGTAACAGGTCAGGTGTATCGGAACGTCATTTTGCACCAGTATGACCGCCTTTTCAGGGGTGCAGTGGGTCCCACCTTCCTCCTGATGGATGATAACGCACGGCCCCAACGAGCTGCCATCGTGGAGGAGTACCTTGGAACAGAAGATATCAGGCGAATGGAGTGGCCTGTCTGTTCTCCAGACCTAAACCCCATCGAGAACGTCTGGGATGCTCTCGGTCGACGTATCGCTGCACGCCTTTAAACCCCTACGACACTTCATGAACTCCGACAGGCACTGGTGCAAGAACGAGAGGCTATACCCCAGCAGCTGCTCGACCACCTGATCCAGAGTATGCCAACCCGTTGTGTGTCCTGTGAACGTGTGCATGATGATAATATCCCATATTGACGTCAGGGTACATGCGCAGGAAACAGGGGCGTTTTGTAGCACATGTGTTTCGGGACGGTTTTCTCAGCTTATCACCAATACCGAGGACTTAAATATCTGTGTCGTGTGTGTTCACTATTCTATCAGCGCCAGGTTTGTGTAGTGCCACGCTGTGTGGCACCACATTCTGCAATTATCCTTAATTTATGAGTATGAGTGTTGACAAATGTATTATCCAAATTTTAGTACTATGTATCATAAATCTTTTGGTGTTGCGGTTTTTTCCGTCAGTGTATAATTAACGGTTACAGATTAACAAACGGATAGTATTCTGCAACTGTTAAGCGCGGTTGACACTGTGACGTTATGCAGTACGATACGCAGCGCGACATGCAGTATGATGTAGAAGCAACCTGCATCTGTGGAGAGCATAGAAACATACTGGAAACGACTGAACAGTTTCACACTGAGACGACAACGATACAACGCCGGCACGTATCTCGAATACATTGATCAGCGCAACACGGAATGCTGGTTGCTCCGTCCTGATCGCGTCGCACACGATATACGGGAGGAGAGGAGTCTCTTAGGTCAACCTATGTGTCTCAAAAAAATAGCTACAACCGTCCCCGTAGTTAGTTTCCCAGTAAAACTTTAACTTCCGTTTGAAAAAATAAAAAACCGCTATTCTGGGACTCCTACGTGCACTCCACAATTCAATCTTTATCAAAAGATTTGGAGGAAATCACTCGGTAAGAAATTTGAATTTTTCTCGTCTTATCACGTCTTATACTCTGCTATCGCACCTTGCGTAACTTGACAAGGAACTGGTTTTCTTTTTGTTATTGCCCGTAGTTATTGCTATACTTCAAAGTAAGCTAAAACATCGTGCATAGTTTGAAAAATTGCAGGGAAAATGTAGTCACTGGCCAACTTACGTTTGTGGGATTTTAGGGCATATATTAATGAATTATAAATGTAGTTAACATATATAAATCGTTTTTAACACTTCCAGTATGACGTGATACATTTTGACGTTTGCTTGCGACGAGCTACGACCCCCACACTCAACGCAATGGCCATGCACCACCCTACGCGGCACGCCACGTGTATACAACGTGGACAAAAATTGTATCAAGAAACTTTAATCCTGGACAGCTGGTGCCAGTACGAACCAAAACTACTAATGTCCTGTAGGGAGACAACGCAGAATATTTAAACTGCGGAAACTTGGCGCCACACGCTCCGATTTGCTCGAGGGATTGCCTTGCTGCCGAATGGTCTGGACAAGGCATACCGCGAATGCTTTGCCTGCCGGAGATCGCCATGTATCCACGTCAGCCCGCACGCTCGATGGTAGAGCGCCAGCCTTCCACTCTGGGGGCCTGGGGGAGAATCCGCCGGGGTCCCGATACATCCATTGTAGTTTCACGGCTGTTAGTTCGGTTACAGAAAGTCTTTTACAAATTGTGTCGGCCCTGAAAAGGGCCTTTTTTTTGTAGCTAGGACATTGTTCACTTAAAGCAGGTGCTCGAAATGGCGACCCTCTGACGCTACACACGCTTGGTAACGTCGAACGGTATTTGCCGAACTCTTTCAAAGATTCCTGGCATTGCCCTGATATGATTGGTGACATGTTGAATGCGATCCATTAATTCCCCTTCGTCTCTAGGTGGTTCGCATCTGGGTGGGTGAATTAGAACCTTGAGGAGTCCCCACAGGAAAATGACCTGTGGCGTGACATCTGGTGATCGCGGGGCCGTGTCCTACGTGTACCTCTGCCAATTACCAGGCCATCGAAGAGGTCATTTAAATACCCGCGTACAGCACGACTGTTACGTGCGGCCGCCCCATCATGCTGCAACCACATGCGGAGCCTTATGTCCAGGGGAACATCTTCCAGCAGGCCGGGTAGAGTGAAGGTAATTTGCCACAGTGAATCGTGAAGGTGGACGGACTGGCCCAATCAGATGGTCACCCACAATGCCTGCCAAATGTTGAGCGAAAATCGATCCTGGTGACCGTGGGCGTAAGTGTCTTGAGGATTTCCCCTTGCTCAGTAAAGTGTTGATTGTTGAGTGTTTTTAAGGCTGTCCCGATGGAAGGTGAACTCGTCGGTAAACAACACAATGGCGGGGAAGTTGGGATCTCGTGCAACACATCGCAGAAAACACCGGCCAAACCCTATCCTGTGTTCATAGTCCGCCACAGGATTTAGGTCTTGGACGGGGTGGAAACTAAATTAATGCTGGCCTTCATCCCTCAAAACCTCCCAGCCTAACCGATGAGTAACCCCCATGTCGTGTCCAACCGCTCGAGTACTTGTCGTAGGTGCTTCCTCGTAGCGCTCTAGAACAGTCTCTTCAAAGGCAACATCCCGTCGTGTTCGAGGTCTTCCAGCGTCACCATGATATCCTGCTAACGAGCCCGTTTCGCCTAGTCGCTGGTGAATTGCTGTAAACGTTTGCGACTGTGGGTGGCATCTTGCTGGGTACCATTCCTTATTCAACCGTCGAGCTTCATCCGCATTACCGTCGACTAGTCCATAAACAAAAACCATAACTTGTTGTTCTTCAAACGAATACTGTGTCGCAATGCTTACTGTATGACTAAATCGCAAGTGACGTATGTGTGCTCCGAATCACCAGCTAACCCGGGTTACAATTTCGTGACAATTATTCTCCACCCAGTATATTTGAATGGTGTCTATGAGGCTGGAGCATACATTTATATGAAACAGAGAATGGCGGAAGAAAGGGAAGTGATGAGTGGTCGTCCAGCCGCACAGGGCATTGTGCTAATTCAATGGCAAAAGTTGAAAATTTGTGTTCGCTACTCGAACCCGGACCTGCCGGTTCTCATCAGCGTTTGCTTCATTTTAGAGACATGTCCGACAGTGCTACAGAACAGACACTTGAGAGAGAGGGAGAGGGAGAGAGAGAGGGAGAGGGGGAGGGGGAGGGAGAGAGAGAGAGAGAGAGAGACAGAGAGAGAGAGAGAGAGAGAGAGAGGTGCCTGTTGTGTTGGACATGTGTCAGACTCAAATATACCCATCATTTCTGTAAGAGAGCAAAGCGTCTTTGACATTTGTTTTAGTGCGGATACAATAATATTTTCCGAATCTCTACATGAATCAATAATTTGCGAGTAGGGGGTTAATGAATGAGGGACGCTGCACTGCAGCGTGCCGTAAGTTGGAAATTTGAGTCGGTCAAGGACCGTGTCAGGATGCTCGAAGCAGTTAAGACATACGCTCATGAGAAGCCATGAATCCGTATTGGAGTCGCTGTCCGACACAAATTTTCAACTTTCGCCATTGCATCACAACAATGTCCTATGGAGCTGAAAGTCACGAATTCCCACTCATTCCTTCCCCTGCTTTCAAGCTCAAAGAACGTCACGGCTTATGCATTTATTTCTGTGATGTGTGTGTAGTCAACATGTCGCTCCAATAGGAGAACTGTTCGAAGATGATATTTTTCGTCCAGCTTGTTGAAAAAAGACCTAATCTATGGGATTACATGTGCGGCTGATCCCGGCGGAGGTTCGAATCCTCCCTCGGGCATGGGTGTGTTTGTTTGTCCTTAGGATAATTTAAGTTAAGTAGTGTGTAAGCTAAGGGACTGATGACCTTAGCAGTTAAGTCCCATAAGATTTCACACATATTTTATATATGGGATTACACAATGAAATTTTATTCGAAAGTAGATCTGACCAGTGCGGCATTAAGGAAGATAGGAACAGCAAGGAAAAAAAGGTAAGAATGTGCTGCGCAATCTATACCATCGTTTTTAACTTGTTATCTTCGTTGTTGCAGTGCTTTATTGAGAAAAGACCCACTGTTTTGGTCTGCTGTTGTAATATGTTAGTAGTACTCAAAAATTACTTCATTTGAAACTGAAATGGACAAGCCCGTATTTAAGATAATGAAAATATTAATTGCTGATATACAGACTGAGCAAGCCCCAGTTTCAGTACAGTTAAACGTGCACCTTCGAAAAAAATTTATCAACAGTCAAGAAACCATATTATTTGGCCTCCCACCTACTACTTGTTTGCCGGTGCACAGAGACGTCTCCCTCTTCTGGGCATGTCCCTTCAAGTGTGGAAAATAAAAGTATGGCAATGTCGATGCAATGCTGTCTCCCGCAGGTCCTCAGAAATGGAAAGATTTTCAACGTCAGAACATAGAACTGATGTGGTTGAATGTGACGTGGTAGTGCAGCTACTACACCCCCTCCCCCCTCACACACAAAAAAAGAAAAACGGAAGCCAACAACAGTGATGCCGAGAAAGCATTTGGCGACTGGCTGGAAATTAAACAAACTAGTGACAGGTGTAGCTGTAAAGGCACAATCCTGTCACTTTTGGATGAGCAGCTGGACGTAACCGAAAAGGAGAAGTTTGAATTTTCCTGTTTATCATGGGCTTCTTCCAATACGTTGTCTACCGCTACACTGAATTCACTAACCGCTCTTACAACATTGATGGTGACTGGTCTAACTTCAAAGCCGGCAAAATTTATTGTGAATACATCTGAAGCTCAATCATTTTCTTCCTTGAGATACTGGACACTTATGGTTTTTTTTTAACTTGTAACCGTCACATTTTGAACTGGGTTTTCAGAAACAGTCTGAAAAGCTTGTAAGTATGTTGCAGTGTAGATTGTGCTGGGAAATGATTATTCAGGAAGAAATTCGATATGTTGCGCCATTTCCGAGTTAATTAGAACTGAAGTCAATCAGGCCAATCGGGTCGTCGCGCGTGCAAATTCAAGCTGCCCGCCAGATACAATTAGTGTCAATTGTTCTCATAACGTAGATGATAGCGCATGAGATTGCTCAGCCTTTGGCTCGGGTTCTATCCTGACTACCATCCCGTGCATAATTTTTGTATCGCTCTCTTATTGTGTCTTAAGAAACCAAACGAACTGAACGTTTGGAGACACCGTCTCTGGCGGACCGGTTGAATTTGAGCGCACAACTGTCTCATTGGCTATCTTCAATGCTGATTAACTCGAAAGCGGCGCAACGTATCGATTTTTTTAAACAGTTATTTCCCAACCCAACATGTCCTGTAACGCTCTTTCAACTGTTTCTGACCTCCTTGTGTACGTGCTTCACTGAATGAAAGTACCACACTAGATCGACTCACTAAAAATGAACTTCTGAGGGTGGCATTCTCTCATTTTTACCAAAGTTACCTTCTCAGTCGGAGAAATAGCAACTCGAAAGTTTGTGTCGTGTTTTGTCGGAGTAGCTGATAGCAGTTGCTCCAAAAAGTGGGAACGGTGAGGTTCATTCTGTAGAATCCTAGAGTTTGTGTCCTTGTCGAGGGAGCTGACAAGAAACCACAGTCGGACTGTATTTGATATTAACAACATTGTGCAGGGGTACCCAATACTTCGTTTTCTTTCTAAGTTTATTGAACTTTAAGGGGATCACACCGTGGTTCAGATCGAAAAAAATCGATTTTCGGTTTTCATCATATTTCGATAGATAAAGATTTTAATTAAGTACTCTGAAAAGGTTTTTGCTGAAAAATTTTTTTTTCGAGCATTTTAAGAGCATTTCCCTACCACGTGTGTTTATGTGCCACGCCCACTTTTCTGTCACCCACTTTTCTCCATATATTTTAGAAATTTGTATCCCCTACATTGCACGTAAAGAATTTTTTTTTACTCCCGAGTCTGTTGGCTATCCTCGGAAGCCAACGGCCCGTATTCTTTTGTTTGTACTGTCTGTGAACAACACGTTTTCAAACACGCGGTAAGTTTTGTTCAAGTGTGATTGTGAATAGTTGTTAGAGAAAACTTGCAGGTATACTATGGGCAGGCAATTAGGAGAAATAAAGAAAATCTGGAGGCAATGAAGAGAGATGGTTGGACCATATTCTTCCATAAGTCCTCTACTGATGATAAGCCATGTCATGGATTGTGCCCATCAGGAGAAAATTCGTGATGCAAATACAACAGGGCTCAGGCAACTGGAGAATCTTATTCTCACCAGCACTCTCTTCCTGCTGCTGTTATTACAGCAATTAAACCTATTTTCAGAGACTTGGCTCATCCTGACTTCTAAGGAAATGTCTGCGTGGGCAGACACAAAACCCAAATGAATGGTTCAAGAGCATAATTAGGAACCGCCTTCCTAAAACTGTATTCGTAGACATGCATACAATGAAAATAGGAGTTCATGTTGCTGTTATTACACTCAATTGTGGTAATATTGGAAAGCGTTGGGTACTGATAAAACTGGGAATTAATCCTGGCCGGCCGGAGTGGCCGAGCGGTTCTAGGCGCTACAGTCTGGAACCGCGAGACCGCTACGGTCGCAGGTTTGAATCCTACCTCCGGCATGGATGTGTGTGATGTCCTTAGGTTAGTTAGGTTTAAGTAGTCCTAAGTTCTAGGGGACTGATGACCTCAGAAGTTGAGTCTCATAGTGCTCAGAGCCATTTGAACCAATTAATTCTAGCGAAAAAAATGATCACTGGGCTGCAACACTGCGATAAAACGAGGATAGCCGATGCAGAAAGGTCTGCATCTAATATGGCCAAGAAAGCAAGACAAACATCCAGGAAAGATAAAAAAGAAACTGGAAGACCTGCTAGAAGCCAAACAAGGGCCATCATATGCAGCAGGAAGGTTTTAATTAACTGTAAGTAACAAATTTCAAAAGTTTTTTCTTTAAAGTCAGTTTCCCACAAACTAAAATTTTCAGTACATATGCCCCCATTATATCAGACACTATCATAGATAAATGAATGAAATTTTCAGAGACTCTGCAGAACATGAAAAGCCACCTCTGGTACTACATTCATTAATATTCCCCCATTAGGAAGTTCACAAAAAACTTAATATTTTTTGTTAATAAATTTAAAAAAGTATCTCTTAAAAACTATAAAATGGATAAAGTAGATTTTAGTACAGTTGACTCTGTTATCATCATGAAATATACAGGAAAAATATTAACGTCATGAATCAAATCGTTTTTTTTTTCAGAAATGGGTCAAATAATTGCCTAAATTAACATGAGTTAGATAAGCAGGGTGTGGTGCCCTTAAATCAAGATAAGCCAAAACAACGTGCTCTTTACAAGAGCTCACTATTGCAACTGAACCAGAAAAGGCGATTCGCACAGTCCTGTTGTTTGGCGTAACGCACGTCACATCGCACCTGTATGCGTCGCCTCGTACGACCTTTGCTGCAGCGTGTGGCGTATGGCATATCGTATCGTCTCAGTGTGAACCGCGTTTTACAGTGTAGGAAGCGTCAGTACCATAAAGGACCGTAAGCAGGCGGTCGCCGCCTAGCATAAGGAGTTTGCTGTGGGCAGAGTTGGGAGGGGGAGGGGAGAGGGGAGAGGTCTGGGGAAGCAAACTCTAACCTCAGCCTTGCAGCGTGGACACTACACTGAATTCAGCATTGTGTTCACAGAGCTTACAAAGGTGCGGCGTGTTGCATTGTTTAGCATCTAATTTTCGCAACGGGTGGTTCAAAATTATCCAACTTCCACTGATTCCTTCACTCCCAGAAAATGTTCAAGTTATTCCGTGCGCCTAACACATACGAGTATAAACGCTGGTAGTTATACAATGCCGTTAACTAAGTTAACTAAAACTGTTTTAGAAGCACTCGAAGAATGATTA
Organism: Schistocerca gregaria; assembly: GCF_023897955.1. Lineage (NCBI taxonomy): Eukaryota > Metazoa > Arthropoda > Insecta > Orthoptera > Acrididae > Schistocerca > Schistocerca gregaria. The sequence continues at coordinate 754,721,093 of NC_064921.1, forward strand.
TTTACGCGCTCTACACTAGAGGAAACAAAATAAAGCAAGAACGCTACACGCCATGACACAGAGAATCCAAAAACTAGCCGTTCGGGGTAGCCGCGCGGTCTAGGCGCCATATCACGGTCCGTGCGGCTGCCCCCGTCGGATGTTCGAGTCCTCCCTCGGGCATGGGTGTATGTGTTGTCCTTACCGTAAGTTAGTTTAAGTCAGATTAAATAGTGTGTAAGCTTAGGGACCGATGACCTCAGCAGTTTGGTCCCATAAGACCTTACCACAAATTTCCAGTTTCCAAAACGTAATTAGAATACATCAAAAATATTAGTAGATACATTACTTTTAGCATTTAATGCCGCTGAATTTTAATAATAATCAATCACCTAATCAGTTATTCCTTACAACAAAAATGTTTTATCAGTACTGAAAATTCCGAACCACAGTTCATAATTTTGTACAAAATTAAAATAAAAATTTTAATTAACGACACATGATCAGGTACTTACTTAACAAACTGAAAAACCCACAGCTGTCGATCTGATGTTATTTTATTATATTACAAACAGTTTTAGTGACTCAGTACACTATCTTCAGGGGGTGAACTCCAATCATATTCACGATCGTATTCATGTGGACTCTGACCACAATCTATTGGTTATGACCTGTAGGTTAAAACTGAAGAAACTGCAAAAAGGTGGGAATTTAAGGACATGGGATCTGGATAAGCTGAAAGAACCAGAGGTTGTACTGAGTTTGAAGGAGAGCATAAGGGAACAATTGACAGGAATGGGGGAAAGAAACCCAGTAGAAGAAGAATGGGTAGCTCTGAGTGATGAAGTCGTGAAGGCAGCAGAGGATAAAGTAGGTAAAAAGACGAGGGCTGCTAGAAATCCTTGGGTAACAGAAGAAATATTGAATTTAATTGATGAAAGGAGAAAATATAAAAATGCAGTAAATGAAGCAGGCAAAAAGGAACACAAAAGTCTCAAAAATGAGATCGACAGGAAGTGCAAAATGGCTAATCAGGGATGGCTAGAGCACAAATGTAAGGATGTAGAGGCTTAACTCACTAGGGGTAAGATAGATACTGCCTACAGGAAAATTAAAGAGACCTTTGGAGAAAAGAGAGCCACTTGTATGAATATCAAGAGCTCAGATGGAAACCCAGTTCTAGGCAAAGAAGGGAAGGCAGAAAGGTGGAAAGAGTATATAGAAGGTTTATACAAGGGCAATGTACTTGAGGACAATATTATGAAAATGGAAGAGGATGTAGATGAAGACGAAATGGGAGATAAGATACTGCGTGAAGAGTTTGACAGAGCACTGAAAGACCTGAGTCGAAACAAGGCCCCCGGAGTAGACAATATTCCATTAGAACTACTGACGGCCTTGGGAGAGCCAGTCCTGACAAAACTCTACCATCTGGTGAGCAAGATGTATGAAACAGGCGAAATACCCTCCGACTTCAAGAAGAATATAATAATTCCAATCCCAAAGAAAGCAGGTGTTGAAAAATGTGAAAATTACCGAACAATCAGTTTAATAAGTCACAGCTGCAAAATACTAACGCGAATTCTTTACAGTCGAATGGAAAAACTGGTAGAGGCGGACCTCGGGGAGGATCAGTTTGGATTCTGTAGAAATGTTGGAACACGTGAGGCGTTACTGACCTTACGACTTATCTTGGAAGAAAGATTAAGAAAAGCCAAACCCACATTTCTAGCATTTCTAGACTTAGAGAAAGCTTTTGACAATGTTGACTGGAATACTCTCTTTCAAATTCTGAAGGTGGCAGGGGTAAAATACAGGGAGCGAAAGGCTATTTACAATTTGTACAGAAACCAGATGGCAGTCATAAGAGTCGAGGGGCATGAAAGGGAAGCAGTGGTTGGGAAGGGAGTGAGACAGGGTTGTAGCCTCTCCCCGATGTTATTCAATCTGTATATTGAGCAAGCAGTAAAGGAAACAAAAGAAAAATTTGGAGTAGGTATTAAAATTCATGGAGAAGAAGTAAAAACTTTGAGGTTCGCCGATGACATTGTAATTCTGTCAGAGACGGCAAAGGACTTGGAAGAGCAGTTGAACGGAATGGACAGTGTCTTGAAAGGAGGATATAAGATGAACATCAACAAAGGCAAAACGAGGATAATGGAATGCAGTCAAATTAAATCAGGTGATGCTGAGGGATTTAGATTAGGAAATGAGACACTTAAAGTAGTAAATGAGTATTGCTGTTTAGGAAGTAAAATAACTGATGTTCGAAGTAGAGAGGATATAAAATGTAGACTGGCAATGGCAAGGAAAGCGTTTCTGAAGAAGAGAAAGTTGTTAACATCGAATATAGATTTATGTATCAGGAAGTCGTTTCTGAAAGTATTTGTTTGGAGTGTAGCCATGTATGGAAGTGAAACATGGACGATAACTAGTTTCGACAAGAAGAGAATAGAAGCTTTCGAAATGTGGTGCTACAGAAGAATGCTGAAGTTAAGGTAGATAGATCACGTAACTAATGAGGAGGTATTGAATAGGATTGGCGAGAAGAGGAGTTTGTGGCACAACTTGACTAGAAGAAGGGATCGGTTGGTAGGTCATGACCTGAGGCATCAAGGGATCACAAATTTAGCATTGGAGGGCAGCGTGGAGGGTAAAAATCGTAGAGGGAGACCAAGAGATGAACACAGAAGCAGATTCAGAAGGATGTAGGTTGCAGTAGGTACTGGGAGATCAAGAAGCTTGCACAGGATAGAGTAGCATGGAGAGCTGCATCAAACCAGTCTCAGGACTGAAGACAACAACAACAACATTCACGATCCCATCATTGGCCAACATCTATGAACTGGCTTCCGCAGAATACCGTAAAAGCGATACTGGTCTGCAACCATCAACTACCAGCTGATTCAGTAGCAAATTCGTCGCAAAGTCCTAGCCCTTTCGCTTCAGTACTTACACAATTTGCACTTCGTATACAGTCTGGTGGCTCAGCTTGAAATTCACATCGCACATTCATTTGGAAAGCAATGGGTGATTTCGTTTCCTTATACTACGTCAGTCATTGGACTCTGTAATTCCTGGTAATTATTTAGACTTGAAACAAAACAAAAGCAAAGGTTTACAAAAAATTCTACACGCACCTCTTTGTGTTACTTTACACGAATCTGTAAACTGGAACTATCAGCCTCACATTTTTTAATTGAATTTGGAAATCTTGGAGGGTTCATGTGGGCAGCCGGTAATTTGAGCCCGGTTAGATGGTAACTTTTGTCCTAGCTAGAACAATACTTCATACTGAATTACGTGGCAACTGGTGGCCACACATTCGCAATTACCTCGCAACCAGCTTTTTTCGGACCCGTGTTAACTGGGCCGTTTTTTTTCTCTAATTTTATGCTTCCATCAGCGTCAATGTTCACTGCTAATTATGATGAAATCGTTCAAATGGCTCTAATCACTGTGGGACTTAACATCTGAGATCACCAGTCCCCTAGAACTTAGAACTACTTAAACCTAACTAACCTAAGGACATCACACACATCCATGCCCGAGGCAGGATTCGAACCTGCGACCGTAGTTACAGCGCGGTTCCGGATGGAAGCGCCTGGAACCGCTCGGCCACAGTGGTCGGCATTAATTATATTAGCTGCTCTAAAAAGAAACACAGTATGCACAATAATTTTAACGTGTATTTAAAAATTGGCGGCCGAAGTGGCCGTGTGGTTCTAGGCGCTGCAGTCTGGAACCGCGAGACCGCTACGGTCGCAGGTTCGAATCCTGCCTCGGGCATGGATATGTGTGATGTCCTTAGGTTAGTTAGGCTTAACTAGTTCTGAGTTCTAGGGGACTAATGACCTCAGAAGTTGAGTCCCATAGTGCTCTCAGAGCCATTTGAACCACTTTAAAAAAAAGATATTATTCCGGAAAAAGTACCATTAATGCTATTTTCTGCGAACAGGCAACTAATCGCATAAATTTATATGGAGCCCCTTAACGGGGTGGACAAAACTCCATGGAAACTCCATTAGAAATGCACCCTTGAACATAAAGGCGGATGCTACTCCAGCCTGCACGTTGTATTGTTGTATTTCATCACGAAAGGCACCTTCGCAATGTCCTCAAAAAGTTTCTAGTGTCAGTCGTGATCAGACTGTGTTCTGTTTACTTGTCAGTGCATTATGTCGGCGCTAGCTAAATTCGAACGAGGGCAAATTGTTGATGCTCGTATGGTGTGTGCTTCCGTACCCTAGGTAGCCAGTGCTTATGGCGTTTCAAGGGGCACCGTATCGAAGGTTTATGTTTCGTACAGGGGAAGTAGCAACGAGAACCAAAGTGTTTTGAGTGATCGTGGTCGATTGCCACTAAAGAGGATTCTGACTGGAAATAAGAAGACAACAGCTACAAAACTCACTGCAAAACTGAACGTCGCAATCGCGAACCCTCTCGGCACCAAAACAACACGAAAAGATCTCCAAAAGCAGAGAACTGGAGGGACAGCTGGAATTCCAAAACCACTCACCAGCTATGTAAATACCAGTAATAGGAAAACGTGGCCCATAGCCATAAAACCTGGTTTATAGAGCAATGTAAGAAAGTCATTTGGTCGGTTGAGGCTTGTTTCAGACGGTTTCCAACGTGTGGTCGAACTCACGTCTGGTGTACGCCGTCCCAAGTCTACGATTCAGGCTACGTGCTGCCAGTAGGTTACTCTGCAGGGTCACATTACTGCCAAGTATTATGTGACCATTTTGAGTGATCAGGTCCATCCCATGGTACAATGTTTGCTCCCCAACAGTGATGTTGTATTTTAAGACGACAAGCATTCCCCATGGCCACCATAATCACCAGATCTCAGATCAACAACAGTTTGACAGTAAATACGACTTCTTAACCGTTTACAACATGTTTGGAGGCAATGAGCCTAATTAATTGAGCTTTTAACATTTTCAAGCAAGTTCTTTAGAATCCTGAGCGGCCGAAATTTTACGAATTTTGTGTTCAAACTTGCGTTCTTCGCTTTGTACACTACTGGCCATTAAAATTGCTACACCAAGAAGAAATGCAGATGATAAACGTGTATTCATTGGACAAATATATTATACTAGAACTGACATGTGATTACATTTTCACGCAATTTGGGTGCATAGATCCTGAGAAATCAGTACCCAGAACATCCACCTGTGGCCGTAATAACGGCCTTGATACGCCTGAGCACGAGTCAAACAGAGCTTGGATGGCGTGTACAGGTACAGCTGCCCATGCAGCTTCAACACGACACCACAGTTCATCAAGAGTAGTGACTGGCGTATTGTGACGAGCCAGTTGCTCGGCCACCATTGACCAGACGTTTTCAATTGGTGAGAGATCTGGAGAATGTGCAGGCCATGGCAGCAGCCGAACATTTTCTGTGTCCAGAAAGGCCCGTACAGGACCTGCAACACGCGGTCGTACATTATCCTGCTGAAATGTAGGGTTTCGCAGGGATCGAATGAAGGGTAGAGCCACGGGTCGTAACACATCTGAAATGTAACGTCCACCGTTCAAAGTGCCGTCAATGCGAACAAGAGGTGACCGAAACGTGTAACCAATGGCACCCCATACCATACTTGCCGGGTGATACGCCAGTATGGCGATGACGAATACACGCTTCCAATGTGCGTTCCCCGCGATGTCGCCAAACATGGATGCGACCATTAGGATGCTGTAAACAGAACCGGGATTCATCCGAAAAAATACCGTTTTGCCATTCGCGCACCCAGGTTCGTCGTTGAGTACACCATCGCAGGCGGTCCTGTTTGTGATGCAGCGTCAAGGGTAACCGCAGCCACGGTCTCCGAGCTGATAGTCCATTCTGCTGCAAAGGCCGTCGAACTGTTCGTGCAGATGGTTGTTGTCTTGCAAACGTCCCCATCTGTTGACTCAGGGATCGAGACGTGGCTGCACGATCCGGTACAGCCATGCGGATAAGATGCCTCTCATCTCGACTGCTAGCGATCCGTGGCCGTTGGGATGCAGGACGGCGTTCCGTATTACCCTCCTGAACCCACCGATTCCATATTCCGCAAACAGTCATTGATCTCGACCAACGCGAGCAGCAATGTCGCGATACGATAAACCGCAATCGCGATAGGCTACAATCCGACCTTTATCAGAATCGGAAACGTGATGGTACGCATTTCTCCTCCTTACACGAGGCATCACAACAACGTTTCACCAGGCAACGCCGGTCAACTGCTGTTTGTGAATGAGAAATCGGTTGGAGACTTTTCTCATGTCAGCACGTTGTAGGTGCCGCCACCGGCGCCAACCTTGTGTGAATGCTTTGAGAAACTAATCCTTTGCATATCACAGCATCTTCTTCCTGTCGGTTAAATTTCGCGTCTGTAGCACGTCATCTTCGGGGTGTAGCAATTTTTATGGTCAGTAGTGTAGGTATGCAGTCGATTTTTCTTCAACGCTGCTTTTGTCGGCTGAACCAGTGCCTATTAGAGCAGAGTGAAGCGCCAAACTTCGAGAAGCCTATTGACGTATGTGGACTAAATGTTAAGGATGAGAATTATGAACCACCCCGCCACGCCCTCTACACTGGACACCTATGATCTGGCGTTTCGCATCACGCAATACGGGCCCAGTTAAGGAAAAGAAGGCTGCCACGAGATTTGTGGATGCACGAGGGATCGACTAAGGAAGAGAACGCAAAAGTCTGTCGCGCTTCCGGCGGCGCGTGTTGGCGGAGAGCGGGAAAGGAGTGCGGGCGGCCCGTGAGGCCGGCTTATCTGCGGGCGCAGCTGCGTGGGATGCGTCCCGCTGTCTGATCCGCGCCCAGGCAAGCTATAGTCGCCGCAGCAAAAAACCCCTGCCCGCCGCACCCGCTCTGCTGCGCACGAATTATCCTGTCCCCAGCACCTTACCGAGGAATGCGTAGGCTTCAGACCCGAGTCACCGCACAGCAGAGTTCGAAAACACTGCACTGCCTTCACTTGGACTGCGGTCAAACTCTCCGTCCACCCATCCTCGTTTAGGTCTCCGGGTACATGGTGAACAATAATCATCAAAGTCGGCAACGTCTTTCTTCCGATGTGGAAGACAACTACAGGTTACATACAACACGGTACCAAATTCTCTGTACCTCCCAGCTTTTCACATACGGTTACGAGACCTTGACTGTCCAGTACAGAATGTCCGATCACAACACCTTTCAGCCTTCTAAATTTCCAAATTCTTATTTACTGGGCTACCAACTTAGACGATATATTACGCCATCTTCAGGCCCCCCTGACCGACGTGTAAGAAGATTCCCAACTTTGATCCAGTCAGAATAGGGGCCAGCACTGAAAGACCTGTATCCGTAGATTATTGAGACAGCGATCACTTCAACTATAATTGTTATCATAAAATAAAAACTTGGAAGTTTAGAACGCTGAAAGATTCAATGAACTGTCGATGAAGCCCGACCAACAGGCATTACACGGATTGATCAAAAATGATAGTGCATTGAGAATGGCTAGTTTCTAGATGAAATCTAGATCGGCCAATATAATAGAAAAAGGGGCGACTGATAGCTCAAGTCTATTATTTACAATTTCATATAACAGTCGCTGCGTGCAACAGCCTTCTGAATGGAATGTTTGACATTCGGCACCAAATTCTCCCCATCCTTTTCAGCACTATCACAGTGGTAGTCTTAATTAATTATTGATGTCTTAATTAACTATTGATTTGCGTAAAGGTAATCAAATACTTTACTGTCCTAAGCTTCTTTCAATGAGAACTTTAATAGTGAATTGATAAACAATAATTAAAATTTCAACGAACAGGACTTTTTTAATCTGTGTTCTCCATTAAATTAACGTTAAAACACAGTTTACAGCCTTATTAGTCAGCGACGCAACTAGGATAAATATTTCATTTAAAATTACGTGTTGTAGCATTAAGAATAATTCTTTCATTTTTAGCCATAAGTACTGTGAAAGCAGATGTAAAAACAAAACGTAATGTAATAACAAGTTATACGTCTACATCAGTACTCCACACGCCACCCGAGGTGCATAGCCCCTGTCCCTGTTCCATTCGTGAATGATTGTCGTCGGTAAGCCTCTGTATTAGCTCTGATTTCTCGAATTTTCTCATCGTGGTCATCTCGCGATATGTATATAGGAGGAAGTAGTGTGTTGTCCGACTCTCCCCGGAAAGTACTCTCTCGAAATTTCAACAGTAAATTTCTCCGTGACCCGCAACGCCTCTCTTGTAACGCCTGCCAATGGATTTGGTTGAGCATCTCAACAACGCTCTCCAGCCGACTAAACAATCCCATGAATGAACGTGCCGCTCTTTGTTGGATCTTCTCTATCTCCTCTATCAGACCTAACTGGTAAGGATCCCAGATCGATTAACAAAACTTAAGAATGGGTCGAACAAGTACCTTATAAGCCTTGTAAGCCAAGGCTTACATAATTAAAAGTTAGTATTAGTATGGAACAGACAGCTTTGTTAGAAAACAAGGTTATCATCAAACTATTTAAACGTTATAATTTCGAAAAAGACATGGCTTATTTAGATAATTTAAATTGCAATCATTTGTAACATCAGACTGTCAACTTTAATACCTCGTTGATATTTAGCGAAATTTATAAATTGCAAGTGGAAGCAGGAATCATCGTAGCATTAGCCAAAATAGGATTACAAAAAATTAAAATTCACGATTGTTAAATCATATAACATTCTCCAGTTACAAAGTAGTTTCTTATTATATAGAAATATTCATGCCTTTATTGCGGAGGGGTCTGCATCTGCGATGACTTTTTTGAATGATTTCGTGTTGCCTTCAGCTGCCATTACCTTTATCTGATGTACGATAGTACACTTTCGGCCTTGTGTCATTTTCAAGAACGTAAGGCGGAAACATTATACATGGTTGCACTACTATCACTTATGATTTTAACATAGAAACAAGTTATTGTATATCAAGATACACTAGGCGGACTTGCTCCTGTGACCACATGTAATTGTCACAAAATAAATTAGAAACAGTTTTTCGCTATTTTAGGAGCGCGTTACTTTTGAGCACTTATTGCAAAGATTTTATATATAAGATCGATATTTTTAAAGTACTTAAAGTAAAAATATTATAATTATTTTTCAGAAATTTGTTAATTAAGCTATGTATGTCTTCGTTCTCAGTTGCATTTAATTATCGTTCATCGTTGGTGTGAACATGGCTGTCTGTGATTTCTTTAAAATAACTTGTAAATACTTTTTCTGTTACTGTGGGAGCAGATCATTTTTGAATAGTTGCTACAAAGATCTTACACATGAAATCGATCCACAGTATTCTAATGAAACAGAACTGACAACTATGAGAATCGAGTAAAATTTGCTTTATGGTTGCGTGATCTTTCGCGTTACAATCAGATTTATTAAATACCTAGTATAGATGAACCACTAAAAATATTACATAAGTCACAGAAAGGATATTGACATTTACATGAATCTAAAAGACCCGTCGGACCGAGTTCTGAATGAATAAAAAGGCCTGCGATATGGAAAACTCCTAATCAACTTTTTATCCGTTCTACGACGAAGCATTATAGAACCATAGAATGAGTAATTGTCACTATACGCATTAATAAATGTGACTAAAAGTGGCGCGTGGGATGAATGCGAAAGATCATGCAACCACAAAGAAGGTTTTACTCGACTGTCATAGTTTCCAGTACTGTTTCAATAGAGTACTGTGATCGATTTCACGTATAAGATCTTTGTAGCAACTATTCAAATATGACGTACTGCCAAAATAACAGAATAAATATTTATAAATTATTTTAAAGAAATTACGGACTATCCCATTTATACCAGTGATGAAAGATAATTAATTATAATTATAGGCATATATAGCTTAATTAACATATTTCTGTAAAATAATTATAATCATCCTAGTGCAAGTACGTTAAAAACATCGACCTTTGTATTTACACCTTTGCAACAACTGCTCGAAAGTAACGTGCTCTTAAAATAGGAAAAAACTATTTCTCTTTTATTTTGTGACAATTACATGCAGTCGTAGTAGAAGGATGTACGTGCCATAAAATACCATTAAAGAGTCGACCATAAAATATACTAAAAGCTGCTTAGTGTATCTTGATATATGACTATTTCTTATGTTAAAATTGTAAGTGGTACTGATGCATCCAATGTATAATGCTTCCGCCTTAGATACTTGAAAATGAAATAAGGTCGAAATTGTACAATAGTACATCAGAAAAGAAAATGACAGCTGCAGGCAACGGTAACAATAACAGCGCTGCATTGCGCTGGCAGAAACGGCTGCGAAGTGGCCCGATGTTAATAAATAGGCTGAAGAATATGATCAAGAAATGTGAAGAAATAGGTGAACTAGTTGGCGCAGCAGGGAGAGGGAGCAGCATTGACTCTCACCTGGTCAATTAAAAAAATACCCCTGCAAGATTCAGAATATGCTTGGAATGGAGCCCCAAAATACGCTGCAAAGCCGTGACTTTGCCCTTCGTTCTTTGTTCGCATGGAAATGGATGACACGTGGCTGGGAAATATTCTTTGGATGGAGGAGGCACGTTTCACTCTGCGTAGTGCAATGAACGCACAGAACTGTCACATATGGTTTTCTAAACCACCAGATGTTGTGCCGGACATCCACTGCACTCAGCTGATGTATCCGTGTGGTGTAATTTCACAAGCCCTTTTATTCTCGGTTGTTTCTTTGAGGAAATGGCACCTTGTAGACCAGTTAGGTATACTGTGATACCTACAGGTTATGAGTGCCATGTACCTGCCGTATGCCTAAAGGGACCGGCGACCACTGAGACGCTGAAGCATCACAGGTATACATTTGCACAACGCGTTGCTTCGATAACAACAAGGACGACAGGACAAGCGCCACCGGAGGTCCTCTGTGCCAGGAACCTATTTCCTTCGCCGTGTCACTGAGCGGAACTGGATCGGCACGAGTTCCGAATACGGCTTTATAGGGCGACACAAGCCAACACGTCGGCAGTTCGCTCCACCGGAGCTCTGGGCCAATTCATGTTCCGGCTCTTAGCAGCCCATCAGTCAGAGACCGGTCGGAAGCCACCGCAGCGAGCTCTATGACTTTCCAGTGATAATCCGAGACGTACCTGTTGGCCAACTACGCCGGACGCTCAACCTTCGTCATTAGGGATTATCAGTGGCATAGTTTTCACTTCCTCCTGTGTGCATCCACTGTGTGTTCCAGATGTACACCTTTTAGTGTTTGAGAAGTTATATTATTTTTTTGAGAAGTGTTTTCCTTTGTTATTAAATCTCTTTACTGTGGTCTTAATAAACCCTTGTTTTTGTTTACCTGTGTCTTCTTATTTATCAAGCATCTCCACATGTGAGGTATAGCAATAATTACCTCTTTGTGCAACACGTGATTCCAGTTTTGCAACAATGCAACTGTGTCCACGCGACTATTTTCGTGCAAGATGGGGTGACACAACATGAGGCTTACAGCTGAAAGATTTGTTTCGAGAAATCTTCGCTAACGACCACACCATCTCTAGGCAATTTCAAAATGTGTGGCCTTCCGGATCCCCTGACCTAAATCCATATGACTTCTGGTTGTGGGGACATCTGAAAGATCGTGTCTGTGAGGGATGTAACTGGACTCTTCTTGATCTGAAGGCTACCATATGACGACTTATCACTTTCTTACACCGGATATGCTTCCAGCAATGGTCGACATGAGATTTTATACATGTAGCATATTGCTGAGTTGGAAAGCCATATTGAATACATATAACGTGTGACCATATCCTAATAAACGTGCCAGAACCACAATTATCATGTGTTTAATCGTCGGTCTCCTTTTCCTGCATGCACACAACATTCTGAGTGCTTACAGCGCTATAACTGCAGTTCTAGCTCTTTATACTCATGAAGTAATAAGTGCTATCGACAGGGGATGTGAAATTGATTCCATATTTTTAGATTTCCAAAAGGATTTCGACACCGTTCCGCCTGCCGAAGTGGCCGAGCGGCTCTAAGCGCTACAGTCTGGAACCGCGCGACCGCAACGGTCGCAGATTCGAATCCTGCCTCGGGCATGGATGTGTATGATGTCCTTAGGTTAGTTAGGTTTAAGTAGTTCTAAGTTCTAGGGAACTGATGACCTCAGAAGTTGAGTCCCATAGTGCTCAGAGCCTTTTGAGCCATTTGAACAATAGACGGAAAGTCATCGAGTAAAACAGAAGTAATATGCAGCGTTCCCCAAGGAAGTGTTGTAGGCCCTCTGTTGTTCCTGATCTATATTGACGACACAGGAGATAATCTAAGTAGACGCCTTAGATTGTTTGCAGATGATGCTGTCATTTACTGTCTTGTAAAGTCATCAGATGACCAAAACGACTTGCAAACTGATTTAGATAAGATACGTGTATGGTGCGAAAAGCGGCAATTGACCCTGAATAAAGAAAAGTGCAAAGTTATTCACATGAGTACTAAAAAAATCAGCTAAATTTCGATTACACGACAAATTACACAAATCTGAGGGCTGTAAATTCAATTAAATACGTAGGGATTACAATTACAAATAACCTAAATTGGAACGATCACTTAGATAATGTTGTGGGTAGAGCCAACCGAAGACTACTATTCTTTGGCAGAACACTTAGAAGGTGCAACAGGTCTACGAAAGAGACTGCTTACACCTCGCATGTCCGCCCTGTTCTGGAGTACTGCTGTGCGGTGTGGGATCCGCATCAGGTGGGACTGATGGATGACATCGAAAAAGTACAAAGAAGGGCAGCTCATTTTGTATTATCTCGAAATAGGGGAGATAGTGTCACAGACATGATAATGAATTGGAGTGGCAATCATTAAAACAAAGGCGTTTTTCGTTGCGACGGGATCTTCTCATGAAATTTCAATCACCAGTTTTCTACTCCGATTGCGGAAACTTTCTGTTGGCACCCACCTACATAGGAAGAAAAGATCATCACGATAAAATAAGAGAAATTAGGGCTCCTACGGAAAAAATTAAGTGCTCGTTTATCCCGCGTGCCGTTCGAGAGTGGAACGGTTGAGAGACAGCACGAAGGTGGTTCATTGAACCCTCTGCCAGGCACTTTATTGTGAATAGCACAGTAATCACGTAGATGTAGATGTAGATGTATATGTAGATGCAGATGGTGGCAGAGAGTGGAACTATTTTTTTCAGCATACAGATGCGCCGAATAATGAACATACCTATGATGTTTCAGCATCCTGTGATGTATTCAGCCGACACTGCAATACTCAGAACGCTATCAGTTTAGTTATAGGCAGCCGGTACACTTCACGAAAAAGAAAGTGAAGCAGCCAGGCAGGGAGGAGGAAAGGAAATGAAATCTCATGCGTTGAGAGTGTATATCATGATATTTCAGTAATCACAATATAGAATTCCAAGAGATCCCCTACATGTGCTGCTAGATTCAATGCCGTGCTTAAAAATGAAGTTAGGGCCTTAAGCACCCCTGAAAAGACGCACATGGAGAAGGAGTACAATCTCACAATAACGTTGATCGTTGAGTGAAGCCTGTTAAATGATTATTTCAGTAAACACTTTCAAAGTTATGCCTTCCCACGCCATAGCACCTGGACCACCAAAACTATCATGTTCGACAATCTTTACAGGTGCTTTATGTGTCCCCATCTCTCGCTATACGAGGGTACGTCCAGACGGAATCGCTCTCACCGGAGAAGAGCACGCAGCAGAAGCTTCATCAGCCTGTATGAAACGGACCAACTGTCACGCTTCATGGTGACGATAATGCATTAACATCGGAAGTTTTCTCACAGCCAAACCGGCAATAAAGTGTAAAAAATTCTCACACTGTGCAAGGTTTTTTGTGAAGGAACTGTTCCATTATCTTTCTCCAGCTCTTGTTTATTTAACTTGTAACTTGGGTGCACTCTAATATTTCTTTCGTTATTCACGAATACAGCAACAAAAGGAACATTGTGAACTCAAATACCAACATACAGAAACTTCCCGTCGAAAATGTTCAAGTACATCGCAGTACTAATATGCATAAATCTTACAAGCACCTCCGTTAAATTTACTCAATTATCCTAGATGTCACATGGTCTGAGCATTACATCATCGAGTTTGTCCGTAGCTCACTTGATATGTACTTGACCCCTGGTTGCTGCTTTGATTGCATTCTGCATGTCGGTATCAGCTAGCGACCTTCAGTGCGTCACAGCTATGTTGGCAGCTCTCTCGTCCTTAGCAAACAACTTTCCTCCTTAGACAGTCCCCTCGACGAAGATAAAGTAGGGGAAAAATTCGAGTAGTTGCAAATTTTTGCAGATCAGTAGGAGAATGTGCCATGAACAACGTGCTAAAAATCCCGACCTGTGAAGTATGTATGAATGGGTGACGGGAGAGGGGCTTTTAAAAGTAGGCTACATTTTTGTTTGTTTTTCTTGAATAAATTGGAAACCGCGGGATCTAGTGAAAATATTTCTCGCAACAAAATGAACCTACATTAAATATCCTACAAAAAAAAGGTTATGTTCATATTTTCTCTAGGACTATTAGTGCCCGCGTTGTAGGGGATGGAAAAATGGTAGATCATTAAAAATAGTATTTCATTGGTATAAAATCAAATTTTATTGTTGAATGGAGTGGATTAATAACAAATATTAAATATGTGTACCAGGTACAAGTGCAGTAGAGCCATATTAAGGGATATATTGTGTTCTGGGAATGCAATAGATTGGCTTGAGGGCGGGGGGAATTGGTTGTTGTGGTGAGTTGAAGTACGAGCGGAGGTAGGTCGCCGAATTGTGGTCATTCGCTTCTCTCCTTCGTAGATCTGCATCTGAAGGACGAGCGGCTGATTCCCTACTCTGCCTGCGCCACTCACAGAGCATAAATGTTTTGCTCTGAGACCCCTCTATGTTACAAGAAGCAATTACAGGATGTTTCACAAAATTATACCGACCCTCTTCACCGAGCCTTATGAATCACTGGTGACGCAGTGCCCAGACATGCCCGAGGTGAGGGGGAGATGTTTCAAAAAAAAAAAAAAAAAAAAAAATGGTTCAAATGGCTCTAAGCACTATGGAACTTACCATCTGAGGTCATCAGTCCCCTAGACTTAGAATTACTTAAACCTAGCTAACCTAAGGACAACACACACATCCATGCCCGAGGCAGGATTCGAAACTGATACCGTAGCAGCAGCGCGGTTCTGGACTGAAGCGCTTAGAACCGCTAGCCGACAGCGGCTGACGGGGAAGGCGCAGATGTTTCATTTCCACAAAGTACGTTAACACTACGTGGAATACGGCCATGAGTTACTAATGATTACTAACGCAAGAAACGCATATGGACAGAATCCATGTGACTCTCTGCACACTCTTCTACACTGCTAGAGGGGAAGTTGTTTCTTAGTCATCGTGTACGGCAGCTGTAGCGATCTTCTGGGAAAGGCAGCTTCCCTTACCACGAGTGCTACTCTCTATCCACTTTGCTGATTATACCTCCACAAAATTGAGTGGCTAAAATAACATTACGGAGCACGTATTTATGTGGTGGAGCTATTTTCAGATTATTAAACGAGTACTTATTTGCAATTAATCATTTTGCGTATGTTTCAGTTCTTATTTCCGTGCTTGCTAAGAAAAGCTGGAAAGGAATTCCGCCTCAAACAAGACGCCATTTTATATTTTTGTTTTCACACAGACATGTTTGAGTGCATTGTGTGCTATCTTCAGTGGTTTTTTTTTTTTTTTTTTTTTTTTTTTTTTTTTTTTTTTTTTTACAGAACTTCCGCAAAAGAAGACATTTCCCCAAATCTGGAACATCGTCGTAATTATTCTGATTTACAAGAAAAGAAGGAGGTACGACATTAAAAAAATACAGACTATAACACTACAGCTCCGCTCATTATACTGTCATGCACTTTACCTAGTGACGAGAAGGCAGCCACGTATAACACTACAGCGGTAGCAAATTTGCCAAATATGGCCTAAACTTGCAGTAAATGTTACCCTCTGAGCGGAATTTAGAAATTTGACCGAGTTTCCCTTACGGAAATTTGGAATCGAAACTTAATTTCGTAAGAATAGCTGTAGGTAGATGACAAAAAGAAATAATTTTGCAAGGAACAGTAACTGATTACTGTTAAATGAAATAGTTATACGGTAGCCAGCCTAATTAGGCATAATAATGTAAAAGCATTATTCATCAAGAACCTGTCTTTACTACTTCAAAGCGAACTTTCATTAAATATTGGTCTATGGGGTAGAATGAACACACCCAAATGGACAAATTACACAGTGGGTAGCAGTAGTTGTCACTTTAGTAGTTAAGTGGTCACTAGATTTGCAAATGAGCCGTTCTCTTGTTTACTTTAATCATTACTTTTGTCTTTAATACTGCTTAAACCTGCCCTTCAATAACCACACAAGACCAGATAGCTCATAATAATAGTCAAGTACAATTAATACACACATTCACTAAACAGAAGCGAATATATATCTTTGTTTCTTAGTGATTAGTTCAAGAATCATTAGTTAGAAATCTACTAAGCTGATTTATTCTTGTTGTTATGATGGAAAAGAAATGTGATCTCACAAACAAGCCCTTTCATTGTGACAACAAAATTGTATACACTTTCAAATTTATGTGTCATTAAGGTAGGATTGGATTACTCTTTCAATTTGAGATCATTAAGTTTGTACTATTTTAACAGTCTTTACCCAGACAATAACCTATACAAAATAGAGACAATTTCCAGTAAAATTTTACTTCAAACAACTACTAGCCAAAATGTTTATAGTGCCACTTGTGAAACAAGTAAGTTATGAAAACAATTTTGAATCAGTAAACATTAGTACTCTCTACTCCAAGTAATACTCATTCCTAAACTGATTTTAAGTTCATTTTCTAGTTAAGTTTCAAAACATTCAGACATGGACAGTCGCTGTTATATCTATGAAAACAAGTAAATCTTGCCCAGCACATTAAGTGTACTGGCATTAAACTTTGCCACACATAAAAAAAATGCACCATAGTATTGTTAATGCTTATTATGCAAAGGACATTCTCGGATTTCATTACTTAACGGAGAGGATCCTACTTGGAAAAGTGCAAAGGATGGATACTTTGTTCAAACACCTTTTTGAACATTAGGATTATATTTCCATAGAACCAAACACAACATTACTGGTTCACACATTAATACATCTCTGACATTTCGTGAGTGTGACTAAGTGGTTGCGCAATCGAGGTGGCGAGTATGTGGCGGTTAGGTGGTCTTTCCATTGGCAATAATAAGCTCTGTTTACCTCTTCTTGGCGTTGTTAATAATCATTGTAGAGCTTCTCTCAAATCGAGAGCACCATTTTACAACCGCATATTAAATCCGAGGCCAATACAATGTATTACTGTAAGCCTCACTCGGTACCTGCGCTGTTCGCTCGCCAGTTACTTGCTGTCGACTGCCTACTGTGCTCTCCCGTTTGGCGCCCAGACGAGCGCCACATCCACCTCTTCCTAGCGCGCCAACTCGCTTCCGTTGCAGAGGGGAACTACATTGGGTTTTTCCTTATATAATGCTAAGTCCCTATGTATGAACCAGTTACAATGTAGTCACCAACAAACATATTTTAAAAAATCTCATCATTTAAGCATATTAAGAAGTAAACACAAATAAACAAAATTAAATGTTACTCTCCTCCAAATAATACAAAGAACTTGACTTGCAAAGAGTAAACCTATCACAAAACCTTTACATTTCTTTAAAGTAGATAAAAGACTTTACGTATTAAAGAATATATGCTTTAAATTACTCATAATAAAACAATACAAATCATGTACAGTATAAAATTGAGGTGTTACAAGACATATCAGCCTCGTCCCCATAACGTACAAAATATTCACTAGAATTCTCGTCATCCTTTTCAAAATACATTCTAATCGGACAAAGTTTCAAAAAGACATCAGGAATGGCTGTACCAAACTAGGGAATTGGCATACATTAAACATTATATCGCCTACGGCCTTTTCAGACTTGAAAGTGGAATCAGCCAAGGAGATTTCCTATTACCATGAGGTGGTATTGAACAGAATTGGGGAGAAGAGGAGTTTGTGGCACAACTTGACGAGAAGAAGGGACCGGTTGGTAGGACATGTTCTGAGGCATCAAGGGATCACAAATTTAGCACTGGAGGGCAGTGTGGAGGGTAAAAATCGTAGAGGGAGACCAAGAGATGAATACACTAAGCAGATTCAGAAGGATGTAGGTTGTAGTAGGTATTGGGAGATGAAGAAGCTTGCACAGGATATGGTAGCATGGAGAGCTGCATCAAACCAGTCTCAGGACTGAAGACCACAACAACAACAACAACATATTCTAGAGGAAGTTTTTAGGTCTGTAAGTTGGGAAAACGAAGAGAGATTGTGTCTTCGTGAAAAATATCTGAATCGCCTCGCTTTGTACATGACAGTATACTGATTGCTTCTAGAGAAGAGAAACTTCAACAGCGAACAGAAAAACTTAATAGAGCAAGTTTGAAAGTAGGTCTAAAAATCAATCACCAAAGGAGTAAAACAATGTATAATAAATACATCGAAAATAAAATTGTGTACATCAACAATGAATCTTTAGAACCAGGTCTTGATTTCTTTATTGTTTATGGATGGACAGCAAGGTAAATAAATGGATAATTTAAAACTGAGTAGTGATTTGATCATTTAAATAGAGTTTTCAAAAACAAAATCTTTGCTGTGTATGAAACGGTATGTTTACGGTCGTTATTACAGTTTTGAGTGAAAGTGAGGCATGCATTTGTAATGGAAAATGATTCAGAAACTGAAATGGGGAGACAGACAGTAACAACTGAATCAGCGAGTCCATTGTAGTAAGAGATGTAACTGTTTACGACTGTAACGAAAATCGAAAAGAATTAAGTAGGTCACATGACCAGATAAACTTATATAAGATGAACCAAGACAATTCTTTGATGAACTACAAGAGGTAAAAAAATACTGAGACGACAATCTAATCGAACGTGAGTTGATGGTATTAGAAAATATGAAAGAGGAATATAAGTGTGTTTAACGTAAGAGCATAAGGCGTAGAAAAGATTTTATGGAGGAGCGAATGGTTCAAATGGCTCTAAGCACTATGGGACTTAACATCTGACGTCATCAGTTCCCTAGACTTAGAGCTACTTAAACCTAACTAACCTAAGGACATCACACACATCCATGCCCGAGGCAGGATTCTAACCTGCGACCGTAGCAGCAGCGCGGTTCCGGACTGAAGCGCCTCGGCATCAGAGGAGCGGATGTCAAAGATATTGTCGAGGGTGAAGATGTCGACGATGTTCACGATGATGATGATTGGATGGAAGGCAGATTAGGTTTAACATACCGTCGACGACGAGGTCATTAGAGATGGGGCACAAGCACAGACAGGGGGAAAATTGGCAATGATATCGGCCATAAATCTGGATGGCCAGGTGCCTGTGTCTTACCACAGCGATCCTTGATCATTATGATGATGATAATGATATAGTCTTGATCACATGGTTGCTACACATCTACATTTTGTGAAGTCAGCAAATCACTGTTCCTATACAATAATTGCTAGTTATCAGTATTTGCTGCGTGATGACGCCTTGTAAAGATTTAGCCATAACTTTTATTGGGCAATACATGTTCATTTGCAACGACGCCATCTAGTAGTGGTGTTAGATTGCGAATAACAGTACCCTCTTTGGGGTGAATGGAAGGGTCCAATTCCACCAGTCTGCTTTAGTCCGTGACGTAATTGTGCTGTCTTTCAGGTGAGTGTGTTTGAAGTGGATTGTGTTTGCAGTGGGCGTGTTGGCGTAAGCGGTGGCTCACTCTAGTATCGGATGTTTATGTCTGCAAATTGTTTGTGGGTGGTGTTATTGAGGCAGTGGACATAGTGTTGTGTGTTACTCCTTATTCTTGGAGTTCGTTGTTGTTACCTTAACACCCCCTGAGTTATTTTAATGTTCTTAGCTCTTGGCTACTGATGTGTTTTCGGTTTTGAAATTGTTAATTCATTGTACTGTTATACGTTTGAAATTTTTTTTTTTTTTTTTTTTTTTTACTTTTTTGGTGTTTCGTTTGGTACTATGTGTGTGTCAATTTACTAGTTGTTCGTTGGTTTCTGCTGTGGGCGACGATATGGAGTCTACAATTAAACTTCTCCAGTTATATGGCCTCTTGCGAGGAATTTATGAAACTGAGCGAAGCCCGTGCTTCTCAAACCAGGCACTGTACGATCCCGTTGTTTTCGGTGAGGTTCAGAAATCTTTATTTTGTTTGTGTGATTTTGTGTGTGTGTGTAGATCTATTTTTCAGCTGACTTTGAACAGTAAGTATGTTTTTATGTACTTTTGGTCTTTATTTGCAATATGTGTAGCGCTTTTCTTTTATGTTCTTAATTTTCCTTGAGATGTGGGTGCCGAAATTTGTAGGTGAGGTTTTCCGTGATTTTATCGTTTGTGTTGGTAACTGAAGTTCGTATTTAGTACTTTATATTGACAGACATTATGGAGTATGTTGGACAGAAATTAAAAAATATTTGTGACTGATGATGCAATATTATTAATAAACTTTCAGCTCTGCGAGTTGAGGGTTCTTAGTGACGCGGGCTTCGCTTGACATTACGTCAATTGAGCTTTGCGATACCGTTTTCATTATTGTGTTGCTGGTTTTGGTATCGTTCTCTTCGTTTAAGATATAGGTCCAGCAGAATTTTACGCTTTATATTCTTTTTTTTGTTTGAGCTATATAGGCCAAATGAAATATTCGATTCCAGGTGTCAGTTTTTTGTATTTTCTTTATTCGGTTTATTCTCTAGGATTACGCGTTATTTTTCGGTTTTGTTTGTTGACGTTATTCTTACTGTTGTATGTTTAATTTGACCACGTCCTGAACCCCCTACCTCCTACAGCTATTCCGTTAGATTCATTTCATTGCTAAAGTGAAATATTTTGCTCCTTTACATCTTGATTCCCAGGGATTTAATCTCACTAATGTGACCAAAGTGTAGGTGCTGGAAATAGGGATGTCCGCCATCTTGATGACTTCATAAATCAAAGCAGATGGGCAGAATGACACTGCCGTATTGCCACGCTTTGTTATAGCCTAGTCTAATTTCCCTAAACACATGCAAAATTGTTTCTGAGCTTCTGAATAATCCGCAAGCACACGTCAGTCGATTACACCAGGTCGTTGAGCCATATGAAATTATTATTAATTAAATATGGAGGGATATTTGGACACTGTACGTATTCCAAACAATAAAGCAAACTCAAGAAAATCCGCAGAAAATCAAAACAGGACTTTCGTTTTCATGACTATATCAGGTATGGCTGGCATAGTTGAACGGAGAGCAAATCATAAGGTATTTGCCGTCATTATTCCATATAGGAAGGTTAGGGTTCAATGTCACGTCGATAAAGAGATCATTAGAGATGACGCACAAGCTGGAAGTGAAGAACGAATAGGGCAAGATATCGGCCGTTGCCTTTTGGAAGAAACCATCCGAGCATTCTGCCTGATGTGAGTTAGGAAACCATGGAAAACGTGTATGAAAATGATTGGACAGAAATCTGGATGCAGAAACCTTGTCTCAACCACTGGGGCACCTCGCTCAGTAATTCTGGCATTAGGCAAGACATACTGATACATGTTTTTCAGACTGTTTTGCCTGGAACAATCGATCAGTCTTCGATGCTGAATACTAGAGCACACCTTGAAACACCCCAAGTTTGTGCAATATTTCAGCAAGATAATTTGCACGAATCATTCCACTTGGGACCTGTGGAAGGTACATTAGCTTATTTGTTTTAGTTGTAAATATTTGTCATGTATTTATTGTTTTTCTGGCATGTTCAACGTCCTGGAGGACCTCATCACTACGGTTCAATTGGAATGAAAGCAAATCTAATCTAATCTAAAGACATTCCTAACATCAAAACTGATTGTCACAGGATGGGGTATCAAATACCATTACCGTGATCCGAAACTTATTTTCCATCGCTCAATTTTTGTTATCCATCAAACAGCCACAAATTGTTTTTAGGTTACTTTTCGTTACCGCTTTCGAATTTTCACAATTTATCATCAGACGCCTTTCATGCGTTCGCCAAAACATTTGATGCGTTAGTCTACTAATGAACTGACCTATGATAATCAGTAATTCACACTTACTAACGTGCAATAAAGACGCTTGTGCTACAGACATGTTAGAATGCAACTTACGTGAAATGTTGAGTTGAAACTTTTTTTTTTTCAAGGTTTTCCTCCCAAAAAACGTATGCGTAATGTTGGTAATATTTCACAGCCACACACGAGTAAATCTGCGTTATTATACACTTTCGTCTGGACACAAAACGAATTTACAATGCACACCACGTCTTTTGACTTACAATGTGCGAAAACAGAGTGTTTATAAAGTACATGAGTGTCGAAGAAGCTAGGATACAATGATATTTTACAAAGGACATTCCGGAAAAGGAAGCGTGTATTACTGCCTTAACACCGGAGCACCCACTTCCCTTTCCGATTCTTCGCACATCCATTTGGACCTGCACTGCCAGCTTGCCCCTCATCTTGAGTTGTCCGTTCCTTCTGACACCTACTCGAGCGACTATTTCCCGTGTGCTATCCGTTTGCTGACTCCTACCCCATCCGCCTGCACGCCCAAATGGCAGCTTCCTAAGGCTGACTGGCGCCTTTACTCCACCCTGGCGACCTTCGAAGAACAAGGTTACCCCAGTTTTGATGACCAGTTGGAATATCTCACAAACGTTATCTTTAATGCTGCAGAACTTTCCATTCCTCTTTACCACGTCGTGTCCCAGTCCCTTAGTGGACTGAGGCATGCCACGATGCAATTCGCGCATGGAGACTTGCTCTCTGCGTTTTAAACCGCCTTCCTACGTTGGCGAACTGCATTCATTATAAACAGATGAGTGCAAAGTGTCGTAGCGTTCTTTGGGATAGCAAACAAGCTAGCTGGATTTCATTCACCAGTTCTTTTAACAGTTTCACCCCTCCCCCTGTCGTGCAGGCTAACCTCCGACGCTCTCTGGGACCATGATCTATTACCCAATTTCCGGCCTGAAAATAGCTGAAGATGTCATCGTGGACTCTATTGCTATGTCCAGCACCTTGGGCCGCTATTTTGCGGAAGTTTTTAGCTCTTCCCACTATCACCCTGCCTTTCTCCATTGGGAACAAGCAGAGTAAACTCGGGCGAGACCCTTCTCATAATCGTGAGTGCTACAATGCCATCTTTACTAAGAGGAAGCTAGATCACGCTCTCAGTTCATCTCCATCCTCCACCCCAGGACCAGACGCCGTCCACATTCAGATGTTGCAGCACCTTTCTCTTGCGGACAAGCACTTTCTGCTTAACACGTACAACCACCTCTAGGCAGAGGGCACATTTTCCGGACGCTGGCGTGAAGCCACCGTCATACCCATACCTAAGCCCAGAAAGGACAAAACCCTTCCTTTCAGCTACCGCCCCATCTCTCTCAAAAAAATGGTTCACATTGCTCTGAGCACCATGGGACTTAACATCTGAGGTGCCGCGCAGGATTAGCCGAACGGTCTAGGCGCTGCAGTCATGGACTGTGCGGCTGGTCCCGGCGTTGGTTCGAGTCCTCCCTCGGGCATGGGCGTGTTTGTTTGTCCTTAGGATAATTCAGGTTAAGTAGCGTGTAAGCTTAATGACTGATGACCTTAGCAGTTGAGTCCCATGGGATTTCACACACATTTGAATATTCGCACATCTGAGGTCATCAGTCCCCTAGAACTTAGGACTACTTAAACCTAACTAACCTAAGGACATCACACACATCCATGCCCGAGGCAGGATTCGAATCTGCGATCGTAGCTGTCGCATGGTTCCAGACTGAAACGCCTAGAACCGCTTGGCCACAGCGGCCGGCCATCTCTCTAACCAGACTGCGTTTGCAAGTTGATGGAATGTATGATTCATGCCCGGCTGATATGGTGGCTCGAGTCTCGCAATTTACTGACGAGAGCACAGAGTGGATTTCGACCGTGACGTTCTGCAGTTGACCGTCTCGTTACTTTGTCCACACATGTCATGAATGGTTTTCTGCAGAAATCCCAGACTATGGCCGTGTTTTCGATTTGGAGAAGGCCTACGACATCTGCTGGGAACTGATATCCTCCGTACTTTTAACACATAGGGCATCAGTGGGCGCCTTCCCTGTTTCCCTCAGGCACTTTTGAAAGACCGTGTTTTTAAGGTGCATGTGGATACTGCCTTGTCAAACACCTTTATCCAGGAAAACGGTATGCCTCAGGGTTCCGTCCAGAGCGTCGTCCTCTTTACTATCGCCATTAACCCTGTAATGGCCTGACTATCGCCGGGATTTCCGGCTTCCTTTTTGTTGACGATTTTGCCATCTGTTGCAGCTCTACACGGACCTGTCTGAGCGGCGTCTTCAGCGATGTCTTGACCGTCTTTACAGCTGGAGCATCGACAAAGGCTTTCGCTTTTCCGCTGACAAAACCGTTTGTACGAATTTCTGGCGGCGCAAATGGTTTCTCCCACCATATTTACATCTCGGACCAGTTGCCCTTCCGTTCGTTGAAGCTATGAAATTCCTGGGGTTCATGCTCGAAAGGAAACTCTCTTGGTCCTCCCGTGTGTCTTACCTGACAGCCCGCTGTACTCAGTTCCTCGGTGTCCTACGTTCCTAGGTTGCCGATCGAACCACCCTCTTCCGTTTGTACCGGTCCCTTATCCGTTCGAAACTAGCCTATGAGTGCTTTGTTTATGTGTCCACGTCCATCCTCTTACGCCGTCTCAACACTATCAACCTTAGTGGCATTCGTTTGGCCATGAGCGCCTTTTACACTAACCCAGTTGAGAGTCTGTATGCTGAAGCTGCGGAATTACCATTGTCCCACCGCCGTGTCTTTCTCCTCAGCAGATGCGCATGCCGTTTGTCTGCCATGCTTGGCCACCCATCCTATGTCTCCTTCATCGATGATTCCTTTGATCGCCAGTATGGAGCGCGTCCCTCTTCTCTGTTACCTCCTGGAGTCCACTTTCGGAACTTGCTACTGCGGCTTAACTTCGCACTACCTGCAACTTTCCCGGTGGGTGTGAACCCTTTCACCACCTTGGCTTCGTGAAGTGGCCCATGTTAACTTTGGCCTTCATTCGCTTCCTAAGGACACTAAACCAGCCTCGGTCTGTCGCCTTAAGTTTCACAACCTTCGCATGAAACTTCGCGGTAGTACCTTTGTATACACTGATGGCTCTCGGACTAACCGTGGGGTCGGGTGCGCCTTCTTTGTTGGCACCCGTGGCTTTCGATATCGGTTTCCGGCAAACTGCTCGGTATTTACAGCCGAGCACTTCGCCCTGTGCCGGGCCACAGAGTGCATCTTGCGACACAGCGTTTTCAGTTGTGTCCTCTTCTCAGACTCATTCAGCTCCCTTCAAAGTCTATGTATGCTGTACCCTGCCCATCCCTTAGTGCAGGCGGGTCCAGGAAAACTGTCACTTGCTCACTCTTGGTGGAGGCGGTATAATGCTTCTGTGGGCTGTTGGTCATGTCGGTCTGCCAGGAAACGAGGCAGCTGACGCTCAGCCCGCGAGTTCCTATATTCCCTCCGATGATCTCTGTATTGCCGTCCGTCAGGAAGTGGTGTCCCTGTGGCATCGCCAATGGTCCTTCCTTCACAGGAATAAGCTCGGAATTATTAAGCCTCTCCCAGCGGCTTGGACGACCTCCTCTCGGCCCTCCTGCCGGGAGGAGATTATTTTAACTCGGCTGCGCAACTTCACACTACCTGCACAGCCTTTTTAGCCATCATTATTTGGTAAGTGCCGCTACCCCACCACTTTATACACATTGCGCCCAAGTTTTAACTGTCCGCCACTTCCTGATGGAATGGCCATTCTTTAACCGTTTACATTCCCGCTTTGGTTTGCCGTCTGAGTTATTGGCCGTTTTAGAAACTGACGCTCGGGCTGTCGACAGCGTTTTACTTTTTTATTTGCAAAATCAATATGGCGAAGGCCATTTAATTTTTGGTTTTGGACCTCTGTTTCAGTATGGCGTCTTTTTTAGCCTTTTTTCCACGTGCCTGTTTTTAGCTGTCATCTGTTATGTCAATAGGGACTAACGTATAGCCTTTTTTTAAGGCCTTTCTGTGTTCGTATTCTGTAGTTTTGACTTGGGTGCGTATGATCCCTGTTGTTTTTTGCGCCCTAAAGCAAAACAAAACAAAACCAATCAACACTGGTGAAAGAAGTCAAATTGCAGCACACTTGCGGCAAGACTTCTTCTTTATCCCTGTATTTCTCCATCAACCCCAGGTCTTGTATTTTCTTGCACAGATATTGGTTGAAGTGAAAACTGAAACCGGAAAGGGATGTTTCGGGGAACACTGGCTTCGTAACTTCAATGGTAACAATTTCGAAGTTTAGCACTTCATTTATCGGTGACCACCCAGACATCTCATTTATCAATACAGAAAAAAGTATTTCATATTAATGTCGACTTTTGTCTGGTAGCGAAGCAAATAAAACAAGAAATACCATCGTCTCTTCTTCTGAGATTCTTATGTGAATGTGTATGATGTACAGTTGTTAGAACTGTTTCGAACAACTGTAAAATTTCCCGTCCATAAGAATAGTTCATTTTCACCCAAAATTTTCTTCAGTTCTTCAGGGCCGAGCACCAGCATTCTTTTGCCGGAAAGAGACCGATCGTCAATTTTCAAAAACCTAATATGTTCAGTTAATTTTAAAATGTCTTCACTCAGTTGAATCTCCGAATGAGTGCCAGGATTCTGGGTCGTCGCAGTAGCTCCATTTCTCGCTTCACATAATGTAGTCCTTCGCGTCTAATAATTTGGCATATTTTAGACGTAATCTAAATCTTTATATCTCAAATAGTGAAGTTCTTCTTTAAAAATTTTAAAAGAGACACAGTCTTTCTACGGGGACTGGATGGCGTGTACAGGTACAGCTGCCCATGCAGCTTCAGCACCATACCACAGTTCGTCAAGAGTAGTGACTGGCGTATTGTGACGAGCCAGTTGCTCCGCCACCATTGATCAGACATTTTCAATTCGTGAGAGATCTAGAGAATGTACTGGCCAGGGCAGCAGTCGAACATTTTCTGTATCCAGAAAGGCCCGTACAGGACCTGAAACATGCGGTCATGCATTATCCTGCTGAAATGTAGGGTTTCGCAGGGATCGAATGAAGGGTAGTGCCACGGGTCGTAACACATCTGAAATCTAACGTCCACTTTTCAAAGTGCCGTCAATGCGAACAAGAGGTGACCGAGACGTGTAACAATGGCACCCCATACCAAACATGCCGTGTGATACGCTAGTATGGCGATGACGAATACACGCTTCCAATGTGCATTCACCGCGATGTCGGCAAACACGGATGCGACCATCATGATGCTGTAAACAGAACCTGGATTCATCTGAAAAAATGACGTTTTGCCATTCGTGCACCCAGGTTCGGCGTTGAGTACACCGTCGCAGGCGCTCCTGTCTGTGATCCAGCGTCAAGGGTAACCGCAGCCATGGTCTCCGAGCTGATGGTCCATGCTGCTGCATACGTCGTCGAACTGTTCGTGCAGATGGTTGTTGTCTTGCAAACGTCTCCATCTGTTGACTCAGGGATCGAGACGTGGGTGCACGATCCGTTACAGCCATGCGGATAAGATGCCTGTCATCTCGACTGCTAGTGGTACGAGGCCGTTGGGATCCAGCACGGTGTTCCGTATTACCCTCCTGAACCCACCGATTCCATATTCTGCCAACAGTCATTGGGTCTCGACCAACGTGAGCACAGATGTCGCGACACGATAAACCGCAATCGCGATAGGCTACAATCCAACCTTTATCAGAATCGGAAACGTGATGGTACGCATTTCTCCTTCTTACACAAGGCATCACAACAACGTTTCACAAGGCAACGCCGGTCAACTACTGTTTGTGTATGAGAAATCGGTTGGAAACTTTCCTCATGTCAGCACGTTGTATGTGTCGCCACCGGCGCCAACCTTATGTGAATGATCTGAAAAACTAATCCTTTGCATATCACAGCATCTTCTTCCTGTGGGTTAAATTTCGCGTCTTTAGCACGTCATCTTGGTGGTGTAGTAATTTTAATGGGCAGTAGTGTATCTTAATTCTAGCCCTTATTTGTTACTTCTGTATCAACTATCTAAGTTAATTATGTTCATCGTTTGTTACTAATGACGGACTTTGTAAATTGGCAACTTTGCGAAGGTGTTTTTAATTTGATTCAACTGCATTTCGTTGTTTTATTTGTGGTTACCATCTTGAGTTTGTAACTACACAATACCGTTGTGCATAAAGACATTGGCTGGATAAACATCATGAACACACAAACAATGACGTGATATTTTGTCCTCTCACATGTGTTCTAGTGCCGAACACGGCAGAGGTTTTCATATCTGGGGAAGTACTCGGACATTTTTGTCTACCTTTTACTGGTTCAACTGATGAGTTTCGCTTTTTGTGGGCTGTCATGCTGCACCCAGTAGTGGGATCGAAGTGAATCTGACCTTGCGACATGGACAATTATCCTGCTGGAAGATGCCATTGATGTTCTGGAGGACATCAGCCTTTAATGGATGCAGCTGGTCCACAGCTATATTGAAATAGTCCACAGCTGTCATAGCACCTTAGACTGAAACCATTGATCCCGCGGAAATCCAAGTGAATGATCCCTCGTAGGATGATAGTGCCCCTACCATCCTGCATCCGTGGTACTGTATACTTCGAGCAGCCTTTCGCCTGCTTGAGGGGGTATCCAGAAAAACCATCGATCTGGTGTAACAAGTAACGAGATTCGTCCGACCAGGCGACACGTTTTCTTTGATCCACGGTCGAATCTCGATGATCCTGTCCCCTCTACAGTCCTAACCTACGCTGTCATTGAGTCAAAATTGGAGCACGTAGTAGTCGTCTGCTGCAGAACTCCATGTTCAAGACTGTGCGTTAAATGGTGTGTTCCGAAGCACTTGTGCTTCCATGAGCATTGTACTATGTTGTCATATTTGCGACAGATCGCCGACTACCGTGCTGTGTAGAGTGGAGGAGCCTTCGAAAGCTATCCCGCCGATGTGACCGAGCGGTTCTAGGCGCTTTAGTCCGGAACTGATCTGCTGCTACGGTCGAATCCTGCCTCGGACATGGCTGTGTGTGATGTCCTTAGGTTAGTTAGGTTTACGTAGTTCTAAGTCTAGGGGACTGATGACCTCAGTCCCATAGTGCTTAGAGCCATTTGGACCTTCGAAAGCTACGGTTTCACCGTACTTTCACCACTTTCAGAAACTGCGGCCCGTATCGTCGCTAGAATGATTCCCCAGTCCTTTCTGTTCCGCTTATGCATTTTTCTTACAGCGTCACGTTCTCGCATCGTCTCCAGGCGGCATTCCATGTTGCGGACGGCAGTGGTCAAAAAACTTGGGGCGTTTTTTTCTGAAAGCAGTTTGGTTGTCTTGGGAATTCCAATAACCCATGTTATTCCCCACTCTTCTGGATACAAAACCCTATTTTTCAACATAATCTCCGTTCAATTCGACGGCCTTACGCCGCCTTGCTGGGATGTCCTGTATGCCCACATGGTACAACACTACTGATAGACCCCGGAGCCATGTTTTGCTGCATCAGTAACCTCCCGATCAGCCACATATCGCTTAACGCGTAGTGCATCATTCATTGAGACACAATGATGAAAGTCAGAAGATGAGAATTCTGGCTGTAGGATGGATGAGGAAGAACAGTCCAGTGAGATGCTCTCGTGTGCGTAGACTTGTGTGACGCCTTGAACTGGCATAGAGAAAGAGAAGTTCATTGATTGTCATTCGTCGATCATCTCGAAAGAGAGTGTCCGAACGTTCTAACATCGCAGGAGTCACTGCTGTAAGCGGCCGGCACGCGGCAGATCGGACTGGTTTGCGCGACCTTGTGCGGTGATGACATACGCCTCGCCCGACGACTGCCCATGCTTTTTCTCACTGACATGTCTCCGAAGACATTCTGCAAGCTTTTATGAATATCTGCGACGCTCTGGCTTTTCTCCAGAAGAAACTCAGTGACAGGTTTCTGCTTGGAACGCACCTCCATTACAGAAGACACTTTGAAGTCTATGTAAAGTGAAGCCACCTACCGGAACCTCATGAAACTATAGGAGCTGAAACGGGAATGTCCCACTACATCCCATACCAAATTCAGCACTTTTTTCAACCGAAATTGACCAAGGAAAAAAAAATGTTAAGCTACTTATTGATCGTTCTTCGTATTTTTGGGCTCATCTGTGCTTATGAACGTACAAAGATACAGTGTGTTGCCGCTGTGACGTACCGAACTGTTATTAAAAATAAAAACGTGATTGGAGGAGAATAAGTGTGAACGTTTATGATTATATTACTTCTCGTGTAGACATACGAGGGGAGTTAGAAAAGTCCCTGCAAAATCCGAGAGATGGCACCACCGGAGCGTATTGAGATCATGTTTAGTTAGTAGCTTCTTTCAAAAGAACGGACACCAAGTTTCAGCCATATTGGTCTATTTCTTTGTGTTTGGCATTCGTATGAATCAAGGAAGCCGCGTGATTGTCAAAAAATAGACGAAAAAGTATTTCGTGTGGTGATTAAACATTATTCAATGAAAGGCAAAACGCCTCAAGATATTAAAGAGAAGCTTGATAAACATTCTGGTGACTCTGCGCCTTCGAGTAGAACAATTTATAAGTGGTTTCAAAATTTTCGAAGTGGCCATCTGGGCACAAGTGATGCTAAACGTTTTGGACGTTCTGTGGAGGTTACGACTCCAGAAATCATTGATAAAATCCATGCTGTGTTGATGGATGACAGAAGAGTTAAGGTGCGTGAGGTTGCTAGTGCTGTGGGCATCTCGAATGAATGGGTACAAAATATTTTGCATAAACATTTGGACATGAGAAAGCTATCCGCAAGATGGGTTCCGCGATTGCTCACGCTTGACCAAAAACGGAATCGTGTGAAGTGTTGCAAGGACGTTTTGCAGCTGTTCAGGACGAATCCGCAGGACTTTAAGCGTCGTTTCGTCACTGTAGATGGAACATGGATACATTACTATACTCCTGAGACCAAACAACAATCTAAACAATGGGGTACCAAGGGAGAATCTGCACCAAAAAAGGTGAAGACCATTTCTTCGGCCGGAAAGGTTATGGCGACTGTCTTTTGGGATTCGAAACGGATAATCTTCATCGACGATCTGGAAAAGGGTAAACCTATTACAGATCCATATTATTCATCGTTATTGGACCGTCTTAAAACTGAGATGCAAGAAAAACGCCCGCAGTTGGACCGCAAAGAAGTCCTTTTCAATTACGACACTGCACCAGCACACACCTCAGTAGTTGTGGACGCAAAATTAATGGAAATAGGATTCCAACTCGTTTCACATCCCTCCTATTCCCCTGACTATTTGTTCCCCAATTTGAAGAAATGGCTGGCGGGACAAAGATTTAATTCAAACGAGAAGGTTACTGCAGCAACTAATAGCTAATTTCCAGACTTCGACAATTCCTATTATTCGGAGAGTATCAACAAATTAGAACAGCGTTGGACGAAGTGTACAAGTCTAAAAGGAGACTATGTCGAAAGATAAAAAAAAGGTTTACCCCAAACACTCAAGTAGTTTTTATTTTATCATGGACTTTTCAAACGCCCCTCGTGCATAAACACCTGAGTACCTTTGATACGTCCCCTTAGAAAATTTAATGAATTACTGTGCTGATAAACCTCCTACATTATTTGATTTTCAAACAGTTGAGCAGAACTGAACGTACTCAGGCATTTCGCTCTTTACCTATTCTGATAAACACCTAACTGACACACAACATTTTTAACGCAACGCAATCTGACTTTGAAAAATCCCTACAAAAGAATGGCACTGACTAACAATAACCTATACTTTTCATGAATCACTTACCTCACAAAAACCTTCGTTACTCGAACTACTGCAATACAGCGAGCGCCACTACTGCCAGCTAAATAAAAGATTGCACCTGAAGGCCCTAACTACTGATAGACATAGTTAGCAAATGGAAGATTTTAATAAAGAACATGACATTCAGTCTTACAAATTTATTCTCTCTGATAGACACACGTTCAAATCATCCGCTCACAAAACTCCGCCATCTCACTCCCCACATCCACCACTGCTGGTGGCTCACCTCCAACTGCGCAATACTACGCACTGTTAACAGCCAACAGCCAACACTACAATAGCGACTATTCCAACAATGCCACCCAGCCACAGTCTGCACACAGCACAGCCAGTGATTTTCATATAGAGTGCTACGTGGCGTTACCAATATAAAAACCTAAACAGCCTACATACATAGCCCCCATGCTCCCCACAAAAAAATTTTACAAATTCTTTTGGGCGGTGACAAATACAGATTTGAAAAAATTTTACAATATTCCAATAACAAAGAAATCAAATGCACACACATATTGATACAATGTTTGTCAAAAGCTAAAATTTTCTCACAGTCCATAAAGACAGTCCTGATCATTCATCACAGTAAAATTGCAGTGTTTTTCTCGACGTCTGAGTAGTAAAAGAAAATGCACACAGAAGTAGTGGATTTCCATGCAGTCTTGAAGAAGTGGTGTAGTCCTTCCAACAGAAAGACAGTGCTGACTCTTGACATGCAGACAAGTAATGGGCCACAACAGAGCAAATGCACAGCAGGTTCAGTCGAAGTTGAAGAATATTGGTAGGTAGGTCATCACAGAGCAGACCCACTGTAGTCCTGGTAGAGATTATGGTATTGGTGGGCAACCAAAGGTGCAGACCCACTGCAGTCCTTGTAGAGACGGCGAGCAGCCATCCATCTGTTGTGACTATGCAGGTGCACAATCACTGTCGAAGAGTCTTGCGGGCAATATAGCAAGTCCATAAACCACCACTTGTGCACTTACCAAGTTTTTGGAATTATCCTTAGAACCAGCAATGCTGTTAACCAGTCCCTTGCTGAATTATCAACACACGTGCGAACACTAACAGTCCCAACTTCTCATCTATTGTGCATATACTATGACCAACAGAAATGTGTGCAGTTAAATGTATGCTTACAAGTTACTTAATTGGATCACCTGGTGTCCATTACAATTTTATAACATGAGAATACAGTCACAAAGGTACAGAAAACATCATAAAAAACAGAATAATACAGATGTCATTTGTAGTAATACAGGCTTTACAAAGGAATAGAAATAAACATGTACATTAGTGTTACAGGAATTATGACATAAGTAAATAAATAAAATAATGAGAATAGTTTTCGAAACATTAATTTCACACATGAGCATTAAAACAGATCAGAATAAATAATGTCTAAACATCTTTACAAAGAAAATAACATATTATTAGAAAAATTCTACAACATAACTCTTATCAGCTAAACATATAAACACAGGAAGAACACAAATACACAAGGGTACACAAAAACATAGTAGAATAACACAAAAGGAAAGGACGGGATTCGTTTTCAGTGTAACATTTGGTACTGCAGTCCAACACAAAACTTCATTCCATAGATCTTTCCTTCTATTTCAACATCTGCTTCCACCAAAAAAATCCTATCGAAGCATTCTTTCTGTATTTATATGTTCACATACTTCTTACCTCATTATTTACTTTCAATTATCTTACCTCATCATTTATTTCCAAGAAAATCCTACCTAAACCTGTTGTCCATAAACCCCACTTTTTTGTTCATATCCTCTTTCAAAATCCTTTTTTGGCCAACCCATTTCCTTATAGCTTCTCAATGCACTTCTTCCAGGTCACCACAACTCGTTCTCTTATATAGCGTACCCCATCTTAAGCTAACTTAAATCTACTGAGCTCAGATGCATAAACTAAGGGACGAGGCAATGCAGCAGCACAAAACAAATTAACACAAACAGCAATGACAAAAATTGCAAATTGGCAGAGCAAGAAGCATTATAGAAATTAGCAAAGCAAATGCAACATTACAGCTAATATGAGCCAATGTGCAGCAACAAGAAAAATAAATCAGTAGTGAAACTGGCTTAACAGAGTAATGCAACGTCAAATTCAGTAAACACTATGCCTGGAAAACAGCAGCAGCAAATACTGTAACTTGTATCTAAACATGACAAAGTTCAAGCAGAAATAATAGTACACTAAAGACAACACTGCACATAAGGGAAATGTCTATTCACATCTTAATGTCTATGTAATTAAAGTGATGCAGCACAATTTATTCTACAAAAGAAATTACCAACTACTTGAAAAGAAAATTATGTATGCAGTTACTGTTATTAGTCCCTTCTTATTGTTCTTTCCTTTCCAAGTGCTCCTTTTTCGAAGAATGTGGATCATAAAATTATTATTTAATATATCTGTTGACAGAAAGTGTTCACATCAGCAAATGCATTTTATTTTACTTTATAAAACCAATGCTGCAACACAGCTGGAAAACAGATATCAAATGAAATAAGCAACTATGTAAAGCAAAGCTTAAAAATATCATTCAACAGTCTTGTGGCATTTCATAAGTCAGTAGAAATTCTCTCAACTCTTGTAGAAAGACACTTGTCATAATCAGATGTGCAGATGTAAGAATATTTCCCATCAGCTTATAAGCATTTCAGTAAGTAGCACAAAGTAGGAGTAATCATACGTTTCCAAGTAATGAGCGTGTAGTATTTGTGATGTTTTCTACAAAGGAATGTCAATAGCGAGATTAATGGTCTCTTTTTTTTCTCTCCACCAAATGGCTTTTTCTCCAGGCCCGTGGCACAACTGAGCGCCCACGACGCATTATGTGAAAGTCACTTAACTTTCTTACCGAAATATTTACAACAGCAGTGACAGCACGATATAAAAAAAATTCGCAGGTTGAGAATTTGCGTTACAAACGTGTAGAAACAAAATCTCATATATAACAGTGTCCAAAAAGTTTTGTCAGCATTGTGGTAACTAATATTCACGTATGTACACACATTTCATAAATCTTAAAGTACGATTCTTGGTTTCCAACATCCTTTCATAAATTAGAGTCCCTAACCACTACTCCTTACCTTACCTTATTACACATATACATATTCATCAACACATCTTCAATATTTCATCATAATAAATACATAGCATAATCAAATTCCTCATCTAGCATCAGCTCATTGATCATAAACATACCACAACATCACCTCGTCGTCGTAATAATGTCATGACACCTCAGTCAAATCTCAAAAACGTCGTAGCTTTCTGCAATAATTTCAAAACTTAACAACAATTCTCTGCTCATTTCAGTAGTTTCATCTACCTCAAATGTACTTTAAAAATCATGATCCCATACCAAATACATCACTCAAAGCTCACATAGTATCACAATGGTTCCCAAAATATATGAAGAGTTCACAAAGTACAGACAAAATACAATTTCGTAAGTGTGAAGTTATCCAACTGTGTAACTGCGTAAACATGTGTCACTGACACAGTAAAAAATGTTTGTCTCTCTCTCAATTACATGATCAGATATCTGTGTATTTTATGTGTTAGAGAAATATGGTACCGATGTGTAAAGTTTTATAAGCAAATACCTTATTAGCTAGGGGTCCTTGTGATTGCCAAACACATGGTACACAAAGTAAGCCTGTACCCCCCTGAGGATTAATGTAATTATACCCACAGGTGTTACAGATTACAGCAATGGAATGAAATGTATCACGGAAAACCTTTGTATCT
Organism: Schistocerca gregaria; assembly: GCF_023897955.1. Taxonomy (NCBI): domain Eukaryota; kingdom Metazoa; phylum Arthropoda; class Insecta; order Orthoptera; family Acrididae; genus Schistocerca; species Schistocerca gregaria. The sequence continues at coordinate 754,756,929 of NC_064921.1, forward strand.
TTGTAATTCAAAAATCTTTAAAAATAAATGTTTTAAGTATAGAATTAATCACTCAAATACATGTACTGCCGAGCTAAATTATGCGTCTTGTTGTAACATAATCTCTGTCATTACTTAAGGGTAAAAAATGTGCCAAGTGTCGTAATTATCGTCGTCCGTAAGCAAAGTTATGTAGAAGTCAATGTACTTACCTCGTAATAAACAAAAGCGAAATGCTATGCGTATAGATATCGTAGTTATTACGTACAGTACCATGATCAAGAAAGTATTTCAAATAAAGAATGTCTTTTCAAGTAAACCAAAATGTTGCGGTAAAATCTCATTAGCAGTGCCGGTATATGTTCTAAGAATGTGAGCCTTAAAACAATGCATTCGTAATTACTGTCTAAATAAGTTGCCCAGGTTCTTGAGTGGATAGTTACTTTAAAACATTGTTGCATGTTAACAGTTTCTAAATTTGAGAAACAGTACTAGTAACGTGAAGTAAAAATATTATTGCAGAGACTAGGTTAAAAAGCAGATCATCTCTCAATAAACGGTTTTACATTTGAAATGTGGTGCAATCCTTTACCCTTCCTAGTTCGCAGACTTTCAGCTTCAAAGCATTTATCATGTTGTATACGTCGGTAAGGAATGCTAGAATTTTTCTCAAGGTTAGCGTCTATGTTATTTTTCGCTGAGCCAGCCGGCGCACGTGGCTGCCTGCAGTGCAGGTCTTTGTCTGTCTCTTTGTTGGCGCGCGTCGTTATTGGGATTAGGAGACCCAACTTCTACAAATTCACCTTGCCGAGAGGACCCTCCCCTGTTTGAATCCCGCCAGTTCAGATGAAATTCAGGTCTGTCGTTATTATTATATAGTCTGTCGTCATGTCGGTGATTTCTGTAATTAATTTCTTGTCGGTCACGTGATGGAGAACTCCCTGAGTCGTAACTGCGCCGAGGACCGTTGTGTCTGACGTTAATCTGTCTCCCTTGATAATAATTGTTTTGGTTCCCATATTGTCTGTTTCTCTGATTGTCTCTGTCATATTCATTACTATGGAAATGCGATCTTTCTCTGTAACTATTATTACTCTGCCAACGGTTGTCATAAGGGTGGTGTCTGTTTTGGTCACGATTTACATTGTAAGAATGGCCTTTTCGTGTCCATTTATTATTTCTGTCATCGCGGAATTGTGACGGATGTGACCTGTAATTGTTGTGTTCCTGTTTTCGCGTCCCTCGATTGTCAGTGTCGATTTCCAATTCTTATAAGAGTCCCTGAAAAGCTTCAATTTCGTCTTTGCAACTTCCTGCCAAAATAATACGTCGTAAATGTTCAGGCAATTTGATTAAGCAAATGCGGATGAGTTCTGAGGGGCTGTATGGCTTGGAAGATACTGCTTCTTATGTAACATCTCTTCGAAATATTTGACAAGACTGTAAAATTCAGATTGTTCGAAATGTTTCATCATTATGATGCTATCCAGAATGAGATTTTCACTCTGCAGCGGAGTGTGCGCTGATATGAAACTTCCTAGCAGATTAAAACTGTGTGCCCGACCGAGACTCGAACTCGGGACCTTTGCCTTTCGCGGGCAAGTGCTCTACCAACTGAGCTACCGAAGCACGACTCACGTCCGGTACTCACAGCTTTACTTCTGTCAGTACCTCGTCTCCTACTTTCCAAACTTTACAGAAGCTCTCCTGCGAACCATGCAGAACTAGCACTCCTGAAAGAAAGGATATTGCGGAGACATGGCTTAGCCACAGCCTGGGGGATGTTTCCAGAATGAGTCCCGAGTTAGAGTCTTGGTCGGGCACACAGTTTTAATCTGCCAGGAAATTTCATATCAGCGCACACTCCGCTGCAGAGTGAAAATCTCATTCTGGAAACATGAAAAGCAGAAAATGTGTCTTGCTTATTTGAGAAAACGGTGAGGGCGCAAGGCCTGAATCTACAGTATTTGCAAGCTTGTGTCCTGTCATGTCGGAATCCTGAGGCGAGCTGTTGCCGACCGATCGATCGATAATGCTTCCCTGTTCACTATTTGTTTCACTGTTTACGCCATTATTTACCGCCCGCTCCATTTCCCTATGCACAATTACCAAATTACTACTTTGAACATTAGTTAATTCATTAGTCGGCGGCGCTGACACATTGCTTTCGTCTTCACTGTCATTTCTCAGTTTACTTTGGAGCCTAGCATTACGTTTCTCACACGCCATTATTGTCACAATATTTCACACGATAACACAGAAAAACACAATTTGAAGAGCAAAATAAGAAAACACATTAACATAGCATTGAAAATAATATCTCGTTAATTGCAAGCGCAGCTGCGAAATACTTGGTGCAAATATACATGTATGCCACAATTGTTTTACTGTACAACAATGAAAAACTACAACTACAAAGAAAATTTTCTCTATAATTACGCGCTAGCAATAAACAATAGCTACACTAATTACACAAATTACAAAAGAAAATCAGAAGATTCCAGTGAGGTATCCTAGGCTAAGTGTCGACATATGAAACGTCCCCTTAGAAAAATTTAATGAATTACTGTGCTGATAAACCTCTTACGTTATTTGATTTTCAAACAGTTGAGCAGAACTGAACGTACTGAGACATTTCGCTCTTTACCTATTCTGATTAACGCTAAACTGACACACAATATTTTTAACGCAACGCAATCTGACTTTGAAAAATCCCTACAAAAGAATGGCACTGACTAACAATAACCTATACCTTTCATGAATCACTTACCTCACAAAAACCTTCGTTACTCGAACTACCGCAATACAGCGAGCGCCACTACTGCCAGATAAATAAAAGATTCTAACTGAAGGCACTAACTACTGATAGACATAGTTAGCAAATCAACGATTTTGATAAAGAACAAACAATGTATTTACCTTAACAGTATTCAAAAGTCATTATATATATTAGTTCATGACATCTAGTCTTACAAATTTATTGTCGCTGATGGACACACGTCCAGATCATCCGCTCTCAAAACTCCGCCATCTCACTCCCCACATCCCACCACGGTGGCGGCTCACCTCCAACTGCACAACGCTACGCGCTCTTAACAGCCAACTGCCCAACACTACAATAGCGACTATTCCAACAATGCCACCCAGCCACAGATTGCACACAACACAGCCAGTCATTTTCATACAGAGCGCTACGTGGCATTACCAATATAAAAACCTAAACAGCCCACATACACCTTGAGTCGTCTGAGTACGTATTTAATCCGACTTCTGTTAATCCATCTCCTCATTCCCCTTCTCTTTGTCTGTATCCTCCCTCCTCGTCTCTTAGTCAGTCTCCTCCTACCCCCTCTCCCTATCCCCCTTCTCCTCTTCCCTTTTTCCATTTCACCCTCCCCTTCTCTCTGACCATCTCCTCCTCTCACATATCTGTGTACTTCTCCTCCTTCCTTCTCTGTCAGTTCATCAATTCTTCTCCCCGTTCTCTCTCCATGATAGCATCCCAACCTCAACAGGAGGTTGCTGGGTCTTGCCCCCACAGCATTTCTTTCCAGATAGTAAGTAATATGCACACCAAGTTTGGCTGAAATTGATCCAGGGGTTTAGGAGGAGCTTTTTACCCTCGGCTTTGCCAGAGTACATGCATGTCACCAATGTTTCACATATATTTAACATATTTCACACATCTTGTATCCATATTACGACGGTATGTCTAGCGAATTTCACCTTGCAGTTTCTTTTAAACGCACCTCAATGTTCATGACGTCACATCTTCTATACTATGTGCCATACAGTGATATAATTTGACAGGTACACTTGAACACTGCCTGAAAAATGTGTCGCGAGTAGACTTAGTGGTACAGAAGTAACAAATTAAAACATTATAATTGACATGGCAGTTTTACTGCATGGACAGTGAAAATTAAGTAAGCAGTAAACTTTTTGAGTCTGGGAATTCGCGCGTCACAAGGTACATTTATTTTTCTCTCAGCCCCAACACCTTTTGTAGGTAGGTGGTCCTTAACCCCACAGAGATTGTTTCCAAACAGTATATGACGTGTGCACCAAGTTTGGTTCAAATCCATCCAGTGGTTTAGGAGCAGATGTGGAACATACATACATACATACATACATTTTTATAATGTGTATGAGTACCTGTAGACCTAAGACAGCACCATAATCCAGAATATTTTACTACACCCTGTGTTTGACATCCTAGCGAAATCATACGTTATCATTTGTTAACATGCGACACTTCACCTGATCCTGTTATACACAACGAGTGTTCTCAGGACTAACAGAACTAGACGCTCTGCACAAGGAAGTTCGTTTTGTTTGCCGATGATACAAATTTGTAATAAATAGCAAATCAAGTGTAGTCTTAGAAATATCGGCTAAATAAATGTTTGTGGACATTAATCACTGGTTCCTAGCCAATTATTTGTCACTGAACTTTGAAAAAACACACTACATGTGAAACGTCCCCTTAGAAAAATTTATGAATTACTGTGCTGATAAACCTATTACAATATTTTTTTTCAAACAGCTGAGCAAAACTGAACGTACTCAGTCATTTCTCTCTTTACTTATTCTGATCAACACTAAACTGAGAAACAATATTTTTCAGCGCATCACAATCTACAAAAGAATGCCCCTGACTAACAATAACCTATACCTTTCGTGAATCACCTACCTCACAGAAATCTTCGTTACTCGAACTACTGCAATATAGCGAGCGCCAATACTGCCAGCTAAATAAAAGATTCTAACTACTGATGGGCATACTTAGCAAATGGAAGATTTTGATAGAGAATAAACAATGCATTTACCTTAATAGTGTTCAACAGTCATTATATATATATATATATATATATATATATATATATATATATATATACAGTTCATGATATACAGTATTACAAATTTACTCTTTCTGATGGACACACGTCCAGATCGTCCACTCTCAAAATTCTGACATTTCTCTCCCCACATCCACCACTGCTGGCGGCTCACCTCCAACTGCCCAACAATACAATAGTAAATATTCCAACAATGCAAAGTAGCCACAGACTGCACACAGCACAGTCAGTGATTTTCATACATAGCGCTAAGTGACGTTACAAACATAAAAACGTAAACAGCCTACTTACACATGCAGTTCAGAACTTGTAAGGGGTGTCCCAAGAGTATATGCCTAACATAAGATGACAAGTAGATAGAAGAAGTGGACAGTGTTAAATTCTTGGGATTACAGCTTGATGATAAATTCAACTGGGAGGAGTACAGCACAGAACTGCTAAAGCGTCTTAATAAATCTTTATTTGCAATGCGAAGTGTATCAGACATAGAGGATATAAAAATGAAAAAGCTGGCATACTATGCTTAGTTTCATTCCATAACGTCATAAGGTATTATTTTTTGGGGTAATTCACCAAGCCAAGCTAAAGTTTTCTGGGCACAAAAACGTGCACTAAGAGTTATATGTGGTGTGAACTCAAGAACATCCTGCAGAAGCCTCTTTGGGGAACTAGGGATACTAACTACTGCTTCCCCCATATACTGTATATATTCATTCCTTAATGAAATTTGTCATTAAAAATATATCACTTTTTCAAACCAACAGCTTAATTCATGGAATCAATACTAGAAATAAGAATAATCTTCACGATGATTTACAGTCACTTATTCTTGTACAAAAAGGTGTGCGTTCTAATTTGTGAGTGAGTGTGTGTGTGTGTGTGTGTGTGTGTGTGTGTGTGTGTGTGTGTGTGTGTAAGTACAATGTAAATTCTGCACCATTTCAGTGCAGTAAGGTGTTCATTGTAAATAAGTTTACAGTAGTTCTATTACATGTTTAGGTATTACCCTATAAACAGAAAAACTTTTTAATTTTAAATTCAGTGCATTAGTGTTTGTAAAATGATTCTTTCATATAGTGTTCATTATAAAAAATGACCATCATTCCACTTGTTACCTGTCGAATGGTACATTATCTTATTTGTTTGAGTTGTAAATAACTTTCATGTATCATTGTTTTTCTGATATGTTCTACATCCTGGAGGGCCTCCTCACTATGAATCAATTCGAATGAAAGTAAATCTAATCTAATCTAATCTTCCTATCTCACTTAAGTTCTAAATCGATATATGTCATTATAAACTGATTTCATTTAAATATTCTTATGCAATGAAGTTGCACTGACCTTCGGACAGTAGTCCTGGAGTACTTTTGATTATACAGAGTGTTACAAACAGGTATGGTCAAACTTTCAGAAAACATTCCTCACACACAAATAGAGAAAAGATGCACTTGCCCGCGAAAGGCAAAGGTCCCGAGTTGGAGTCTCGGTCGGGCACACAGTTTTAATCTGCCAGGAAGTTTCATATCAGCGCACACTCTGCTGCAGAGTGAAAATCTCATTCCAGAAAAGATGTTATGTGGACATGTGTCCGGAAACGCTTAATTTCCATGTTAGACCTCATTTTAGTTTCGTCAGTATGTACTGTACTTCCTTGATTCACCGCCAGTTGGCCCATTTGAAGGAAGGTAATGTTGACTTTGGTGCTTGTGTTGACATGCGACTCATTGCTCTACAGTACTAGCATCAAGCACATCAGTACGTAGCATCAACAGGTTAGTGTTCATCACGAACGTGGTTTTGCAGTCAGTGCAATGTTTACAAATGCAGAGTTGGCAGATGCCCATTTGATGTATGGATTAGAATGGGGCAATAGCCGTGGCGCGGTAAGTTTGTATCGAGACAGATTTCCTGAACGAAGGTGTCCCGACAGGAAGACGTTCGAAGCAACTGATCGGCGTCTTAGGGAGCACGGAACATTCCAGCCTACGACTCGAGACTGAAGAAGACCTAGAACGACGAGGACACCTGCAATGGACGGGGCAATTCTTCGTGAAGTTGACGATAACCCTAATCTCAGCGTCAGAGAAGTTGCTGCTGTACAAGGTAACATTGACCACGTCACTGTATGGAGAGTGCTACGGGAGAACCAGGACTGCATCAGCGCATCAGGGATTCCATGCGACGGAGGGTGGATGCACATATCCTCGCTAACAGAGGACATTTTGAACATTTCCTGTAACAAAGTGTTTCAAGTCACGCTGGTACATTCTGTTGCTGTGTGTTTCCATTCCATGATTAATGTGATTTGAAGAGAAGAAATAAAATGAGCTCTAACATGGAAAGTAAGCGTTTCCTGACACATATCCACATAACATACTTTCTTTCTTTGTGTGTGAGGAATGTTTCCTGAAAGTTTGGCCGTACCTTTTTGTAACACCCTGTGTATCTCATGATGGCTATAAAGCCGTAACTGGTTGTACATTCAAATAACCTAAAGACTGTGAATTGTACAGATTATATAAATCACTTTCTGAGTACCTGTTGTTGCCCTGGTATGTATTTATTCCATTCTTCTTACAGTCCATCTTCTTCCCCCTTCCTTGTTCGTCTTCTTATACCACTTCTCTCTGCCTATTTCTGCATCTCCTTGTCCATCTATTCCTCTTTCCTTCCCCTGTCCATCTCCCACTCTCTCCTCTCTCTGCCCATCTCCTCCTCCTCCTCCCGACCTGTTTTGATCTCCTTCTCCCCCATTCTAGCTCCACATTATCATGCTTACCAGAACAGGGGCTAATGTTTCTTACCTCCACTTTATTTCTTTCCAGACTGCAGCTAATATACTCCTTTTGTCAGAAAATATCCGGGACAGTTTCTTTTATTTCTGAGTTTGCAGTACTAAAAAGGAGAAAATTTGTTTTTCTATTACCTGGTATGTCTGCGTCCTTGAAATGACCTTGGTCATCTTTCCGCACAGACCTACTAGGTGGCATGTCTGTGCTTAGCAACACACTGTTTGGGTTCTTGGCGCATTAGTTATGGTGACACAATGGATGCTGATTGTGAACAAAGAGTGAACATTAAGATCTGCATTAAACTAGGGGAAAACTTCTACTGAAATGTGCACGATGATTAAGGAAGCCTATGCAGGCGAGGAACTTTCAAAAAGTTGTGTTTTCAGGTGGCACAAAAGATTTTGTGAAGGTAGAGATTCAGTGCAAGACGGTCCCAGAATTCGTTGCCCATCTACAGTACATGGAGATGCAAACGTGAAGTGTTTAGGGAGCTACTGGTAGAAGACCATGATGCAACAGTGTGTGTGATATCAGAACAACTTAATTTGAAACGTGGTGTGTGTCATAACATTTAGGGAAACCGAAACTTAATGCAAAAATCATCCCTCACACACTAACAGACAGACAGAAAGAGGAACGGCGAAGAATTTCTGCTAAACTACTGGACAGAGCCAGACGTGATCCCACATTTCTGTCAAAGATTATTGCTGGGCATGGAAGTTGGTGCTACCAGTATGACCCTGGCATGAAGCGTCGAAGTGTCCATGATATTTCATCTCATTTCGTTGAACAGCGGAGTCGTGGATCATAAGTCTCGAAAAAACGTCAAACGACAGCCTTCGAGAACAAAGACAATGATCATCACATTCTTTGATATTAAAGGTTTAGTTCACCACGAGTATGTTCTTTCAGGTAAAACAGTGAACCAAACACTTTATATCGAAGTCTTGAAACGTTTGCGACAAGCAACTGGACGTCGTCATCCTGATACGTGCCATTCTCGGGTCTGGCTCTTACTGCATGGAAATGCAAGATGCCATACTGCTTTACCTGTTATCGATTATTTGACCAGACATTCTATTATTACCATCCCACATCAGTCATATTTGTCTGGGCTCTCACCTTCGGATTTTTTCTTGTATCCGCGAGTGAAAAGGTGACTGAAAGGGAAGTTCAATCAAGATATCGCAGACGTCCAACATGCTCCGACATACGAGGTTGAAATCATCTCAGTTGAAATTTTCGCTGCTTGCTTCCAATACTTCCAAGACCTCCAAAAACTTCAGCAACGGTGTATACATAGCTACTTTGACAGGAGCTAGGATCATTACTTGGTAAGTGTGATTTCCCTTTTTTTAAAAAGGCCTGTCCTGAATCTTTTCTGACAAAGCAGTACGTTCGACATGTGGTTGAAATTGTTCCAGGGTTTTAGGATGAGCTTTTTTCCCGTGGCTGTGGCCATTTGAACGTAAGTAAACAACGAAAGGTTATTTCAAAAATGTAAATTTATTTTCAGAAAGTAGATACTTCACTCTATTTTTCAACATAGCTCCCAAGTTTGTTCAAACACGTATCATACCTCTCAACCAATTTTAAAATACCCATTACATAAAAACTTGCGCCTGCTCCGATAACCAAGAGTCGACTGCCGCATCATGGACGTTGTAACGGCCATCTTTGAATTCTCGTACCCACTTACGCACTTTGCTTTCACTCATAACAGTATCACCGAACACTTCGCAAATCTGTCGATGAATTTGTGCAGCAGACAGATTCCTTGCTGACAAAAACCGTATCACATGCGGCGGGCGAGTTGACAGTATTAAACAGTTGGTAATCACAGGACACAACCGTACAGGTTAGCTACAGAGCTGAAACTGAGCACAATTGTTTCCAAGGCATGCTGGTACACGACGCATGCGCTCGTTGCGGTACGTGCGCTAACTACTAGCGTCTACAACAAAAAGGAACTTTCTTAAAAAAAACATGCCTCGTATTTCACCGTGTCTCTAGCGAATTTCTCCCTGCAGTTCTATTTTCACACAGCTTAATGTGTATGACATCTTATTTCTGGGACTATGTGGCGCACAATGGCGTAATTTTGCAGGTACATCCAGTGGTATATGTGAATACTGCCTACAAAATGTGGGTTGAGTACAGTTAGCAGCACAGACGTACTGAGTAAAAACGACATATATGATGCGGTTGTTCTTAACTTATCTCAATACTAAACGTCATACCTCTTGAACGATGTGTCATACAACTACACATTTTTGTAGATACATTCAGCAGCATATGTGGGGACTGTGAAAAATGGTGCGAATTGAGTTAGCAGCCAAAGACAACAAGTGCAAGAATTGTCGCACAGTCGGCTTAACAGCTAATGCATCCAAGCTGCTGACAACAATAATATGGGGAGGAGTGGAAAAGACAATTGAGGATCTGTTAGATGACGATCAGTTTGGTTACAGGAAAAGCAAACGCAATTCTGACGTTGTGACTGAAGAAAAAGCAAGACACGTTCGTATGATTTGTCGGCATAGAAAAGGTGTTCGACAATGTGAAATGGTGCGAGATGTTCAAAACTCTGAGAAAAGGGAAAGTGCATGCTCAGGATTAAGATGGAACAATAAGACTGGAAGACCAAGAACGAAATGCTCGACTTAAAAAGGGACGTAATCTTTCGCTCTTACTGCTCAGCCTTCACATCAAAGAGGCAATGGCGGAAAAAAAGAAAGATGCAAGAGCGGGGTTAAAATACAAAGTGAAAGAATATCAATATTACATTTGTTGATGACATTTGTATCCTCAGTGAAAGTGAAGAAGACATAGTTAAGCAGTTCTGCTACCGAGACAGCAAAAGAAGGGGCGAAACAAAGAGGACATAAAAAGCAGACTAGAGGCATTCCTGGCAGGAGCGGTGTACTAGTATAAAGCATAGGCCTTAATTTGAGGAAGAAATTTCCGAGAATGTACGTGTGGAGCACAGCATTCTATGGTAGTGAAACATGGACTACGTGAAAATTGGAACAGAAGAGAATTGAAGCATTTGACATGTAGTGCTACAGAAGAATGTTGAAAATTATGTGGACTGATAAGGTAAGGAATGAGAGGGTTCTCCACAGAATCTATAAGGAAGGGAATGTATGGAAAACACCGACAAGAAGACTGGACATTGTGTTAGACCTTCTGTTGAGACATCTGGGAATAACTTGCATGGTACTGAGGGGAGCTGTAGAGGGTAAAAATTGTAGAGGAAGACAGAAATTTGAGTGCATCCAGCATTTGAGGACGAATGTTGCAACTGCTACTCTGAGATGAAAAGTTTGACACAGGATAAGACTTAGCAGTGGGCCACATCAAACCAGTCAGAACACCGATGACCCAAAAAAGCCTTTTCATGCCATTTTAACCGCAATGCTATCAATGCTTCTTTGTGCAGCTAGGACATGAAGCCAAAGACGATATTTATTTATTTAACCTGGCAAGATTAAAAGGAAAGCCAAAGGAAGACGCAAAAGAAGAAGGAAACCACTAAAAAACTTAAAATTCTTGCATGACGCGGCAGATTCTCAGCCATCTCAGTGTTTACGACTCGATATCTCCAGAACTATGTGCAGTGCAATGCTATAATTACAATGGTGCATTCAGTGCTATTATGAATAGTGTCTGAAAAATGTATCGCTGCATTCGTAACAAAATTAAACTGTCATGTGTCATGAACAGTTAAAATGTAGTAAGCTATAAACTTTTTTCCTTTCATGTCAGGGAGAGAAGTTCCGGAAAGGTTTGAAATTATGTCTAAAGTTTGTTTCAAGTCACTACATACTGTCATTCTCACAAATTGGATGAAAAAGTGTATTTGTGGGCTACACTGCTTTTTCACACTCGCCCCCACCCCATTTAATATGTAAATTGTTATTACCCCAACCGCAATGATTTTCAGACAGTAAATGATATGTGTACCGAGTCTGACTGAAGTCGGTCCAGTGGTTTAAAGGAGATGTGAAACATTCATACATGTATACGTACATCCATTTTTATAATATGTACGAATTAGGCATTTTCTGTTTTTCGTCCATCCGTGTACATTACCATAACAAGAATCATTCGTCTACATAGAACAAGCAGTGTTTTCATGGAGAGAAGTAGGCTTGCACCAACCCGGATGGGAGAAAGATGGGTAAGAAAGTCAAGAAATGATTTAGAAAAACGGTGGAAAACCAGATTCTGGGTGGCTGAGCGTGAACGTAACCAACATCCTCCTTAAAGCGCGTGCTTTATTCGCCTCGTCTCTCCGTATCTTTCGAGAGACAGATCAGTAACGATTGTACTAAGTATTGTTGTTCTTAGCACACTGCTTTTGCCTTTAGTCAGCATATAGGTGCAAATTGATGTTTACGACTGCTGTTTTGTTCTGGTAACTATCATTCTCCATCACCATGCTATGTTGAATGAATGTCGATTTGCTACAAGGTCTGTCCAGGACACTGTGACAAAATGGCAGCCATCTATGACTGGCTAAAAACTCTGTTGATTCACCACCCTTCCTCAGAGTGGCGTGGCTAATGAGCTATTTACGATGTTAGTAAGGCATTGTCCGTCAAGAAATTGGTATCGTACTTCTGTGTAATTCGGAAGCAGCTTTCTTAATTTTCACAGGAAATGCTCGATAATGTAGTCAATTGGCTGCGACAACTATTTAGTCTACACCGAAGCAGAAAACAGTGAGCTTTGCTTTGATTACAGACACGTGTTGGAATCGTTCCAGCGGTGTTAAAGAGCAGATGGCAGGCGCCGCGTGTCAGTAACTGCAAACCATTACACCGATATTTCTCTGAAACGCTCGAAAATTCGGGTCTGAATGCTGATAACAGATCTACTGCATAAGCCTTCTGTCATTCGTAACACGTACACAGCTCCTACTTCTGAATATTAAAAAAAGATCCATAGTTTAGTTGAGATGAATGAGCACCTTGTAGAACAATATTAACTTCAGATTTTAGGAAAAGACATTAGTAAACGGGTACACTGTAGGTCTCATCATGAGCAGTAATATGACGAGATCTGAGGGTCCAAATCCTGTTTTATGTTTACCCTGGTTTCACGACATCACTTAAAGCGAATGATGAGCTGGTTCCCATGAAAACATACGCCAAATTCTTTCCCTACCCTACACTGTCCCAAAATGTCCTCCGTCTGTCATGATTCCTTAGTCGACGTGACAGTAAACCGTGATATTTCTTTATTTTGAAATATTTGACTAAAGTTCTGCCAATACGCACAACAGGACGTTCCGATGATGCGCTGTGCTTTTCAATGTACGCCTCGTACAACAATTTTTAGGAGACCGTGCCTTGGATAGAGTTGTCATACCCTGTTTTTTGTACACATGGTTAACGCTGCAACACTATGAAGGCGGCATGCAGCAACTGTCAACCTGATACGAGGTGTAATACATGCATGGAGATGCATTTAAGCGCACCGTCGCATAATTTGTAATTCTAACACGATCCACATCCTGTATACTGGGTGAGTCACCTAAAACTTGCACCACAAATATTTCGGAAATGGAAACTGCTATTGATGTGCGGTTTTCGCGGAATGGATTGGTAGTCAGAGGCTGGTGTTGTTAGCCAATCAACAGATTGTCCAGGCATACACTTTGTAAATGTAACAATGCCTATTGACATTTTCAAACTAAAAGTAGGGTAAATTAGAAAGTCGATGGTCTTCGTTCCAGGATTCTAGTACGAGCCGTTTACGAGGTATTGTATTTTGAAAAGTTCCCACACCGCCACTTGTACGATACCTGTGGTAGCACACTCTAAAGAACAATACAAGTGCATTCACTGGTTATGTGTATTCCGACCAGTAATGAGACAATTGACCATCACAGGTTGTGTTCAAAATTACCACCGGCAGAAACAATACATGCTTCCATTCTGGTGTGCAACGACTGCTGTACACGTGGTAGCATTTTAGCAGAGAAGTCCGAGCAGTCTACAGTAATACGTCCTTGCGTATCATCGGATGTAGTTGGTATGTCCTTGTAGACAGCATCTTTAAGCTTTCCCCACAGAAATAAGTGTACAGACGTCAAATCCAGGGAACGGCCCGGACAAGGTGCAGGTCCTCTGCGTCCAATCCAACGATTTGGAAACAATTCGTAAAGACATGCTGAAGTATTTTGTGCAGTGTGGGCTGGGCAGCTATGATGTTGGTACCACAGGTTCCTCCTAGTTTGCAGAGGTACGTCTTCCATCCGTGGAAGGTAGTCTGCTAGGATGCTGCTGCATCTACGCGCGTTGTGTTCCGACAACCAGATGAAGCCAACGGGGATTGTCGACATGTTTCGGCAGTTTACCTGGACTTGATTGGTAAATGTGGCTTCATCACTAAACAAGATACATGGTACATCTGGAGTAACCTGTCGTAATCCCCCTGTACAGAAGTTAACACGATTCTCATAATCGTTTCCTTGCATTTTTTGATAAAGAGAGACGATGTTGGTATGAAAACTATGTCGATGGTGAATTCGTAGAACACTTGCCCGACTCGTGCCGCTTCCTAGTGCGATTGCGCGGGAGCTAACGTGCGGATGAACTGCAACAGCAGCAAGAACATTAATTTCCCCCTCTTCTGTCGTCACTTGTCTGTTACGTTTCTAGGGGTTACACTACCATTTTCACATAACTGGTTAAAGATGTTGATAAATACTTACCGAGATGGTTGACATCCATTGGGATATCCTGCCGCATACATGATACAAGAACGAAAAGCATTCTTCCTATACTCGCCATACAACATGAGCATTTCGGCTTTTTCTGCATTGGTAAATTACACGACTTACTGCTCGGACTGTCACACACTGACGAGCAAGACGCAGTTCACTCAAGGAAAACACAAGCGCACTGTAAGCGAGCATAACATCGTACGTAGCAACTAGGCAGGTTGAATGGCACAAACATTGTCGATGTATAAACTTTCCAAAATATATCTCGAAAACGACTCGCACTAAAATCCCACAACGAACACCACCGATATTCTAATTTACCCCACTTTTAATATTTTAAATGTGAATAGGCATTGTGCCAATTAAAAAAGTGTATGTTTGCTCAAAAAGTACACTTTCTAAGTATGACTACCAATCCATTCCGTGAAAACCACACATCAACAGCACTTTCTATTTCCGCAATATTTGCGGCGCAAATTTTAGGTGATTCGCCATGTATTTGGAAAGATTACGCACTGGGTTTCTTCATACAATGTAAGTAGGTTGTTTAGGTGTAAGTAGGCTGTTTAGGTTTTTCTGTTGGTAACTCCACGTAGCGCTCTGTATGAAAACCACTGACTGTGCTGTGTGCAGTCTGAGTCTGGTTAGCATTGTTGGAATATTCGCTATTATAGTGTTGGGCAGTTGGATGTGAACAGCGCGTAGCGTTGCGCAATTGGAGGTGAGCCGCCAAAAGTGGTGGATGGGGGGGGGGGGGGGGGGGGGGGAGATGGCAGAGTTTTGAGAGCGGATGATCTGGAAAAAAAAAAAAAAAAGACGTGTGTTCATCAGAGCTGGTAAATTTGTAAGACTGGATATCATGAACTGGTATATAATGACTTTTGAACACTATTAAGGTAAATACATTGTTTATTCTCTATCAAAATCATTTGCTAACTATGCCTATCAGCAGTTAGTGATTTCAGTAGTTAGAATCTTTTATTTAGCTGGCAGTATTGGCGCTCGCTATATTGCGGTAGTTCGAGTAACGAAGATTTTTGTGAGGTAAGTGATTCATGAAAGGTATAGGTAATTGTTAGTCAGGGCCATTCTTTTGTAGGGATTATTGAAAGTCCGATTGCGCTGCGCTAAAAATATTGTTTGTCAGGTTAGTGATGATCAGAATAAGTAAAGAGAGAAATGTCTGCCGTCCGGGATTAGCCGAGCGGTCTCGGGCGCTGCAGTCATGGACTGTGCGGCTGATCCCGGCGGAGGTTCGAGTCCTCCTTCGGGCATGGGTGTGTGTGTATGTCCTTAGGATGATTTAGGTTAAGTAGTGTGTAAGCTTAGGGACTGATGACCTCGGCAGTCAAGTCCCATAAGATTTCACACACATTAGAACATTTGAGAAGATCCGTTTGGATTCCGTAGAAATGTTGGATTACGTGAGGCAATACTGACCTTACGACTTATCTTAGAAGAAAGATTAAGGAAAGGCAAACTTACGTTTCTAGCATTTGTAGACTTAGAGAAAGCTTTTGACAATGTGGACTGGAATACTCTCTTTCAAACTCTAAAGGTGGCAGGGGTAAAATACAGGGAGCGAAAGGCTATTTACACTTTCTACAGAAACCAAAAGGCAGTTATACGAGTCGAGGGGCATGAAAGGGGAGCAGTGGTTGGGAAGGGAGTGAGACGGGGTTGTAGCCTGTCCCCAATGTTATTCAATCTGTGTATTGAGCAAGCAGTAAAGGAGACAAAAGAAAAAATTGGAGTAAAAATTACAATCTATGGAGAAGAAATAAAAACTTTGACGTTCGCCGATGACATTGTAATTCTGTCAGAGACAGCAAAGGACCTGGAAGAACAGCCGAACGGAATGGAAATGGTCTTGAAAGGAGGATATAAAATGAACGTCAACAAAAGCAAAACGAGGATGATGGAATGTAATCGAATTAAGTCGGGTGATGCTGAGAGAATTAGATTAGGAAATGAGACACTTAAAGTAGTAAAGGAGTATTGCTATTTGGGGAGCAAAATAACTGATGATGGTCGAAGTAGAGAGGATATAAAATGTGGACTGGCAATGGCAAGAAAAGCATTACTGAAGAAGAGAAATTTGTTAACATCGAGTATAGATTTAAAGTGCCAGGAAGTCGTTTCTGAAGGTATTTGTATGAAGTGTAGCCATGTATGGAAGAGAAACATAGACGATAAATAGTTTAGACAAGAAGAGAACAGAAGCTTTCGAAATGTGGTGCTACAGAAGAATGCTGAAGATTAGATGCGTAGATCACATAACTAATGAGGAGGTAGAGGAGTCTGTGGCACAACTTGACAAGAAGAAGGGACCGGTTTGAGGAGGTATTGAATAGAATTGGGTAGAAGAGGAGTCTGTGGCACAACTTGACGAGAAGAAGGGACCAGTTGGTAGGACATGTTCTGAGGCATCGAGGGATCACAAATTTAGCATTGGAGGGCAGCGTGGAGGGTAAAAATCGTAGAGGGAGACTAAGAGATGAGTACACCAAGCAGATTCAGAAGGATGCAGTCTGCAGTAAGTACTGGGAGAAGAAGAAGCTTGTACAGGATAGGGTAGCATGGAGAGCTGCATCAAACCAGTCTCAGATCTGAAGACCACAACAACAACAAAAAATATCTTCTGGTTCCAAGAGCTTATCCACCGCCGCTGTTCGATGTGATCGTACACTGTCATCCATAAAAATGACCGCAGGACCGAATGCACCCTTGAAAGACCCATTTTGGAAAGAAGAATAGTGTCAGAATAACGATGACCGATGAGTGTACCACTTGCTAAGGTTTTGAGAACATCCATGTAACATTATGACTCCCCAAACCACAACATCTGGGTCACCAATATGGTCATGTATGACAACGTTTCTGGGTGCATTACGCGTTCCCAGCTCCGTTCAGTATTGTCCTTGCACTGGTGCGTTCGTCCCCGACTTCATTTTTTTGGATGACAGTGCGCGACCACTTCGAACAGCGCATGTGGAGGAAGCCTTGGAACGAGAGGACATACAGCGAATGGACTGGCTTGCCCGTTTTCTGACTTAAATCCAACCGAGCACATGTGGGCTGCGTTGGGGAGATGCGGCTATTGCAGCACGATCAAGTGCACCAACGACCATGCAGCTATTGTCAGTGGCGCTGGTGGAGCAATGAAAGGCCCTATCACACGGACTCCTTACCAACTTAATGGCCAGCTTGGGAGCACGCGACATAACATGTATTGTTGTCTGCGGTCATTACACACCCTGCTTTGAGTCATGTCACGCCATTTCTCATAATCAAGGATCATTGGATAAAAGTGTAACGTTCGTCTCACTGCGTATTTCTTTCAGCTACCTTCCGTGCTATACTTTAGCAGTTCCTTCTCTTACAATTGACGTCCCATCGAGTTATATTACTTGTCAAGACACATCTTGCAAAAGCTACTTTCATCCTTTGCACGCCACTGTACATTGAGGTGACAAAACTCGACCGATACCTCCTAATATCCTGTCGGACCTACTTTTGCACGCCATAGTACAGCTACTCGACGTGACATAGACTCAACAACTCGTTCGATCTCACCTGCACAAATAGTTAACCATGCTGTCTTTGTATCAGTCCATAATTGTAAAGGTGTTGCCAGGGTAGGATTTTATGCACGAACTGAATTCCGACAAATGTTCGATGGGATTCATGTCTGCCGATCTGGGTGACCAAATCATTCGCTCGAATTGTGGCCCAGTGACATGCCGCTTTGTCACCCATAAAAATCCATCATTGTTTGGGAATATGAAGCCCATGAATGCCTGCAAATGGTCTCCAAGTAATTTGAACGTAGCCGTTTCCAGTCAATGATCGGTTCAGTTGGAGCACAGGCCCAGTCTACTCTACGCAAACACAGCCTTCACCATTCTGCAGCCAGCACCAGCTAGCACAGCCCCTTGTTGACAACTTTGGACCACGGCTTCGTGGAATCTGCCCACACTCGAACCCTACCACCAGCTCTTACCAGATAAAATCAGGACCCTTGTGACCAGACCACGATTCTCCAGTCGTCTAGGGTCCGACCGATATGGCCACGAGGCTGTTAGCAAAGGCATTCGTGTCGTTCGTCTGATGCCATAGACCATTAACGCCAAATTTCGACACACTGTCCTACTGGATGTGTTGGTCGTATTTCCACACTGCGGTTATTTCACGCAGTGTTGCTTGTCTGTTAACACTAACAACTCTACGGAAACGCCGCTGCTCTCGGTCGTTAAGAGAAGAACGTCGCCTGCTGCGTTGTCTGTGGTGAAAGATAATGCCTGAAATAAGGTGTTATTGGCAAACTCTTGATACTGTAAATCGCGATATTACACTCCTGGAAATTGAAATAAGAACACCGTGAATTCATTGTCCCAGGAAGGGGAAACTTTATTGACACATTCCTGGGGTCAGATACATCGCATGATCACAATGACAGAACCACAGGCACATAGACACAGGCAAAAGATTATGCACAATGTCGGTACTAGTACAGTGTATATCCACCTTTTGGAGCAATGCAGGCTGTTATTCTCCCATGGAGACGATCGTAGAGATGCTGGATGTAGTCCTGTGGAACGGCTTGCCATGCCATTTACACCTGCCGCCTCAGTTGGACCAGCGTTCGTGCTGGACGTGCAGACTGCGTGAGACGACGCTTCATCCAGTCCCAAAAATGCTCAATGGGGGACAGATCCGGAGATCTTGCTGGCCAGGGTAGTTGACTTACACCTTCTAGAGCACGTTGGGTGGCACGGGATACATGCGGACGTGCAGTGTCCTGTTGGAACAGCAAGTTCCCTTGCCGGTCTAGGAATGGTAGAACGATGGGTTCGATGACGGTTTGGATGTACCGGGCACTATTCAGTGTCCCCTCGACGATCACCAGAGGTGTACGGCCAGTGTAGGAGATCGCTCCCCACACCATGATGCCGGGTGTTGGCCCTGTGTGCCTCGGTCGTATGCAGTCCTGATTGTGGCGCTCACCTGCACGGCGCCAAACACGCATACGACCATCATTGGCACCAAGGCAGAAGCAACTCTCATCGCTGAAGACGACACGTCTCCATTCGTCCCTCCATTCACGCCTGTCGCGACACCACTGGAGGTGGGCTGCACGATGTTGGGGCGTGAGCGGAAGACGGCCTAACGGTGTGCGGGACCGTAGCCCAGCTTCATGGAGCCGGTTGCGAATGGTCCTCGCCGATACCCCAGGAGCAACAGTGTCCCTAATTTGCTGGGAAGTGGCGGTGCGGTCCCCTACGGCACTGCGTAGGATCCTACGGTCTTGGCCTGCATCCGTGCGTCGCTGCGGTCCGGTCCCAGGTCGACGGGCACGTGCACTTTCCGCCGACCACTGGCGACAACATCGATGTACTGTGGAGACCTCACGCCCCACGTGTTGAGCAATTCGGCGGTACATCCACCCGGCCTCCCGAATGTCCACTATACGCCCTCGCTCAAAGTCCGTCAACTGCACATACGGTTCACGTCCACGCTGTCGCGGCATGCTACCAGTGTTAAAGACTGCGATGGAGCTCCGTATGCCACGGCAAACTGGCTGACACTGACGGCGGCGGTGCACAAATGCTGCGCAGCTAGCGCCATTCGCCAGCCAACACCGCGGTTCCTGGTGTGTCCGCTGTGCCGTGCGTGTGATCATTGCTTGTACAGCCCTCTAGCAGTGTCCGGGGCAAGTATGGTGGGTCTGACACACCGGTGTCAATGTGTTCTTTTTTCCATTTCCAGGAGTGTATAACCATGTGAATGTGTGCATAATGTTATCCCATGACTTAGATCACCTCAGTGTATCTCTACCACTATTATTGTTATAGAATTTATTTGTCTCCTATTCGTCTCTAGTAGACGCCATAACTAATCCAAATAGATTATAACACAAGTTTTTCGTCTACCACATTCCACAAGGCACTTCGCTGCCTGCTCCCAGTCGGTGGGAACATTCTTCCTCCTCCTTGGGTACTGTGGATGGTTTTGTGGTGGAATCTTCTTATTCCATTGTTTTCCGGCTCCCTGGTTGCAAGGAACCACTCCGCCGTCCCGAGGGAGCATCGTTGTTTCGTTATCTCTCCATCTTCTAGTGCAACAACCCTGTATTGCAACGGACGGTGTTTAATTGATATAGTGACGCTCTACCCAGATCTTTCTTGTAATAGCGTCGCCGATACTATCTAGAATTTCACATTTTATCTATTAAGGCAGTATGTCCTCGGCATAGAGTTTACCTTGCCGATGCAATTGCTGTCGATCAGTATCAGGATCATAGATACTGTGTGGACATCACCGGATAGTATCTTCCAGAATGCCTCCTTCACCACAGGCACATTTGGAGGTTTATCCTCGCCCAGTTCGATGCCAGAAGGTTGGGAAATGTAACCGGCCGTTTAAGAACTGTCAAGCCCCCTTGAGGGATTAGGGTGCCTCATTCTCAGTCTCTGTTTTACGTCTGGGAGAAAACGGATGGTGTGTCTCCCTGTTTAGGCATCATCCCATTTTCCCTGGAGGACCTGACCGCGGATTTGTGACCCATATCTTTCTTCTGTAGTTACTACATCGCATCTTTTCCCCTGTATCCGGAGATCGAGTGGACATGCCCCAAGTATTACCTACAGCGTCTCAATTGAGACGGTACCAAAAGCCAATGGAAGAAGTATTCCGCATGGTGCCCTGTTAACTATCTATCTGCTGTTATGAGCAGCAGTCTGGCACCCAAGCACTCGCACAGCACCCCATGATCACAGTTGCGATACTGTTATGACACCCCCTTATTGTTTGCATTGATAGTTTATAGCCGTAACTGCCTACACTGCCTCCTCCTTGGGTACTGTGGAGGGTTTTGTGGTGGAATCTTCTTATTCCATTGTTTTCCGTCTCCCTGGTTGCAAGGAACCACTCCGCTGTTCATCGTGTTCTTGTGCCTCTTCATCATTTCTTCAACATGAGCGCTGTGCACTGAGGTGACAAAGTCATGACTAGCGACATGCACGTACTCAGATGGCGGCAGTATCGCGTACACAAGGCTTTGGCGGAGCTGTCATTCATAAGGTGATTCATGTAAAAAGCTTTCTGACGTGGTTGTGGCCTCACGAAGGGAATTAACAGACTTTGAACGCGGAATGGTAATTGGAGCTACACGCATGGGACATTCTGTTTCGAAAATCGTTAGGGAATTCAATACTCCGAGTTCCACAGTGTTAAGAGTTGGGCGAGAATACCAAATTTCAGAATTCCCTCTCACCACGGACATCGCAGTGGCCGACATCCTTCACTAAACAATCTACAGCAGCGGCGTTTCCTTAGAGTTGTCAGTGCTAACAGACAAGCAACACTACCTGAAATGACTGCAATATGGAACACATCCATTAGGACGGTGCGGGGACATTTGGCGTTAAGAGGCTACGGCAACAGACGACCGACGCGAATGCCTTTGCTAATAGCACATCGCCTACAACGACTCTCCTGACCTCGTGGCCATGTCGGTTGGACCCTAGGCGACTGGAAAACAGGAGTCTGGTCACAAGAGGCCCGATTTCATTTGGTAAGAGCTGATGGTGGGGTTCGAGTGTGGAGCAGATTGCACGAAGCCGTGGTGCCAAGTTGTCAACAAGGCATTGTACTAACTGGTGGTGGCTGCTTAATGGTGTGGGATGTGGTTGCATAGAGTAGACTGGGGCTCTCTGCTCCAACTGAACCGATCATTGACTGGAAATGGCTATGTTCGGCTACTTGGAAACCATTTGCAACCATTCATGGACTTCATGTTCTCAAAGAATGATGGATTTTTTATGGATGACAATGCGCCATGTCGCTGGGCCACAATTCAAACGGATGATTTGGCCACCCAGATGGCCAGACATGAATCCCACCAAGCATTTGTGGGACATTATTGAGGGGTCAGTTCGTGCATAAAATCCTGCACTGGCAACCCCCTGCCAATTATGGACGGATATGGAGACAGCATGGTTCAGTATTTGTGCGAGTGACATCCAACGAGTTGTTGAGTCCATGCCATGCCGAGTTGCTGTACTCCGCTGGACAAAACTAGGTCCGGCAGGAAATAAGGGGGAATCATAAGACTTTTGTCACCACAGTGTAATCGAAAAAGACGCCACGGTATCTGCTGAAGGATTTCCTATTGATCGGTCTGTTAACTATTTTCATGTCCGCGTCCTTTTGAAGGTTTCCTTTCAGTAATATGTACTTGGTCTTTTCAGATGAACAGACAATTTATCTTCTATGTTCCATTCTTTTCCCAGGTTTCTTCTGGAGCTTCTGTTCACGGAGTGGACACATGCCACCGATCCTAGTGTTTGTTTTTATAGTTTTCAAAAATGGTTCAAATGGCTCTGAGCACTATGGGACTTAACATCTATGGTAATCAGTCCCCTAGAACTTAGAACGACTTAAAACCTAACTAACCTAAGGACATCACACAACACCCAGCCATCACGAGGAAGAGAAAATCCCTGACCCCGCCGGGAATCGAAACCGGGAACCAATAGTTCTCCTATTACCTTGTCGAGCAGCAAATCTCAGAAGACAGAGCCACTCATGGATTCCTATGGGCAGCCTTTTTGAATTTCTTTTGTAAAGGCCTCTCCTGGGCATGACAGAGTTGCTTCTGTGTTTTGTCAATAGTTTTTATAACAGCTGTATGATGCTCGTTGGGACTCCAAGTCCCTCGCGCGATGAAAAAGTGGTGGTCTCTGTAAGTGAGCAATCGCTTCGACGCTATCAGCCATTATGGCACACGGACACATGCATCGACATCTGGTGTACCAAGATGTTATGCTGCCTGTAAGACAATGTTCAACTCTTGACCTGACTAGCACGTTTTCCATGTGCCTCACCCACTAAGAAAGAGCTGGCCATGCATTTCCAAGAGACTGGCACGCCATCATTCGCCACCCACTACAGCTGACGAACGCTGGCGCAATGTTAAAGCAGCATAGAATGATGCACCAAATCCGCCTTCCAAGCTAAGTTCGAGTCCACTTCCAACCGTTTCAGAGTTGTTATTGTTGCCAAGGGTGGCAGCTCTATATCGCACCCTGTGCGCCTCCAAATAACCTACAAATTTAGTTGTGTATTCTTACTACTGTACTGTATACGCACAGTGAGTTTCGGGATTACTAATACTAAATTGCAATGTCTATATTGTTCTAACGTGCACTTCTGTCATTTGTATCGAGGTGATTCATGTGAGAAGGTTTCTGGCGTGATTATGGCCGCACGACGGGAATTAACAGATTTTGAATGCGGAGTGGTAGTTTGAGCTAGACACATGGGATATTCCATACCGGAAATAGTTAGGGAATTCAATATTCCGAGATACACAGTGTCAAAAATGTGCCGAGAATACCAAATCTCAGGCACTACCTCTCCCGACGGACAACGCAGTGGCCGAAAGCCTTCACTTATCGACCAGTAGCAGTTGGGGTTTGCTTAGAGTTATTAGTCTAACAGCCAAGCAACACTACTTTGCTTAGAGTTGTTAGTCTAACAGCCAAGCAACACTACTTGAAACAACTGCAGAAATCAATGTGGGCCGTACGACGAACGTATCCGTCAGAACAGTGCAGCGAAATTTGGCGTAATTGGAATGGCAGGAAACGACCGACGTGAAAGCCTTTGTTAACACCAAGACATCGCCTGCTGCGCCTCTCCTGCGCTCATGACCTTATCAGTTCGAGCCTGGGCGATTGGGAAACGGTGGCCTGGTCGGACGAGTCCCGATTTCAGTTGGTAAGAGCCAATGGTAGGGTTCGACTGTGGCACTGGTTCCACGAAGCTATGGATCAAAGTTATCCAAAAGGCACTTGACTCATGTTCGCAAACAACGAAGGAATTTTTATGGTTGCCAATGAGTCATGCCACCGGGCCACAACTGTTCGCTATTGGTTTGAAAATATTCTGGACAATGCGAGCGAGTGAGTCGGCCATCCAGATCGCCCGACATGAATCCCATCGAACGTTTATGGGACATAGTCGAGAGGTCAGTTCGTGCAGAAAATCCTGTACCGTCGACGGCTATAGAGGCAGCATGGCTCAGTATTTCTGCAGGGTACGTCCAACGATTTTTAGAGCCCACGCCACATCGAGCTGCTGCGCCATGTCAGGCAAAATGAGATCCGATACGGTATTAGGAGGTATCTCAGTGTAGTTTATAATGTCCTCCAGACATGCTTGCATACCTGAAGGAATAGGCACTACAGCGATCGACAGCGTTATGATATATGAGAATCATACATTTGTGAATACGCCTAAACTTCAGCGGTACTAAGCGTTGGTGTCAATGGTAATTTGTGCCGGGCCGGGACTCAAACACGGATCTTTCACTTGAAGCGAGTTGTCGCCTTGATGGCCTCGGCCACTCGAGCATGCTCCCCAGACCGACCTAAACTCTAATATACCACCGCTTTCGTCTACATCCTACTGTCGCACATATTCTGCGAGTCTCGTACGTCAAGCGACGTATGAAGAAAGTCGAAACCCAGTGGCTAGTCATCTCTGAAGGATGTTGCTAGGTAATTAGAACAACACAGGCCCTGAAATGTAGTATTTCAGTATCGAGTTTCAACATTCGTTGTATTTCCTGGTGTTCCGATTTTGCTAGAGAGCAATGTACGTCCGCAGCTTGTGGTCGTGCGGTAGCGTTCTCGCTTCCCGCGCCCGGGTTCCCGGGTTCGATTCCCGGCGGGTCAGGGATTTTCTCTGCCTCGTGATGACTGGGTGTTGTGTGATGTCCTTAGGTTAGATTGGTTTAAGTAGTTCTAAGTTCCAGGGGACTGATGACCATAGATGTTAAGTCCCATAGTGCTCAGAGCCAGTTTTGAGCACTGTACGAGTATGTCAGTTTCAAGCATCATATTAGGTTAATAGCCAAGGAGCAGCGTGGATTGTTTGAGACCCGAAGGACGACGTAATTGTCAGTCTATATCGCTAGTATATCTTCAATTTCTCTTTTTGTGCACATTTTTACTTGTTTCCGCCACAGCCATCATCAGAATCTGTCCATCATGCGAATCTGTTGGATTTAATTAAATGAAACAACAAGTTCACTGTTACCAGTCACCGTTTTATTTATTTCCACGACGCGTTTCGAAGGTTTAAACCTCCATCATCGGGTGGATTTAGATTAGTAAGTGTTACATTTGTGTGTGTGTTGTGTTACGATTTTTGGAGGAACTTGTGACACTGCCTAGTGGAGAAATAAGGCACTATTTCAAAATATGGTTTAGGATTACTTTTGACAAAAAAATTAAACTGATATCTAATGCTAAACATTAAATAAGTAAACTACAGTACCTGTCGGATGTAAATGTCGTGTAACTAGGGCCTCCCGTCGGGTAGACCGTTCGCTGGGTGGAAGCCTTTCGATTTGCTCCACTTCGGCGACTTGCGCGTCGATGGGGAGGAAATGATGATGATTATGACAATACAACATCCAGTCCCTGAGTGGAGAAAATCTCCGAACCAGCCGAGCATCGAACCCGGGCCCTTAGGACTGACATTCTGTCGCGCTGACCTCTCAGCTACGGGGGCGGACATCTGTCAGACAAAGAGAACCACTGAGAAACAATATTTCTACAATAATTGCAAGGGCCACTCCAAAAGAAATGCACACCATTTTTTTTAAATCCATGTTTTATTATACATGTTTGAAAGTTTTATAGTGTGTAGGTACATCCTTTAGGAACAATATTTTCATTTCTCCACATAATTTCCATCCCTCTCAACTGCCTTACACCATCTTGGAACCAGCGCCTTTATAACCGCACGTTAAAATTCTGGACCAACCTGTTGGAGCCACTGTTTGGTAGCGTGCACAAGGGAGTCGTCATCTTCAAACCTTGTTCCACGAAGAGAGTCTTTCAGTTTCCCAAAGAGATGATAGTCAAAATGGCTCTCAGCACCATGGGACTCAACTGCTGTGGTCATCAGCCTGATAGTCACATGGAGCCAGGACAGGACTCTAAGGCAGGTGTTTCAGTGTTGTCCATCCGAGTTTTGTGATCGCTTCCATGGTTTTTGACTGACATGTGGCCGTGCATTATCGTTCAACAGCAAAACATCCTGCTTTTGCCAAGTGGTCGAACACGACTCAGTCGAGTTTCAAGTTTCTTCGGTGTCGTCACATGTGCATCAGAATTTACGGTGGTTCCACTTGGCATGATATCCACAAGCAAGAGTCCTTCGGAGTCGAAAAACACCGTAGCCATAACTTTTCCAGCAGAAGGTGTGGTTTTGAATTTTTTTTATCTTGGGTGCATTTGCATGATGCCACTCCATTGATTACCTCTTCGTCTCTGACGAAAAATGATGGAGCCATGTTTCATCACCTGTCACAATTCTTCCAAGAAATTCATCTCCACCATTCTCGTACTGTTCAAAAAGTTCGCTGCATACCGGTTTTCTTGTTTCTTTGTGAGCCACTGTCAACATCCTGGGAACCCAACTGGCACAAACCTGTTTTAACGCCAACACTTTCAGTATTCTGCAAACACTTACTTCCCCTATCCCAATGTGCGTGACAATTCGTTCACTGTGATGCGTCTGTCAGCAGTCACCAATTCGTAAACTCTCTGCACATTGTCTGGAGTGTGTGCAGTACGAGGCCTGTCGCTGCGAGGACAATCCTCAATATTGCCGTGCCCACTTTCATCACGTAACCTGTTTGCCCACCAACTAACTGTACTGCGATCGACAGCAGCATCTCCAAACACCTTTTTCAACCTTTTGTGGATGTTTCCCACTGTCTCGTTTTCATAGCACAGGAATTCTATGACAGCACGTTGCATCTGACGAACATCAAGTGTAGCAGCCATCTTGAAGACATGCTGTAACGGCGCCACTCACAGGAACAGGTTGAACTACGTTTGAAAACAAGCGGGAAGGATGTATAGACACACTGTAAAACTTTCACACATGCAGAATGAGAAAAACAGTGTGCATTTCTTTTGGAGTGACCCTCGTACAATAATCAATTGTACAAAAAGCAAAATAAAGACAGGCAAGGCTTAAAAAACTTCTCAGCCAAATACACTGGTGTCCAAAAATGAAGGACGAAAGTAATTTTCGGATAATGTATCACTACTAAGCAACATAGAATGATGAAACTTGGACCATGCATAGAAAGAAATGCTGCGTTGTAGTACAGAAGGTCAGTGAAAGAAAAGCGCACTGAGACGAACAGAAATGACACTTACCTTCAAAAATGACAATTACACTGAAATCGTCGCGATTTATAAAAATCCCATGAACATTACAAAAGGCGGGACATTGTCCTTGGGATCACCACAGACGGCAATACGTGTTATGCAAGTTGCCCTCTTGCTAGCCACGAGTCCGGTACAGAATTCTTGCTGTAGGGCTTTCCATTCTTCCAACAGTACGATTGATAGCTGCTGGAGGGTCGTTGGCGCATGTGGACCTGCTGCTGCTATACGTCTCCCGAACGCATCCCACATGTGCTCCTTGGCGCTTAAGTCGCGGAGGAGGGGGGAGGGGGGGAGACATCGGGTGGCCAGTCTATTTGCTAAGAATCCTTTCGCTCCAAGAGCTCCTCGATTTGCGCTGTTCGATGCGGTGGTGCATTGTCGTCCATAAAAACGAAATCACGGCATAATACACGCCTGAAAAGCGTACATGGGAAAGAGTACGGTGCCACAATAACATTGACTGCTGAGTGTACCGTTTTCAGAGATATGGAGGCCAGAACGGTCATGCAACGTTATGCCTCCTCACATGATAACAGTTGGCCCACCAAAACAACAATGTTCCTGCCCACATTACGTGTTCGCACCTCTTGTCATATGAGAGTACGCCCTGAATCGCTACTCAGACAGAATCTGCTCTCAAGTGAGAAATTCATACGATCCCACTCCTGATTAGTCCAGTTTGTATGTTCTTGGCATTATCGCAAACACATACGTATTGGACGTCGGATGGAGAGACCACCCCCATGCATCTGCTGTGCCAGGGCGGAGCGCGTGAGAGTGCTTGCCTCGCAGCCCTGTTATATTTGTTGCATCTCCACAAAGTGTTTGACGCGGGTCCCTTCTTGCCTGTTGCAGAGTATAGTGGTCGTCTGCTACTATAGTGGACCTTGGTCGACCACCTCCTCTCCCTCGGGCAGCAGTACCTGTGATTGGAATGCTCCAAGTTGCACGCGAAATTATGCTATGAGCAAAATCAAACTGCTATGCTACACTCGTCACACTTAGTCTTTCTTCCCCGTGTGAAGTCTTCCAAATTTTGTCTCCGGGACGCCACCCACTTTTGTTTTTACCAAGTCTTGGGACTGGTTTGTTGCGGCCAGCCACAAATTCCTCGCCTGTGCCTACCTTTTCAACTCAGAGTAGCACTTGCAACCAATGTCCTCAATTATCTGCTGCATGTATTCCAATCTCTGCCTTCCTCTATAGCTGTATCCTCTAGAGACCTTCCTCATTCCTTGTCTTCAGTCCATCCCACTTTCAACATTCGTCTGTAGCACCACATCTCAAATACTTCGATTATCTTCTGTTCTGGTTTTCCCACAGTCCATGTTCCACTGCCATAGAATTATGTGCTCCAAACGTACAATTTCAGAAACTTCTTCCTCGAATTAAGGACTATGCATGATTCTAGCAGACTTCTGTTGGCCAGGAAACTCCTTTTTGCCAGTGCTAGTTTGCTTTTTATGTCATCCTTATTCCGTCCATTGTTGGTTATTTTGCTGCCTAGACAGCAGAACTGCTTAACTTCATCTACTGTTTGGTCACCAATTATGATGGCAAATTCGTCGCTATTCTCATTTCTGCTACTTCTCAATGGAGAGAAGTCTTCCGAAGTAAGAGTGATTTCAGGCGTGCCGCAGGGGAGTGTCGTAGGACCGTTGTTATTCACAATATATATAAATGACCTTGTGGATAATATCGGAAGTTCACTGAGGCCTTTTGCGGACGATGTTGTAGTATATCGAGAGGTTGTAACAATAGAAAATTGTACTGAAATGCAGGAGGATCTGCAACGAATTGACGCATGGTGCAGGGAATGGCAATTGAATCTCAGTGTGGACAAGCGTAATGTGCTGCGAATAAATAGAAAGAAAGATCCTTTATCATTTAGCTACAATATAGCAGGTCACCAACTGGAAGCAGTTAATTCCATAAATTATCTGGGAGTACGCATTAGGAGTCATTTAAAATGGAATGACCGTATAAAATTAATCGTCGGTAAAGCAGATGCCAGACTGAGATTCATTGGAAGAATCATAAGCAAATGCGGTCCTAAAACAAAGGAAGTAGGTTACAGTACACTTGTTCGCCCACTGCTCGAATACTGCTCACCGGTGTGGGATCCGTACCAGATAGGGTTGATAGAAGAGATAGAGAAGATCCAACGGAGATAAGCGTGATTCGTTGCAGGATCATTTAGTAATCGCGAAAGCTTACAGAGATGATAGATAAACTCCAGTGGAAGACTATGCAAGAGAGACGCTTAGTAGCTCGGTACGGGCTTTTGTTGAAGTTTCGAGAAGATACCTTCACCGAGGAGTCAAACAGTATATTGCTCCCTCTTACGTATATCTCGCGAAGAGACTGTCAGGATAAAATCAGAGAGATTAGAACCCACACAAAGGCATACCGACAAACTTTCTTCCCACGAACAATACGAGACTGGAATAGAAGGGAGAACCGATAGAGGTACTCAAGGTACCATCCGCCACACACCGTCAAGTGGCTTGCGGAGTATGGATGTAGATGTTGATGTTGTTTCACCTTTCTCTGAATTACTCTGTGTCCATGTTCTGTACTCATTTGACAGTTCGTTCCATTCAACACATCCTGTAATTCTTCACTTTCACTGAGGGTAGGAATGTCGTCAGCGCATCTTATCATCCACACCCTTTCACCCAGAATTTTAAAACCACTCTTGAACCTCTCTTTTACTTCCGTCGCTGCTTCTTCCATGTATAGATTGAACAGTAGGGGCGAAAGACTGCGTCCCTGTCTTATACTACCTCAGTGAACCGTAACTCCTCACTGACTGACACACACTGCCTTGTCCCAGTCCTTCAACTGACTCATGCTGCAGAGTCAGCCCTATTTGGTGCTACAGTCAAGCAGTCCTCAGTCCGTATGACGTCCAGCTTCCTGTGCACGATTGGGAAATCTCTGGCAAAAGATCACGCACTTTCATTCATTTCTACTGAGATGTTAATACACTACTGGCCATTAAAATTGCTACACCAAGAAGAACTGCAGATGATAAACGGGTATTCATTGGACAAATATATTATACCAGAACTGAAATATGATTACATTTTCACACAATTTGAGTGCATAGATCCTGAGAAATCAGTACCCAGAAAAACCACCTCTGCTCGTAATAACGGCCTTATACGCCTGGGCATTGAGTCAAACAGAGCTTGGATGGCGTGTATAGGTACAGCTGCCCATGCAGCTTCAACACGATACCACAGTTCATCAAGAGTAGTGACTGGCGTATTGTGACGAGCCAGTTGCTCGGCCACCATTGAACAGACGTTTTCAATTGGTGAGATATCTGGAGAATGTGCTGGCCAGGGCAGCAGTCAAACATTTTCTGTATCCAGGAAGGCCCGTACAGGACCTGCAACATGCGGTCGTGCATTATCCTGCTGAAATGTAGGATTTCGCGGGGATCGAATGAAGGGTAGAGCCACGGGTCGTAACACATCTGAAATGTAACGTCCAATGTTCAAAGTGCCGTCAATGCAAACAAGAGGTGACTGAGACGTGTAACCAATGCCACCCCATACCATGACGCCGAGTGATATGCCAGTATGGTGATGACGAATACACGCTTCCAATGTGCGTTCACAGCGATGTCGCCAAACACCGATGCAACCATCATGATGATGTAAACAGAACCTGGATTCGTCGTTGAGTACACCATCGCAGGCGCCCCTGTCTGTGATGCAGCGTCAAGGGTAACCGCAACCATGGTCGCAGAGCTGATAGTCCATGCTGCTGAAAACGACGTCGAACTGTTCGTGCAGATGGTTGTTGTCTTGCAAACGTCCCCATCTGTTGACTCAGGGACCGAGACGTGGCTGCACGATCAGTTATAGCCATGCTGATAAGATGCCTGTCTTCTCGACTGCTAGTGATATGAGGCCGTCGGGATCCAGCACGGCGTTCCGTATTACCCTCCTGAACCCACCGATTCCATATTCTGCTAACAGTCATTGTATCTCGACCAACGAGAGCAGAATGTCGCGATACGATAAACCGCAATCGCGCTACGCGACAATCCGACCTTTATCAATGTCGGAAACGTGATGGTACGCATTTCTCCTCCTTACACGGGGCTAACACAACAACGTTTCACCAGGCAACGCCGGTCAACAGCTGTTTATGTATGAGAAATCGGTAGGAAACTTTCCTCATGTCAGCACGTTGTAGGTGTCGCCACCGCCCGCTCTGAAAAGCTAATCATTTGCGTATCACAGCATCTTCTTTCTGTCGGTTAAATTTCGCGTCTGTAGCACGTCATCTTCGTGGTGTAGCAATTTTAATGGCCAGAAATGTCTCTGAGCACTATGCGACTTAACTTCCGAGGTCATGAGTCGCCTAGAACTTAGAACTAATTAAACCTAACTAATCTAAGGACATCACACACATCCATGCCCGAAGCAGGATTCGAACCTGCGACCGCAGCGGTCGCTCGGTTCCAGACTGTAGCGCCTAGAACCGCAAGGCCACTCCGGCCAGCTTGAATGACCAGTAGTGTACTTTATGTAGCTGGTCCTCTGGCAGCGCAGTGTAACAGGCAACTTAGTAGTGAGGCAAAGTGGTTACCCTGAGAGAAGAAATGATAGATGAATTTCTAGTTCTGTCACTTGCTATACTACCACGAGAAACCCAGCGAAAACCTTAGGCGCGGCTGGTCCCGGCGGAGGTCCGAGTCTCCCTCGGGCATGGGTGTGTGTGTTTGTCCTTAGGATAATTTGGTTAAGTAGTGTATAAGCTTAGGGACTGATGACTTTAGCAGTTAAGTCCCATAAGATTTCACACACATCTGAACATTTGAAAACCTTAGTCAGTACCAGGATACTGGCACAATTTTTAATTTACATATGAAGCAACAATGTTCGTCTCACACCCTAGCAAAAGTTTATGTATGTAAGTGTTGCGTGATGAGTTTATGGGCAGATAGCGAGTGTCAAACGCTAGTTGACTGCGAGTACGTGTGTCAGCAGTGTGGTGGCTAGAATGTGTCACCTCTCTTGTGACTCACGCGCGAGTGACAGCCTGGTAGTGCGACAAAGCCATCCTGGCAACCCCCGGCCGGTCTCAAAGTCCAGCACCGGCACGTGAGACGCCTGTTGCCGCCGGCGAGACGGTGCGTCGCGTGACACAGGAAGCGGCTGATAAAGCAGATGCTTAACCGCGAGGTCTTCTACCTGGCATGCCATTTATATCACACTATGCAGAGAGCGTGCTGTTGCTCTGGGGCATAAGCATTAACGAGAATGACGTACTTTGTGTAACACCACACGTTCGGAAATTTTTGTATTGGGTCTGTGAGTAAGTTCGTAGGGGTTTTATTTTGCGTGTTGGTATGCCGGTTACTACGGGTTTATTTATTGTTATTTTTTATTTGTAATTCACTGTTGCTATTTGACTTTACAAATTGTAATTTTGTCATTTGGAGACAGTAGGTAGAGTTGTGGGCGCTAAAAATGGAGTGCCAAGTGGAGAGATCGGAACATTTCCTACCTATTCTTGTGTTTGAGTTAGAGGGGTGAGAGCAACGGAGACAGCCAGAAACATTTACGCCGTTTATAGGTATAATGCCACTGGACAGAGAACAGCAAGAAAATGATTTTTACGTTTTAAGGAGGATCGCTTTGACATTGGTGACTCTCCCCGTTCAGGAAGACGTTCCGGTTTGGATAAAAATCGTTTGACCGCATTAATGCACAATGATCCATGTCCATGTACTCGAGAATTGACAAATGTGATGAACTGTGATCATTCCACTATGCTAGCTGGCCGGGGTGGCCGAGCGGTTCTGGTGCTACAGTCTGGGACCGCGAGACCGCTACGGTGGCAGGTTCGAATCCTACCTCGGGCATGGGTGTGTGTGATGTCCTTAGGTTAGTTAGGTTTAAATAGTTCTAAGTTGTAGGGGACTGATTACCTCAGAAGTTAAGTCCCATAGTGCTCAGAGCCATTTGAACCATTCCACTATGCTAACGCACGGAAAGGAAATGAATTTTATTTTGCAGCTCCTTGTATTGGCCGTGTTTGCAGTTAAAATTGTTGGATGTGAGGTCCGCCAGTTATGCAAAACACCGTTTTTTCTCAGTACCCAAACATGTTTGTGGCACCACGGTGCCATCATCGGTGGGTTTTCGTTTTTATTTATTCTGCAATGTGAACATTTTTGTTAAATGATTATAAAATTATGTGCATCTTTAGTTCAAACAACAGATCGTTTCTTTTTGTAGATACCTTTACATTTGGCGTGCATGAATGTTCTGGATCACTTGTGTGTTAATTAATACAGCTAGCTTGTCGTCTGCAACCAAACGATGTTGATGAGAAAGTTTTTTGCTGGGAGTTAACCTATCTTCTAGAATTAATTTAGTTTTTCGTGATGTTTTCGAGCCTATTTCGTATTTACTTACGTTTTCGTGTGGCAAGCGCTTCCATTCCCCACATCATGCTGAGATGTTGTGATGCATACGTAACTATAACAAGTAGTTTCCACAAATAACGTAGTATAACACTTTTTCACTACACCAGAACACAGTGTGATTGTGGTTTGTTATGTGTGCCAGCCCAGCCAATGTTCATTTGTTCACCAGAGAGTTCGGCGCAAAAATTTGAATTTTATTGGCATTTTATCTTCGTGTGTGTGTGTGTGTGTGTGTGTGTGTGTGTGTGTGTGTGCTTCCTTGAGTGTGTGTGTTGTCTTTTATAGGGTATTCCTTTTGTATGTAAATGGTGCGTCTTTGCAGATTTCAGTGTATCTATTTTTCGTGTGTGTGTGTGTGTGTGTGTGGGTGGGTGGGTGGGTGTGCGTGCGTGGGTGTGTGTGTGCGTGTGTGTGTAGACTTTATCTGTTTGTGCTGTTTTTATTTGTAAACTCTCTTTAATGTGTTAAATAGTGTGCCCTTGCAGAGTGTAGTGTATTCGTTTAAGACCTGTGTTCCTTCTGCTATTGCCTTCTGTAAACGGAAGTTTTCCTCAATGGTCAGTTTGCTGTATAGGCTGTGCCTGGATTATAGTATTCTTAAGTCTGTTTCTATTGTGGTTGGGTGGTGATTGTTGGCTATAAGGTGGTCATCAAATGTGCTTATAGGAGCTGTTGCTTTTTAAAGCTCGAAGATGTTCCGAATAGCTTGTTTTGAAGTTTCTGCATGTTTTTCCTATGTATACTGACTCGTAAGTGTTGCATGTGAGTTCATATATTCCTGATCCGTTAAATTTATCCATGGGGTGTTTCTTGTGTTCTGATCTTTTTCTGTGTTGCGTTCTCCGTCCTGTATCCTATTTGGAGTCCCTGTTTCTTTAATATGTTGCCTGTTCTGTGAACAATCTTATTATCATAGGTGAGTATGTGCCATTTCGTTTTGTGTGTGTGTTGCTGCTTTGTTGTGTCTTGTGTGTGGTCATTGTTTGTGTTATGTGTTGTTCTGTGCTGGGTGAGGATTTGTGTGTGTGTGTGTGTGTGTGTGTGTGTGTGTGTGTGCTCATTTTTGTCCTGTTTGCATATTTTTTGATTTAACTTTTCTACCTTGTGGGTAGTATAACCATTTTCTACTGCTATTTGTTTTATTGTGTATAGTTCTTGTGTGTAGTTCTGTTTGTTCATGGGTGTTCTGCAAACACGCACCATTTACACACAAAAGGAATACCATATAAAAGACAACACACACAGTTAAGGAAGCGCACAGAAAACACTCACAAACACACACACACACACACACACACACACACACACACACCCGCGCGCGAAGATAAAATGCCAACAAAATTCAAATTTTTGCTCCGAACTCTCTGGTGAACAAATAAACATTGGCTGGGCTGGCACACATAACAAACCACAATCACACTGTGTTCTGGTGTAGTGAAAAAGTGTTTTACTACGTTATTTGTGGAAAATACTTGTTATAGTTACGTATGCATCACAACATCTCAGCATGATGTGTGGAATGGAAGCGCTTGCCACACGAAAACATAAGTAAATACGAAATAGGCTCGAAAACATCACGAAAAACTAAATTAATTCTAGAAGATAGGTTAACTTCCAGCAAAAAACTTTCTCATCAACATCGTATGGTTGCAGATGACAAGCTAGCTGTATTAATTAACACACAAGTGGTCCAGAAAATTCATGCACGCCAAATGTAAAGGTATTTACAAAAAGAAACGATCTGTTGTTTGAACTAAAGATTCACATAATTTTATAATCATTTAACGAAAATGTTCACATTGCAGAATAAATAAAAACGAAAATCCACTGATGATGGTACAGTGGTGCCGAAACATGTTTGGGTACCGAGAAAAAACGGTGTTTCGCATAACTGGCGGACCTCACATCCAACAAGAAATGAATTGTTGATCGCAAACAAAGCAGCAACTCCCCGTACAAAGACCTGCGCGTTCACGAAAGATATTGTTGTGCATCTGGCGGAACAGCGGCTTTGGGTGTCAACGACCAGGAAGACCGCGTGAAGTGCTGCTGCTCCACGATAACGCCCGCCGCATCCTGCTCCAACACTGACAAAAGAGCACTATGCAGGAGTTGGGTTGGGGAGTCATTTCGCACACACATTGTTCACCTGACATCCCGCCCTCAGATTTTCACCTTTCCTGCTGTCTATCGGACAAACTTCAAGGAACTTCCTTTGCGGATGAAAATGCGCTCCGAACACGGCTCGCCGAGTTCTTCGCCTCAGAACTACGTTATTTCTACCGTGGTGGAATAGAAAATTTACCCCAGCGTTGGCAGACGGTTGTAAATATTGATGGTTCAAAAATGGCTCTGAGCACTATGGGACTTAACATCTATGGTCATCAGTCCCCTAGAACTTAGAACTACTTAAACCTAACTAACCTAAGGACAACACACAACACCCAGCCATCACGAGGCAGAGAAAATCCCTGTCCCCGCCGGGAATCGAACCCGGGCGCGGGAAGCGAGAACGCTACCGCACGACCACGAGATCCGGGCAATATTTATGGAGAATATCTTATTTATGACGACAGCCTCTTTTATTCAAGGCGAAAAGTATTTAAATCGACGAAGTCTGAGAGGTTGTAGGGGACATCACAACAAATATTTTTTCCCTAATGTCATTTTTCCCTATGAGGATTCTTTAAGCCGGTTGAGGCCGTAGGCAACCGCTGTCCACCAGTGTAGTAGTGCATTGTCTCTGTTTACTAATGGAGGGATACACCTGGAGTAAATACACTGGTATGGTTGGTGCGTACTACGTAGTGCACCACAACGGACGAGCTGCACAGCAGGTTTATCAACAACAATATCCTAATCTCCCTATCCCGCATCATACGACCTTTGCTGCTGTGTACCAACGTCTGCGTGAGATGGGGGTCATTTAGCAGATTACCTGGACAGGGACGCCGTCGCACGGTAAGAATGCTGCGATTTGAGGAAGCTGACTTGCAGCATGTGGAGTGGGATCCTTCAATCATCACTGGTGCAATTACACGTAACAAGGGGACGAGTCAGACGAATGTAAGAACAGTCCTTCGAGAGCAATTGTTACGTCCGTTGTACTTACAGCATGTCCACGACCTGGAACCAATCGATTATCCACCCAGAGCACAGTTTTCGCTGTGGTATCTGGAACAGTGTGAAATGCATCCTACATTTCCATTCTCTGTGTTGTTTACCTATGAAGCAACGTTCGGCCGTGATGGAGTCTTCAACATGCACAGTTCACATGTTTTGAGTGAGGATAGCCCATATGCCACAGTTTCTAGCGCTCATGAAGTGCGGTACTTCGTTAATGTGTGGGTCGGTGTTGTTGGGGACTGTTTAATTGTGCCGTATCTGCTACCTAGGCCATTAAATGGCAGGCACTATTACCATTTTCTCGCCAGAGCATTGCCAGAATTGCTAGAAGAGTCCAGCTCCCTACAAGACAACGCATGTGGTTCCAACATGACGGGGCGCCGGCACATTTTAGTCGTCGTGTGAGTCTATTCCTGGACCGACGGTTCCCAGAAACGTGGATTAGCAGAGGTGGTCCTGCACCATGGCCTGCTCGATCCCCAGATATGTCCCCTCTGGACTTTTTTGTGTGCGGAGAGATGCACAACCTCGTTTACGCAACTCCTATTGCTTCAAAAAGAGGATCTGGTTGCCCGGATAGTAGCAGCTGCAGGAACAATTCAGGATACTCCTGGGTTTTTTGCCCGTGTCAGACAAAACATGATCCGACGGTGTAACCTTTGTTTACGTCTCAATATAGGCATTTTTGAAAATCTACTGTAATTGAAATTGGGTTGTGTTAATGTGTTGTCTCTTGGTCATAAAAAAATGGAAAAGTGTTTGTTGGTTTAATTAATCTGCCGCCAGAGAAATCTTCCTCTGCCGGTTTAAATACTCCTCATAGGAAAAAATGACATTAGGGAAAAACATTTGTTTTAATGTCCCCTACAACCTCCCAGAGTTTGTTGGTTTAAATACTTTTCACCTGTATGTATATGTTGTGTCTAGTAAACTTACGGCAAAACGCTACGAACTTAAGCACGTACCCAATAGATTGCAGTCAGAAGGTACGTGGAAAGATCAGCACTGTGCGATAACTGGTGGACAGTCCACAGCCTGTTTTTAAGCATGCCCAGGCCAGTCGTAACACGTAATGTGCCGTTGAGTTTGAGCTCCCACTATCAGTTAACTGTTCCTTTATCTTCAGGCGGGATTATCGTTGGAGAGGCTTTCATCACGGCCTTCTCAAGGTCAGTGTTCTGACAGCTAAGAAAGGCTAGCACAAAAGCTGTGCTGGTAAGATGCTGGCGAGCCGGTAGAACGGGCGCTATACCATAATAAACGAAAGCAGATGATGTGCTTCGATAATTGATTGATACTGCACAGACTCCAATGAATGCACTACTCTTCCCCCTGCAACCGCCCTAAGCGCACTCTTCCCATAAGGATCGTCTTCAGGAAGACAGTTCAGTTACACACAAAAATATGTAATATACAATGTAATTTTATTTGCGATCTTGACTGTCTCTTTACAAGTAATAATCACAAGTAGAATCGATGACAACCACAACCATGTCGCTTAAAATCATGCGCACAAAATCGACTTATGGTAGCGATTTCAATTTTGTGGCAGGGCTTGCTTCCCATATCAATCCTTAGGAGTCCCGTCGATTTTCTGCACATAAAAATATGGATGTGTGTGTGTGTGTGTGTGTGTGTGTGTGTGTGTGTGTGTGTGTGTGTGTGTGTGCGTGCGTGCGTGTGTGCTTTTTATGTGTGTGTTACAGCATAACTCTGGGGACCTCGTGAAATTGCAACCAAACTTGGTACACATATGGCTTACTAAATGGGAAAAAATATGTGGCAAGGATGTTATACGTAAAAAATATTGGACAAGTGCGACGAGTACTCGCGCTCAAAAGTTCCGTACAAATTTAGTTATGTGTATAGATAGTTCATCCATCCGGGAAATCGAGAATCTCGAAAATGTTTGCCTCTTACCGGTATCCATAGTCACAGACAGACAGACAGTCACACAACAAATGACAAAAACATTTTTTGTCGTGTCATATAAATACCAATTCACAGTTTTCGGATTTTTTGGGTGTGGCTGTACTGTGAAACCTTGTTTCCCGCCGAATTTAATGATTCCAGCTCAACGGGAAGTACTCTATAGGCTTTGATGAGTGTGTTTGTGAGTGTCAAAATATGACATAAATGGCCGTTTCTTTTGATTGCATTGACTTGGAAGCTCTCTTTTTTTTTTTTTTTTTTACTCCGCCAAGGAACCGACATAAAGGTTAACTTCTTACGTGTACCTGTCCCTGAGAAAAAGGGCTGTTAACAGGGTGTCAAAACTGTTTACCTATGTCGATAGCAGTTTAGAGCATTTCTCATTTTCAAGCAGTTACCTCCCACTTAAAATACGCACAGTGGCATATTACTGTGGAATCCAAAGTTTTTGGTATTCCTAGACCCGTCATTTCATACCTGAG
Source organism: Schistocerca gregaria (assembly GCF_023897955.1). Lineage (NCBI taxonomy): Eukaryota > Metazoa > Arthropoda > Insecta > Orthoptera > Acrididae > Schistocerca > Schistocerca gregaria. The sequence continues at coordinate 754,796,550 of NC_064921.1, forward strand.
AAAGTGATTAGACTTGGAAAGGGAGTGACAGGTGTTGTAAATAATTGAAAAGTACTGAAGTCTTATATCCGTTATTTGTGAGGTCGCAAGGGAAAACTTAAATTCAAACGCTAATCTTCACATAAAACTGTCATTATCCAAAGGATATCATTGATTCTGAATTATCTCCGTTTTAAAAGTAAAAAATTACAATTTGCAGTGAGGCTTAGCGTTACGGCAATGAAGCGATGCTCGTTGCAGTCGATTCAGTGCAGTAAGATGGTTCGGCCTGGAGACGTGACGAATGTTGAAGATTAGGTGGAGTGAGAAGCTAAGGAATGAGGAGGTTCTAGGCAAAATCGGCGAGGAAAGGAATATATGTAAAACACTGAAAAGGAGAAGGTACACGATGATAGGACATCTAAGACATCAGGGAATAACTTCCATGGTACTAGAGGGAGCTGCAGAGGGTAAAAACTGTAGAAGAAGATCGAGGGTGGAATACGTCCAGCAAATAATTAAGGACGTAGGTTGTAATTGCAATTCTAAGGTTGGCACAGGAGAGGAATTCGTGGAGGGTCACAAGACTGATGACTCAAAAACAAATCATAATGAAACAGTAATACAGTACTGGGTCTTAATACCTATTTATCCTCAATACTTTACATGTATTTCCGTCGAGGAGGGATGACTGCCAGTAGAAGCACTCTTTATACAATAGCATCATCCTCGCCCGCGAACAGCCCTATATAAATACTGATATTAGTCCACCCGAATAGCTTCACGTCTCTAATGACCTCTGTGCCGTGCCGACGGGGCGCTAAACATTAACCTTCCTTCCTTCATTATAACCGCGCACGTCAACACGACGCTTCAGGGGTCCCAAGAGACATACCAGCCCCGAATGAAATCCATCCGGCGAGTTAATGACGAGGGCCAATGTCAGCCAGGCAGGCTGCTTTCTACGTCCTGCCTGAGTCAAGTGATCTGCAAACACTTTGGAAACGCTTTATAAATGGTTCAAAGGGCTCTGAGAACTATGAGACCTAACATCTGAGGTCATCAGTCCCCTAGACTTAGAACTACTTAAACCTAACTTACCTAAGGAGATTACACACGTTCATGTCCGAGGCAGGATTCGAACCTGCGACCGTAGCAGCAGTGCGGTTCCGGACTAAAGTGCCTAGAACCGCTCGGCCACAACGGCCGGCGAAAACGCTCTCACGCTTGACCGTGAGATTACACCAGACGCAGACAAATGAGGTGGACAAATTGCGTCCCAGAATGGCAACAGGAAGGTCATCCGGACATCCTTTACTATTAACACTGCCAAATCCATATTAATATATTGACCGCTTGAAGATATGAGATAACGCCAGGGGGTAAGTAGAAGCTGGTTCTCTTGTTATACTCCAGAAATCACTTTTAAATCTGACGATCTCGTCCAGTAAAGCATTAAGTGCTGAGATATAAACACCAAGAATTTATAACTCCGGTCCGATATTAGGCAAGCCCGCATTTTTCTCATTAAGCTACAGGATGGAGCTGAATCGAATACCTTCCAGAAGCCAAAGAACTCTACATCCGTTTGGGTAGCGATGCCTGCGGCGCCCTGAATTTCATGGTCGAAGAGAGAGAGAGAGAGAGAGAGAGAGAGAGAGAGAGAGAGAGAGAGAGAGAGAGAGAGGAGAGAGCAGAGTTTCGCAACGGCTCTTCGGGCGGAATCCAAAACGAATCCAATAGAAATTTTACTTCTTCAGAAAGTTCATAATAGCCTGGTTGAGCACAAAACGTGTTCCATAATACTAGATTAGGGAACAGACGAGTAATTTCTCAATTACTCTGGTTTTCTATTGGAATACATCCTTCAAAACACAATTTACGGTCTAAAATTGTTCTCCTGTATTTGGCGTTCAGCGTCAGCGTCTGTAATGAGACCATCGATCAGCCACACACTGCGATGAGCTATGAGCGCAACCCCAAGGATGAACCCATTCATGGCAACTGCAAAGGCGGTGGTGTTCCTTTATCTTAAAAGTGAATCTAACAGAGTGTCTCCAAATCTGGACACACAAAAACTGAGGTGGAAGGATGTTTCGGAATAAAATCAGGAAACTATCATGTGGGGAGAATGTGATGCCACCTGTGGATGGCATACGCTTTTTGTAGATCGACGAATACGGAACTCAAGAGGCACCTGTGTATGATAGGTCCCGTTGTGTTTTTTTTTTCCAGTGATTAGCGAGATCGCCAGATCTGTCTCCGAAGGAACATGCGTGGAATCAGGTCGGTCGTTCACTTTTTTCTGATACCAGCATACAACATATAAAAGACGAGGTCACAAAAAATTTGGGGCCAGCTTGCCTCAGACGAGGATATAACAATTTTAACACCCTTCCCAATCGAATTAATTAGTGCATGCTTCCAGGCCAGAAGGGGTGCAACGTCATACTGATAAAAAAAAAAAAATGTTCAAATGGCTCTGAGCACTATGGGACTTAACATCGGAGGTCATCAGTCCGCTAGAACTTAGAACTACTTAAACCTAACTAACCTAAGGACATTACACACATCCATGCCCGAGGCAGGATTCTAACATGCGACCGTAGCAGTCGCGCGGTTCCAGACTGAAGCGCCTAGAACCGCTCGGCCACACTGGCCGGCTCATACTGATAAGCGGGCTAATGCTGCAAAGTTCACAGTCAATTTGACTCCATTCTCGTAACATCGCATACCCTCTGAACCGGTGAAGTTTCGTTTCCTCCTCCTCTTCTGCGTTCTTCGCTTTTTTGTCAGGCAGTGTATGATAGCGTGATAAATCGGAGCCTGCGCTGGTGTCTCAGATCCTACCGTGACTTGAAGTCGTGCTGGAAGGTTCCTCACGGACTAACACCATTGTACCTCTCCAAAACATTGTAATACTGGGACCTCTCGCCTGGTCGTCGCCATACTTCGCGGAACATAACGCGACGCCACTCATCAGCAGTTCATGTTTTCCGGTGACGGGGTGACTTTAAACGCCACAGTTTGTGTAGTCCTGTTAACGGCAGCTTACGCAAGGAAGTACGAGGGCTATCCACAAAGTACATTACGTTTTGGAATTAAAAATTAAATAAAGTATTGGAAATTTTTTTATTACATACAGATGAAAGCCACACTTAAATACTACTTTTCTACATAGTTGTCATTTAAATTAAGGCACTTATCGTAGCGATGGACGAGCTTGGAAATTCCTTCGTCGTAAAATTTGGCCGCCTTTGCCTTCAACCAGGTGGTTACCTCTTCTTTTGGGACAGAAAAGGTGTGATTTTTGTGTATTTCCTGGAAAGAGGCACAACAATAAACTTTCAAAGATATTGGCAAACTCTGCACAACCTCAGAAGAGCATCTGCATATAATTAAAAAAATTCCAATACTTTATTTATTTTTAATTCCAAAATGTAATGTACTTTGTGGATAGCCCTCGTATAGTTGTCTGCTGGCCGATGTGGACGAGCGGTTCTCGGGGCTTCAGTCCGGAACCGCGCTGCTGTTACGGTCGCAGGTTCGAATCCTGCCTCGGGCATGGATGTGCGTGATGTCCTTAGGTTAGTTAGGCTTAAGTAGTTCTAAGTCTAGGGGAATGATGACCTCAGATGTTAGTGCTTAGAGCCATTTTTATAATTGTCTAGTCCGATTACTTCTAGTCCGTGACCGTGAGTGTGAGATGACACAGAACGGTGCAATGAGACCATTACTTGCCTCAGATGGCAGGCGCAGATGCGCTTGTTGCACCATACGGCGACCCTCCCTTGTGGTGGTCAGACGTGGTAGAACTTTGACAATGAGTATGCCTGCTCTCAATTTCCCATGGTGACCAACTTCGGGTTACTGTCACATCCGAATGCTCCACAAATCTGAATAGTGCACGATTCCGCCAGTTGGCGAAACGGACACCCACAAAAGGCCCCTTCCAAACTTTTTCAAGTGTTGATAACCGTCCCTCAAACGAGTACATGGCAATTCTGTGTCCTTCACAGTGATCGCTCAACATCTGACGCTGTTTACCCCCCCCCCCTGACGTATCCTACCAAGCCGTGCAACAACTGCAAACATGTAAAACACTAATGCACTCTCGTGAGCGTTCTAGCTGCCACAGAGGATTGCAACTCTAGTCATTTACTCCCCTCCCCAGTAGACTGATATGTACGTATACCAATTTACATTGGCATCTGACCATGTCTTCTGGATGCTTAACTTCTTTCTCCAGGCAATATAATTTTTTTTGTCAGGCATTTCAGTTTGTAACTGGTCTACAGGTGCAGCTCATTCCATGGCTCCAATACATGCAGAACCATATATTGTCACCACTGTGAAGAATTCCCCTTCTTGACATACACGACTGCATGTTCCAAGAACATGCACTAAAATTTCGTTTCTGACATTCTTCAGTACCTAGCTGTAGATTCGCTTGTGCTCTGGAGATATTTCCTGGATCAGTGTTAGGTCCCAGACACAATGGGGCACACTGTTGTTCTGTGCGCTGCGAAGTAAAGGAGTGGTTGGTACACTCCGAAATACGTTTTTTTTTCTCTCAGTAGGAATAACTTTTAGTTGTTTCTGGAGAGGGATACACTGGAAAATACGACAGAAGAAACTCGATTATAATAATAAGAGCAATGATAAGATCGCTGCTTGGTGGAGATACTTGGTATCACTGTTCAGGATTGGTAACAACCTGCAGGTCAGAATTTCGTTACACATCTCAGGATTGGGTAGGATGGGGTGGGGGTGGGGGGTGGGGGGTTCTGGTCACTGATAAGCGCATAGCGCTGTCACAATTCCTTTTTATTCGCTCTGATTAAGTATCATATCTTCGTAGTGCTACACGGCACTTATCTCCGTCTTGATAAGGCGCGGGTGATACCACAACTATTACCGATAACCAACTGTCTCACGCTTTCTTATTATTTTTTAAATCGAGATTAATATCAGTACAGCGAATTGTCTTTGGACGAAGGTAACCGAGTTTTAAAATATGACAAAGAAACTTGTTACGTGTGCTTTCAAGATACAAAACACATCCTTCACTACGTCAGACTCACAGAAAACGAAAGTGCATCAGATACAGTGAAACAATCAAAAAGCTCAGCATTTTCACGCTCGAATGAAGCGAAAAGTACAACGTTGGCGGCAGTTTCATTGACAGAAAAATTTAATAACTGGTTCTGAAGCTCGTGGTGAAATGGATGAGAAGGAAAATTTATCACAGACTATAAATAGGTTGCGAAAAATGATAGATGCCTTGTAATCTTTCGCCGCAAAAGAACCTTGGAAGGATGATCGCTTCCGAAGATCATAATTTATGTGTCGGGATTAGATTTTACTGTAAGATATGGATTTTTCACCAGCACAAAGCCAGAGATAATGCTTCATCAGCACCGTGGAAGAGACCCGTAGGCCTTGCTCGAGCGTTTTACTCCGTCTGTCCTATTCACTGTAGCTGATGAACACTCCAACGGCCGCAAAATTCATGTACTAAGAAGCAAGTGGATCCTATCTATACATAACGAAGTTTGCGAACCAGAGCTGGTGAAGACCGCCACAAAGGTGAATAAGATATCAGCACATCTGGCGTTCATTAATTCCACTAGCTAGTTTAAATAAATAATGACCAACAAGCATATAATCTTGGGTAGTGTTGCTGTCGATACACCAATACATTAGTGGCCTCCAGTCATTCGTTCACCTACACTCCTGGAAATTGAAATAAGAACACCGTGAATTCATTGTCCCAGGAAGGGGAAACTTTATTGACACATTCCTGGGGTCAGATACATCACATGATCACACTGACAGAACCACAGGCACATAGACACAGGCAACAGAGCATGCACAATGTCGGCACTAGTATAGTGTATATCCACCTTTCGCAGCAATGCAGGCTGCTATTCTCCCATGGAGACGATCGTAGAGATGCTGGATGTAGTCCTGTGGAACGGCTTGCCATGCCATTTCCACCTGGCGCCTCAGTTGGACCAGCGTTCGTGCTGGAAGTGCAGACCGCATGAGACGACGCTTCATCCAGTCCCAAACATGCTCAATGGGGGACAGATCCGGAGATCTTGCTGGCCAGGGTAGTTGACTTACACCTTCTAGAGCACGTTGGGTGGCACGAGATACATGCGGACATGCATTGTCCTGTTGGAACAGCAAGTTCCCTTGACGGTCTAGGAATGGTAGAACGATGGGTTCGATGACGGTTTGGATGTACCGTGCACTATTCAGTGTCCCCTCGACGATCACCAGAGGTGTACGGCCAGTGTAGGAGATCGCTCCCCACACCATGATGCCGGTGTTGGCCCTGTGTGCCTCGGTCGTATGCAGTCCTGATTGTGGCGCTCACCTGCACGGCGCCAAACACGCATACGACCATCATTGGCACCAAGACAGAAGCGACTCTCATCGCTGAAGACGACACGTCTCCATTCGTCCCTCCATTCACGCCTGTCGCGACACCACTGGAGGCGGGCTGCACGATGTTGGGGCGTGAGCGGAAGACGGCCTAACGGTGTACGGGACCGTAGCCCAGCTTCATGGAGACGGTTGCGAATGGTCCTCGCCGATACCCCAGGAGCAACAGTGTCCCTAATTTGCTGGGAAGTGGCGTTGCGGTCCCCTACGGCACTGCGTAGGATCCTACGGTCTTGGCGTGCATCCGTGCGTCGCTGCGGTCCGGTCCCAGGTCGACGGGCACGTGCACCTTCCGCCGACCACTGGCGACAACATCGATGTACTGTGGAGACCTCACGCCCCACGTGTTGAGCAATTCGGCGGTACGTCCACCCGGCCTCCCGCAGGCCCACTATACGCCCTCGCTCAAAGTCCATCAACTGCACATACGGTTCACGTCCACGCTGTCGCGGCATGCTACCAGTGTTAAAGACTGCAATGGAGCTCCGTATGCCACGGCAAACTGGCTGACACTGACGGCGGCGATGCACAAATGCTGCGCAGCTAGCGCCATTCGACGGCCAACACCGCGGTTCCTGGTGTGTCCGCTGTGCCGTGCGTGTGATCATTGCTTGTACAGCCCTCTCGCAGTGTCCGGAGCAAGTATGGTGGGTCTGACACACCGGTGTCAATGTGTTCTTTTTTCCATTTCCAGGACTGTATTTTGTTTTGTCGATTCCAGCATTAAGGATACATTTAGGGGTAACGACCGTTTCATGGAATACAGGATGTCCAGAAATTCTCGTTACTAACTTCTAATGACTTGTAGACGGAAGTAAGCACATAATATTTTGGATAGGAACCCACGTCGGGAACCGTCATTCAACGACGCTACAGGGCCTCAGAATTATGGCTCTGAGCACTATGGGACTCAACTGCTGTGGTCATCAGTCCCCTAGAACTTAGAACTACTTAAACCTAACTAACCTAAGGACATCACACACATCCATGCCCGAGGCAGGATTCGAACCTGCGACCGTAGCAGTCGCACGGTTCCGGACTGCGCGCCTAGAACCGCGAGACCACCGCGGCCGGCCTCAGAATTATAAACACCTGTGTCTGTAAATGTATTTAAACACAAGATATTTCCGTGATGACATTAAAAACTTTCAAGGATGTATCAAGTTGATGTAAGTATTCTTGTATCGGAAAAGAACGTGTCGAAAGTTATAAGCAAATACCGTTCTGATACCTTTGACAGAGGAATACAAGTACAGGTACTGTTGTTGCTAAGATTTAAGGGTATGCAACTTTCAGAGGTGGCAGTATCGACCAAAAGAAGAAAAAACGTCTAGTAAACATGGGCTCTAAAAAGTATAACTTAAGAGCTACGAACTGTTGTTCAATAGAGAAGATGTGTTTCACACGAGCGAACATGAATAAGTGCTCACAGCTCTTCAAATACGTATTTTAGAGCGCATGTTTACTACATATATTTTTTCTTGTTTTGGTCCATATACAACCTCTGAAAGTTGCATACCCTACATTCTCAGCAACAACTGTACCGTTACATGTATTCCACTGTCAAACATATCAGAATGATTTTCGCTTGTAACTTTCGACTCATTCACTTCCGAACCAGGGACCCTTACCTCAAATTGATACATCTGTCCGACCCGAACATTCTTGAAAGTCTGTAACATCATCACGGAATCACCGTATATACAGGATGTTACAAAAAGGCACGGCCAAACTTTCAGGAAACATTCCTCACACACAAATTGAGAAAAGATGTTATGTGGATATGTGTGCGGAAACGCTTAATTTCCATGTTACACCTCATTTTAGTTTCGTCAGTATGTACTGTACTTCCTCGATTCACCGCCAGTTGACCCATTTGAAAGAAGGTAATGTTGACTTCGGTGCTTGTGTTGACGTGCGACTCATTGCTCTACAGTACTAGCATCAAGCACATCAGTACGTAGCATCAGAAGGTTAGTGTTCATCACGAACGTGGTTTTGCAGTTAGTGCAATGTTTACAAATGCGGAGTTGGCAGATGCCCATTTGATGTATGGATTAGCACGGGGCAATAGCCGTGGCGCGGTACGTTAGTATCGAGACAGATTTCCAGAACGAATGTGTCCCAACAGGAAGACGTTCGAAGCAATTGATCGGCGTCTTAGGGAGCACGGAACATTCCAGCCTATGACTCGCGACTGGGGAAGACCTAGAACGACGAGGACACCTGCAATGGACGAGGCAATTCTTCGTGCAGTTAACGATAACCCTAATGTCAGCGTCAGAGAAGTTGCTGCTGTGCAAGGTAACGTTGACCACGTCACTGTATGGAGAGTGCTACGGGAGAACCAGTTGTTTCCGTACCATGTACAGCGTGTGCAGGCACTATCAGCAGCTGATTGGCCTCCACAGGTACACTTCTGCGAATGGTTCATCCAGCAATGTGTCAATCCTCATTTCAGTGCAAATGTTCTCTTTACGGATGAGGCTTCATTTCAACATGATCAAATTGTAAATTTTCACAATCAACAAGTGTGGGCTGACGAGATTCGCGCGCAATTGTGCAATCACGTCATCAGATTTTCTGTGAACGTTTGGGCAGGCATTGCTGGTGATGTCTTGATTGGGCCCCATGTTCTTAGACCTACGCTCAATGAAGCACGTTATCATGATTTCATACGGGATACTCTACCTGTGCTGCTAGAAAATGTGCCTTTACAAGTACGACACAACATGTGGTTCATGCACGATGGAGCTCCTGCACATTTCAGTCGAAGTGTTCGTACGCTTCTCAACAACAGATTCGGTGACCGATGGATTGGTAGAGGCGGACCAATTTCGTGGCCTCCACGCTCTCCTGACCTCAACCCTCTTGAAAGCTCTTGTCTACGCAACCTCGGAACCCCGGTACCAAATGTAGAGACTCTTCGTGCTCGTATTGTGGACGTCTGTGATACAATACGCCATTCTCCAGGGCTGCATCAGCGTATCAGGAATTCCATGCGACGGAGGGTGGATGTACGTATCTTCGCTAACGGAGGACATTTTGAACATTTCTGTAACAAAGTGTTTGAAGTCACGCTGATACGTTCTGTTGCTGTGTGTTTCCGTTCCATGATTATGTGATTTGAAGAGAAGTAATAAAATGAGCTCTAACATGGAAAGTAAGCGTTTCCGGACACATGTCCACATAACATATTTTATTTCTTTGTGTGTGAGGAATGTTTCCTGAAAGTTTGGCCGTACCTTTTTGTAACACCCTGTATACATACATTTACAGGCACCGGACCCTATAACTGACGCTCCATAGCGACGTTAGATGACTTTTCCTAACACAGCTCCGTATTCAAAATATTATTTACTTACTCCCCCCCCCCCCTACATGTGTTAGAAGTTTTAACGGGAATTTCCCAACACCCTGTATATGAGTAACGAGAAGGAGACGTCAGAAATAATTTCTGTACACTATAATGAGCTCTCATTTAACTTCTATGCACAATTTGTGGTTATACCACATAAAAAACACGATAAATTATAAGGAAAGATTGTTTCTTTTCACTTTACTTTTGGTTCACATGAAATTTCTACTTTGAAAGCTTTTACATTCGGCTGGAAATAAATCATTATACTCCCTACTTGTCTTAACTGTTGATTCAAACAAAATAGCTTTGTTGTTGAACTTCATTCTGCAGTTCGTCGAGTTACTTCTGCTCCAGGTACTTAATTTGGGTAGGTTAAATAAAAACATTAGTTACTAATTCCAACGTACGAGGAAAATTTGATTCGATAACTGAAGTGTAACAACAAACTGGTTGAGTCTGAAATACTATATGTATTTATCATAATACTATTGTTGTCGTGTTTAAATAATTTCTTTTCATTTCCCTCTAAATTTACAAATGCATATTTTTATACGAATGATTTCATTAACTATGTCATTATCCTGCCAAAAATGTGAATTTAAATGTGATTCGTATTCGCTGGGGAAAGTGGACAGTGTTACACCATCAACATCTTGACCGAATACTACCAACCTGAGACTCCAGTTTTTCCATGGCTATTAATTTTTCATCCTTATGCGGGCTTATTTTCAGTATTTTCAGAGCAGAAAACAAATCATTCCTAAGATGAAGAATGGTTTAAGTGCATGATGCTATTGCGTGTGTCTCGCATTGCCGATACTTTTAAGGAGCAGGTCATAAAAGCGCAATCATGGAGGACTTGCGTGCGCAGGCATATAGATAGTTATTTTTCGCGTATCTCAATACACGAACGAACCATAAAAGAAAGTCATTAACATCGGTAAGAAGTATACTCTGTCAGGAACTTTACAATAACTTCCGGAGTGTACGGCTTGTGTCGTCTACGACGTGACACTTTCATTTCGTGAAAGGTTCGAGATATCGAAACGTTTGTTGGTGTGCTTCTACGTGTTCTGACGAACTGTTGTTCCTTTCCTTCTTCAGGTTTGACGAGTTTTGCCGTTACGTGTACCCGCTACCTGGACCCCAGCGAGACTGTGAACTACTGTTGATCTCACACCGCTATTTGTAGTTGAGTTCGATTCCCTTCGATGCTCTTTCGTTTTCCAGAGCTCGCACTAATGCTTCGTGAAACGCTCATTTTCTCACCATTTTTGGTGTCGATCTTTCCAGATACTGGGCCAGCATAACATAGATAAGCAATTCTTGACTTCTTTTGTTCCAGTCCCAACCTCCTTCTCGAGGCGTTTAGACTGTATAACACCCGTCCAGTTTGACACTATACATAGATAAACGTAGATAATTTTCTTCTGTGTGGACACCACAGCATCGATAGATTTGAGGAAAGAGAGCATTCCACCGGGTTTCATTTTGAAATCGTACTTTATTTAGCACTACTAGCCTAAAAACATAATAGGAGATCATAATAGAAAGGAAATTACAGTACAAAAGCCGTACAGCTGCACTGCACTTTACAGAAATATGGTAACTGCTTACAACAGATGTGGACACACTGTTCTCGTCTCATATAAAATCGCGGTCCGCCCCGATAGCTGAGTAGTCAGCGGGACGGATTGCCGTCCTACGGGCCCGGGTTCGTTTCCCGACTGGGTCTCCGCTCAGGGACTGGGTGTTGTGTTGTCTTCGTCATCATTTCCATCCCCATCCGGCGCGCAGGTCGCCCAGCATGGCGTCGAATGTAATAAGACCTGCTCCAAGGCGGCCGGACCTGCCCGCAAGCGGCCTCCCGACCAATGACGCCAAACGCTCATTTCCATTTTCCATATAAAATCGCTTACCGCGCTATGCACCGTTACGCATGGTACGAGATTTTTACATGATGAGACGAGGATAGTGGAAATGTCTTTTCACCATTAGATACAATTCTTTGGCGTGGCTCTCCTTAGCGGAGTGTGTTCTAGCTCTGTGGGCTAGAGCATTTAGTACGGAATTCCTTTGTGACGGATGACCAACAATAGTTTACTGACTATTTGAAGTCCGGGCAGCGAGTACACACAATAGCAAAACTCCAGCCACCCGAAGAAGACGAGTGGGTCGGTCGCCTAAAAATTGTGCCTAAACAGGGAAACAAGGACTCGCCAGAACACTACATGCACGCCATTAGTCAATGACGGCGAAAACTAAGTGAGGTCACATCGACACGATGTTTTCGGGAAACGATATTACGCAGAGGGGCACGTAATTTTTTTTGCATGGCTAGTACTCTTTATCAACTGGGATATTGAAGTAAGTCCGATTTTATTTTTCAATAGAATGATATACATTTAAAACTGCACTAGAAAGGTTTTGAAAAGACGAGTACAGCGATATAACACTTGTTATGTTGGCGTGACACCGTGCTTCTAGCCGATCGCGAAGATCGACCTGATGACCTGCTGACAAAAGTGAAGGGCATTAGTCTATCATACGTATTAGACATCATTCAGTTTTTCATCTAACTTGGGTCAACCATCTGCTAGACGGGGAGTTGTAAAGACGAGATAAGAAGACGGCTCACGCTACAGCGAATGGCTATGAACAAGATCGTAAAGATCTGAGAGAACAGAGCGATAACGAACACTACAAGGGTTCGGCTTGTTGAAACAGATGCGTTTTCTGGCTTCCGACTGTTGAAAATGGCCCTTACGGCCAGAAACAAGCAGCGTATTGATGCATTTGAGCTTTGGTGCTGGCATAGGAAGCTGTGCACAAATTGGACCGAAAGAATAACAAATGTAGTTCAGTAACGCAGTATCTCCAGGCACCTTTCTTCTCTTGTGAACCAAAAAATTATTCAATCCTTTGGTCATATTCAGAGAAGATATGGAGAAAATATGAAGAAAATCATGAAATGAAAGACTGAGGGCAAGAGTTCGAGGGAGAAAGCAGCGAGCAAATCAAGATCATCTCCGGCCTACCTCTTCGGCAGGCTCTAAGTAGACCTGGTAACCACCCGGCATGTAGATGCTTCGTTCATGGGGTCACGAGATTCAGCAGAGAGCATAACGACTTACGACAATGATGAATGTTCTGCAAAACTACCTGGGAAATGTGCTAAAATTTGTAGGCAAAGTGGCATGAACTGGCTATTGTGCAGTAAACACTACCAAGTGGGGATCTTACGCCAGTCCCGATGGTTACATGCAGCCAGAAGATAGACCTACTTTCTATGGCGTAGGTACAGTGCAAAGCACACGTAGATGTTACGACACATTTAAAATACACACACAGCGCACAAGTGTTCAAACTGGATTCCTCCTGAAGAGTGCATTTGTGCTCGATGGGGTGAGTAGCGGTGGTGATGGGCCGGAGGGAGCAGCGGAAATACTGCAGACAGTAAAGAGTGCTTTATTCAGCTTCGGCACATGTTTCGTCACGGTTCAGCGAGGCAAAACACGTGTCACTCTGTTGACCGTGGTCGGTGCTGATGTACAGGTGGCAGCTTCCGCCCTGGTGAGAGGACGCGATCTGTGTTGCTGACAGCAGGCCCGAGGACGCCGGCGTCCTCTGCAGGCCACGGCTGTGACGTCAGCAGCACACTGCTGCCACAGTCTATCATAACAGTCGCGACACTTCGCCTCCATTTTTTCGCCTACCGGCGCGGTAGCGCGGAGCAGTGCGCCAAGCGGCCAGTACGTTAAACTGTTGAGTTCGACGAGATCGTGATAGTGAAACCAAATGGTAGTTTTTTATTTTGGTTTTTACAATGTTTTTTTTACAAATGGGAGCGTAGCGTAACGCAATAAACTGCAGCAAAACCAAGAAGATGACACCACATCGGTCTTTTTTTAAAAAAGTTTTCTAAGGACCCTGAGGGGCATATACCATCAGGTTACTAAACTGCATCGTCAGGATTCACTTGCAAACTAGACGTATATTAAACTTCCTGGCAGATTAAAACTGTGTGCCGGACCGAGACTCGAACTCGGGACCTTTGCCTTTCGGGGGCAAGTGCTCTCCTTTCTTTCAGGAGTGCTCGTTTTGCAAGGTTCGCAGGAGAGCTTCTGTAAAGTTTGGAAGGTAGGAGACGAGATACTGGCAGAAGTAAAGCTGTTGAGGACGGGGCGTGAGTCGTGCTTGGGTAGTTCAGATATGTCCGCACGGTAGCTTAGCGTGTTCGGTCAGAGGGTTAGCTGCCCGCTGTAATAAAAAAAAAAAAAATAAATAAAACTGAGTTAATGGATCAACAACGGACTTAAAAGGGCGTCTTACGACGTCCGCCCCGAGCAGATGGGACTAACGAAAGCGAACAAAATTAAAAAAGAAAGGATGGTAGAGCGTTTGCCTGCGAAAGGCAAAGGTCCAGAGTTCGAGTCTCCGTTCGACACACAGTTCTAATCTATAAAAAGTTTCATATCAGCGCACACTCCGCTGGGGAGTGAAAATCTCATTCTAGATGTATACTGATGATTAATGTTTCGTTTTAGGGGCATGAAAGGACAAGTGAATAGCAGAACAGAAGATGTTATAAAAAATTATCCTGTTTACCTCTGTAATAATGTTTTGTCCGCTACATGTCGAGCAAAACCAGTTCACTAATGCACACAATAATACACTCGTGTGGAATGCAGTTAACCACATTGTTTGACATTCCAAATAAGCCACCTCAACTGACGATGAAGAGGAAACTGCCACAAAGGTTCGACAATCCATTTAACGTTGTAATACACTCCTATGGCACAGAAGCAGCCAGTTCTACTCCTCGTATCAGTGGCAGGTTCATCTGATCGTCCACACAGACCTGCTTTAACGATGAAGTGGTAAAATTAAGTGCAGTTATTCGTATCTAGGAAAAACGTGCGGGTATCAGAATGCGCAGGTAGCTAGACTTAGTGCAACATTGTTATGGGACAAGGTCAAGTACAGACAGCAACAGGAACCATATCAGAAAGATCAAGTGAAGAAGGACAAACAAATTTTGAAGACTACAGGATCCCGCTATTAAAGAAAAAGATGTGCTTGATTTGTTGTTAAGCCAGATTTGGATGCCATCTGCAAGATGGAAAGACGAAATTTATTGCTGGCAGCGGTAGCCGAGCGGTTCTAGGTGCTTCAGTTGGGAACCGCGCGACTGCTACGGTCGCAGGTTCGAATCCTGCCTCGAGCATGGATGTGTGTGATGTCCTTACGTTATTTAGGTTTAAGTAGTTCTAAGTTCTAGGGGACTGATGACCTCAGATGTTAAGTCCCATGGTTCTCAGAACCATTTGAACCATTTTCTAAATTTATTATATCACAGCACTCAGGCAAACAAGTTTTGTCAGAATGTTTTATGTTTCCATGAGTGTGTACATTACAGAGGGATGTGGAAGGCATACAAATAAAATGTGGGTTAAGTGACAATATGTTCCACTTTTTAATGCAGAAGGGACAGCAGCTCTCCGATACTGATAAACTAGTGCATATATCATTGGATGAAACGTATCTAATGGCAAATTTAACATATGACAAAACTTTTAACAGTGTTATTGGCTTTGCGGACTTCGGGTTTACACTCACAGTATATTTCGCCCACTGTTGGGCAGTTGCTTGTCCCACTTAGAATAATATAAAGATGAAGGTCGTGCTTGGGGCAACAGGCAACAACGACTAAAACAAAGAAGGCTTACGGAAAGACAAATGGGGTGTCGATCTCTTTTGCATGTAGAGATGTCTGTGCTTCTTGTGTGTGAATCTATGTGTTTACCGAGCGAGGTGGCGCAGTGGTTAGCATACTGGACTCGTATTCGGGAGGACGACGGTTCAATCCCGTCTCCAGCCATTCTGATTTAGGTTTTCCGTGATTTCCCTAAATCGTTTCAGGCAAATGCCGAGATGGTTCCTTTGAAAGGGCACGGCCGATTTCCTACCCAATCCTTCCCTAACCCGATCTTGCGCTCCGTCTCTAATGACCTCGTTGTCGACGGGACGTTAAACACTAAGCACAACCAACAATCTATGTGTTTATATTCCGTTGATATCAACGCGGTAATCGAACTTCAGAAGTGTCACGAATGTGTTGTAACTTGCCATTGGATTGATGATTTTTATCCCTACTTGCGCTTATTTTAGAATCTTTTTTCGAAACATCTCTGTCTTCTGATACTACACAAACTCTTGGAGATCAAAAACTAATTCATATATTTCGTAAATCACGTAAGAAATGGATGCGAAACAAACATGCTTACGACGCATCTGAAGTTCTCCTTTCTCGCCGCTTGGAGCGCTAGTGTTCGTTCCAGCTGTCAAACGGTAACAACTTTCACTGCATCGAATGTCGCGACTGTTACGTTAGCCGGTTCTACTACTCAGTCAGCAATGGCAGCCCCCCAGCCCCGCACGTCTCCACTGAGACTGGTGTGAGCGGGAATCGACACACGGGCCCCTGGCAGGAATCGGGTAGCGGCTGGCGCTAAGGCACGCTGTGCTGGAGGCAGCGGATGCGGACGGCACGTTGGCGGTGCTGTAGCACTAAGAACCTCACTGCAGGCAGCGACATGCGCAGCCCGGGCTCGAACCCGTGGCCGCTGCTGGCGACGCCACTCTTCTCACTGTTCGGCGTGCCTCTGGCATCGTGGTGATGCTGCTGGACTCTGGTGAAGCGAAGTGCCTCTGCCACAAAATTCAGACAAATTTATATCGATACAGTATTTCAGTGCCTGTGTTGTTACATTGCGGGGGCTACGCCACTGTGGCTACTACATCCGTCATTAAATATATGAAATTTATTCACAGTTGTGAATAAGAACAATCATCAGCTATAGAAAAGAATGACAATGAAAATTTGTGCTGGTCTGGGACTCGAACCCGGATTCCAACACTTTACGTGAGCGGTACCTTAACTGTTTTTCCGCATGCCGTCTGTTGTGTCCTGCCCACTCCTCTAATATAGGGTGCCTAGGAAACCTGCTTTCTCTTACCGCTAGAGAACAATTCAAACAAATCGTATTAATAGATTTTTACAGTAAGATATACGACAATACTTCACTTTGACAATTTACAATGTTCTCGCAAGAAATAAGTCTCTTCAGTATATATATTTCCAATACTATGAAACAATAGGTTTCCTAAGTCACTGCTGCAGCGTTCGTAGACGGCTAATCTTCAACTGTTGAGCCGGCCGGAGTGGCCGAGCGGTTCTAGGCGCTACAGTCTGGAACCGCGCGGCCGCCACGGCCGCAGGTTCGAATCCTGCCTCGGGCATGGATGTGTGTGATGTCCTTAGGTTAGTTAGGTTTAAGTAGTTCTAAGTTCTAGGGGACTGATGACCTCTGAAGTTAAGTCCCATTGTGCTCAGAGCCTTTTTTTTTCAACTGTTGAGAGAAAGTAATGACTTTTCGCAGTACATGGTACGCTGTGAGCAATGACGTGGGCTTCAAACTGTTCCAACCACTCGAGCCATTCTCTTCTTGATCATGAAACTGGCGAGAAGTTGGTATAGTACTTGGAGCTGCTTTAGCTGTAGGTGCCTGCTGTACTATGTTCATTTGATTTTCCAAGAGCTGCTGTATCGCACTGAGTAGAGATGCAATCTGTTGCGTCTGAAACTGAAACATCTGTGTTAGCTGCGTTGCATCTATCGCTTGCAGTTGTGGCGATTGAGGAAGGGGCGGGATAGGTGGGTTGCTCATATTGGAAGAGATAAATACAGTAAACAGACAAGGCAAGCAAGAGAAATAAGTACGAAAGCAAAGAAAATGTCCGCAACGACAACCTGAAATCACTGATTAGCAAAAACACTATAACAGACTGTTAAAGCAAGTAAACACCCCTACAACGAAAAGACAAGAGAAAATTAAGCCGCCAGCAAAACACAAAAGAAATTTTCTGGCAGTTAGGCTCTGGGTTGTCGCTAAGGAATCTGTTGACATCGTCATCGCCAATGTTGAGCTGTCGAAGGATACTCAACCGCGTAGTGATATTGGGACAACAACAAAGCCCATCGTTGCAATTTTTGTGCAGTTCGTACAGGCAACGGCTTGGTCGGATGAAACAAGGACTGCAATGGCTTCTGATGCGTTACTAAGTAGAATTTCCTGCCATACAAATAGTGGAGGAATTTGGTGACACCATACGCAACAGCCAGTGGAAACTTGCTATACGAATCAACAACAATCAACCAACCGGTGTTCCAAGAAGGTCCTGCAAAGTCTATGTGCACACGTTGCTACGATAGTGTGGACGCACTTTCACGTCTTCCGATTGGCACTGATACAGTCTTTGACGCGTCTGCTTCATCTTGTTGCCACGTCGATACTTAGGATTCTGAATTCCTTCAGTGCTTTCCTCTGAGCTGTAGGAAAATCGCACAGGCCACGGAAGTTGATTCAGATTTGAACATGTTGCTACAATACATTCGCACATCTCGACCTCACTCATTGCATAGCATCAAGAACCCTGCAGTACGTCGACACTTTGCACGTCGGCTAGCTATATAGCAAGGTGTGATTCTTGTTCAAAATGACAGTGGACAGTCACGTGTGTTGATCCCTAAGGCTTTGCAAAAAGAAGTGTTGCAGTTACTACGTCAAGGATAATGGGGGATTGTTCATACGAGTTAGCTCGTCCACACAATACTTGGGATTTTGTGGACATCCAAATAGAACGGATGACGTCACTCCGGAACCGCGCGACTGCTACGGTCGCAGGTTCGAATCCGGCCTCGGGCATGGATGTGTGTGATGTCCTTAGGTTAGTTAGGTTTAAGTAGTTCTAAGTTCTACGGGACTGATGACCATAGATGTTAAGTCCCATAGTGCTCAGAGCCATTTGATGACGTCACAGTGCCAAGCCTGTGCGGACAATTAGTCCGCTCCACCACAAAGATTCTCTGAACCGCGAGACCGCTGCGGTCGCAGGTTCGAATCCTGGCTCGGGCATGGATGTGTGTGATGTCCTTAGGTTAGTTAGGTTTAAGTAGTTCTAAGTTCTAGGAGACTGATGACCTCAGATGTTAAATCTCATAGGCTCAGATCCATTTGAACCATTCTCTGCTCGGCCTAAGTCGCCATCACCGTGGCAACGTGTGCACATAGACTTTGCGGGACCTTTTTGGAATAGTCGTTAGTTCATTGTGGTTGACTCGTATGTCAAGTTTCCATTGGCTATTGTGTATGGTGTCACCAAATTCCACCACTATTTGTATGGCAGAAAATTCTACTCAGTAACGAATAACAAGCAACTGCAGTCCTTGTTTCATCCGACGAAGCCGGTTCCTGTACGAAGTGCCCAAATATTGCAACGATGGGCTTTGTTGTTATCTCAATATCAGTATGCGATCGTGTATCGTCCGACAGTTCAATACTGTCGTTCCTGCGTCACAACCTGTACCTGTCCACATATGGGAGGCCATTTTAACTGAAAGTAGCCGCCTAGTATCGGTGGATAAATATGGTACTGAGTTTGGCCGTGAGTCGTGGACGGGCAGCCAAAGCAGTTAAGGTGGACGCTCGCGTAAAACAGGTAATCCGGGTTCAGTCCTGATCCGGTACAAATTTTAATTGTCGTCATTCCCATATACAGTTGATGTTATTTTCTATCCGCAACGGCGAATACATCTCATTTGTTTGCATCACCCCGACGCGCATTTACTTCACTAGAATGTGTCGTAGAGGCGACGCCCATAATAAGAAACTTGCCCTGATATGGTGATACTGACCTGCCTGCTACGAGGTGTTTTTTTAAGTAAGTACCGTTTTGAAATTAAAAAAAAGACGTCCTAAGATGTATCAATAATTTTATTTTTACATGAAAGTCTGTATGTTAATCTACTCATTGACGCCATTACAGTCTGATTCTTCCTTGTTTACGTTGTGTACTTAGTGTTTAAGATGCCTCCGATAACCGTGAGTCCCGCCGACTGTGAAGTACGGGCTGTTATAAGATTTCTTAGAGCAAAAGGCCTAAAAGCGATCGATATTCATCGTGAGATCTGTGCAGTTTACGGAAAAAACATTATGAGTGATGGAATGGTAAGAAAATGGTTGAGAGCATTTAACGATGGCCTCAAAATGTGCATGATGAGCAACGGAGTGAGTGTCCTTTGGTTGTTAATGAAAGTCTGGTGCAAGAAGTGGACAATAAGGCGAGAGAAAACAGACGCTTTACTATTTCCTCCTTGCGGGATGACTTTCCTAATGTTTCTCGTAGTGTTTTGTATGGCATTGTGATCGAGCACTTGAATTACCGAAAATTGTGCGACGTTGGGTACCGAAAATGTAGACGGTTGTGCACAAAACAAAACGTTTAGACAGTGCAATGACTTTCCTTGAGCGGTACCACAAGGCCGGTGATGATTTCTTAAGCCAAACTGTTACGGGCGATGAAACATGGGTGGCCTACGTCACACCAGAATCAAAGGCAACAGTCCATCGAAGTTGAGCCAGGGCATCGTTTTGCTGCAAGACCTTGCCCTTCCGCACGTGGCGAATCACACCAAAGGTCTCATCTCATCTTTGCGATGGGAAACTCTGGATCGTCCTTCGTACAGCCCCGATCTTGCGCCCAGTGACTACCATCTGTTCAAAAAAAAGTGGTTCAAATGGCTCTGAGCACTATGGGACTCAACTGCTGTGGTCATCAGTCCCCTAGAACTTAGAACTACTTAAGCCTAACTAACCTAAGGACAACACACGCATCCATGCCCGAGGCAGGATTCGAACCTGCGTCCGTAGCAGTCGCACGGTTCCGGACTGACCGCCTAGAACCGCGAGACCACCGCGGCCGGCTCCATCTGTTCCTACACTTGAGGAAATACGTGGGCGGTCAGCGTCTTCAAGACGATGACGAAGTCAAAACATTGGTGATGCAGTGGTTAACAAGTCAGGTGGCAGACTTCTATGAGGAGGGTATTCAAAAACTGGTACAACGTCATGACAAGTGCCTCAATATTGACGGAAATTATGCAGAAAAGTAGATTAAGGTACAGGCTTTCATGTAATAATAAAATTATTGAGATATCTTAGCACATCTTTTTTGATTTCAAAACGGTACTTACTTTAAAAAAAACACGCCTCGTACATTCATTACTGCTGCACGGTGCAGTTCTCAGCTGAGTGGGGAAACCTTGTCTTGCATGCCTTGCGTGCATGTTATTCTGACACACACATCGTTACAAAGCAGCTGCCAGTCTGCGATGCTTTGCGGTGATATTCTCACTATTTCTTATTACTTCTCCTGAAAGATTAGGTAGGACACTGCAACGTCCCCTACTTACATAGCCCCCATGCTCCCCACAAAAAATATTACGATTTGTTTTGGGCAGTGGCCAATGCAGATTTGAAAAAAATTTTCATAATTACAATAACAAAGATATCAAATACACACACTTACTGGTGCAATGTTGGTCAAAAGCAAGAACATTCTCATCATAAAGACAGTTCTGATCATTTATCACAGTAGGCTGTTTAGATGTAAGTAGGCTGTTTAGGTTTTTATGTTGGTAACGCCACGTAGCGCTCTATATGAAAATCACTGACTGTGCTGTGTGAAGTCTGTGGCTGGTTGGCATTGTTGGAATATTTGCTATTGTAGTGTTGGGCAGTTGGATGCGAACAGCGCATAGTGTTGCGCAGCTGGAGGTGAGCTGCCAGCAGTAGTGGGTGTGGGGAGAGAAATGGCAGAATTCTGAGAGCGGACGATCTGGACGTGTGTCCATCAGAAAGGGTAAATTTGTAATATTGGATATCATGAACTATATGAGATGACTTTGGAACATTATTAAGGTAATACATTGTTTTTGCTGTCTATGCCTATCAGTAGTTAGTGCCTTCAGTAGTTAGAATCTTTTGTTAGCTGACAGTAGTGGCGCTCGCTGTATTGCAGCAGTTCTAGTAACGAAGATTTTTGTGAGGTAAGTGATTCAAGAAAGGTATAGGTTATTGTTAGTCAGGGCCATTCTTTTGTAGGGATTTTTGAAATTCAGATTGCGTTGCGCTAAAAATATTGTGTGTCAGTTTAGTGTTGATCAGAATAGGTAAAGAGCTAAATGTCTGAGTACGTTCAATTCTGCTCAGCTGTTTGAAAATCAAATAATGTAAGAGGTTTATCAGCACAGTCATTCATAATTTTTTCTAAGGGGACGTTGCAACATTACACTCCCGTTAGGAGGCAGCGACACTGTCCAGAGACTGGAGACCAGTTACAGATTGTTTCCTTCTATTGACAAAGGGAAGCGAACATCCCGCAATTTGAGACCAGCTGTATTGCTTGCACATTGTGTATGGCTCGGAGAAACTCTGATGACGCACCGGTGGGTGCAGCCCGCACCAAAACAAAGCGCGTGGCCCTTTAACAGGCGCTGCAGGCCGCTGCGCGTGCGGCAAGGTCGCCTTCCAGAAGCGGCAGCGTTCGCTGCAGACGCGCGCGGCTGCAGTTGGGGCGCCAATGGTGGGGGGAGGGGAGGGGGGGGGGGGGGGGAAGCGGCGGCGGCGGCGGCGGCGGTGACAACATGGCCAGTTCGGCCGCGGCTGCGTCCAGGAATAGAACGCCCGCTCGCGCATCTGCCTGCCTGCGTACCTGGCTGCGCATCGCGTCGAGTGCGTGAGACTGACTGCGGCTGCAACCATGAGGTGCGTACGCTGGCGCGCCTCCGCAGCTGATCCGCTTTGTCTGGTTCCACCGCCCCCAGTGTTTTGTCCCGCACGCAGTGCTTATTCGCTCCAACAGTCACTCTCTAGTCCTCCCAGTGTCGTGTTGAAAACATAAGACAGCTCACCATTTCTGGAACCGTCGATGTTGAATTAACATTCTAGGATACTTTCAAGCTGCCAGAAACTTGAACTTTCGTTCGTGTGGATGTTTGGAACCACTAAAACAGTACGGTCCTCAACCTGAAGGTTGGTTTCAACATCGCACAGCTTTATTACACACGATCCTGTAGCAGCTGATGTGCACTTGCGTTCCTGCGGCCTTCGAACTGTCTTAACCGACCAATTGTAGGGAGGCCTACAATGGAGCGAGCATTCCAAACGACGGCGTAGCTCGGCACTTTTCGCCTCCACAAGTTATTGTGAGAAGTAAAAGAAGTGATACGTGGCAAAAAAAAAAAAAAAAAAAAAAAAAATCGTGCGACTGGGGACTGAAACAATGGACATAGTGACACTTATCCATTCAGCTACTGGTCCCCTTCTGTTTCCAGTCTGCAGCGACACAATCAGAGAATGAAGCTGCACGTGAGTGTAAACAAAAATCTGAGCCGCGTAAAGCATTTATTCGACATGCTTCAAGATGACGTGCAGAAAGCACTCGACCATGTTATATACTGGGAACAGTACTGCACAAATGCTGAACACGTCAGTTAATGAAACTTCATCAGCTGGTGAATGAATCACTAATATTACGGTTTTCGTACAAACCATCATCAGATGCGAGATAAATCGAGCTGTAAAAACGGACTAGCCGGCCGATGTGACCGAGCGGTTCTCGGCGCTTCAGTCTGGAACCGCGTGAGCACTACGGTCGCAGGTTCGAATCCTGCCTCGAGAATGGATGTGTGTGATGTCCTTAGGTTAGTTAGGTTTATGTAGTTCTAAGTTCTAGTGAGCTGATGCCCTCAGAAGTCCCGTAGTGTTCAGAGCCATTTGAACCATTTGTATAAATGGACTGATGTTATATGTTATAACTGTCAGAGACAGACTAGTTTGTTAGCATGCACATACTACTTCAGTTCATTTGTGCAACTCGACATGATGTCTGATGGATTATTCCGAAACACGTAATACTAAAATCATTCATTCATTCACAAGTTGATGACGTTTTACTAAGTGACCTATTCAGCATTTCTGCAGTACTGTTCCAGTTGCGTAAAGTATTGCCACTATATCGAAATTTATTCCTTCAGCTTACTACAGCGGTTCTGCATACAGTGCAAACGAATGCTAAGGTCTGAAGTTCCATCTGTGTTATTAGCAAATACGAGACCTTCGAAATTACTTATACCTGTGATTTTTTTTTTATTATCTAACTACTTGCTACAAGGTGAGCAAAGAGCAATTGGAAACTGTATTTTGAAAAATATGTTTTAATTTCGGTCTCGGACTCACGGACTCACAGTTATCACAGCAAATATGACATTCTTCTCGCTGGTGATGAGAACTGTAACAGTTGAAGTACAGGTGCTTGTAGGAAAGGCGATAGATCGGATCTTATGCAATTACGGTGCGATTGCATGCATCAACTTCACTCTCATATGCCTAATTATATATATATCCAGGATTATGTTAACAATGTTTGAACAGAGAAGGATCACCTGAGACTTTCGAGGAACGAAGATTAGGTTTTAACTTCCATTAGATGAGGGGGTGATTAGGCACAGAGCGCAAAGTCCTATAGGACAAGAATGGGGAGTGAAGGGGCCACGATCTTTTCAGAGAATCCGTCCCAGAGTCAGCTTTAAGCAATTTAGGGAGGCTAGGGAAAACCTAAATCTGGTACCAGAGGAATGCACGTACACCTCGAACCGATTAAGATTTTGAGTTCAGTCCTATAATGTGTTGTTGTCTTCACATTATATGTAGCTTACACGAGTGTGGTAGTTCTTCTCCTGTTCTTTTGTGTTGCAGCTGTCAGTTAATCTTGTAGTGTTATCAGTGCGGCGAGATATGCGTGGCAAAGGCACCGTGCTTCTTCAGACGAAGTGCACGCCTCGTGTTTCCGTTGCATGCTCCGGCTCAGTATTAAAATTGCTTTTTATAGCGCGTAATTGCTTCGCCACATTAGCTTAGGGGCGTGCCGCTCGGTGACGTAGTTACCTGGCAGACCGGGAGAAATCACATAACTCCCATCCACGTCCGTAGGCTTGAGACAGACACATCGTTATCTGAGGGCCGCTCCGAAGGACGCGATGTATACGAAGGCGATTAAATGGAGCCTTCGATACAGCTTTGCGAACTGTCGCCTTACAACCTAACTCAGACCGCGGGCAGCGCTGTAGATCAGTACACAAGTTCTTAGGAAATAGTGAGTGCTATCGACAGGAGACCTCAAATTGATACCTTGTTTCTAGATTCCCATGAGGCGTTTGACACCGTTCCTAACAAGCGGCTGCTAATTAAATTGCGTGCATATGGAGTATCATCTCAGTTGGGCTACTAGATTCGTCGTTTCCTGTCGCAAAGTTTACAGTTCGTTGTAACTGACGGAAAGTCATTGAGTAAAACGGAAGCGATGTGTGGGATTCCCCAAGGAATAGTTATATGCCCTCTGGCTTCCTATTCTATATAACTGATTTAGGAGACAATACGCGCAGCCCTGTTTAACTGTTTGCAGATGATTCTGTCATTTATCGTCTCGTAAAGTCATCAGAAGATCAAAACCAACTACAAAATGATACAGACAAAATATCCGACTGGTGCAAAAGCTGGCAATTGATTCTAAATAATGAAAAGTGTCGAGTAATCGACATGGGTACTAAAAGGAATACGTCAACTTTCGCTTAAACGACTAGCCACATAAACCTCAAGGTTTAGGGATTACAGTCACGAATAAGTGTAACGATCGCATAACTAATGTTGTGGGGAAAGCGAACTAAAGAATGTGTTTTATTGACAGAAAACTTAGAAGATGTTACAGGACTATTGAAAAGACTGCCTACAATACGTTTGTCCGTCCTTTTGCTGCGTGGCATGGGATCCGCATCAGATATGATTGACGGAAGGCATCGAAAAGTTCGAAAAAGGGTAGCTCTTTTTGCATTATTGCGAAACAGGGGGGAGAGTGTTGCGGATGTGATAAGCGAGTTGGGGTGCAAATGTTAAAGGCGTTTTTCGTTGCAGGATCTTTTTACGAAATTTCAATCATCAAATTTCTCCCACCGCATTTAAGTGTTGGTTTCTTTTGCGTCTTGTTCGAGAGTGGAACGGTAGAGAAATAGTTTGAAGGTGGTGAACCCTCTGACAGATACTTAACTATGAATTGCAGAGTAGTGATGTAGATGTAGATATGTTGCCCGAACTAAGATTTCGTATTCATATTCGTTGGCTTCGGCAACTCGCAGTCAGTTTGTCATTCTTGAACCTAACCTACACTCTGGGCTACGCTACAGTTTACTCTGTCACCAAACTTATGCAAAAAAAGTCAGTTTTGCAACTCGTTCTATTTGCAGAGGTATGGTGTCGTAGGCCACAACCACATTAAGTCACGGGAAGAAGGCAACGTCCCGTAATAGTTCGTTCGGGTGACCATGCAAAAGGGCCATCAGCACTGGATTCTATGAAAGGCGTGGTTGTGACTGTTCGTGACTCCGCTTTCGCGGAAATCGCAGCTGTTCTCGTTTCTATCTTACATTGCTGCTGATCGCAGTCACCCGTAACAATTGTAGCTCTAGTGTCGCTATTGGCAACTGTCATTTTAAACATTTGTGACTGTAATGCTGGTTGTTTACGGCACTACTAAACATCGCATAAATCGTGTAAACGATAGTCCAGTAGTCAGGGGAACTGATCAAAGCTGCTTCGAAATAAATACAGGACCCCTAGTGTTCTTTAAGTCGTATCTCTGAGTAGAGTGCCAATTTCAACGACTATTTTTTTAAATGTGCCTCATTACGTATTCAAGATTGCTATACCAAACAACCTCTGATGTGTATAAAAAAATAGACGGTGATTTCCAAGAAGCAGCATTCTGTGGCAGTTGCTATTAAACATTTTAAAACGGTAACAGAATCAGCCGTCAGATAGTTTTCCATAAAACTGTTTCGTGTAGTGGTGTCATACAGGGCTGTCCAAATGCTGCGGGTCAATGAATAGCAATTTCTTGAACTTCAGAGCTAAAGTATTTCTGCTGAGTCTCGACTAATGTTATTCGTAATCTTCCACGCAACTGACGTCATCTGAGACAGCTAGGAAGAAACGGAGGTGTTAAAGCGATATCACCAATCTTTTGTTTGGATAACTTAATAGTTTTGTTGCTTAAAGAGAAACTTACATTTCGTTTGGAAGATACCCTCGTAAATGAAAACAGGTGTATTCTTTGAGAAACAATAAACAGGATTGTCGTGTTCGAAACTATGCCGCAAATTTACAAAATATTTAAAGATATTGTCTCTAGACTATATCATTCCATCGATGTTTCTAATCAATAATGGGATAATACTTGAAAAATTCGGAATAATATTTCAGCTTGTAAATTGCGCGGACAAAACGACGCGCAGTGACGTCTGCTGCTTGCCAGTACGTAGTTTCGATCAGAAGCCAGAGAGAGAAAGTTGCTGCAGCGTTGTGGCGAGTGTGACAACGATGTCGAATGTAACTTGGGCATGCTGAAAAATAATGCATCAAATTTTTATATGAAAACTATTTAAAGCTACGTAAATAAATCAAACGTAATTAACATTCTACATCTTTGCTATTCGTGTTGTTGTTGTGGTGGTCTTCAGTCCTGAGACTGGTTTGATGCAGCTCTCCATGCTACTCTATCCTGTGCAAGCTTCTTCATCTCCCAGTACCTACTGCAACCTACATCCTTCTGAAAGTGCTTGGTGTATTCATGTCTTGGTCTCCTTCTACGATTTTTACCCTCCACGCTACCCTCCAATACTAAATTGGTGATCCCTTGATGCCTCAGAACATGTCCTACCAACCGATCCCTTCTTCTAGTCAAGTTGTGCCACAAACTCCTCTTCTCCCCAATTCTATTCAACACCTCCTCATTGGTTAAGTGATCTACCCATCTAATCTTCAGCATTCTTGTGTAGCACCACATTTCGAAAGCTTCTGTTCTCTTCTTGTCTAAACTATTTATCGTCCATGTTTCACTTCCATACATGGCTACACTCCATACAAATACTTTCAGAAACGACTTCCTGACACTTAAATCTGTACTCGATGTTAACAAATTTTTGTTCTTCAGAAACGCTTTCCTTGCCATTGCCAGTCTACATTTTATATCTTCTCTACTTCGACCATCATCAGTTATTTTGCTCCCCAAATAGCAAAACCCCTTTACTACTTTAAGTGTCTCATTTCCGAATCTAATTCTCTCAGCATCACCCGACTTAATTCGACTACATTCCATTATCCTAATTTTGATTTTGTTGATGTTCATCTTATATCCTCCCTTTAAGACACTGTCCATTCCGTTCAACTGCTCTTCCAAGTCCTTTGCTGTCTCTGACAGAATTGCAATGTCATCGGCGAACCTCAAAGTTTTTATTTCTTCTCCATGGATTTTAATACCTACTCCGAATTTTTCTTTTGTTTCCTTCACTGCTTGCTCAATATACAGATTGAATAACATCGAGGAGAGTCTACAACGCTGTCTCACTCCCTTCCCAACCACTGCTTCCCTTTCATGCCCCTCAACTCTTATAACTGCCATCTGGTTTCTGTACAAATTGTAAATAGACTTCCGCTCCCTATATTGTGTTCCTGCCACCTCCAGAATTTGAAAGAGAGTATTCCAGTCAACGTTGTCAAAAGCTTTCTCTAAGTCTACAAATGCTAGAAACGTAGATTTGCCTTTCCTTAATCTAGCTTCTAAGATAAGCCGTAGGGTCAGTATTGCCTCACGTGTTCCAATATTTCTACGGAATCCAAACTGATCTTACCCAAGGTCGGCTTCTACTAGTTTTCCCATTCGTCTGTAAATAATTTGCGTTAGTATTTTGCAGCTGTGACTTATTAAACTGATAGTTCGGTAATTTTCACATCTGTCAACACCTGCTTTCTTTGGGATTGGAATTATTATATTCTTCTTGAAGTCTGAGGGTATTTCGCCTGTCTCATACATCTTGCTCACCACTATTCATGTCTACATATTTGCAGCCCTCTTCCGCTAAACGGCTCCGAACTGTCGCGTGTAACATAACGGCATGTAACGTAAGAATACCGATGCGTGAGAAACAGCATGTTGTAATCGAGTATGGAATTCGAAGAGTTCGTCCACAGACGGAGCACCCTCTCCTTCAACACCGCAATGCCAGACCACACACGAGTGTTGCGACATCTGCGACAATCCGACGCCTAGAGTCCACTGTCATCGATCGTCCTCCACCCAGCCCCAGCTTGCCCCCCTCCGATTTTCATCTGTTTCCCTACTTCAAAGAACACCTTCGAGGACTCCAGTTAAATAGTGGTAAAGGGGTAGGTAGGATTTTTGGTTCCGGCAACAAAGTCAAACATTCCATACTGACGGTAACAACAAACTGGTCTCTCTTTGGGAGAAATGGGTTCGTCAGCACAGTGACGTTGAGAAATAAATATGCAGACATTAAGAATAAAGATGTAGAATGTTAATAACATCTATTTTATTTAAAAATCTTTAAGAGCTTGTACATAAAAAATTCGATTCCATTATTTTTCTCCACGCACTCGTACAATGGCAAAATTTTCAGGCTTTGTATTGTGCGAAATGATTCGTTTTCCGCGAAAAAAAAAAGAATACAGACATTCAATGTGAAATGTGTGCAGTTTACAGATGGTGCGCTTTTACTGGCAAAGCTGCGAGACAATGAAAATAGTAGGAAGCAGAACGTTGTTCTCCAGTGTCAAATACAGGGAAGAAGTTTGAGCCTGAAATGATGTCACAGGGTTCTGTTCAGGGTTCATTGTTATTCTTGATATGTATCACTGATAATCCACAAAACATGACAGATGGCACAAAATATTTCTTTTCAGACATGGTAGAGGCGTTACTGTGAAAGACGTGGAACGTACTATAAATGATGTTACTTACAGCGTAGTTAGTAACATCCGCGCTTAGCTTTCAAAGAAAAGATTAACACTTGAATGTAACCAAACGCAAGGCATACAGTTTTTAATGTGGAACTTTTCTAAAAGTGAATTTTTATTGTTCCAACGTGGTCAGTCAGTGGGTTTTTTGGAAGTACCACGTTCCATAGCTTGCGGAGAAGCTGAATGATACTATCTTCACTGTAAAATTAATCTTCGGTCTCGCTGACAATGAAACGCGGCGGCTTCTTTAGTTAGGTTACTTTCGCTATAGTTTCTTGTACGGTGCTATATTTTGGGGCAACTCTGTGCACCGACCAAAAATATACCTTACTGAGAAAATGGTAGTCAGTCATATCTGCCGTGTCAGTTCACAAACTGGTCGCTATAAAAGTCCGCTATAAAAGTCGTCTGGAAGTTATAACACTGCCATCCCTGTGCCTTGTACGCCTGATGGTTGTGTATATTCGCTGTTCGCAAGTGAGAATACATTTAATGTATTTCATAACGGCTATAGTCGCCGCAGTGCCTGTTCCTTCGGACATGCATGCGTTTCCGTGCGTGTCTCAAGGAACATTGCATGATAATTCGGAATAGTACAGGCACTACAATATTGTATTTACTCGCTGACACCGGGCAAGCGACGCGCAAGTAAAACGTCTCTCCTGTGCGGGAATATACATAATGGATGCGTGAGTACAGCTTGTAGGCAGATGGCTGACGACGTATGGAAGTTTGGGAGTGGCCGTGAGTTATGCTCGGGTAGCCAAATGGTAAGGCGCGACCGCTCCAGATCAGCGGAAAATCCACGTTCGAGTCCCAATCCGGCACAAATTTTCATCGTCGTCATTCCATTATACAGCTGATGTTTGTCTGTATTCAAAACTCCGAATACACTTCATGTTTGTTCCTTCGTATACTCCATCACGTTTCTTCGTGTTTCATTAGCTCTTTAAGGGGGGCAGGGCGTCAAACTGGCCGACCTGGAGCAGGAGAGGCACCACAGGCCATTATAAAATTCCACTGTCCATACTTTTACAAGGAAATTTATAAAACTTTGTCAGCATGACCAGAAAGGTTTCAGGATTCACACTTGCAGCAGCAAAAGCATAACAAAAAAATTTTTTTACATGTGAAATTTCATCATTTTTTCACTTACTAATGGCTGCATTTGTTGCTATAGGTACACTTTTCTTCATAAGTAAGAGAGTGTTCGATAAATTTTGCACAGCATACAAACCATCCTTACAGGTGTGTGAAACTCTAGAATCTATTTAATTTATGAAAAAATGAATGAGCTGTTACGTTTTAAACTTTATGTTTAGAAAAAATCAAATTTTGTAGTTAATTATCTCAATTTTTACCACAGTTTTTAATAGATTTGGAAAATTCTAGAGTTTCATACACCTGTAAGTATGGTGTGTATGCTGTGCAAAATTCATCAAAGAATTTCTCTTACTTGTAAAGAAAAATGTACCTATAGCAACAAATGCAGCTAACAGTAAGTGGAAAAATGATGAAATTTAATATCTAAAAAAAATTATTTTTTATGTTTTTGCACTTCCACTGCTATGAGTGTGAATACTATAAAACCTTCCTGGTCATGCTGACTAAGTTTTATGAATTTATTTGTAAAAGTATAGATAGTAGAAAATAAAATGTCCGGTGGTGCTTCTTCTGCTCCCAGTCGGCCCGTTTGACGTCCTACCCCCTTAATGCTTTTGTTTATAAATTTTCTAAACTATGTAAACTATGTACTTGTCATTTCATGGCCAGTCAGCTTTGGTTCACGTGGTCGAAGTTATAACACCTGAGAGGTATATAAATGTATAAATGAATAGTGCTTCAACTTCGGAATGAAACCGATGCCTTTCTGCGTAGGTTGGACGAAACATTTACAGAAGCTGTACAGTTGATGGTTCAAATAATATGACTTTATTCTTATGTTTCATTACAGTTTTGTACGACGCAGTAACAGAGACATTACGGGCAGCAGGAATCGTGAATTATGATGACCATAAGACCTGTCAATTAGGTTCGGCTCTCAGGTTCTGCTACAGTACGCAATCAAACGCTATCAAACTGTCTTGGAGATTGATTTATTTTCCTCTATTTTATCTACATATATTTTTACGACACATTCACGTCAGTATTTCTCAACGCCGTAGACAGTTTTTATAAACAGTAGTCATTCTTCAGGATAACTTGTAACATTGAGGAAACAACCGAAACCGCTTGCTGCATGTGTGTTTAATCTGAAGAGTCACACGCTAGTCGAAACTGGTTACGACATTGTGAAATGCTTATGTGACTGTGCCGTAAAAAAGTATAAAAAATAAACGAGATAATATTGTACATCATTCGTTACTGGCTTTGAGACATGAGACATACGCAGGAGGAAACAGTATTTTTTTTCTCTTTTTTACTCTTCTAAGAATGTACATTCTCAGAATTTTAACAGTGGAGCATACCGTGATGCAGAGCGGCTGTCTTGCAGCATCTGCACTGGAGCTGGCTGCGCATCTCCGTGACGTTCTCGTGCTTACCACATGAACCTGTAAGGAAATGCGGTGCTCTTCTTTGGATTTTTCTGTTACATCTGTCAGTATTTTCTGGTACTGATTCCAGACTGACGATCAATATTCAAATACTGGTCCAACCAGTGTTTAGTAAGCTACTTCCTTTGTTGGTGGGCTAAATCTCCTTCCAATGAATCTGAGCCTGGCTTCTGTCTTACCCACGATTAGTTTCATGTGGTCGCTTCACTTCACATCACTCCGTTGGCATACTCCTAGATGTTCTATGGAAATAACTGCTTCCAATGATTGTTCTTCAATCGAGTAAGTCGGCCGGTGTGGCCGAGCGGTTCTAGGCGCTTCAATCTGGAAACGCGCGACCGCTACGGTCACAGGTTCGAATCCTGCCTCGAGTATGGATGTTTGTGATGTCCTTAGGTTACTTTGGTTTAAGTAGTTCTAACATCTGGTGAGCAAAATGTATGAAACACGCGCAATACCTTCAGACTTCAAGAAGAATATAATAATTCCAATTCCAAAGAAAGCAGGTGTTGACAGATGTGAAAATCACCGAACTATCAGTTTAATAAGTCACGGCTGCGAAATACTAACACGTATTCTTTACAGACGAATAGAAAAACTGGTAGAAGCGACCTTGGGGAAGATCAGTGTGGATTCCGTAGAAATGTTGGAACACGTGAGGCAATACCGACCCTACGAATTATCTTAGAAGAAAGATCAAGGAAAGGCAAACCTACGTTTCTAGCATTTGTAGACTTAAAGAATGCTTTGACAATGTCGACTGGAATACACTCTTCCAAATTCTAAGGGTGGCAGGGGTAAAATACAGGGAGCGAAAGGCTATTTACAATTTGTACAGAAACCAGATGGCAATTATAAGAGTCGAAGGACATGAAAGAGAAGCAGTAGTTGGCAAGAGAGTGAGACAGGGTTGTAGCCTCTCCCCGATGTTATTCAATCTGTGTATTGAACAAGCAGTAAAGGAAACAAAAGAAAAAATCCGAGTAGGTGTTAAAATCCACGGAGAAGAAGTAAATAGTTTGAGGTTCGCCGATGACATTGTAATTCTGTCAGAGACAGCAAAGGATTTGGAAGAGTAGCTGAGCGGAATGGACAGTGTCTTGAGAGGAGGATATAAGATGAACATCAACAAAAGCAAAACGAGGATGATGGAATATAGTCGAATTAAGTCAGGTGATGCTGAGGGAATTAGGTTAAGAAATGAGACACTTAAATTAGTAAAGGAGTTTTGCTATTTCGGGAGAAAAATAACTGTTTGATGGCCGAAGTAGAGAGGATATAAAATGTAGACTGGCAATGGCAAGGAAAGCGTTCCTGAAGAAGAGAAATTCGTGAACATCAAGTATTGATTTAACTGTCAGGAAGTCGTTTCTAAAAGTATTTGTATGGAGTGTAGCCATGTATGGAAGTGAAACATGGACGATAAATAGTTTAGACAAGAAGAGAATAGAAGCTTTCGAAATTTGGTGCTACAGAAGAATGCTGAAGATTAGATGGGTAGATCACAGAACAAATGTGGAGGTATTGAACAGAATTGGGGAGAAGAGGAGTTTGTGGCACAACTTGACTAGAAGAAGGGATCGGTTGGTAGGACATGTTCTGAGGCATCAAGGGATTAACTGGAAGGCAGCGTGGAGGGTAAAAATCGTAGAGGGAGACCAAGAGATGAATACACTAAGCAGATTCAGAAGGATGTAGGTTGCAGTAGGTACTGGGAGATGAAGAAGCTTGCACAGGATAGAGTAGCATGGAGAGCTGCATCAAACCAGTCTCAGGGCTGAAGACCACAACAACAACGACAAGTTCTAGGGGACATGACCTCAGATGTTGAGTGCCATTTGAACCATTTTCAATCGAGTAATCGTACAGTAATGTGTCTTTCTGCCTATTTATACGAAATACGTTACATTCGTTTATGCTGAGGACCGATTCCCATTCCCTGAAGCAAGCTTTGATCCTTTGCAGGTCTTCATGCATTTCGCTGTAATTTTCTAGCTTTGCGACCTCTCTCTATAAGACAGCTTCATCCGCGAAAAGCCTCAGTGAAATTCCGACGTAACCTACCAGTCCATTTACACATGCTGTGAAAAATAGTGGTTCTATAGCAGCCCCTTTGGGTACCCTCTAAGCTAATTTAAGTCTGAGGATTTCTCTCCATGGAGAGCGACATGCTGTAATCTGTTTCTGTCACACAGCTGGTCTGATATTCTTCACGCTCATATTTAATTCATTAGGAGGTGTACGGGACTGTACAGAACGCCTTGCGGAAGTCAAGCAACACGGCAACGGCCTGGGCGCCCGGCATCTGCTGAGTTCTGGGTCTTGTAGACGAAAGCAACCAGCTAAATTCCAAAAAAAATGTTCAAATGTGTGTGAAATCTTATGGGACTTAACTGCTAAGGTCATCAGTCCGTACCCAACCTAGATTATCCTAAGGACAAACACACACACACCCATGCCCGAGGGAGGACTCGAACCTCCGCCGGGACGCTAAATTTCAGACGATCGTTGTTTTCGGAGCGGATGTTGATTCATTCAGAGGAGATTTTCGGACTCCATAAATGTCGTAATACCCGAGCATAAAACATGTTCCAAAATACTACAACAGACCGACGCCAGGCATATAGGCCTATCGTTTTGTGTGTCTGTTCGAGACGCTTCTTGAAAACGGGAATGATTGCGCTTTTTTCCAATACTAGCAACTCTTCGTTCCTTTATCGTCTTACAGTACACTTATGCTAGAAGAGGAGAAAATTTTTTCGCATATCCTGTGTGAAATCATACTGGTGTCCCGTATGGGCCAGCGCCCTTTCCGCTGTGGAGCGGTTTAAGATGCTTCTCTAACCCATAGCTACTTATTTTGGTGTCCTTTTGACGTTCGTGCGACGGTTGAAATGAGGAACTAAAGGGCGGTAGTCCTCAGTGAATCAGTTATGGTCTCTGTCTCTGGGGACAGGCGAAACATATTGTTAGCTCAATTAATAGAACAAGGCGCATAGATCAGTTCAACAGTACAGAAGGAAACTTTAAAAATTATGAAGAGCCGTTCAGACCAAGTTATGCAGTACTTTGTGTTCTGGCGCGGTTTTGTCGCTCTGCGAATGCTCGCCAGCACACCACTAACGAGAGTTTTTGGCAAACTTCAAATGGGAGTGACTCGGCCGTCCTACATTCCGCTCAGATTTTGTTGCCAGTGATTAGCATGTTATCACCTACATGAAAAACAGCTATCATACCAGCGTTTTGTAAACGCTTCAAGATGCAGTCAAAGCCAAACCATGGTTAAGATCTTTTTTTGCGGTGAAGGAAATTATGTTGAAAAGTAGCCTGAGATTAGATTTAATTTTTATACGCTTAATCGTTACATGATTAGCGATTTCTTAGCACCCAAAGGAAAACTACTTACTGAGATGAGATGCTGTCACAGTAAACTTGCAGATGAAGTAAGTTCTTGTTACGTAAATACAGTATAAGCTGCTGAGACACCAGAAGCAAGAAATGTTGATATGGCGACACAGATTGATCGCAAGAGGGCGAGTAATTCTCGAAATGTACGGTATCACGAAAGCTCAGCAGAAAAAAATGTAGTGCAAAATGTTCAGAAATGACTTCGATGCGAAAAGCTTACATTAATTTTACTAAGGTTTGAAGCTCCTCTTTCTTACATTAATCGTATCTCTGACTGTGGAAAACTCTTTATTTGCGTTCGTAACAACATTACAAGAAAATTAACAAACACTTCGTCGATACATAATCATTTGCGGAGTTTGTTAGGTTTCCGCAAGACATCAGGAAGAAATCTGTGGCCTAAAACGTTTGTGAACGATTGAAAAGGACGCGTTTGGCTAAACGTAATACTGTAAGATAGACTGAAAGATAATATTTTCTTTAATGGTTAAATGTCTCTGGGATCTATGTTGTCAGCGAAATTAAAGCTTCGGATTGCTCTTTTGGCGTTGTACTTTCTACTGTTGGTAATTTTACCGATCTTCAATTTTGATAAGTCGGTTTAAATTAATGCCCGAAGTAAAAAAACCTAGTGCGTCAACGGTCTACACTTTTACATTAAGTGATGTATAATACATGTATACGAAATATGTACTCCTGGCAACCACAACTTCAAATTTATGCTTTTACTTATAAGCTATAGAGCACGTCTCATGTCTAGCCAGCTATGTAGTTTCTACTGTACAGTAACAAACATACGTGACGATGGCTTACTTGAAGTACAGACTAGGTTATTTTTCTTTTACGACTCTCTCTCTCTCTCTCTCTCTCTCTCTCTCTCTCTCTCGTACATACCTCATAATTATAATCCTCCACGTAAATGAAATTTACCTGTCTGTATGTATCGTAGAGTTCAATACTAATATTCCTGAGTAAGGAATACTAAACACAAAAGAGTATAAACATTTACAGATAGATTCATAAATGCAAATGTGACCGGATGCTGTTTTGCACAGTCCATATTGAATGATAACATTCAATATGTTCAAGTGTGTATTAATTCCTAAGGGACCAAACTGATGAGGTCATCGGCCCCTAGACATACACACTACTTAAACTAATCTAAACTAACGTATACTAAGAACAACACACACACACACACACACACACACACACACACACACACACACACACACACACACATACATCCATGCCCGATGTAGGACTCGAACCCCGAGGGGAGGTGGCGCGCAATCCGTGACATGGCGCCTCAAACCGCGCGGCGATAACGTTATTATTGCTGTTATACTGATTTCTTTACCTGATGAGGCAATTAAAAAACTGTGCCACACTCATTACCATCAAGAATGTAGATGCTTAAAGCAGTAACATAATAGTCTTTCTACAAGTAATTCCTATTCTGCCAGACATTTAGCGCGATCTATTTTTTTCAATAACAAGTTGCTTCTGCAGATGAAGTTTCTGATCCTATCACATCACACTTTGGGTACTTACAATTGTTTTTCTTATTTCGCGTCCTTTATAAGGTAGGACGGGCTGTCGTAGATCCCGTTCATTATAGACCTCGATTATTTTCAGTCTAATCCCAACGGACTGTGAGAAGGAAAAAGGAGTTCTCAAAAAATGGTTCAAATGGCTCTGAGCACTATGGGACTTAACATCTGAGGTGGTCAGTCCCATAGAACTTAGAACTACTTAAATCTAACTAACCTAAGGACATCACATACATCCATGCCCGAGGCAGGATTCGAACCTGCGACCGTAGTGGACGCTCGGTTCCAGACAGTAGCGCCTAGAACCGCTCGGCCACCAAGGCCGGAAAAAGGAGTTCTCAATTAGGATTGAATTCAAGGGAATTACCAAGTCCTACGTCAGGCTTATAAGCAATGAAAACACCCCGAAACCCCTGGTAGGATTACGGCAACTTATAATTTATTTCTAGGGCAATACAAGAGTATGAAGTGTAAGTGTTGGTGTGTGTATCAGAGCAGAATGGATGACTTGCTCGAGTTTCAGCGCTTTCTCGTAATAATTGGAAACCGTGTAAAATGAAAGTAGACTTCGGTGAAACAGACTACGGTTTAGCATGTGCTCTCCGTTTGCGGAGCAAATGGGAACAAAACTGATCTTCGAATAGTATGTTTACACTAGAAGATAAACGTACGGCGGCTTCACTGTCCAGGCGAAACCAAATATTTGAGCACAGAAGACAAAGAACGTTTCAGAACACTGTGGGTCCGGCATGTCATTCATTCTAGGGTGCTGCGCGATTGAATAATAGCGCCGACACCGTACCAAAGTTCAGCGCACTGGGGTCGCCAGCCGGCCTGTGACCTCCGCCCGATCGTACTTCGAACGGAGACGCTGGCCGCTTCAGCACAATTACATCAAGAATCGGTTAAGAAAAAGTTACTCCCTTCATAATGTTATGATAATAAACTTTGCACCATTTAGCGACTTCTAATCAAGCTGCGGGCCTATGGGATATCGTCCCAGTTGTGCGAGTGGATTCGTGATTTCCTGTCAGGAAGGTCGCAGTTCGTAGTAATAGACGGAAAATCATCGAGTAAAAGTGAAGTGATATTAGGTGTTCCCCAGGGAAGCGTCCTGGGACCTCTGCTGTTCCTGATCTATGTGAATGACCTGAGTGACAATCTGAGCAGTTCTCTTAGGTTGTTCTCAGATGATGCTGTAATTTACCGTCTAGTAAGGTCATCCGAAGACCAGTATTAGTTGCAAAGCGATTTAGAAAAGATTGCTGTATGGTGTGGCAGGTGGTAGTTGACGCCAAATAACGAAAAGTGTGAGGTGATCCACATGAGTTTCAAAAGAAATCCGTTGGAATTCGATTACTCGATAAATAGTACAATTCTCAAGGCTGTCAATTCAACTAAGTACCTGGGTCTTAAAATTACGTACAACTTCAGTTGGAAAGACCACATAGATAATATTGTACGGATGGCGAGCCAAAGGTTGCGTTTCATTGGCACGACACTTAGAAGATGCAACAAGTCCACTAAAAACACAGCTTACACTACACTCGTTCGTCCTCTGTTAGAATATTGCTACGTGGTGTGGGATCCTTACCAGGTGGGATTGACAGAGGACAGCGAAAGGGTGCAAAAAAGGCAGCTCGTTTTGTATTATCACGTAATAGGGGAGGGAGTGTGGCAGATATGATACGCGAGTTGGGATGGAAGTCATTAAAGCAAAGACGTTTTTCGTCGCGGCGAGATCTGCTTACGAAATTTCAGTCACCAACTTTCTCTTTCGAATGCAAAAATATTTTGTTCAGCCCAACCTACATAGGTAGGAATGATCATCAAAATAAAATAAGAGAAATCAGAGCTCGAACAGAAAGGTTTAGGTGTTCGTTTTTCCCGCGCGCTGTTCGGGACTGGAATGGTAAAGTTAGGATGATTGTGGTTCGATGAACCCTCTGCCAAGCACTTAAATGTGAATTGCAGAGTAATCATGTAGATGTAGATGCAGAAGTGATCCTTCGTTAGACGCTTTGTTATATAGGCATTTCAGTAGTATGTCTTTTTCGTAGAGGCATTGAGCCGAAAAAAAGACAATATTCGACGACCGGTTATCAGCCGAGTTCGGGTACTGCTATTCAGAAAGTTGGCTGAAACCACATGTAAACAGCAAACAGTAATGAAATCCTAAACTCAGATTGGAATGTATACCGCAGAGACAGGCTGGACAGTGAAGGGGGAGGCGTGTTTATAGCGATAAGAAGTGCAATAGTATCGAAGGAAATTGACGGAGATTCGAATTGTGAAATGATTTGGGTGAAGGTCACGGTTAAAGCAGGCTCAGACATGGTAATTGGATGTCTCTATAGGCCCCCGGGCTCAGCAGCTGTTGTGGCTCAGCACCTGAAGAATAATTTGGAAAATATTTCGAGTAGATTTCCCCACCATGTTATAGTTCTGGGTGGAGATTTTAATTTTCCGGATATAGACTGGGAGACTCAGACGTTCATAACGGGTGGCAGGGACAAAGAATCCAGTGAAATATTTTTAAGTGCTTTATCTGACAACTACCTTGAGCAGTTAAACAGAGAACCGACTCGTGGCGATAACATATTAGACCTTCTGGTGACAAACAGACCCGAACTATTTGAATCAGTTAATGCAGAACAGGGAATCATCGATCATAAAGCGGTTACTGCATCGACGATTTCAGCCGTAAATAGAAATATTAAAAAAGGTAGGAAGATTTTTCTGTTTAGCAAAAGTGACAAAAAGCAGATTTCAGAGTACTTGATGGCTCAACACAAAAGTTTTGTCTCAAGTACAGATAATGTTGAGGATCAGTGGACAAGGTTCAAAACCATCGTACAATATGCGTTAGTTGAGTATGTGCCAAGCAAGATCGTAAGAGATGGAAAAGAGCCACCGTGGTACAACAACCGAGTTAGAAAACTGCTGCAGAAGCAAAGGGAACTTCACAGCAAACATAAACATAGCCAAAGCCTTGCACACAAACAAAAATTACGCGAAGCGAAATGTAGTGTGAGGAGGGCTATGCGAGAGGCTTTCAATGAATTCCAAAGTAAAGTTCTATGTATTGACTTGGCAGAAAATACTAAGAAATTTTGGTCCTATGTCAAAGCGGTAGGTGGATCAAAACAAAATGTCCAGACACTCTGTGACCAAAATGGTACTGAAACAGAGGATGACAAACTAAAGGCCGAAATACTAAATGTCTTCTTCCAAAGCTGTTTCACAGAGGAAGATTGCACTGTGCTTCCTTCTCTAGATTGTCGCACAGTTGACAAAATGGTAGATATCGAAATAGACGACAGAGGGATAGAGAAACAATTAAAATCGCTCAAAAGAGGAAAGGCCGCTGGTCCTGATGGCATACCAGTTCGATTTTACACAGAGTACGCGAAGGAACTGGCCCCCCTTCTTGCAGCGGTGTACCGTAGGTCTCTAGAAGAGCGAAGCGTTCCAAGGGATTGGAAAAGGGCACAGGTCATCCCCGTTTTCAAGAAGGGACGTCGAACAGATGTGCAGAACTATAGACCTATATCTCTAACGTCGATCAGTTGTAGAATTTTGGAACACGTATTATGTTAGAGTATAATGACTTTTCTGGAGACTAGAAATCTACTCTGTAGGATTCAGCATGGATTTCGAAAAAGACGGTCGTGTGAAACCCATCTCGCGCTATTCGTCCACGAGACTCAGAGGGCGATCGACACGGGTTCACAGGTAGATGCCGTGTTTCTTGACTTCCACAAGGCGTTCGATACAGTTCCCCACAGTCGTTTAATGAACAAAGTAAGAGCATACGGACTATCAGATCAATTGTGTGATTGGATTGAAGAGTTACTAGATAACAGAACGCAGCATGTTATTCTCAATGGAGAGATGTCTTCCGAAGTAAGAGTGATTTCAGGTGTGCCGCAGGGGAGTGTCATAGGACCGTTGCTATTCACAATATACATAAATGACCTGGTGGATGACATCCGAAGTTCACTGAGGCTTTTTGCAGATGATGCTGTGGTGTATCGAGAGGTTTCAACAATGGAAAATTGTACTGAAATGCAGGAGGATCTGCAGCGAATTGACGCATGGTGCACGGAATGGCAATTGAATCTCAATGTAGCGAAGTGTAATGTGATGCGAATACATAGAAAGATAGGTCACTTATCATTTAGCTACAAAATAGCAGGTCAGCAACTGGAAGCAGTTAATTCCATAAATTATCTGGGAGTACGCATTAGGAGTGATTTAAAATGGAATGATCATATAAAGTTGATCGTCGGTAAAGCAGATGCCAGACTGAGATTCATTGGAAGAATCCTAAGGAAATGCAATCCGACAACAAAGGAAGTAGGTTACAGTACGCTTGTTCGCCCACTGCTTGAATACTGCTCAGCAGTGTGGGATCAGCACCAGATAGGGTTGATAGAAGAGATAGAGAAGATCCAACGGAGAGCAGCGCGCTTCGTTACAGGATCATTTAGTAATCGCGAAAGCGTTACGGAGATGATAGATAAACTCCAGTGGAAGACTCTGCAGGAGAGACGCTCAGTAGCTCGGTACGGGCTCTTGTTAAAGCTCCGAGAACTTACCTTCACCGAAGAGTCAAGCAGTATATTGCTCCCTCCTACGTAGATCTCGCGAAGAGACCATGAGGATAAAATCAGAGAGATTAGAGCCCACACAGAAGCATACCGACAATCCTACTTTCCACGTACAATACGAGACTGGAATAGAAGGGAGAACCGATAGAGGTACTCAGGGTACCCTCCGCCACACACCGTCAGGTGGCTTGCGGAGTATGTATGTAGATGTAGATGTATCTCAACTGAACACATGACTGAAGGTGTATTCTGTCTTGACTACGAACGCACATGAAGAGATTCTAGATGAAAATTATGTTAATGGGAAAGAAGACTATGCAGTAGAGTACAGAAGCGGACAATATGGCAATGACGCCTGAAATAGTGAATGGCAAAACGCAAGGAGTCTTCAGCATATAGCAGTGCGAGGATAAAACAGATACGAGGGGGATGGTCAAAAAGATTTCGGGTTTGCAGCCGGTCGTCGTAAACTTCATTGCACGATATTTCAGCTGAACAACTGCGAGCCATCTTCAGGTGAGCCGAACAAGAACTGACGAAGACGTTCTCCGCTCCAGCTTATATAGTGCGCTGATAGTACTGCCGCGCATGCGGGCCACACCGCCCAGCGGTAGCGCCCTTGCTGGCGGAACTGCAGTAACCAGCTGCCGACGGTATTGTCGCTGGCCGCTGCTATGGAAGTTATCTGGCATCTGCGTCTCGAGCAAATTTCGGAGATGACGGGATTCCATGCGTTATTCAATCGGTAACCACTGTCACTGTTCATTAGATTTCCCACAATGCGTATTTCAACTGATTCTTTGATAATGGAGTCCCAAAAAGTTTTTTGCAGTGGCCAAAATCGGAAGTTTCGGCGTACTCCATTGAATGTCCGTTAGAAATACAATGTTCCGCAACTGCAGACTTACTGGGTTGCAGTAGGCGAGTGCAAAGTTGATGTTCTGTACAGCGCTCTTCCACTGTACGCGTTGT
The DNA here is from genome assembly GCF_023897955.1 of Schistocerca gregaria. Taxonomy (NCBI): domain Eukaryota; kingdom Metazoa; phylum Arthropoda; class Insecta; order Orthoptera; family Acrididae; genus Schistocerca; species Schistocerca gregaria. The sequence continues at coordinate 754,839,213 of NC_064921.1, forward strand.
CTGTCCTATATATGCCATACCACACTGACGCGGTATTTTGTAAATTCCCGCCTTCCGCAGTAACAATGAAGTTTACGACGACCGGCTGCAAACCCGAAATCTTTTTGACCAGTTGATTCGCCGGGAAAATTTCAAATTTTACAGATACTAGGATCTTAAAGAAAAGACAAAATTGAAACCGGAAGCAATTGTAAGAAAGAAACGCCGAGGCGTGGGTGTCTTCAAAGACTTTTGATGAAATTGGAATTGAATCTTGTTAAGAAACGTTTACTAGTCTCTTTTCAAGAAAAAAGAGACTGGGACATTTTCCTCCTTACTGACACAGAACAGGGTCAGAAGTGTATTCGGCTGTGATCTGCGGCAAACGGCGTTGCTAGTCTAACAAGACACACGGGAATAACATGTCACCACATAACTCACATAACTATGCTACGGGTGAATTATGGGTACCCTCTTGATGATTTCTATAGAACGCCTTCACATGTGGCATTTATTTGAATTTTTGTTCGTTCAGATAATTACGAAATTATGGAAATCAGCTATCCTGCAGTCCTAGTCATTATATTGCATATCTGGAATCAGTTACACTTAGCCTGCCAAATAAATCAAACGAAGTATGATAACTAACACTGCATTAGCAAAAAAATGGTTCAAATGGCTCTGAGCACTATGGGACTTAACATCTATGGTCATCAACCCCTAGAACTTAGAACTACTTAAACCTAACTTACCTAAGCACATCATACAACACTCAGCCATCACGAGGCAGCGAAAATCCCTGACCCCGCCGGGAACCGAACCCGGGAACCCGGGCATGGGAAGCGAGAATGCTACCGCACGACCACGAGATGCGGGCACTGCATTAGCAGATCAATAATTGACTCATAACAGACTTAATGCATGAAAAGCTGAAACAACAGTTTTCTACTCATCACCACAAAAGTAAAATCTTGCAAAATAATCATTGAGTTTTCAAGAGATTGTAATATCTATCAGTGACTAGTATTCCGTATGGTTTCACCTACATTTGCTGCAATCATAGATGTACTACTAAAGTAATATGGGGCTGACTCCGTGGTATATATATCAAATGCCTGAAAAATTAAATAATAAAATGACTTAAGGGAATTTCGTCTGTTCGAAGCAGAAAAAAATCTGATATAAGAGGAAATCTTGCGTGTGAAACTCTGGTGAGCAGTTGTACTCACAAACGTAGCCTTGCACTTTCCGGTAAACTGCAACATATAGTGGACATCAAACGGAACATGCATGATAAAAAGCATACTTCTTTGGTCTTGTGTGACATAAAAATTCGGTCTATCACTGTTTGTGCCTGTCGTCATTTTTTATTTCTACAGAGTGTTTTGAGCCCTGAAATCTTATTTTCAAACTCAATGTCATTTAAATAGGGGACACATGTTAACTTAGATATCACCAAACTTTCTGGTTATGGCCCTGGCACGCTCAGTATTTATTGCGCAATTATATTGTTACAGTATATTGCGCGAAGTGCAGGCCAAGAACCACACAATATTATTGCGCAATAAAAATATTTATGTCTGCGATGCTTCGACTCTGTCTTCGTAGCAAACATATCGGCGCTCTATTACGAAAACGTATGTGTTTTGCGATTGCGACCGCTACGAGCTGGGGGAAAAAAAAGCGAGAGGAACCAGTGACAAGGGTCGAAAGAAGCTTGAAAGGTGTTACACAGGGTCATTTTAACATATTAAGAGAACTTGCAACAGAGCAAGATGACTATCAGAATTTGGTAGGGATGAACCAGAAATCTTCTAACGAATTTGTCACTTTTGTTTCACCTTATGTACACAGAAAAGATAGTGTTCATATACTTATCGGATGTCGGATACACTGTTGAAAGCGATGTATAAACCTGAAAAGAATAAGATATTTTACTGTAGAGGATTGGTAGGTAGTGCTGTTATGTATTTTTGCAACAGTTCAAGCTTCTGACATGAACAAATTAGCAGTTGCAGTATTATTTCCCCACACTTTAACATTTTGGCTAATGTTTCTACAGCTGACTACGGAATAAGTATTAAAAATTTAATCAAACAACTACCTGAATGCATTTCAACAAATGCTTTCTTTCATCTGTCTTTCCTGGTGTATTCTTGACCATATGGGGTCCCCGTGACAGATGTTTGCATGTCTGCAAATCGCGATGTCTGGCCCTTGCGAGGCGCAATATACGGCGCAGTATATTGAGCATGCGTCAGTATTTTTAAAGTTCAGCAGGCTCTTTCAATATATTGCGCAGACTGTCAACGTCGGCCCCAGACGATCTGGGAGGCTGATAATCCCTTAGTTACCGCCGCGATTAGTCATCAATTACAAGATGACCACCCGCGCATGGTAGCCGCGTGGTCTAAGGCACCCCGTCATGGTTGCGCGGATCGAGTCCTCCTTCAGGCATGGGTGTGTATGTGTGTTGCCCTTAGTTTAAGTTAGATTAAGTAGTGTGTAAGCCTAGGGACCGATGCCCTCAGTGGTTTGTTCCCATGTGATCATACCACAAATAAACCACCAAGATGGCCAGTTTTCTGTCAGCACTACTATCTTCAGACCAGTGGATTAGCAAATGCCTTGCCGTGTAACTAGGAAAACACACACAGAGATATTACGCATCCTAAAGTCACAGTTCTCAGGCACGCGTCATCATTGCTTGTAAGCAGGTAAGAGTCTGGTGGGGACGTAAACCGACCTGAGCTGAGCTGTCGTTGCGGAATGTAAGAGCAAGATATCGACACTGGTCAACCACGGGCTTGTCCTGACTTTGTCAGGTGTCCCGGAGACTGCGGCATATCTCCACGTGGTATGACGTCTTGAGGAGGGGAGAGGTGAATGCTAGTGGACGCTCATATCGCTGTCTTCCAAATCCGAGCCGGTGTAACATCTGACTGTAGAACTAGTGTAAAGAATAACAGTGTAATGTTCACAGCTCTTAATGACTTTTCTGGAGACTAGAAATGTACTATGTAGGAATCAGTATGGGTTTCGAAAAAGACGGTTGCGTGAAACCCAGCCCGCCCTATTCGTCCACGGGACTCAGAGGGCCGTAGACACGGGTTCACAGGTAGATACCGTGTTTCGTGACTTCCGCAAGGCGTTCTATACAGTTCCCCACAGTCGTTTAATGAACAAAGTAAGAGCATATGGACTATCAGACCAATTGTGCGATTGGATTGAAGAGTTCCTAGGTAACAGAACGCAGCATGTCATTCTCAATGGAGAGAAGTCTTCCGAAGTAAGAGTGATTTCAGGTGTACCGCAGGGGAGTGTCGTAGGACCGTTGCTATTCACAATATACATATGAATCATTGTTGGAAGCTTGCGTAAGACATCGATTTCTCCAATTCATGACCTTTTTTGCGAAATACATGTACGAGGTTTGGTTCATTTACTGACTTAATGTAAGAGGTTCGAGCCCTCCCTCGGGCATGGTTGTGTGTGTTTGTCCTTAGGGTAATTTAGGTTAAGTAGTGTGTAAGCTTAGGGGCTGATGACCTTAGCAGTTAAGTCCCATGAGATTTCACACACATTTGAACATTTTTTTAGACTGGATTTATAAAACAATTGAGAAAAGCTAATATGGTGGTGTTAATGCTTCAGGTGTTCTAGAAACCGTATGTTTGTAAATAAAGTGCACCTCCTCACTGGTCCAGAGTGAGAAGTAGCTACCGTATGGCAGCGAAACTTTGTAGATATTCTGACGCGCTAACGCGGAACCGGTTGACACTGGAAAAAAAAAATTCTAATTCTGGGCAACAGGCGCAAATCTGACGCTGTGAACGCAAGAAAGACGAAAAGAAATTTTTCTGTTTGTAATGTATTATGAATAAGACGTGGCTATTAAGGTCAAAAAAGAGAGAAAGGCGTAATGTTGATTTTATTACCAGTTAGTTAGTTAGTTACGTGTTCCATTGATAAATCTCACGGCAACCGTCATGATGTGGAAAGTGTCAAGAGCATAAACGCACACATGCATCAAGGGTTTTTTTTTGTTTTTGTTTTTTAAGCTTAAAATTTTTACTAGGTACCTATACATTTATTCCTTTTCAAGAATTCATCTATGGTATAAAAGGCGTTGTCAAGGAGATATTTCAATTTATTTTTATAACTATTACTGCTGTCTGTCAGACATTTTATTTCATCTGGTAATTTATCGAAAAGCTTTACAGCAGCGTATTATACTCCTTCCTGTGCCAAAGATAGATTATGTAGAGGGTAGTGTAAGTCATCGCCTAGACAATTTGTTTAGTATGAGACGTCGACAAGAAGCTGCGGCCTAAAACAGTTGCTCGAGGCAGTTCCGGTGAAACTTGAGCAACGAGTTCCTGTATACGGCCTTCAGATTAGCTGGAGAACGAACACGTCGCTGATAAACGTGTTCTGTTAGATATCCCCAGAACCAAGAGCCACATGCATACGAATCAGGTCATCTTGCAGGCCATGCATCTGGAAAACCTCTGGAGATAACACGTTCGTGGAATGTTGCGTTAAAGTGGATCTTTCACTGGGCTAGCGATATGAGATATTGCCCCATCTTGTATGAAAACAGAGGTTTCGCCACAGCTGCGCTCTTTGAAAGCAGGAGTCCCGTGCTGTAGGAGGAGGTCCCGATAACGTGCAGACGTCACCGTACACTTGATAGACAATCTGCGTGTATTCTCTTCAAAGAAGAACGGACAGCCACTTAGCCACGTACGGCGAGTGCAGTGGCCCTTCGTGCCCAACACGCTGTTTAACACTATCCAAAGTTCAGCAGCTGTGTGTATTCACTGCACCCTGTAGTGTAAAATGTGCCTCTTTACTCCAAACCGAAGAGCAAACGTTGCTGCGAATCATGAAATTTCAGTCGCTGCACCGTCTGCATCTCGTACATGTATTAATGTAATATCGACCGCAAATCTTTCCACACTATTGACCATCGGATGGACAATTCTCGTGACGCTGTACAACACTAGTACTATCCAGGACACGTGTTGCGTGGTCAGTTGCAGCAGCAACCTCGTCAATAACTTCCAGTTGGATAGGACGCCTTCCTCTTCCAAGTTCCACAACAAGCTCACCCGTCTTTTCGAATTTCATTACAATAGTCTTTGAACCATTCAATGACATGGGGCCTCTCCCCATACGTTTCACTTGGTCATACTTTCTCAATGCAGCACTCTAATTGCTGCTGTTCCCATAAACCAGTTTCGCCAACAACGTAAGGTCTCTCTTCTCGATATCCATACTGTTCCATAACATTGTGGCTTGTCAAGTGAGACTTTGGATGTAATACCGTTATACAAACAGTGTACAGCGCCAGATTTGCACTCGGTGGCCAAAATTAGACCTAATTTGTTTGCAGCACTAACGCATTAGCATACAGGTATCTACCAAGTTTTGCTGCCTTGCCATAATTACAGTACACACTGGTTCAAAATGGTTCAAATGGCTCTGAGTACTATGGGACTTCACTGCTGGGGTCATCAGCCTCTATAACCTAGAACTACTTAAACCTAATGTTGTGGTATAACTAAAGGAGGCCGAAATGCACGCGTCTCAGCTCACGCAGGCTGGAGTGAGGTCTGGAACATGACAAGGGAATTAGAATTGTGAAAAACGGACGTAGCTGGTGGAATACTTAACTTTAATCCATTAATGAGGAACGTCGCTCTTTATGGTACATGATTCACAATATCAATAGTACGGATACTGGCGCCTTGCTAGGTCGTAGCAAATAACGTAGCTGAATGCTATGCTAACTATCGTCTCGGCAAATGAGAGCGTAGACGTCAGTGAACCATCGCTAGCATGTGGCGGCGCTCGGTCTGCAATCACTGGTAGTGGCGACACGCGGGTCCGACGAATACTACCGGACTGCGGCCGATTTAAAGGCTACCACGTATCAAGTGTGGTGTGTGGCGGTGACACCACACCTAACTAGCCTAAGGACATTACACACATCCATGCCCGAGCCAGGATTCGAATCTGCGACCGTAGCGGTCGCGCGGTTCCAGACTGTAGCGTCTAGAACCGGTCGGATACTCCGGCCGGCCTACACACTGGGGTTCCGTGAGTAGCACCACTTTAATTATAAGCATTCGGTGGTATCTGCCAACTTGTGTACGGCGCACAGATCGTTCATACAACCATGTGGGTCTGTCAAAAAAAGTTCTTCTTTGGCGAAGCGTTCAATTCGCGCTTCACATTGGACTGAGTGTCAGTTATGTCATCAAAGCGTTGACCCTTTATGTAAATTTCTGCACTTTGTCGTTCTGGGGTTGGTCCGTATTGATAACAAAATGTTTCGTCACCCGTGCTCAATCATGTCGCGGCAGGCGTCCACGCGTTGTTGTTTTTATTTAGGAATCAACGCGCGCGGGACAAAAGTCTGCACTTACTTTTCTCTCATTCAATACACTCTGGAGAATGTTTTGAACACTTGACTTACAGCTGTTATTACATTGTGATCTATGAGACAACAGTCCGCCCCCGGTAGCTGAGTGGTCGGAGTCCCGGCGGTGTCAGGGATTTTCTCTGCCTCGAGATGACTGGGTGTTGTGTGTTCCTCATCATTTCATCATCATTGACTCGCAAGTCGCTGAACTTCCCCGCATGGGGCCTCCCGGCTAACAGTGCCATACGATCATTTCATAAAAAGTCGGCACGGTAGCTCAGCGTGTTCGGTCAGAGGGTTAGCAGCCCTCTGTAATAAAAAGAAAACCGAGTTAATGAATAAGCAACGATTGAAACGAGTGTCTTGCGACGTCCGCCCCGAGCAGACGCAACAAACTAAAACGAACAAAATGAGATTAAAAAAAAGTGGTCAGCGCGACAGAATGCCAATCCTAAGGGCCCAGGTTCGATTCCCGGCTGGGTCGGAGATTTTTGTGAGACAACAACGTTGTCACCCCACAGCCACACTGCCTGCTCACAACTGACTGGTCGAATGCAATGCACCTCTGTTGTTTACAGCTGTTAGTTCAAGCTACCGCCGTTGTCATTGCGCTGCCGCCACTTGTCGTTCAGCTATTCTTTCTCTACAAGAATTTGGCTACGTTTAGTTTGGTAAGGAAGCTCCCTCTATACATTCTTTGCAGCTTTCGTAGCGGCTTTCAAACTCGGTTGCGGAACCACGATTTGTCCACGTATACAACTGTTTTCAGTCTCAAATGTGTGATGTTGACTTCTCATGTATTATGATACCTGTTTTCCACTTCAATTACAAAGCATAAATATCTTTATAACTTTAGCCACAACACCATTGACACCCGTAATCTCTTTTAGTGTTACGGTCTTACAATCGGTGTTTCCCTGCGCAACTTCAGTTGAGTCGAAGCGTGCGGGCCAGTTTGTAACGAATTTGTGACAGTTGCGCGGATTGACACTTGTGCGGAGATGGCATGTGTTGACATTTCTGCAGAATCCAAAGACTTCAGGTAGTTTTTTGCTTTCATATTCCGTGGATTCGCCAACTCACAACCAAGCTGTCTCATTCCACCCTAACCTAGAAATCATCTGAATATGGGTAAACTAGCCTGAAATTGGAGAAGGCAAAACAAATCATCATAAAATGCGACTGGTTGCAGTTTTTTCAACCTAATAGCGAGCTCTGCTACAATGGTATAAAGGAAAAAAATTCTTAGTGTGCCCGTGCGTTACCTGCGAAAAAGTTTTTATACTAGCAAGACTCCCAGGCTACGCAGAAACGCCTCTCGATGGAAGTATTTGTTACGGCTAACTGCTAACGTTAATTTTCGGGTAATTCAATTAGATTCACGCGAATCTCCGTGGCGTGTGTATGTAGAATCACTTGAATCTTCCAGTTTAAAGAAGGTAAACTAAAATCTCCCTCTGCGAGCGACGTGTGGGTGCTACTCTGTCATTCTGCGCAACGGATTAATCTGAGATGTACCCTTTACCCTGTGGCTCCTGCAAGATGCAATTTACACCCCCATACTACTACAGTATGTAACTATTGGGACACTTGGGTACTGGAGTAGTGCTAGTTAGGGTAAGAAAAACATGAAACTAACGAAAATTATAATTTTTTTTGCAAAAATTCTGAGAAATGGCACTGAACAAGTTATTTCCGGGTTCTTTTCGGAATGTGAAGTTATCTCTTAAGGATAGGATTCGCTAATGAAATATCTATACCAAGTTTAAGATTGTTATTGACTTGGCAGAATGGCTGAGAGCCGCGCCTACTCAACTTGAATAATTATCCATTAGAATGTTGCTAGGTACGGCTGAGGCTGTCGCAATGTGAAATGCAATGAAGTGTATTGTTGTGGACGAAATATGGGGCTCGCAAGAGCTGTAGCGCACAATACCGTGAGCTGCGATGACTGCTGTCTGCTGCTGACAAATAAGATAACGCTCGTTCTATCTGGATTGGCCTTCGCCAATCAAACTCTCCCTACGGCTTGATGAAATCAAGGATTCCTATTCGCCCCTAGTCTAACTATTGGCGTGGTACACCGGTCAGATAACCACTCCACCGCGATGCCACTCAAAAATTCTCTTGCTGGCGCTTAACTATAACTTCGTCCATTCACACCGCATGATAAGTGTGGCGGCCAACACAGTGAACAACGCTTAATCGCAAGGTCTCAATATAGAATCGCACTCCGATTCGCTCTCGACAGAGGTGCTCTCCCAGTGAAGTACTGAGGAGAGACTTTTTCGTCGGTCTTTGAATACATGTACGAGCGCACATGCTCTCGTTACGTGTTCTCGTTCCAAGAGCGACAACGGAACGGTCCCTCTCCACACCAGACGCGAAGGGGTATATCTTTCAGTCTCTTCCATTACTCCTTCAGCTCAAGGCGTCAGGAATATCGTCTGCCAATCAGCATTGCTCTTCTAAATTGGTAGAATGACGTTTCATTTAAGGCGACCAATCCGGAAATTTGTAGCATCGGCGTTTGGCATTTGCTGTTTCCCTGTGAAAACCTGTGAAACTGCGTGCTATGTTCGTAAAGAATGCGTAGGCTGGGCGACCCACACAATGTAGCGGAATTTGCTTTTAAGCCGAACACGGGGTCGTTGGTCGTTCTCCCTTTCACTCGGGCAAACGCTGTCTGCTCTACGGGCGGTCGCCAGCCAATGTAGATAGGTTGACTTGTCCTCTGAAGGGACCGGCCTCCTGGCGTGTGGTTTGCCTCTCCTGAACTAAAAGCTTTTGTGACTGTCGTGTCTTGAATGTGTGTGTACGCCAGCCTCGAGTATTTCAACCTCGGTGTGCACTTGCATTTTATTTGTTATTTGCATATTGTTTACATGAATTCATACAACATTGACTTTATCTTATCGAGTTTGGGTTCGAATGAAGCGTTTTAATTTGTGGAATATGATTGTGAGGGCAGAATATGTATGCAATGAAGGTCACCTCTAATTCCGTAACCTGAACAGGAAATTTATGTGCAACCTTTCCGAGTTTTCCCTGAAGTATTCCGTCACTACTAACACCCGATTACAATGTTTGACCATCCTTTAACAATTATCTTTAACTAAATGATTTCAGAATTTAAAGTAGCTTTGGTTGATTTAAGATCAAATACGCCATTAGGGATAGATAATATTTCATCAAAATTTCTAAAATCATTGGGTGAAGTGGCAACAAAATTATTATTCACATTAGTGTATACAATATGAGAGAATGGCGATATACCATGAGACTTTCGGAGGAACTTCATTCACACAGTTACAAGGATAGGAAGAGCCGACAAGTGTGAGAATTAGCAACTTAACAGTTCATGCATCCAAGTTGCTGGCAAGAATAATATAGAGAATAGTGGAAAAGAAAATTGTAGATGTGTTAGATGACGATCAGTTTTCCTTTAGGCACCAGGGAGGCAAATCTAACGTTGCAGTTGGTAATGGAAGCAAGACTATAGAAAAAGCAAGAAACGTTCATAGAATTGTCGACCTGAAAAAATCGTTCGGCAATGTAAAACGGTGCAAGATGTTCGAAATTATGATAAAAATAGGGTAATATGTAATATGTAGAAGAACCATATCAAGGAAAATCTCATTACTACAGCTGAACGGATAGCACCTAACAAAAAAAGTAAAAAACATGCCTGGTGGTCACTGGAATGTGATGCCCTCATTGAAACAAGAAAACAGGCATGGCAAAATTGGCAATCACAGAAACCAAAAGAAGGTAGACTGAATTTCATTACAGTTAGAAAACTGGTAGATAAAAATATAAAAAGGATTAAGAAGACACATGAAAACAAAACTCTCCTCCAAACTGATGAAGAATTTGCTAAAAACAACACAAGAAGCTTTTACAGAACTTTCAAACAAAGGTTATCAAGATACAAAGCACCCACCCTCCAATTTCGAGATGTAAATGGGACCATCGCTCACAACAACACGGAAAACTGCAAAATACTAGCAGGCTACTTTGAGAAACTCTTGAATTGTGAACCCATCCTTGAAAAATTTTAATCCATCCCAAACAACCGTGAGAAGCCGGATTCGGAACCACCGACGACTGAAGAACTACAGAAGGTCATTTCAGAACTTAAAAACAACAAGGCGTCGGGAGAAAATCAAATAGTGGCCGAACTATGGAAAAAGGCTGACAAAAATGCAGTTACATCCCTAAAGTGTGTTTTCGATCAAATCTGGAAAGAAGAAAAGATCCCCACAGAATGGAAAACAGCTCTCATCCACCCTATCCACAAGAAAGGTTTGAAGACAGACCCCAACAATTACAGAGGAATATCACTGCTGGATATAACGTACAAGATTCTTTCTAAAGTCCTTTTGAACAGGGAAGAGCCGCAATTGGATCTGCAAATCGGGGAATACCAGGGAGGTTTTAGAAAGGGCAGATCATGTTCGGAACAAATACTAAATCTCAAAAACATTATGGCATACCAAAAATCAAGGGCAAAGACGTACGTAATCTCCTTCATTGATTTCAAAAAAGCATATGATGCGATTGATAGAGAATCTCTGTTGTCAGTCCTGGAAGAAATGGGTTTGGATAAGAAAACAACTAAAACGGGTTTGGATAAGAAAACAACTAATATTATAAAAGCGACCCTTACAAATACATTTTCGAAAGTTAAATTTATGGGCGATCTATCGGAACCCTTTGAAATAAAAACGGGAGTGCGACAGGGCGATGGGCTCTCGCCGTTGCTGTTCAATTGTGCGCTTGAGAAAGTAGTCAGAGAATGGAACACAAATATTAAGAGTGGTATAAGACTGGGTTGCGAAAAGAAGAACCTTAAAGTAAATTGCATTGCTTTTGCAGATGATATGGCCCTGTTTGCTGAAACAATGGAAGAAGCACGGGAGCAAATCCTTGAACTAAAGAAACAAGCAGCTAAAATTGGTCTTCACATCTCCTCTGAAAAAACTAAGATATTGACAAACATCAAACACTCATGTAAATACCTCAACGTTCAAGAACAGAAGATTGAAATAGTAAAAGAATTCAAATATCTCAGAGAATGGATTAGTTGGAATGCTGGGGAAAGCAAAGCAATGGAATCCAGAAAAAATAAACTTGAATTGGCCTTCCAACTAACAAAAAATACATACAACAAAAAATTCCTTTCATGGGGGTCCAAAATTACACATTACAAGATAGTGATTAAGCCAGAAGCACTGTATGCAGCAGAAACACTTAACATGAATTTCAAATGCCAAATGGAGAAACTTGAGGTAAAGGAAAGAAAAATTTTAAGAAAAATCATTGGGCCAAAATTTCAAGACAATAAGATTATATACATAAAAAATGAAACTCTCTACAAGAAAATTGAAAAACTTTCAGATTCTATGCGAAAAAGGAGAATAAATTTTTATGGTCATCTTCTCAGAATGAATTCCAACAGATTAACTAAACAAATCTTTGACTTCTTCCGTAAACGAAAAACGAAGCCCAACTGGTTTAAAGAAACTGAGATAGACCTAGTGGAATTAAAGATTTCAGAAAATTCACTTATTGATCGAACTGCTAAATTAATTACTAAAGATGAAAACATAAGGTTCCAAGACAAATCCACACAAAAGTCCAAACCCTTCATCTCGGAAGAAGAAAGCAGAAGAAGATCAGAAAGAATGAAGAAATACTGGGCCCTAAAAAAAGAACAACGCACAAAGAAATGATTGATCCAGCGTACCCCAAAGAGGGTGAAACGAAAGAAGAAGAAAGAGAAGTAGAAGAACCAAGAGGGAACAATAAGACAGGGAGCCCAAGAACGAAGTCCTCGTATTAAAAAGAGTATAAGACACTGATGTAGCCTTTCGCCCATACTGTTCAATCTATACATCGAATTAGCAATGATGGAAATAAAAGAAAAATTCAAGAGTGAAATTAAAATTCAAAGTGAAAGGATACCAATGATAGGATTCGCTGACGACATTGTTATCCTCAGTAAATGTGAAGAACATTTGGAGGAACTGTTTAGTGTAACAAACTGTCCAATCAGAACAAAATACGAAATTAGAATAAAACAAAGAAATACGAAAGTAAGAAGAAGTAGCAGAAATCAGAACAACGAGGAACTCAACATCAGAATTGGGGATCATGAAGTAGACGAAGTTAAGGAACGCTACCAGCTAGGCAACAAAATAGCCCATGATGGACAGAGGAAGGAGGACATAAAAAGTAGACTAGCGTTGGCAAAAACGGTATTCCTGGCCAAGAGAAGTATACTAGTATCAAACATAGGCCTTAATTTGAGGAAAAAAATTCTGAGAATGTCCGTTGGAGCACAGCATTTTACGGTAGTGAAACATGGACTGTAGGAAGACCGAAGCGGAAGGAAATCGAAGCATTTAAAATACGAGGGTAATCGCAAAAGTAAGGTCTCGTTTTCTTTTATAAGTACATAGACTTGTTTACTTCTACAATGGTTTACATCAGTTTACAGCTTGAACATTTAGCTATTTTTCGACATAATCACCATTTCTGTCGATGATTTTTGTTGACACTGTGACAGTTTTTGTATGTCCATGTCATAGCAGCTCGCCGCCATGCTGCTCAGAAAGTTATGAACCTCTTCTTTCACCTCGTCGTCGCAGCTGAATCGCTGGGACCACAATTAACGCTGACAGGTACTGTGAGACTCTGAAAAAAACTCAGACGGGCAAATCAGAATCGGAGAAGAGGAATGTTGAGCAAGGGCGTACACATTCTTCATGACAACGCTCGCCCACACATCGCTCGGCAAACCGTTGCTGTCCTGCAACAGTTTCAGTGGAACATAATCACCCACCCACTCTATAGTCCTGACTTGGCACCCAGTGACAATCACCTGTTCCCTAGTTAAAAGAACATTTGGCCGGAAAGCGATTCAGCTCCGAAGACGAGGTGAAAGAAGAGATTCATAACTTTCTGAACAGCATGGCGGTGAGCTGGTATGACATGGGCATACAAAAACACCCACAGCGTCTACAAAAATGCATCGACAGAAAGGGTGATTATGTCGAAAAATAGCTAAATGTTCAAACTGTAAACTGATGTAAACCATTCTAGAAATAAGCAGGCCTATGGACTCATAAAAAAATAGGAGACCTCACTTTGGGGATTACCCTCATATGAAATAACTGAAGAATGTTGAAAGTTAAGAGGACTAATAAGAATGGGGAGGTTCTCCACAGATACGGCGAGGAAAGAAGTATATGGAAGACACTCACAAGAAGAGAGGACAGGATGACAGGACATCTGTTAAGATACCGGGGAGTAGCTTCTATGGTACTAGATAAAGACCATACAGGAGGACAGAGACTGCAATACATTCTGCAAATAACTGAGGATGTAATTTGGAATTTCTACTCTGAGACTGAAAAGTTGACACAGGAGGGAAATTCGTAGCAGGCCGCATCAAACCAGTCAGAAAACTGAAGACGCGAAAAAAGAGAAAAAAAGGAAAAAAAGAATCACACCTGCGATGATATCACTAGCTACGCTACTGGGTATTAAAATTGCTACACCAAGAAGAAATGCAGATGATAAACGGGTATTCATTGGACAAATATATTATACTAGAACTGACATGTGATTACATTTTCACGCAATTTGGGTGCATAAATCCTGAGAAATCAGTACCCAGAATAGCCACCTCTGGCCGTAATAACGGCCTTGATACGCCTGGACATTGAGTCAAATAGAGCTTGGATGGCGTATACAAGTACAGCTGCCCATGCGCTTCAACACGATACCACAGTTCATCGGGAGTAGTGACTGGCGTATTGTGAGGAGCCAATTGCTCGGCCAACATTGGCCAGACGTTTTCAGTTGGTGAGAGATCTGGAGAATGTGCTGGCCAGTGCAGCAGTCAAAACATTTTCTGTATCCAGAAAGGCCCCGTACAGGACCTGCGACATGCAATCGTGCATTAGCCTGTGCGTTCAGCGCGATGTCGCCAAACAAGGAGGCAACCATAATGAAGTTGTAAACAGAACCTGGATTCATCCGAAAAAATCACGTTTTGCCATTCGTGCACCCAGGTTCGTCGTTGAGTACACCATCGCAGGCGCTCCTGTCTGTGATGCAGAGTCAAGAGCAACTGCAGCCATGGTGTCCGAGATGATAGTCCATGAGGCTGCAAACGTCGTCGAACTGTTCGTGCAGATGGCTGTTGCCTTCCACACATCCTCATCTGTTGACTCTGGGATCGAGACGTGGCTGCACGATCCATTACAGCCATGCGGGTAAGATGCCTGTCATCTCGACTGCTAGTGATACGAGGCCGTTAGGATCCAGCACGGCGTACCGTATTACCCTCCTGAACTCACCGATACCAAATTCTACATCTAAATCTACATTCATACTCCGCAAGCCACCCAACGGTGTGTGGCGGAGGTCACTTTACGTGCCACTGTCATTACCTCCCTTTTCTGTTCCAGTCGCGTATGGTTCGCGGGAAGAACGACTGTCTGAAAGCCTCCGTGCGCGCTCGAATCTCTCTAATTTTACATTCGTGATCTCCACGGGAGGTATAAGTAGGGGCAAGCAGTATATTCGATACCTCATCCAGAAACGCACCCTCTCGAAACCTGGCGAGCAAGCTACACGGCGATGCAGAGCGCCTCTCCTGCAGCGTCTACCACTTGAGTTTGCTAAACATCTCCGTAACGCTATCATGGTTACCAAATAACCCTGTGACGAAACGCGCCGCTCTTCTTTGGATCTTCTCTATCTCCTCCGTCAACCCGATCTGATACGGATCCCACACTGATGAGCAATACTCAAGTATAGGTCGAACGAGTGTTTTGTAAGCCACCTCCTTTGTTGATGGACTACATTTTCTAAGGACTCTCCCTATGAATCTCAACCTGGTACCCGCCATACCAACAATTAATTTTATATGATCATTCCATTTCAAATCGTTCCGCACGCATACTCCTAGATATTTAACAGAAGTAACTGCTACCAGTGTTTGTTCCGCTATCATATAATCATACAATAAAGGATCCTTCTTTCTATGTATTCGCAATACATTACATTTGTCTATGTTAAGGGTCAGTTGCAACTCCCTACACCAAGTGCCTATCCGCTGCAGATCTTCCTGCATTTCGCTACAATTTTCTAATGCAGCAACTTCTCTGTATACTACAGCATCATCCGCGAAAAGCCGCATGGAACTTCCGACACTATCTACTAGGTCATTTATATATATTGTGAAGAGCAATGGTCCCATAACACTCCCCTGTGGCACGCCAGAGGTTACTTTCACGTCTGTAGACGTCTCTCCATTGATAACAAAATGCTGTGTTCTGTTTGCCAAAAACTCTTCAATCCAGCCACACCGCTGGTCTGATATTCCGTAGGCTTTTACCTTGTTTATCAGGCGACAGTGCGGAACTGTATCGAACGCCTTCCGGAAGTCTAGGAAAATAGCATCTACCTGGGAGCCTGTATCTAATAATTTCTGGGTCTCATGAACAAATAAAGCGAGTTGGGTCTCACACGATCGCTGTTTCCGGAATCCATGTTGATTCCTACAGATTAGATTCTGGGTTTCCAAAAACGACATGATACTCGAGCAAAAAACATATTCTAATTTTGCGAGCAGTAATGTCGCGATACGATAAACCGCAATCGCGATATGCTAAAATCCGAGCTTTATCAAAGTCGGAAACGTGATGGTACGCATTTCTCCTTACACGAGGCATCACATCAACGTTTCACCAGGCAACGCCGGTCAACTGCTGTTTGTATATGAGAAATCGGTTGGAAACTTTCCTCATGTCAGCACGTTGTAGGTGTCGCCACCGGCACCAACCTTGTGTGAATGCTGTGAAAAGCTAATCATTTGTATATCACAGTATTTTCTTCCTGCCGCTTAAATTTCGCGTCTGTAGCACGTCATCTTCGTCGTGTAGCAATTTTAATGGCCACTAGTGTAACTGCGTACTCCAGGATGGAAAAGTTGACACAGGAGAGAAATTCGTGGCAGGCCGCATCAAACCAGTCACAAAACTGAAGACGCGGAAAAAGAAAAAAAGGGAAAAAAAGAATCATATTTGCGATGATATCACTAGCTATTATGGGATTGTTAACGTCTATAAACGCTTCTCTTCCACCTGTTTCGAGTCTACGCCTGCGATTGGAAAATCGAAAATTAAAAAAAGTCGGTGAAAGTTGGCGCATTCGCAGTGATTGTAGTGCATCAGGTTTAAGTAAACAGACAGAAGTAGTGTACGTAAAGAGGCAGATGAGAACTAGTGCTGACTAGCTTCTCACGCCTGGGATGAAAGCAGCCAGATCAGCAGACGCGTCGACTCAGACTTGTGAGCACTCGACAGAAATAGGCCACACTGGCGGTGTCCGGCCACAACAGATAAGGGCGTTTACCGAGGCGGTGCGCGAGCAGTGGCCTGCGAGCGACCGGAGTCTGGCCCGGCGGTGGGAGCACAGGCGACGCCTCTACGTAGGCCAGCGCCGGCGAGGAACGGGACCAGTGGGTCAGCTGGATGCAGCCTGCCTGCTGCTGCGGCTCAGCAAGAGCTGAGGCGTGCTTCCTGCCTCCGAGAGCAGCCGCAGAGCGTGGCTCTGCTGCACGAGACGGTGCTCCTAACGGTCAGGAACCAGGAACCCTCACACGCAACAGTAGCTTCAGGGGTACCGCGAGGGGACGTTGTAGGAACACGAATGTTCACGATGTACGCTGCCAGGCGAACAAACTGAAACACCCACAGGAAACGAAATGAAACCACCATGACTGAGAGGACTTATGATGTTTTCAGTGATTACGAAATCGAATCAAATTTACAAACAATTGGGTAGAATTGGGTAGTTATACACTACTGCCCATTAAAATTGCTACACCACGAAGATGACGTTGCTACAGACGCGAAATTTAACCGACAGGAACAAGATGCTCCGATATGCAAATGATTAGCTTTTCACAGCATTCACACAAGGTTGGCGCCGGTGGCGACACCTACAACGTGCTGACATGAGGAAACTTTCCAACCGATTTCTCATACACAAACAGCAGTTGACCGGCGTTGCCTGTTGAAACGTTGTTGTGATGCCTCGTGTAAGGAGGAGAAATGCGTACCATCACGTTTCCGACTTTAATAAACGTCGCATTGTAGCCTATCGCGATTGCGGTGTATCGTATTGCGACATTGCTGCTCGCGTTGGTGGAGATCCAGTCACTGTTAGCAGAATGTGGAATCGGCGGGTTCAGGAGGGTAATACGAAACGCCGTGCTGCATCCCAACGGCCTCGTATCACTAGCAGTCGAGATGACACACATCTATCCGCATGGCTGAACGTTTCGTGCAGCCACGTCTCGATCCTTGAGTCAACAGATGGGGACGTTTGCAAGACAGCAACAATCTGCACGAATAGTCCGACGACGTTTGCAGCACCTTGGAGACCATGGCTACGGTTACCCTTGACGCTGCATCACAGACAGGAGCGCCTGCGATGGAGTACTTAATGACGAACCTGGGTGCACGAATGGCGAAACGTCATTTTTGGGATGAATCCAGGTTCTGTTTACAGCATCATGATGGTCGCATCCGTGTATGGCGACATCGCGGTGAACGCACATTGGAAGCGTGTATTCGTCATCGCCATACTGGCGTATCACCCAGCGTGATGGTATGGGGTGCCATTGGTTACACGTCTCAGTCACCTCTTGTTCGCATTGATAGCTCTTTGAACAGTGGACGTTAAATTTCAAATGTGTTACGACCCGTGGCTCTACCCTTCATTCGATTCCTGCGAAACCCTACATTACACCAGGATAATGCACGACCGCATGTTGTAGGTCCTGTACGGGCCTTTCTGGATACAGAAAATGTTCAACTGCTGCCCTGGCCAGCACATTCTCCGGATCTCTCACCAATTGAAAACGTCTGGTCAATGGTGACAGAGTATCTGGCTCCTCACAATACGCCAGTCACTACTCTCGATGAACTGTGGTATCGTGTTGAAGCTGCATGGGCAGCTGTACGTGTACACGCCATCCAAGCTCTGTTTGACTCAATGCCCAGGCGTATCAAGGCCGTTATACGGCCAGATGTGATTGGTCCGGGTACTGTTTTCTCAGGTTCTATGCACTCAAATTGCGTGAAAATGTAATCACATGTCAGTTCTAGTATAATACATTTGTCCAATCAATACCCGTTTATCATCTGCATTTCTTCTTGGTGCAATTTTAATGGCCAGTAGTGTAATCAAAGCGCAGATACTCACAGAGGTCCAAAGTTGGCTGTTGTTATTTTATTGGTAGATATTCTGGAGCGTTAATGCGGAACCGAGGATAAGTAGGAGATTAGTGTTTAATGTCTCGTGTCGTCGACAACTAGGTCCTTAGGGATGGAGCACAAGCGGATTAGGAAAGGAAGGGGAAGGAAATTGGCCTTGCCCTTTCAGTAGCACCATATCGGCATTCGCCTGAAGCGATTTAGGGTAATTACGGGACACCTAAATCAGGATGGCTGGAAGCGGTTGGAACCGTCGTCCTCCCGAATACGAGAAAAATTAGTTCCAGTACGCAAATGCAAATGGGCGCTATAAATGCTTGAAAGACGTAGAAGAACAGGACGTGGAAAGAAAACGTCAAACAAGTGAGAAAGGCATTGTGTTGAGTTTATTATTAACCGCCCCTTACACAATTTGTTCAGTAAGATCACTGGAGACGGCGACGAGATGCTGCGTCTGTTAACGGACGTGATCGACACTTGCTCGCAGCAGTCCGGTGAAATCTGAGCAAAGTGTTGAAACTTACTGGCAGATTAAAACTGTGTGCCGGACCGAGACTCGAACTCGCGACCTTTGCCTTTCGCGGAAAGTTGGTAGAGCACTTGCGCGCGAAAGGCAAAGGTCCCGAGTTCGAGTCTCGGTCTGGCAGAGGGTTTTAATCTGCCAGGAAGTTTCAAAATCAGCGCACACTCCGCTGCAGAGTGAAAATTTCATTCTGAGCAAAGTGTTCCTGTATATTGGCCTTCAGATCAAGTTCCGCAGGATTTTGCTGACCATAGGAGTAACTCATCATCACGCAGACAGTACGTGCCGTGTTTTTATGGGCACTGACCTGTTGACAAGCGACACCAAAATACTATCGCTTGAGACGTAACCATGAGGACACAGCGCCTGAATCAGCTCCTGTTCACAGCGTCACTCCAGACGCACCCGTTTGTGTTGGTATTAGCCATATCCTACGGATGGAACAGTGATTCCATAGTCTGGTTGCTGCTGGTCTCCGACCGGCAGTACGGGATGACAGAATCTTGCAGCGTGTCCGTTACTTGTTTTCGGATGGAAAGCGCCGGTGTAAAGGTGTTACGATGTGCTTAGTGTACGACATGGCGATCCTCCCTCTTGATGGTCCGGAAACTTGACGATTAGTATTCCTGCCTCTACGCTCCCACTCCGTACAACACATTCGGATGCGCCCCAAATCTGGATATTGCACGACTCGACCAGCCGTCCAAAATGGTTCAAATGGCTCTGAGCACTATGGGACTTAACATCTGAGGTCATCAGTCCCCTAGAACTCAGAACTACTTAAACCTAACTAGTCTAAGGACATCACACACATCCATGCCCGAGGCACCGCGCGACTGCTACGGTCGCAGGTTCGAATCCTGCCTCGGGCATGGATGTGTGTTAGGTTTAAGTAGTTCTAAGTTCTAGGGGACTGATGACCTCAGCAGTTAAGTCCCATAGTGCTCAGAGCCATTTGAACCATCGAACCTGCGTAGCGGTCGCGTGGTTCCAGACTGAAGCGCCTAGAACCGCTCGGCCACACCGGCCGGCCAGCCGTCCAAACAGAGAGTATCAATGAGATACCTCTCAAACTCTGATAGGAGCTGTAAACGCAGTCCCTCACGAATCTCCGTGTCCCGCACACTGGTCTCTCAACATCTAACTTTGTGCACGCCCCTTATATGTCCTCGCAGGTGCTGTAAGAACACTAAAGACGAACAACACTAGTGCAGTCTGGTGGCCGTTCTACGTGTCACAGCGAATTGTAACTGTAATTATTTTCATACCCGCAAATGGTGTGTAGGTGCACGAAGTTACATTGATATCCGACCATGCCCTCTGGGTGCTGCTTTTGTCGCGCAGTGTCTTATAAATTACCTAGTAGGCCATACACGACGTCGCAAACTACATTATGCTGTGCGCGGCTGAAGCTAATGTATATAGCGAAGACGCAACCCTTTGAAATTTTAGTGAAGTGCGCGAGGAACTGCAGAGGATCGATAGTGTGTGAAGCGACTGGCAGTGGGCTCTCAACATAAACATATGCAACGTACTGCTCTTAACCGGGCGGAAAGACTCGTTGAGTGAGTATACTATTAGGAAATAATATGATTAAGGAGCGATTTGAAGAACGAACGCACAAAACTTGTCACAGAACAATTACATGGCAGAATGAGAATCACTGAATGAATCCGCAGGAAGTGTAGTCCCACCACGAACTAGGTACCCCACAAAGGGCTCGTTCGAACGATACTTTAGAATCTGTCCGACTTTGAGATCATTATCATGTAGGGTTAATAAAATAGATAGAGGCAATCCACGGGTTAGTTTTAATAAGCGTCACGGGGACGTTCAACGAAATCCAGCAGTGGACGTTACAACACAGGCCTTATGAGTCACGGTGTGGTTAACTGTTAAAATTTCTGTGGGCGTACGTTCCTAGAAGAGTCTACTAACAACTCGTTCCCTACATACACGCTCTGCAAGCCACCTTATGGCGTATGGTGGAGGGTATTTGTGCCATCACTATCCCCCCCCCCCCCCTCCTTCCCACGTTCCATTCGGCAAAGGGAGAAAGACTGTGAAGCTCAATATGGGACCCCATTTCTCAAATTTTCCCGTCGTGATCATTTCGGGAGACGTATGTGAGAGGAGTAACACGTCACCTCACTCTTCTCGGAACGTCTGCTTTCGGAATTGTAACAGTAAAAAGCAATACGCCTCTTATACCGCCTGCCACAGTAGCATATTAAGCACCTCCGAAACCCTCCCGCACCACCTAAACGATCCCGTGGCGAAAAGCGCTGCTCTTCGTTAGATCTTCTCTGTCTTCTATTAAACCAACTTATTGAACGTTCCACATTGACGAGCAATATGAAGAAACGGCCGTAAAGACTTCCTTCCGTAAGGTTCTTTCGTAGACAAATTACATTTCCTTAATGTCTCCCAGTGAATCTCAGCGTGGTACATGCTTTTCAAAATGGTTCTAAAGGCTCTAAGCACTATGGGACTTAACATCTGAAGTCATCAGTCCCCTAGAATTAGACCCATTTTGTTTCATATGGTCATTCCAGTTTAGGACGCTCCGGATGGATACTTCTAGCTATTTTGCAGTGATTACCATTTCCAATAATTTGTCGTCAATACTGTAATCGAAGAGTGATAAATTTATTCTAATTACGCACAATACGTCACATTTATTTGCGTTCAGGCGCAGCTGCCAACCCCTGTACCAATCACCATCCCCCTGCAGTGTTCGTACAATTCGCTGCACCCTACTGGCTTTCAACATTCCTGTCGACAAGAACCTCGCCTCCAAAACCCTTCACGGAGTTTATACCGTTTTCCACGACATTATTTACAAATAATGTAAACAGTTACGGTCCTTTAACACCCCATTCCAAAATTATCTTTACATTTGTCTACTTTGCCCCACTAAAAAATCATGGATCGAATCACAAATCTGCTCAGATACTCGGCACGCTCGTATTTAACTTACTAAACGACAATGCGGTAGCCGGCCGGGGTGGCCGAGCGGTTCTAGGCGCTACAGCCTGGCACCGCGCGACCGCCACGGTCGCAGGATCGAATCCTGCCTCGGGCATGGATGTGTGTGATGTCCTTAGGTTAGTTAGGTTTAAGTAGTTCTAAGTTCTAGGGGACTGATGACCGTAGAAGTTAAGTCCCATAGTGCAGAGTACCATTTGAACCATTTTTGACAATGCGGCACAGTGCTGAATTCCTTTCGGAAGTCAAGGAGCACAGTATGAACTTGGGCCCCCGTCTCTCTGCATTTCATCCACGAAATGTATAAGTTTCGCAAGATTTCTGTTTGCAGACTGTATGTTGATTTTTATACAGATATTTGTTCCCAGAAAACGTCGTGACGCGTGAGTATCTGAAATGTTCCATAATTCTGCAACAGATTGACGTCAGTGATAGGGGCGTATAGTTGTTTGCGTCTCTCCCATGACCGTACTATACACAGGGTGATTCAAAAGTCATGTCCCATAGGGCACCTGTCACAAAACACTGTAAAACAGCGACGCGTCGGGAAGCTGTTCCGACTGCGCGTGCCACGACGAGACGCGGGATGCTGTCTGCATGCGCCAGCCTGACCGCCGCGCCGCGCCGCTAACACATCCACGCCTTCTCTCACGAAAGTGGGTTAGCGAGCCGAGGCGTTCTACGTGGGTGCGTCCACCTCCTGGGGACCAGCTACTTAGGCAAACGCTACCGCACCGCGTGGCGAGAATTTTAGATTTCAGTGAGAGAGTAGCATTTGATTAAACGCAAGTAACGAGGGTGCAGTATAGCGAACTACCCCGCTAATACAGTTCCACTGGCAGAATACGTGACATAGTCCACACGCGGGGTGGATGTGACCTCTGCGCATAAGTTTTCAAAGTTTCTTCAGCGACGTCAGCGGAGTGGTTTAAAATAATGTCATTCCTACACGGCAAGAAAACGCGAAGATGTACGTGAAGCAGGCTTATTCATTCATCTATTCATCGTATTCTATACACCACAACATCAAGGAATGTGCTCAATATATACATTAACAAAAGAGAAACGTTATGTGTACCTTTCACTATAAGAAATCAAGGTCACGATCTAACATGAATATCAACTGAAGACGCCTCTTTCCGCAACGTATTTATGGTTCTTTTTTTTCTTAAGTTCATCAACAAGTGAGCAGGGACAACGGATTTATTGTAGTGTGTGAATAACTTTCTGCTGTAGATGTTAGGTGTTTAACAATTGTAAGGGGATATCTACCGTTACTACATGACGTGAGCTATTTGGTTTTTCAACAATGGTAAATCCAAGATGGAATGTAACAATATTATGAAAAGGATAGTTGCCACTCACCATACAGCGGAGATGCTGAGTCGAATACAGGCACAGCAAAAGGACTGTCAGAAAATGAGCTTTCAACCAACAAGGCAATCGTCGGAGATAGAGAATACACACACCAGTTTGCGCGCGCGCGTGCTCGTGCGCGAGCGCTGTGTGTGTGTGTGTGTGTGAGTGTGTGTGTGTGTGTGTGTGTGAGAGAGAGAGAGAGAGAGAGAGAGAGAGAGAGAGAGAGAGCGCTGGCCTTGTTGGTAGAAAGCTAATTTTCTGACAACCTTTTTGTTGTTCCTGCCTGCGACTCAGCATCACCGCTATAACGCACTTTTTCATAATGTTGCTAAGCTCTGTGGTCTTTGTTTGTGAAGATCATTTTGTTCTGTTGCAACTAAAATAAATTTCATTCACTTTCATTGAATCCAGAGTAGAGGTAAATATTGTGAAGAACTGTGAATATGTACATTCCTTGACTGCAGTTTTAGTCCACTTTCGTTACGACTTTATCTAGAGTCTGAAACCGTTTTCTTTTGTTAAATGCAATCACATCTCGGAAAGTTCCATTAATAATAAAACTGAAAAATTATATTCCTCCGAGCAACCGTCAGGAACTGCCGATATTGGCGATAGGCTTTGTCTCTAATTTTTTCATGCTTATAGCAAAGAAAAAAGAAGTGAGTCATACTTAGACACAAAAGTAGCAATGTCGCAATACGTAATATGAACATTTATCTACAGTGATGCCGAGCTAATATCGGGTATTACGCTCAACTTCAGCAACTTACAATATTCACACGGTATATCAAGGAATCGAAATTTAACATTGGAGCTAAGTGTGTGGGGGGAGATAAGGGAAACACCAGAGGGAGACCAAGAGACGATTACAGTAAACAGGTCCAAACAGATGTGAGATGCAGTAGTTATTCAGAGATGAAGCTTGGACAGGAAGAGTAGTGTGGCTCCTGCGTGAAAGATACCTTAAACGCGAAATTTAAATTTTCGGTTTTCCTGTTTTGTCTGTAAGGATTCAAGTACGCCGATGCTTAACACACTGGACTAACTGTCGTAAGGAAAGGGGCTAAAATCCCTATCGGTTATTCAGATTTAGATTTTTCACGGCTTCGGAACCACTTAAAGTAAATCACAGACGAATTCTTTGAAAATAACTTTGTCCCATATTCTTGGCATATCAGAGCTGTCGGTGTCCAACTCACTCGTCGTCAACAAGAGACGAGAAACTCTAATCTTACCCAGTCAAACGAGCGATCTCGTTATTCATCGAACTGTACAGGAAACGCATAGAGTTGCACCTTCATTCATAACTAAGAATCTTGACAGGTGTAGATCTGTAGTGCTTGTGTAGCTTCCGTAAGACATCCGAGATACAACGTTGGCGACGGTCAGCAAGGGTATAGTTTTCATGCACTTTTCCAGACTTATCCACGAATGCCACGAAGATTCAGATAAGGCAGATGCAGAAAGTTGAAACATGGATGTGTACAACAGAGAAGTCACGCGCGCCCTGCCACCCTCCTCGTTCTCCACACACACACACACACACACACACACACACACACACACATACACATACACACTAATCTCACAGATTAGTTTTATATTATCAAAACATTGAACATACGGTCGAAAAATTAATATCACCTATACCTTTGGTGAAGCTCAATGGGGCCCTACAATCGCGGCTACAACTTGAGTAAATGAAAAAGATTTTCGTGAAGGACCTAACTTTTTGATGGACCCGGATTCGCACCCAGACACCAGTCTAACCTCAGCAGTGCTCCTCGATCGCTGCAGACGTCTGAAAAATCAGTTAGTCATAACTTCTTTCCTTCTTCCACATACCTTACCGTAGCTACATACTTTATCTTTTCTGTTCCAACCATTGTTGCTGTAGGTACGGTGGGCGTTAACAGAGGTTCCACTGTCTAGCAACTGTCCATGATCCATATATCTTACTACCAGATCCAGCTACTGACACAGGTAACATGTGGAGCGACACCATAGGGTAGTTGAACAATGGAAAAAGTTATTCGCCGGCCGCGGTGGTCTCGTGGTTCTAGGCGCGCAGTCCGGAACCGTGCCACTGCTACGGTCGCAGGTTCGAATCCTGCCTCGGGCATGGATGTGTGTGATGTCCTTAGGTTAGTTAGGTTTAAGTAGTTCTAAGTTCTAGGGGACTAATGACCACAGCAGTTGAGTCCCATAGTGCTCAGAGCCATTTTTGAAAAAGTTATTCAAGCAGAAGTGTCGCGATATCCATGGAAGTAACTGGTTATGACAGGGATGATTGTAAGGACGCACTGCGCTAAACGTCAGTACTTGAAATAAATAAAACTGGGCTCAGGAAATAGCATACAACGACTGGTTAAATGTCTCCCGGGAAATTTGATGGTGGAGCAAATACGTTGAAGTCAGATTTTTCATATTTTAACTTAGTATCTGTCCCATTTCATGTTATTTATGTGCAATGAGTCTTTATCATGTAGATTGTGGAGAAGGCGTGTGGCCCCTGTTACTCTACTGTGGAAATGGTACAATAAAGAATTCAATGATTCTTTGCCCGCCTTCTTGTGCCTGTTGTCGAAAAAAATTCAGGAATGAGCACTTCGGTACTAAACTGCTTCTGCATCTGCAAGTACATGATTACTCTGCAATTCACAATTAAGTGCCTGGCAGAGGGTTCATCGAACTACCTTTTAGCTATTTCTCTACCGTTCCGCTCTCGAACAGCACTCGGAATAAAAGAACACTTCAATCATTCTGTGCGAGTTCTGATTTCTCTTACTTTATCATGATGATGACCCCTTATGTAGGTGGGCGCCAACAAAGTATTTTCACACTCTGAGGAGAAAGTTGGTTTTTTAAATTTCACAAGGAGATCCTTCCGCAAAGAAAATCGCCTTTGCTTTAATGACAGCCACCCCAATAAGCGTATCATATTCGTGGCACTCACTCCCCTATTTCGCAATAATTTATAAATTGTTACAAAAAGGGTTCGAATGGCTCCGAGCACTATGGGACTTAACATCTTAGGTCATCAATCCCTATAACTTAGAACTACTTAAACCTAACTAACCTAAGGACATCACACACATCCATGCCTGAGGCAGGATTCGAATCCGCGACCGTAGCGGTCGCGCGGTTCCAAACTGAAGCGCCTAGAAGCGCTCGGCCACACCGGCCGGCAAAATTGTTACAACTGAACATTTCTTAGGGTAGTGGCTTCAAGTCTAAAGCTCACGGGTTAAGTGTCGCGCGGGTGAGAATCCTAATATGAGTTCGACTTAATGCTTATTTATATTGTGCTATCACCAATTTGGCGCCATCCTGCAATCTTTTACGTCAGTGCTTGCAGTTATTACGGATCTCTACTCTTCCTAATGAAACATTTTGCAAGGTAACCGTTAATGAGATTGTGGAGGGAAGACGAAACCTCTTAGACATTACTCTGTTGCGTTAGCATGTTATTAGCTGCCATTTCACGTAGGCAAGTCTCCTGGATGTTTTTGTCCTGTCATTACCACATTCTAGTGACGCTGAAGAAGGCACATCACGTACGTTCAAAACATGTATTGAAGTTTTTTATGACTTGCCAAAGAAGGCCGTAGACGGCGCAGAAACACGTGGCGCCTTCAGTGTCGCACCACCTGCCTGCTCTTGACACTCTCGACACGTTGACCTTCACTGCAGCGCGAGTCATTCACTGAACATCTGACACGGACGGTCGGTAGTGACGCAGTGTAATCTGCATTCCACCTGACGTGGCGTGGAAGATGACCCTTAGCGTAAACACGTGTAATTTATTCCGCATAAATAGACAGAGGAACCGATTGATACTTGGTATGCGATTGGTGATCCCTATCGTAGGGTTCAGTAACAATCTTAGAACATGTAAGAGCATGCGTCGGGAGCGATTGAAAGAGGAATAGCCACGTAACGATGATTACAGGAGAGACAGAAAGATTCATTGGAATAATCCTAGGATAGTGTAATTTAGCCACAGATAAGGGCGCTCTCAAACAGTTTGTTAGCGCTTTTCTTGAGTATTTTCGATTATTGAGTACCAGCTGACAAACTCGGCATTGCCTGGATACCCATATTGCCAGTTTTGTATTAGAAATGAAAACAAAAGTGCACCTTGTTTGGAATGTAATATCGAAATCGTTTTTTTCCGTATATTCATGACACCTTTGAAATTATGGAACCGTCAAGCAAAGAAATATGAATAATGTACAGATTTTAAGTAGGGTATCCAAATTAAGAAATACAATATTTCTGCAGGCTGGACGCATCTGCTTCTCGCGAGTATAACGCGATTTTGTAAACGACTCTACGGCAACGCCTCTACGTATCTCTACAGACGGCTATTGTTTTTGCCTACAGCCGTTTGAGCTTCGCAATTGAACGCCGTCACGGGATTAGCCGAGCGGTCTCGGGCGCTGCAGTCATGGACTGTGCGGCTGATCCCGGCGGAGGTTCGAGTCCTCCCTCGGGCATGGGTGTGTTTGTTTGTCCTTAGGATAATTTAGGTGAAGTAGTGTGTAAGCTTAGGGACTGATGACCTTAGCAGTTAAGTCCCATAAGATTTCACACACATTTGAACATTTTTTAACGCTGTCAAGAGTGTTGTCAGACATCAGGGGTTTCCTTGACTGGACTGTAGGAGCGTTTTTGTAGCAGCGAATATATTTATTAGAAGTCAATTCTTGATGCGGCCGTTTTTTACGCATCTCAGTAAACAACTTATCTCCTGAACTGAGTGTCGTACAGTGATATATTTGTATAGGTACATTCAGTGGTATATGTGGACACAATATCAGAATAACTGGTTGCGAATACAGCTAGTAGCAAATAAACAATAAATTTAAACGTCACACACAAAGCGGCAGGTTTTCACGCATCTCGGTGTTTATATCTGCTGAACTATGGGAGGTATCATGACATAATTTTGTAGGTGCATTTAGCGGCATATGTGACTACTGTCTGCGAAATTGATTGCGCATAGATTTAGTAGGACAGAATTAACAATTTATACGCCACGCATGGTGCAGCAATTTTTTCACGCATATCATTGTTTATGAGGTCACATCTCCTGAACGGTGATAAGCTGGTGGTTGTCTGATAGTAAGGGATATGTGTGTCACGTTTGGTTGAAACAGACGAGCGGTTCAGGAGGATATGTGGAACACACAATAGGGGTAAGGGCGGCACGGAGAGGCTCATCAAATTCCAGTAGCAGAAGCTACAAGAGAGGCGTTGTTCATCACCGAGAGGTTAAAAATCGTAAAGCATACATTTCAAGAATGGTCAGGCAACTTATAATATACGTCTCATTGTTTCACTGGCTGCTGTTACAGCTTCAAACGATATAAAATTGGTTGCTTGGTGTCGAAATAGTGTAAGCATCGCAAATATAGGAGCAACTCACCATACAGACTTCCAATCTTTTAAAAATACAAATGCGCTCATAGATTTTTGCGTTCGCCTTACAAGAGAGTCAAAGGACGAGCGAGTGATTGTTCTGCACTCGTTTTATTTTCAAATGGTTCAAATGGCTCCGAGCATTATGGGACTTAACATCTGAGGTCTCAGTCACCTAGAACTTAGAACTACCTAAACCTAACTAACCTAAGGACATCACACACATCCATGCCGGAGACAGGATTCGAACCTGCGACCGTAGCGGTCTCGCGGTTTCAGACTGAAGCGCCTAGACCCGCTCGGCCACACCGGCCGGCCGTTTATTTTCTATTCGTGGGTGACAATTCACAATGACTCGGCAACAGATATACACTCCTGGAAATGGAAAAAAGAACACATTGACACCGGTGTGTCAGACCCACCATACTTGCTCCGGACACTGCCAGAGGGCTGTACAAGCAATGATCACACGCACGGCACAGCGGACACACCAGGAACCGCGGTGTTGGCCGTCGAATGGCGCTAGCTGCGCAGCATTTGTGCACCGCCGCATAAGGAGCTACGTCGCAGTCTTTAACACTGGTAGCATGCCGCGACAGCGTGGACGTGAACCGTATGTGCAGTTGACGGACTTTGAGCGAAGGCGTATAGTGGGCATGCGGGAGGCCGGGTGGACGTACCGCCGAATTGCTCAACACCTGGGGCGTGAGG
Source organism: Schistocerca gregaria (assembly GCF_023897955.1). NCBI lineage: Eukaryota > Metazoa > Arthropoda > Insecta > Orthoptera > Acrididae > Schistocerca > Schistocerca gregaria. The sequence goes on from NC_064921.1 coordinate 754,868,926, forward strand.
TCTCCACAGTACATCGATGTTGTCGCCAGTGGTCGGCGGAAGGTGCACGTGCCCGTCGACCTGGGACCGGACCGCAGCGACGCACGGATGCACGCCAAGACCGTAGGATCCTACGCAGTGCCGTAGGGGACCGAACCGCCACTTCCCAGCAAATTAGGGACACTGTTGCTCCTGGGGTATCGGCGAGGACCATTCGCAACCGTCTCCATGAAGCTGGGCTACGGTCCCGCACACCGTTAGGCCGTCTTCCGCTCACGCCCCAAAATCGCGCAGCCCGCCTCCAGTGGTGTCGCGACAGGCGTGAATGGAGGGACGAATGGAGACGTGTCGTCTTTAGCGATGAGAGTCGCTTCTGCCTTGGTGCCAATAATGGTCGTATGCGTGTTTGGCGCCGTGCAGGTGAGCGCCACAATCAGGACTGCATACGACCGAGGCACACAGGGCCAACACCCGGCATCATGGTTTGGGGAGCGATCTCCTACACTGGCCGTACACCTCTGGTGATCGTCGAGGGGACACTGAATAGTGCACGGTACATCCAAACCGTCATCGAACCCATCGTTCTACCATTCCTAGACCGGCAAGGGAACTTGCTGTTCCAACAGGACAATGCACGTCCGCATGTATCCCGTGCCACCCAACGTACTCTGGAAGGTGTAAGTCAACTACCCTGGCCAGCAAGATCTCCGGATCTGTCCCCCATTGAGCATGTTTGGGACTGGATGAAGCGTCGTCTCACGCGGTCTGCACGTCCAGCACGAACGCTGGTCCAACTGAGGCGCCAGGTGAAAATGGCATGGCAAGCCGTTCCACAGGACTACATCCAGCATCTCTACGATCGTCTCCATGGGAGAATAGCAGCCTGCATTGCTGCGAAAGGTGGATATACACTGTACTAGTGCCGACATTGTGCATGCTCTGTTGCCTGTGTCTATGTGCCTGTGGTTCTGTCAGTGTGATCATGTGATGTATCTGACCCCAGGAATGTGTCAATAAAGTTTCCCCTTCCTGGGACAATGAATTCACGGTGTTCTTATTTTAATTTCCAGGAGTGTATTTTGCTCAAGTGAGCGACTAATAGGTTGTAAAAAGACCGAAACGAAAAGCAATAAACAGAATGCACTGTCAAGGCAAAAGATTATTAGCGCTGCCCACTACGAAACAGAATGCTGCCTGATGGCGCTGCGAACACGTGACGTAGTAAGGAAGGTATACAGGGTGTTTCACAGTTCGTGTGACGCACTTCTAGAGGTTGCAGAGTCGACTTGGAAGAACAAGTTTTACATAGAAACGCATGTCCAGAAACGGTTGGTTTACATTGTACAAGGAAAACAAAATCTACAGGTTTCACTGCTATTTACTACAACAACCAAGTTCGGTGCACACAGTATACCTGCGCAGTAAGTTCGCATAAATTCTGCCCAACATGCTTGGTGTGTGTTTAATCACTTCTGCTGCAGCCATGATCCGTGCAACGCGATCGTCCTCCGACTGGACAGTGGTCTCGCAAACAAGACTCTTCATGTAGCCCCACAAGTAAAAATCCGAAGGAGTTATGCCTGGGGATATGTGGCCCACCTCGACTGATCCACCTATCTCCGCAGACTCCGTTCAGATGGTTTCGGATGCGAACTTCAAAATATACTGCCGTGACATCATGCTTTAACCACAATTCTCGCCGAATGTCTAACGGCACATCTACCGAGAACTCCGCCAGTACTTAATGCAGGAATATCAAATACCTTGTACCTGTTAGGTGGGGAGGAAGGATGTACGGCCCAATCACACGACCGTCGTGGATACCTGCCCGGACATTGATGCAGAAGGTGTGCTTGAAATCTTGGGGTTTTTCTTGATCGCAAATGTGGCTATTCAAGCGTTCAAAGCACGTTCCCTGTTGAAATGCGCTTTGGTGAACAACGCTCGCCCTGGAAACTGAAGAAAATCCACACAACGATAACCAAGTTTAGAAATCGCCAAGTTTAGAAATCGCCGGGAACATGGCGTTCACTTTCTGAGGGTGACGTGGGTGGAGTTCCTGTTCATACAGAACACGCCAAACGCACGAGTGAGACACATGCAAGTCACGTGGAGTGGCTCCAGTACTTGTCGATGAGTTCTCTCCAACTTAATGAAGAACTTCCTCTTCCAATAAGACAGTGCGCTGTCTTCTTGGAGCATCACACCTACCTCTATCGCTTGCAAATTTCCCACTTTCCTTTGCTGTTTTTCTGGCTCTGCCAAACATGGCATGAGACGGAGTCACACGATTTGGAAAGTACTCCTGGTACAGACGTTGAGTTTCTCTTCCATTACGGCGTGATGCGCCGTAAATTAGCAACATGTCGGTGTACTCTGCGATCGTGTACTCAGGCATTCTGTCTTTGCAGTACTAGTCAACTGAAGCGTGGAAACAAGGCAGATGGAAACAGAGGACGTCACATGACATCGCGTCATCGTACCATTCATGAATGTGGACAGCCTATCATAACAAGCTAACTGTGTAATAAACATCTAGCGCGCAACTGAGAAGCCCTTGTTCCCCTTGAAACATGGAAACGAACCGTTTCCGGACATGGGTTCCTATGTAAAACTTAATGTACTAAGTCCTCTCTAAAACCTCTTAAATGTATAACATGAATTGGAACACTCTGTATAAACGAATCAGAGACGAAGAGTGATTTTTCTAGGGAGAGTGTTGGTCACATATGGGGAAATACACTGAAAACAAACGTACCTTGACAAAGGGCAGGTTGTTATGGGCCGGCACCTGGGAACCAGATTTTTTGGAAACGGCAAAGCCGGTTCGCTGCTCAGGTGCTACTGTGGCAGGAGAGTACTATTAGGAGAGTACTATTAGGACCAAAGTACCTGATTAGCGCCCGAGAGGACCTGCGCCCAAGATGACCTCCTCCCCACTGTCCCTTCTTAGAACTCTCCCCTCCCTCCTTTCCCCCTTCCATTCATCCTCCCCTAGTCCTAGGCCATATCCCCCTCCCATTACACACTTCTACGCCATGCCCCTTTTTTTCAGAAATAGGTCAATGAGAGATCTTCTGAGCACAAGTTTCACTGTGCCAATTAAAGTTCAGTATTTCAGTGCCATAAAAACGAAAACGATAATCAGATTTCTCAACTCCTTCGTAAGACACATCAAGCAATTGCTATCACCAATGGCCAAGACGACGTTATGTTCCATCTAGTCTTTGTGTATGAAACTGGATGATGGACAATTTCCAAAGAAGAATGTGTGGCTTAAGAAGCAATTGAGAATTGTGACAGGCAGGCTGATATGGCACTAAACCAAATTTGTGACTGGGCTATACATGTATTTGCCGAGAAGCTCTGTAATTGGCCTATTTCCAAAACAGAGGATGTGGCTTAGGAATGACATCTGAAGTGCACGAACTGGCCATTGAAATTGCCACACCAAGAAGAAATGCAGATGATAAACGGGTATTCGTTGGGCAAATATATTATACTAGAACTGACAAGTGATTACATTTTCACGCATTTGGGAGCATAGATCCTGAGAAATCAGTACCCAGAACATCCACCTGTGGCCGTAATAACGGCCTTGATACGCCTGAGCACGAGTCAAACAGAGCTTGGATGGCGTGTACAGGTACAGCTGCCCATGCAGCTTCAACACGACACCACAGTTCATCAAGAGTAGTGACTGGCGTATTGTGACGAGCCAGTTGCTCGGCCACCATTGACCAGACGTTTTCAATTGGTGAGAGATCTGGAAAATGTGCGGGCCAGGGCAGCAGTCGAACATTTTCTGTATCCATAAAGGCCGGAAAGCACCTGCAACATGCGGTCGTGCATTATCCTGGTGTAATGTAGGGTTTCGCAGGAATCAAATGAAGGATAGAGCCACGGGTCGTAACACATCTGAAATGTAACGTCCACTGTTCAAAGTGCCGTCAATGCTAACAAGATCTGACCGAGACGTGTAACCAATGAACCAATGGCACCCCATACCATCATGCCTGGTGATACGCCAGTATGGAGATGGTGAATACACGCTTCACCGCGTTCACCGCGATGTCGCCAAACACGGATGCGACCATCATGATGTTGTAAACAGAACCTGGATTCATCCGAAAAAATGACGTTTCGCCATTCGTGCACCCAGATTCGTCGTTGAGTACACTATCGCAGGCGCTCCTGCCTGTGATGCAGCGTCATGGGTATCCAGAGCCATGGTCTCCGAGCTGATAGTCCGTGCTGCTGCAAACGTCGTCGAACTGTTCGTGCAGATGGCTGTTGCCTTCCAAACATCCTCATCTGTTGATTCTGGGATCAAGACGTGGCTGCACGATCCGTTACAGCCATGCGGATAAGATGCTTGTCATCTCGACTGCTAGTGATACGAGGCCGTTAGGATCCGGCACGGCGTTCCGTATTACCCTCATGAACCCACCGATTCCATATTCTGCTAACAGTCATTGGAACTCGACCAACGTGGGCAGCAATGCGCGATAGGATAAACCGCAATCGCGTTAGGCTACAATCCGACGTTTATCAAAGTGAGAAACGTGATGGTACGCATTTCTCCTCCTTACACGAGGCATCACAACAACGTTTCACCAGGCAATGCCGGTCAACTTCTGGTTGTGTATGAGAAATCTGTTGGAAACTTTATTCATGTCAGCACGTTGTAGGTGTCGCCACCGGCGCCAACCTTGTGTGGATGCTCTGAGAAGCTAATCTTTTGCATATCACAGCATCGTCTTCCTGTCGGTTAAATTTCGCGTCATCTTCGTGATGTAGCAATTCTAATGGCCAGTAGTGTATGATTGCCTGTTTCGTTTTTATAGCAGTGCAATAGTGAGCTGTTATTGGGAGGGCTATATGTGGTAACACAACTGGCTTAGAAGCTGTCTGATTGACCTACTTAGTCCGGAACCACGCGGTTGCTACGATCGCAGGTTCGAATCCTGCCTCGGGCATGGATATGTGTGATGTCCTTAGTAAGTAAGTTTAAGTAGTTCTAAGTCTAGGGGACTGATGACCTCAGATGGCAGATCCATTTGAACCGTTTTTGATGGGCCTACTTCCAAAAAAGATGCGTGTGTTAGGAAAGGGATAGAGAGAAGCGGTGGCTTTGAAATGAGGGAAGGAGAAGGGAGATGTGAGGGAAAGAGAAAGGGGAGGGAAAGGGAGTATTCGTCTCTAGTGCTGGTCACATGGGTTTACTCCAAAGCGAACATCGTTCTCCTACTTGCTGTTGTATGCATCTATGGCATCTGCTTGAAGGATGGTGAAACAACGAGTAGTAGAAAACATGGATATCCACACCTCTTCACAGAACGTGGAAGTTGGAGGTATGTCTGATCCGTAAAGCAGGATAGGTGGCGATTTGTCGCAGACGTGAAGACAGGCTACAATGTTGGAGTAGACTCAAGCACAGCGTACAGTGCACACTATTGAACATAGGGCCCTGCAGCAGAAGCCTTGTTCGTGTTCCCAAGTTGACCCATCGACATTGCTATTTACACTGCACTGGACACGGGATCATCGGGACTGGACCGTGTAGCAATGTGAACGTGTCGCCTTGTCAGATCGATGGTCGTCTAAAGGATGGGCGAACAGCTGCACAAAACGCGCACTGCACCACAGACGCAGGCCAATTGGAGCAGTATAATGCTATGGGGGACATTCCTCTCTTACTTGGGACCTGTGGTAGTAATCGAAGGCACCACGACTACCTTAACATAATTGCAGACTGCGCGTTCCTCTTCATAATTCATGTTCTCCCAGTCATCAGTGGCAACCTCCATCAGGATAACTGTTCACGTCACAAGACCAGAATTGAGCTACTCTGGTTTAGGGAGCTCAGTAGTGAAATCACTTTGATGTTTCCGTACCAAATTCGTCTGATGTGGACCCGATGGAACATATTATGACGCTACTGATAGCTCCGCTCCCACAAGCCATAGACCATTAATTTATTGGAATTGTGTGACCTGTGCGTAGGCGTCTGGTGCTTGATGCCTCCGGTAACTGCAGTATTTTGTTCCAAAGATGGACCAACACGGAATTTAGCAGGTACTCGAAATGTTGGGGCTCATGAGTGTGTGGCGCTACTACAGTCCACGAAACTAAGAGGATTATCTCATATCGCAGCAAGGGGACACGTGGAGTGTGATAAACTTAGCTCTCCCTCCCACATATATTTGGGGAAATGATCATTACAACAAAATCAGAAATTCGAGTCCATCAGCTTTCTTTTTCTCCTTCTTGCCGTGCATCAATGTCAAGTGGTACGGGGAAGGGGAAATGTAGTGGTATACGAAGATAAGGGCGCTTGTGGCGTATAGGTGTAGTCTCTTTGTCAATAATTCTTAGTTATCAACTTTCACTGCATGCTATTGTCCGTCCCCGGTAGCTGAATGATGAGCTGGCACGGTAGCTCTGCGTATTCGGTCAGAGGGCGGCGTACTCTCTGTAATAAAAAAAAAAAAAAAAAACTGAGTCAAGGAATCAACTATCAACTTGAACGGATGTCTTGTGGCGTTCGCCCAGACCAAACGCAACGAACTGTATCATCAAATCGAAAGATTTGCACCCGGCGAACGGTCTACCCGATGGGAGGCTCTAGTCACACGACATTATTATTATTATTATTATTATACTGTGTGCTATTCGGGGAAGTCGCGTACGCAGGGAATTTTTTTTCCCCTTAAATCACTTGAACTGTTTTTCCTTTATGAATAGAGTAATACAGTTGAGGTTCTTATGTAAGTTTCTATATGGCAGACGTCATTCTCCGGAGCCGGCCGCGGTGGCCGAGCGGTTCTAGGCGCTTCAGTCTCGAACCGCGCGACTGCTACGGTCGCAGGTTCGAATCCTGCCTCGGGCATGGATGTGTGTGATGCCCTTAGGTTAGTTAGGTTTACGTAGTTCTAAGTTCTAGGGGACTGATGACCTCAGATGTTAAGTCCCATAGTGGTAAGAGCCATTTGAACCATTTCATTCTCCGGTTGTTGTTGTTGTTGTTGTTGTTGTGGTGGTCTTCACTCCTGAGACTGGTTTGATGCAGCTCTCCATGCTACTCTATCCTGCGCAAGCTTCTTTATCTCCCAGTACCGAGTCCGAAACCGTATGGAGCTGCAAGCCTGAGGAGGAAGTTATGCTGAGAGTGTGTTATCGATACATTCCAGATGGTTTCCAGATTCTCGAGCAACCTGAGCAGAATAGCAGGTGGAAACTAAGTTGAAATAAAATCATTACAGAACAGCTAACAAAATAGGGCATTGGATGAAATATGTATTGGTCTTGTAGGGATTATTTGTAGCGGAATACGGGAGTCATGTGAAATAATGATTATGTACACGAAGAAATTCTACGTTTATAGACGTGAGTATGTTGCAGTGGTCACCATAGTCAACAGTGACACATCTAGTGCGTCATGCGAACCAGTTCCTCATCATACCCATTGTGTCTCTAGATGACCAGTTACATAAGCGTTAAAACAGCTGCAGCTGCAGAAAATAAGTATTCCCTGTGACTGTGCTGTGTTTCCACTTCTAATTGATTGTTGCACCACACCAGATATTGTGTCACAGCATTGTATCCACTCGTAACAGGCATGCAAGATGCATAGCCCGCGAATGCGACAAGATATCGAAATGCCGATTGTGTCACTGTTGCGAATGCGCAGCTCAACGCACCGGCCGGCGCCTCTCGCTAGCTGAATTGAAGTCAGCTGTGCTGGCGACTTATAAATAGATTCGTTCACACGGATTCTAGAGCAGTCAGCCTGTGGGAATTGCGTAGCTCTTGGTTGCTGGCTATTATATCGTTTGCGTTAAAGGAGAGACCGCCTCGCAGGGAAGTATTCGTAATTATCTTTGGGAGACGCTGTTCACGTGCATTTCTCGTTGATGCACTTCTGTAATGACCATATATTGATACCAACGCCAATCATCTGGCACTCCCTATGGCGGTAGATTGTTAGAATTCTGGTGGTGAGAGAAATGTTCATCACCAGTATTTTCTCGATAAAATGAGAAGTCGTAGCATAAAGTTGCTATAATCGCAAACGTGGTAATATTTTGGAATAAATGATAATGAGCCGCTTTTTTTCTCTGACGTCTACTCACTTTTTGTACAGTACAGTAAGCAAGTAAGAGGAAGCATCGTCAAATCACAATTTTTTGTGGAAAACTAAGAAAAAAAATTCGATCTGTTTTCTGAGGCATTACCAGTTTCTGTACGACGTTTTTAACTTTTGTGTCATTGACTTGCTCTCATTCGTCGCTAATATTCCGTTACCTACCAAGTCTGGCCATTCTCTCGCTTCTACTGTTTCATTTCTTCATGTCGTCTCGTCGCTCTCTGTTTCCACTCCAGTTTGTGTACATGCACTCTCATTTAGCAACTGAACAGGGACATTCAATAACTCACTAAATATCTTTTATAATTCTCATTAATGTGTGTGTGTGTGTGTGTGTGTGTGTGTGTGTGTGTGTGTGTGTGTAAGGGGCGATCAAAAAGTTCCCGTTTGAGGGCGTTGCTGCAGCGCATATGCAACGTAGCGCGACTACATATAAGCACCAATGTGTAGGCAAAGAATTGGAGCGGCATTTGTGTCTTTCCGATGTGCGTGCGGTAAATGCGGAAAGGTGAACTATGGCGACGTTGTTACCAAATGCATGCAAACAGTATCGACGTGCTGTTATTCTTTTCTTGGCTGCCGAAGTATAAAACACTGTAGATTTCCTTCGGAGAATGAAGAGTGTTTGTCAACAATCACAGTTGTGGAATGGTGCGCCATGGGGTGCTGCTTCTTCATGATAACGCAGATTCCCATTTCAAGTGTGTGGGACCCACACCAAACTGGACTAAGAGGGGATGATGAACGAGCAGAGAGAAGCGCAGCACAAACGGTAACAGGTTTGCTTGGCCCATGGGAGTCTGTCACGAAGATGCTGAAGAAATTAAACTGGTTGACGCACTATACTTTGAAAACCTAATTAGCTCTAGAAAGTTTCTAGGACCAACTTCAAGGTAATAATGTACTAATATACTATAACCCCCTACGTACCGCTCGCGTAGTGATCGACAAGATTAGATTAGCTATAGCGAGCATAAAGGTGTTTAAGTAGACATTCTTCCCGGCTTCATACGTGAGTGAAACAAGAAAAAGTTGTAATAACTGGTACCATGGCACCTATCATTCCATCCTGCCATCCACTTCATAGTGGTTTGCAGTGTTGATGTACGGAAAGGACAGTAGGTCAGAAAGACTGCATCTCTGCTTTATGCCCTTTTTAATCCGAGCGTTTTTCTCATGGTATCCCGTTCTGACTGTTGCCTCTTGATTCCTATTTGTTTGTGTATTATCTGTTTCACAGCACTAGTATCACCATTTTTCTGAGGACATTGTCGGCAGCTTTTCTAGATCGATAAAACCTCTGAAAATGTTTCGATTTTTCTTAAGTCTTCGTTTCGTTATGAAGCTAGAGTCAGTGCTGTTTTTCTGGTGTATTTCGTTTCCTGAAGCCAAACTGTTATTTAACGGATGACAAGTTTTCTTTTCGATTCTTCTGTACAATGATTAGTAACTTGGATGCATGATCTGATTGTGCGTGAATTTCATGACATCGTCGCGATTGTGTGAATGATATGCTTCCATAAATCCGAGACCATGACTTCAGTTCCATAGATTGTACAATCTAGCTTGGTATTTTAAGTCTGAAATTTTTGGTCCTCTTCTTGAGCTTCTAAGCGGGAGGATGAGTCTGGCAGGTGTTCCGCACTGTTGACACTTCTCCTATAGGGAAGAATGTACTTGTGGGGGGAGACGTTCCTCAGAGCACGACGTAATACACTGCAAACTTCACATGCAGACCCGACGACTAAGGCACACAGACAAAGGTCGAAACAACATGAAAAAAAAAAAAAATCAACAGCACGGTAAACTCGATTGCAAACGTCCTGCGCCTTCAGTGCATAAACAAACGACAAAATAGACCTGACATCAAACACAGGACGCAGCAAACAACCAACGTGGAAGACACGTCAAAGGAAGATAACGGAACTGAGCCTAGAAATAATACGTACGATGATGGTAACGATAACAACTTGCTTCACCCACTCCCTTAATATTTAAGCAGGGACAGGTCATTTTTCCTAGAGTCACGTAAAAACCTTTACAGTAGAAGCAATTACATAGCAGAACCAGCGGTGAATGCGTGATTCGATGTCTTTCCGAGGTATCCCCCTTCCCCCATCCTGCTGTCTTATAGGGACGGAAATTTACAACTCAACTCTAATCTTTCCTATCATCTTTAAACTTCCTTAAATTTCAACAGTTTACTGTGTTGTCTAACATCCCCCGTCTCCGTTAATTCATTTAAATTTTTTCTTTGTAACTTATTATTAAAAGAAGAGGCTGAAGAAGACCTTATTATTACTTCGATTTTTATTCCTGAATGAACTAGTTGCTTGGAGAAGACTAATGAAACAGTTTGTTATCACACAAAACATTGTAAAATGTACGACCTGTTTTAAAATACTTGGCAACACGTCTCCAACTATACAATAAATATAATGGAAAAAAAGTTCTATGGTCCCTTGTTCTTGGGTTCCGTTTACCGGTAAAGCGTCAGAGGACGTACTTCCACTGAGGATGGCTCTCGCACTGATAGAATGAATTGTGGACACTTTATTGCGCCACACGTTAAAGTCACTTGCCACTGCCTCATCTGTCTCAATGAGACTCTGAAAGCAATGAGTATCGGGAAACAGTTAGCCTTGTTAGCAGGATACACCCTTGTAAACACACTCTTGTCAAGGTCTGGTTCTACCACTAAATCGCTTTTCTTAGTGATGTCGCCTCTTTGTCGACCGATGAGTTTAACCTTGGATGGCATCAGACTAAAACCGCAGTCTAAGCGCAGAAAATATCGCGATATTGAAGCAACAACTTATCCTCTATCTGGCACTGGTCATAAAGTGCTGATAAAGTTTTATAATGAGATTTTCAGCCCACAAACAGACTTCCTCATCTCAAGTCACTACAGAGTAATGAGGAAGTTCTGAACCTCGTTGTTCACATTGAATTTTTCAGCCGAAGATAACACAGTTCTTCTAAATAAACAGTTCATCGTGTTTGTACGTGTGTCAGTGCTGGCCACGAAGCGATTACTTTTTTTCCTTTCATGGAAGCGAATGCTCCATACCGTTTCCTTCGAAATCCCTGACTTTTCCTGGTTGGACAGGTGGCACAGAGACTTCAGATGACCAGTAACTCAAACCTTTTGGCGTGATTTTGCGCTGCGGACGGATTACAAATGCGGAAAAGAAGAAAAATGTTGAAAATGTAGTGCCATTTTTAAGAATATAACTGAATAGAATTTCTAAATTTGTAGAACTGAATTCTAGAAATTCAGTTCAGTTTAATTAGCTTGGTAGAAGCACATATCTAAAAGGATGAAACTGTTATAAGGGTATGGAAAAGGCCTATTGATTGCGAAGTTATTAAAAGTAATAGAAATAGTGTTAATTTTATCACGAAAGACAGGGAATACTGTCCCAGTGAGCAAATGCAAACCAGTTTTTCTCCCTTTTTTGGGTAGAATAGTGGTTCAAAGTGAAAGAGTTCGGAATGGACACCTGGGTTTTTCTTTGAAGGACCGTTAATTATAGCGTGGAGAGCGATACTCTATACGACGACGTAGCTTTTCGCGGCTACATTCTTGAACAAATGATTCACTGAGTTCTTGCTGCGTCAGAATTGTGTTCAGTCACAAGCTTTCGACGACTTCCTCCCCTATCCTCGTCAGGAGATTTCAGTAGGCCATTAAGGGCTCTTTACACACTCAGATAGTTGCACCGACTTGACATCGCAGACAATGAAACTTCCGGGCAGATTAAAACTGTGTGCCGGACCGAGACTCGAACTCGGGACCTATGCCTTTCGCGGGCAAGTGCTCTACCAACTGAGCTACCCAAGCACGACTCACGCCCCGTCCCCACAGCTTTACTTCTGCCAGTACCTCGTCCCCTACTTTCCAAAATTTACAGAAGCTCTCCTGCGAACCTTGCAGAACTAGCACTCGTGAAAGAAAGGGCTTAGCCACAGCCTGAGGGATGTTTCCAGAATGAGATTTTCACTCTCTGACCATTGCTGCGGCCAGGAAACGATCCTGCAAGAACGGTACAACGATGACTGAAGAGAATCGTTCAACGAGACAGAAGCGCAAGGCTCACTCGTCTGCCCTTCATAACTGCACGACACTACGCTTTACGCCTCGCCTGGGCCCGTCAACACCGCTATTTGACTGTTGAAACATTTTGTCTGGTCGGACGAGTCTCGTTTCAAATTGTAAATGGTGTGAGGCGTGTGCAATTGGAGTGATACGGGACCCTTGATAAGTCTGGCTAGGACTCCGACAGATGACACGTACATAAGCATCCTGTCTGATCACCTGCATCCATTCATGTCCATTGTGCATTCCGATGGACTTGGGCAACTGCAGCAGGACAATGCGGCACCCTACACTTCCAGAATTGCTACAGAGTGGCTCCAGGAACAGTTCGCTGAGTTTAAACACCTCCGCTGGCCACCAAACTCCCCAGACATGAACATTATTGAGCACATCTGGGACGCCTTGCAACGTGCTGTTCAGAAGAGATCTCCACCCTCTCGTAGTCTTTCGGATTTGTGGACAGCCCTGCAAGATTCATGGTGTCAGTTCCCTCCAGCACTACCTCAGACATTAGTCAAGTCCATGCCACGTCGTGTTGCGGCACTTCTGCGTGCTCGCAGAGGTCCTGCACGATATTAGGCAGGTGTACCAGTTTCTTTGGCTCTTCTGTGTAGAAACAGCCAAAGCCACTTGATTGACTTTTTCATTTAATTTGTGATTAGTTTCTGGATACCTGAACCCATTTTCAAATCGTCGTGCAGGACAAAAATTACTGAATGTGTATTACAAGATACAGAACGTATCGTAATAAGATACACCTCCAGACAGACAAAACAGTATTTTCCGAAGTACGATATAAACCATTTCAAGATTATTCATATACATCAAACAAAGTCAACTTTAACCATGAAAAATGACAGAACAAACGTATAACTGACAGCCTACTTCCTCTGCTGCCTCAAGTAAACCTCAGGTAAGGTGCGCCCTGTCACGATGTAGAGAATTTCTTTGTCACAAATTCCAGTCATCAAAGATAAAACAGTTAATACAATAAAAGTACAAGTCAACTAATGTACATATGCTCTTTAATTATTTTTTTTCAAAAAGAGCAGGGCAATTAATAACAACGATCAGTAAATAGCAGCAGCACAACAGACGTCGTATACAAACAAAAGTCGTATGCTACAGTGACATTGTTCATTATCAATATAAAAAAGTGTGGAAAGAAACGAAATTAGTGTGACATTGCAAGGTCATTATCAGCTTTCGAAATACATCGTTCATGGACTGTCCGGCTGGTCCCAGCGGAGGTTCGAGTCCTCCCTCGGGCATGGGTGTGTGTATTTCTCCTTAGGATAATTTAGCTTAAGTAGTGTGTAAGCTTAGCGACTGATGACCTTAGCAGTTAAGTCCCATAAGATTTCACACACATTTGAACATTTTTTTGAAATACATCATACTCGTAAAATACTTACCCAAATAAAAACCTAGCAAAATGTATAACTATAAAAACGCTTTTAATGACACTTAATAAGCAAAGACATAAATTAAAAAAACGATAGGTTGGCTCTTACGCCCTACCACTGTAAGGGCCCATAACGGCTCTTAACAACTCGAAGTCTCTTTACAATCAATTATTAAAGTAGAGATATCAGATACGTTAAATATATGAAGGGTTATAGTCAAAGGGTTGCGGCCATCCTAGGGAGAAGCAAGGACTGGAACTATTTTATGGCTGACAATGAATGATACATGCAGCTGTAGCATACGACTTTTTTTGTATTTGCCGATTGTGGCACTGTTGCTGTTTACTGTTCGATGGTTTTACATTCCCTCTGTTTTTGAACAAAAATTAAAGAGCGTAAGTGTGGTGGTTGACTTGTACTTTTATTCTATTAATTGTTTTAGTCCTGATGACTGGAAGTTGTGATATAGAAATTCCCTACATCCTGATAGGGCGACCTCTACTGAGGTTTCCTTGTGGCAGCGGAGGGTGTAGGCTATAAGTTATATGTTTCTTCTGTCACTGTTAAGTGACGTTTTTAGAAGTATATGTATAATCTTGACATGGTTTATGTCCTATTTCGGAAAATCCTGTTTTTGTGCTTGGTTGCGGTAGGTTCTGTATCTTGTTATATACACTCAGTAACTTTTGTAACAGCTTATTGGATAAATTATGATTTTAACATTCAGTCCTACAGGACGATCTGATAATGGGTTCATGTAACCCGAAACTAGTCATCAACTAAATAAAAAAAAGTGAGTTTGGTAAGTTAGGCTGTGTCCGTATCGAACTACTTGTTAACGGTCACCAGTAAGTCTCACAACGAAAAGGGGTTTCGAACGTGAAAACTAGAACCTACTCTTTGTCCTGGAAATACTTCCCCTCATCATTCCTAAGACCTGCCGATAACCTTGATAGACAGCGACAGGAAACAGTGTTAATGGATTCCGTGAAGATGCGAACAGAGAGAGTTGTTTAGCCTGTCTGGGCTTGCTGCACTCTCTATCAGCCGGGGGTCAAGGAGCGCCGGGGCTTCCCCTGTGTCGCTCAACGCCCCCACAATCTGCGCACCAAGTCAGTTCTTGCAATGCGCGCAGCCCGTGCGCCGGACAATCGTCTATCACTGTATGCACTCAATGCCGACACAGCCAACGAGAGTGCTTCAACATCTGGTGGCCACAGACCTATCTTGCTGGCTGGTGCACAGCCGTGATTAGGATCTACAGACTATAAGATGAAACTGTGATGGTGGCCCTACAAGAGGAAATTTTTATACATAATCTAAAAATAGCAATTTACAGCAGGTTTTTGACTTACGAGCGTAAAAAGCAGCATTATTTAATTCTACAAAATTTTGGTATATCATTTATTATTTAATGACATGCTGATATTAAACAGATATTGAAAGAAATGAACTCACAAAGGTGTTCAAAACCATTTATTAACATCGCTATGAACAAATATATTTTTTATAACAAGAAATATTGCAAAACTAATATTTCACTCGTCTAAATTAGTATTTTAACTACAACAAATAAGTAGAAAAGACAATAAAATAAATGTAACAAGCAATCAAATATTACCTGTATTAAATTGAGATACAATGTCATCAGCGAGTGAAGTTATCGGAAAACGATTTTTTCCAGTTTCAGAAGCTCAAGAATACGCATCTGTCGACATGAAGAAAATTGTTTTATGGTGAAAAGAGATATGAAAGAAATCGGCTTTACGAGAAATGGAATCCGCTCCAAACTGCCAAAACTACGTTAAACATCCTATAAAAATTTTTGGCTATTTTACCAGTTATGTGTGACACGTTTGACCGTCCGCCAATGGCAATTTGGCGCGAGGGAAAGCGTGCTTCGAGAAGTGACTCACTGCTGATCAGCTGCCCACCGAAAAATTCAGAGCTCGGAAGCTGCACCTTGACCTAACAATTATAAACAACAGATGTGAGTTCGGCTAGTCAGTTGTTAGCAGGTAGTGTTATGGTGGTTGTGTCAAAGATGGCAGTTGAACAATATCTGTAAATCAGATGTTCCAGACATTCGCCAGCAAGTTGTAAGAAAGACAGAATTACGTGCCAAGTTTTTCCAGCGCCGGTTGACTCCCTAACAAAGATGATGACGCGTGGTCCCCTACAGCAACTTGAAAGAAATACAAAACGCGGACAGTTCTTTTCTCTTCACTTTTATCTGTTCTTCATTATTTCAGTCTCGAAACCTTTTGGAGTGGCAGGGCACAAAAATAATTGCGTCCACGTCTTTTACGAGGGCCCGCACTACGGTATTAATGCAAAGACGTTTTGTCCAATAATTTGTGTAGTGATGGCCCTAGGCAGCCGCGTGCATGTAAACACGGACCTATGTTGATGTACAGTTATAAAAGTTTCGCAGACTTTAGTGTCAGTTGCCACTGATGGTAAAATATCCTAGATTGTTTGGTAACGACATGTTCCCCTCCTCTGAACACAACCGGGGACACCAGAAGAACCGTGAAGAAAATTCCAGCAGAAACGTCGAAACCACATTTTGAAGAGAAACACGAGGCTGCCTTACAATTCGCAGGATTGTACCATCAACGTTGTATGGTTCTTGTTTCACAGACCATTATCAAGACTTAGCTATACGAGGGGCTTTCAGTAAGTAATGCAACATACTCTTTTTCTGAAAGCAGGACGGTTTTATTCAGGATTCCAGTACACCATAGTATTCTCTACTTTTTTGGCTAAAAAACCATATTTTACCGTAATCTCCGTTCAATGTGACGGTCTTACGCCATCTTACTGAGAGGGCCCGTGTGCCAACATATACCACCCTACTGGTCGACGACAAGCATTGCGTCGTCATGGAGAAGGAGAAGTTCATTTCTTTTTTTTTATTCAATTTTTTTCGACTTTTCAGCAGTCACAGCTGTGTACGGCCGGTCGTCCAGCAAGCGGGAGCTCGGACAGGGTTGCACGACCTTGTTGCGATAAGGACAGACGCTTCGTCCGATTACTCACCGTGCTTTTGTTCACCGCCACGTCTCCTTAGACATTCAGCAATGAATGTGTGTCACGCTCTGGTTTTCCGTCGAAAGAAACTCAATCAGAGCTTTCTGCTTGGAACGCACCTCCCTTACAGTCGCCATTTTGAAGGATACGTATAGCGCCATACCTTTTAGAAATTCATGAAACTACAGGGGCTGAAGCGGTAATATTCCACGATGTTTCACAACAAATTCCGCATTTTTAACCGAAACTGGCCGAAAAAAAAGTGTTTTGCTTTACGTATTGAAAGCCACTCGATGGTTTCATACTGCCGTATGCTTCATTCTGTGACTGACGTATTATCATGCTGAACTTGCATAGACAGATCTTCAAACAACTGTCATTCTGTGACTGGACTTCTGTATTTTCAAAGAAGAAGTAAGATTCATGCTTAGCACGTAGTGTACAAGGAGGCACATGGAGCACTAGTTCGGAATGAGTTAGTGTGGGGAAGGAACTCAGATACCTCTTATCGTAGGGAATATCGAGACATCTGCCCTAGTTGATGTAGGGAAATCATGGAGAGGTTTCTACACCATTCTTCCTGAATGCGAGTTGAGTCGCTTACCACTGCGCCACATGATGGGAGAGACGGAGTCAGGGTAACGAAAAGCTTATAACATCAGTTTTAGTTTCCAACCAGGATCAAGTACAAGTGGTAAAAAGGCTGTTACTGATATTTCAGCCCCCCTAGATTCCTCCCCCCCCCCCCTCCCCCCTCAAACACGGAGTGCTATGTGCAGCTCAAAAATAGTTCAAATGGCTCTGAGGCTCTGAGCACTATGGGACTAACATCTGAAGTCATCAGTCCACTAGACTTAGAACTACTTAAACCTAATTAACCTAAGGACAGCCCGCCCGGTTAGCAGAGCGGTCTAACGCACGGCTTTCCGGAGCGGGAACGAGCGCGTGGTCTCGGGCACGAATCCGGCCGGCGGTGAGCCGGCCAATTTGTGGATGGTTTTTAGGCGGTTTTCCATCTGCCTCGGCGAATGCGGGCTCGTTCCCCTTATTCCGCCTGAGCTACACTATCTCGGCGATTGCTGCGCAAACAAGTTCTCCACGTACGCGTACATCACCATTACTCCACCACCGCAAACATAGGGGTTACACTCGTCTGGTGTGAGACGTTCCCTGGGGGGGTCCACCGGTGGCCGAACCGCAGAATAACCCTGGTTTCGGTGTGGGGCGGCGGAGGGGTGAAGTTGACTGCGGTAGTCGTCGTGGGGTTGTGGACCACTGCGGCTGCGGCGGGGACAAAGTCTCTCCGTCGTTTTTAGGTCCCTGTTTAACATACAACCTAAGGACAACACACACATCCATGCCCGAGGCAGGATTCGAACCTGCGACCGTAGCAGGAACTCAGTTGCGGACTGAAGCAACTAGAAGCGCTGGCCACAGCATTTTGTTTTCGTTACTGCCTGTAATTACAGAGATTCCTATGCCCTAGGATGCTGGCGATGTCTCATTCCTACAGCATCCAGACAGTAACTGTAAGATGCAGGACTAGTGATTGAATTCCTACCCCAATTAGTACAGCAACAGATAGCGATTTATGAAACCACAATACAAAATGAATGCCATTCGCGCCATTTTAACCGCGGTGCTGTCAATGCTGCTATGTGCAGGTAGGACATGAAGCCAAAGATGTTGTTTATTTGTTTGTCCTGCTAAGATTAAAAGGTAAAGCTATCCGAGGGTTGGTTTGAAGACCACAGTGCATTACAAGGCATGGTCCTATTAAAGGTGGTAAGCCGTTGGCTTCCTTTGAACTAACTTACCCATCCAGTTACAGGAGGATCTACAATTTAAGGTAGAATTCTGCCTGTGATGTTTATAATTGTAACAATAATTGTCTGAGAGGAATGAGAGAGAAAAATCGTAAGACCGAACGATGATCCGACCGAAGACCTGTGGATCCGTTGCTTCAGAACCATCGAGTCACACCACGGTAAGATTATGGCAACAATCACCAAAAAATATCCAGGCTATATTGTAACCAGAAAAAACAGAAGAAAAATAGTTTCTGTTCGTTCGTCGACAGCAGAACAACAAGGACAGATAACAGGGAGATACTGTAGATTTAAACTACAGGCAGTGGACGTTAGTGACGGGGTGGCAGGAGGAGACAGCGGAACGTTATGAAGCACAAGTAATCAGCGAAGGGAAAGAATTTGGTGTGACTGACAGATGGAAAGAGAAGGAAGGGACCTCTTGATAGTGCACTGAGGGGACAAACGTCACAGGCTGCCCTCTAGTAGGACCTCCTTTTGCCCGGCATAGTGCAGCAGCTCCACGTGGCATGGACTCAACAAGTCGGTGGAAGTCCTCCGCAGAAATATTATCAATGCTACATCTATTGCCGTCCAGGAACGATTTTGTGCACGAACTGACTTCTCCATTATGTTCCGAAAATGTACGATGGGATTCAAGTCGAGCGATCCAGTGGCCAAATTATTCACCTGAACTGTCCAAAATGTTCTTCAAACCTATCGCGAACTGCTGTGGCCTGGTGACATGCCATCCATAAAAACTCTATCGTTCTTTAGATGCAGATGGTCTCCATGTAGCGGAACATAACAATTTTTAATCAATGATGGATTGAATTACACCAGAGGATCCAGTCCATCCCAGATAAACACAGCCCACGCCATTATGGAGCCACCACCAGCTTGAGCAGTGCCTTTTTGACGACTTGAGTCCATCGCTTTGGTGGGGTCTGCGCCAAACTTTAGCCCTACCGTCAGCTCTTACCAACTTAAATGGGGATTCATCTGACCAGGCCACGGGTTTCCAGTCTTCTAGGGGCCAAAAGAAATGGCCACGATGTCAGGAGAGGCTCTGCAGGCGATATCGCGCTGTTAGCAAATACACTCGCGTCGGTCGTCTGCTGCTACAGTCCACTAACGTCAAATTTCGCCACTCTGTCTGAATCGAATATTCGTCGTACATCCCTTATTGATTTCTGCAGTTATTTCACTCGGTGTCGTGCATCTGTTAGCTCTGACAACTCTACGCGAAGTGCTGGTCTCGGTCGTTAAGTGAAGGTCGTCGGGCAGTTTGTTGCCCGTGGTGAGGAAATGCCTGAAATTTGCTATTCTCGGATCACCCTTGACACTGTGGATCTAGTAATACTGAATTCCCTAACGATTTCCGAAATGGAATGTTCCGTGCCTGTAGCTCGAATTATCATTCCGCGTTCAAAGTCCGTTAATTCCCGTCGTGCAACCATAATCAAGTCGAAAGTCTTTTCACGTGTCTCACCTCAGTACAAATGACAGCTTCGGCAATGGACTACACTTTTATGATTCAAATGGCTCTGGGCACTATGGGACTTAACATCTGAGCTCATCAGTCCCCTAGAACTTAAAATGACTCAAACCTAACTAACCTAAGGACATCACACACATCCATGCTCGAGGCAGGATTCGAACCTGCGACCGTAGCGGTTGCGCAGTTCCAGACTGTGACACCTAGGACCGCTCGGACACATCGGCCGGCGAGTACACTTTTATACCTTGTGTACGCGACACTACCGCCCTCTGTATATGAGCATATCGCTATCCCATTACTTTTGCCATCTTAGTGTCTTGAATTGTCTTGAAATCACTCACAGTGACGCGCTTTCCGAAGTGACAACAGTATTTGTTCACTGTAACGTCACAGCGTGTTTCCAGAAACGCACACGGAAGGCCAAGTGCAATAATATTGTGGTGGGGTAGCAGTGGAGTGAGACATTGTGTTGCGCAGTCAGCAGCCTATGAAGTAAACACGGCGTATGGTAGTCAAATAACGTGTCTATACATGAGCATCCTAACTGGGCGTGTGAAGCACTGACATGATCAAACAGACAAATGGCGCTTACGTACAGCACACAATCTCTTTGGTCAACATATGACGCACGAATCGCTGTCGGCAGTACTCAGGTTCGAAGGCGCATGATACAGCCCGGCACGAGCCGCACCATGTCGATCAGAAATTACTGTTGAGAACTCTTTTTTTGTCTCTGGTAATTCGAAAAAATAAACTTGTAACTTAGTTCAATTAGTAAGGTAAGTTGACTTGTATGTTGGCGAAAGTCGTAATAACCATAAACGAGCTACAGAGGTGATCTACTTGTGCAGATTTGTAAACTCGATGGCCAGCAAGTAAAAGGCCCAGTCACCTTGCAGCAAGTTAACGCTTGCTGTTCCGCCCTCTGTGAGCGGCGGGCAACCAGTATGGAGGCCACACGATCGGAGCGGCGCTCTTCAAGGCTGGCCGTATTTTGCCGGGCACGCCTTGCACCGCGCAAATTCGATATGTGTCTCCGCCCTCTGTCACTGCCTCAGCTACATTTTGTATTCGAACAGCCTTTGTTCACCCGTCACCGGAGTCGAGGAAGCGCACGCTAGGTCGATGGCGATCTACCAGAAGGTAGCTGATTTGTATCCCTCAACACGGAAGAATACAAATGTTCAAATGTGTGTGAAATCTTATGGGACTTAACTGCTAAGGTCATCAGTCCCTAAGGTTACACACTACTTAACCTAAATTATCCTAAGGACTCGAAACTCCGCCGGGAACAGCCTCACAGTCGATGACTGCAGCGCCCAATACCGCTCGGCTAATCCCGCGCGGCGGAAGAATACAGAACTTCCGTCTGATTGGCAAGGGAAGAGAGGCAGCTTATAATTTCGCATCAGAGGATACTGCATTTATACTCCGCAAGCCACCTAACTATAAGTAATAGATGTGTTTTGTTATTTTGGTACCAAAACAACTACCCATTGCCGAAGCAGAGAGAGATAAAATGCCGACTAGCAATAACAAGAAAGACAAAATTGTTAACATCGAATATAAGTTTAAATATTAGGAAGCCTTTTATGAAGTTTTTGCATAGAGTGCAGTCTAGTGCGGAAGTAAAACGTTGACGATAAACAGTTCATAAAAGAAGAGCATAAGCATATGCAAGATTTGATTTCGTGGGGGGGTTCAACAATTGGACATCGTAATAAGGTAGAACAAAAAAATTTGAATGTACCATTGATTGGACATGGCCTCTTCAAGGGACCATCCCGGCATTCGCTTAGAGTGAGCTGGGAAACCACGGAAACCCAAAATTGTATGGCTGCCTCTGGGGGTGAAACCGGGTGTCCCGAATGCGATCTTAGTACATTAGTCACTACGCCATTCCCTGGTGAAAATTATAGGTTTTCGTGAAAGTACAGGTTAGGAACGTTTATGTTCAATGTGGTACTTATTAATAGTAATGACTATGAAATTAAATTTAGCGAGAAGTAACGATGCTAGATGGCAAAGGTGGCATCAGTGGGCTACTGTACGAAGTTAACCGACTTCTGCCGACACACAGGTTGCTGATTTCGGCTGTAGCTTGTAAACGTTTTCTCGTCAGTTTGGCCCCGTTTAGCTGATCGGTACTTGTCGGTAGAAATCGGAAATCGTAGTGCCGTTCCTGGTCTGAGGTCCCTGCTAATTCTGGCAATCAACTGAATAATTGTGTTAGAACAGGATTAATTTAATCTCATCCTCAGTACTAGAAATAAATGGTTCAAATGGCTCTCAGCACTATACGACTTAACACCTGAGGTCATCAGTCTCCTAGAACGTAGAACTACTTAAAGCTAACTAACCTAAGGACATCATACACATCGATGCCCGAGGCAGGATTCGAACCTGCGACCGTGGCGGTCGCGCGGTTCCAGATTGAAGCGCCTAGAACCCCTCGGCCACACCGGCCGGCTACTAGAGATAAGCACCACATTTGATAGTGATCGTATCTGTAACATGCTATCACGAAACACTGTGACTTTCACGCCTTCCACGCTACATCAGAAAACGCCAGTTGTTTCACCTTTCGATAAACACCTGTTTCGTCGTCATAAGAATTGGTCAGTTTGACGAAGAAATTCCTAGAGGAGAGGTTGTAGAGCAGTAAAATGTGTTTTCAAAAAGTTAAAGAAACCTAATTGGTCAGTAAATATCACCATTTACGTTTAATGGAAATCGCTTGGTTAATGAACGTTAATTTTTTACTTTCCATTCAATGCTTTTTTGCAATATTCACTCATTTATTAATTAGTGCAACCATTCTTTAGATTTTGTTGCTAAGTTGTCGAATACGTAAGCTTTCTGTCGAGTCTGTTATTGATTACTGCTAAGTCTGGCAGTGGAGGAGACATCAGTCGTCAACTGACCATTGTTTAGTTACGTTCGTCAGTGGAAGTCGGCGCGACGTGTGTATGTTTTATTTGTAGTGGACGTGCTATGAACGGCTATATCTGACACAGTGAATGAAAAATGGATACAAATGTTTACCTAGTGGATTAAAACGAGAAAGGATAGTAAGCATGTTGTTTTGGTAAAGTGTACCATTATTGTTGTTCATAAAATGTGCGAGAAACCTTATTGGAAGGGTCATGACGATTGAACGGGTACAGTAGAAAAGGAGTCTCACATTTATCGACCATCAGTTCAAAACTTTTACTTTAAAAGAAACTATTTATTTTTTGGGGAAGCAGCATAAGGGATTACATGAAAAACATGTTTTTTTTTTTCAATTTTCATCTTGCCGTTCCAAGGCATTTGCGAAATCTGTAATGGAAATTGCGACAAATCTGAATAATGATTGGGGTTCTCAAATAAAATTTCGAGTAGGGCACGTCGAAGGAAAGGATTTTCAAATCTGCTGTTGCAATTCACACTAGCACGTCAAATACCTTGCTGTTGAAGGTAAATGGTGATTGATTTTGTTGCTATTCACAATAGCGTTGAACGATCAAAGGATGATGGTGAATTTCATTGGCATTCGGAAGCAAATGAAGTTTGAATTTTGACCTCTTACAGTAACTTGTAGTTTCAATTGACATAACAATCTCGGTAAGGCCTAAGCGATATTATACAAGTCGGGACACCCCCAAAAACATACATTTTTCCTATTAGGTGCATTGTGCTGCCACATATTGCCAGGTACTCCATATCAACGACCTCAGTACTCATTAGACGTCGTGAGAGAGCAGAGTGGGGCGCTCCGCGGAACTCACAGACTTCGAACGTGGTTAGGTGACTGGGTGTCACTTGCGTCATAGGTCTGTATGCGAGATTTCCACACTCCTAAACATCCCTCGGTCCACTGTTTCCGATGTGATGGTGAAATGGAAACGTGAAGGGACACGTACAGTACAAAAGCGTATAGGCCGACCTCGTCTGTTGACTGACAGAAAAAATTGTAGAGGGTCGTAATGTGTGATAGGCAGACATCTATCCAGACCATCACACAGGAATTCCAAATTGCATCAGCATCCACTGCAAGTACTATGACAGTTAGGCGGGAGGTGAGAAAACTTGGATTCCATGGTCGAGCTGCTGCTCATAAGCCAAACGACGCCTCGCTTGGTGTAAGGAGCGTAAACATTGGAACAGTGGAAAAAGTTGTGTGGAGTGACGAACCACGGTACACAATGTGGCGATCCGATGAGAGGGTGTGGGTATGGCGAATGCCCGGTGAACGTCATCTGCCAACAATAAAATTCGGAGGCGGTGGTGTTACGGCGTGGTCGTGTTTTTTATGGAGGGGCTTGCACCCCTTGTTGTTTAGCGTGGCGCTGTCATAGCACAGGCCTACATTGATGTTTAAAGAACCTTCTTGGTTCCCACTGTTGAAGAGCTATTCGGAGATGGCGACTGTATCTTTCAACACAATCGAGCACATGTTCATAATGCACGGCCTGTGGCGAAATGGTTACACGACAATAACATCCTTGTAATGGACAGACGTGCACAGAGTCCTCACCGGAATGCTATTGAACACCTTCGAGATGTTTTGGAACGCCGACTTCGTGCCAGGCCTCACCGACCGACATCGATACCTCTCCTTAGTGCAGCACTCCCTGAAGAATGGGCTGCCATTCCCCATGAAACCTTCCAGCACCTGATTGAACGCTAAGGGTGGGCCAACACCATATTGAATTCCAGCATTACCGAAAGAGGGGGCCACGAACTTGTAAGTCACTTTCGGCTAGGTGTCCGTATGCTTTTGATCACATAGTATACGTATTTGAAGTTAATTAGAACGAAGTGTGGGGCTTTAGGACGATGTATAACCATATACACTAGTTGAGTTAGTAGTAATGAAGTTCACGAAACAATGTTTCACTCTTCCGCGCAGAAAACTCCGTTGGTAAACTATCTGCAGCTTACAACTGTGTGCCAGACCTCATTCGAACCTGGTCTCCCTTCATCCGCAAACGATGCACTTTCCGACTTAACCATCCACGCACCGCATTTGACCAGTCTATCACTTTCACCCGGCCGGTATCCATCTTCTACTTTCAAAACGCGTCACGTGCATTTCTGACCACCTTGTTGGGTGAACATTCCAGAGGAAGATTTCCTGTAAGAATCTCTCGCTCTGCAGTTGAGTGTAAAATTACAAATTTAAACTGTGCGCTAACCAGTAGAAGTTGCTTTATATTCCAACACTCATGTTCCAGGGACTTTTGTTTCGACATTGCTAAGATCCTTTGACACGATCCTCGTTCCTTTGTAATATACACTGCAGCTTTCAGTTTTTTCGCCATTACATTTTATTTCCCTCTATTTTTGTCTGTTTTTGCTATATTGACAGACATTTCCAGTTATGTATGTTAATGCAAATGTGTAGGAGATAACATTCCTGTGATTTTCTAATACACTCTTAATGGTATGCTGCTTGGTTTGTGAGACTACATCTCAGTGCCTCACTCATTTTTCAGCTACTTGATCACATGAGTCAAAAAATATTTTTTGTAACCGTATGTATTTATGAATTTAGCCAGTAATCTGTGTTTATGAAAATGTAATGTATGCTGAAAGAATAAGTAAGAAATAATTACGTCAAATAATTATTGTAAACACAGCGCCAATGCCAGGAAAATTGATATTGTACAAAAACACAAAGAATATTTCATGTAACAATAACATCGTTGAGGCGAGTACGCGCAGTCATAGAAGTGAGGCCAGAGTTGAGTTGCGAAGCGGTGTGTTACAGATGTGTGCGTTGGCACGCGGTGCCAAGTAGAGATTGTGCTGGATATATTGTTATAATACGTGGCAGGGCAACACTGTGTGAGCGAGCACGTATGTGGGCACAGTACATGGTCGCTAGTGGGTTTTGAGTTAATGAAGAAAATTGGGTTGCACAATTTCTTTCAACCTGCTCGCCAATCAATAAGAGCCTAATGCTAATAATTAATTTTATAATAAGCATGATATCGCACCACAAGCAATTCATCACAAAATAAGGGGCCAGCCGGTGTGGCCGAGCGGTTCTAGGTGCTTCAGTCGGGAACCGCGCGACCGCTACGGTCGCAGGTTCGAATCCTGTCTCGGGCATGGACGTGTGTGATGTCCTTAGGTTAGTTAGGTTTAAGTAGTTCTAAGTTCTAGGGGACTGATGCCCTCAGATGTTGAGTCCCATAGTGCTCAGAGCCATTTGATTTGAACAAAATAAGGTCCAGCCAATATTTTTATAACTGTGTAATAGCAACTTTTTTGGAGCATTAGAGTGTGTTTAGTCAAAGCATGAATGTTTCGAGTGAAGCTTAAGTCGTTAACCATCAGCAGGATGCTAACCTCCTCACCATAACTTCCGAGAAAGTCACGAACGCAAGAAATAGTCAAAAGAAAACAATAAGTTACAGTTGATTTTCAATCAAGTAATTATTGAAATAAAAATCAGTAGTTGCTATAGTTGTTCATATAGTGTTGCACTACTATTGCAGACAACCAGTTGCAACTAAAAGTGATTTAAATACAGTTCATATTTCTATGACAAAAGTATGCTGGCTCTTTTGTAATGAAACTAATTTTACGATTTTGTGTTGTGTTCTGTAAGTTATAATATGTGCATATGGTTACGTGACATTAGTATTGATAAAGTAATTAAATATGGCCACGATTCTGCAAACATGCAAACAGAGAGCGTTTCTGCGAACTGTTGCTAGTTGTTCCATATTATTAGTTTTCATAATTGTAATTAACATCATTGCACTCCAAATATCTTCTATAGTTTTCATGTCGAACTTATTTTCTACATCGTAATCTCGTGCTAGTGCCTTTGTTCAGTTACCGCATTATCATTCTCGCGCAGTATTTGCGTGATTTCAAAGTCATTTACCAAGTTTAACTTTTGCTCGTTTTGGAGATGGCGACACCGTTTTTATCCTGCAGTCTAATTTCATTCATACAATTTTGGTATAGCCTACAAAATTGTGGTTAACTACAGTAATACTTTAATTACTACATTTTTTTATACATCTAGATCGTTGCTGTACACAATAAACACTCCCGTGATAACGACCAGGTTGTAACTATCTATATTCTATCGGTAAGCATTGATCTTCAGATTCGATGCTTTGTTTCGATTAATTACGGAACACTACGTACACGTCTCACAAAAACATTTTTATGCACCGAAGAGTATAGGTGTTAGACTCGGTCACGTCGTTTAAATGACATGGAATGGAACGAGCACGTGAGGTGAATTGTAGGGGAGTTGAATGGCAGACTACGGGTTACTGGGAGAATTCTGAGGAGGTGTAGCACACCTATAAATGTGACAGCTTGTCCGCCCCCCTTCTTGAGTGCTGAAACAGTGCTTTACAGGCCTACCAGTTCGTATGAAACAAAGACGTCACAGTCACGCTGGTAGATTTACCGATCTGTTCGATCAATACGAGAGTGTTACCTAAAAGCTCCATAAGCTTACATGGGAATCCTCTTGCGAACAATGACGATCTTTTCTCAAGACGCTATTAAGAAAATTTACAGCGCCAGAATTTGCGACAGACTGCATCTGTGTTCTGCTGTCTCCGACGTTCAGCTCGCCTAAGAACGAACTAAGGGGGATTACAACTGGTACAGAGGCATAAAGGCAACAATTTTTCCTCTCAATTCATTTGCAAGTGGCACAGAAACTAGAAAGGACTAGCAATGGCACAAAATACCATCCGCATTGCACTGTGCAATATTTCGCATAATATGTAGATGTAGGTGCAGATGTAGGTTACAGTCTACTCTAAAGCGAGCTTTTTTCTATTTAACCGGTTGCAAACAGAATTTAAAATTCTTTAACTAGTTTTCAACGCCAACTAGGGGCGCCTTCTTCAGAAGAAACTGTTGCCTAACCTCTTCAACGAATCCTGAATCCCATGAAAAAGCCTTTTTTCACTCAGCCATCCATAGAGCTGTTTCCACACCACTGTCCGCTGAAAATCTTCCAACTGACATAAATCTGTTAAAAACCATTGCAGTTAATAACGAATATAAGCCGGCTATAGTAGATAAAATCTTCAGAAATAAGACCAAAGCCAGAATTACCACTCTCAACACTCCTTTTAGCAATGAAGTTGACGAAAAGAAAAAATATTTTCCTTTCCGTATATAGGGCCAGTATCTTACGGGATTCAGCGATTAGTCAGGAACAAATATAACTGCAACGTAGCCTTTACTACTAACAACTGCTTGATAGCAACCTTATACATAATTTAAAATCAGAACGGTCTCCCCTCCAGAACTCAGGAATCGAACAAATCCGTTCTGACACATGTCAAGCATATTACATAGACCAAACAGGTCGTGCTTTCTCTACTACACTCCTGGAAATGGAAAAAAGAACACATTGACACCGGTGTGTCAGACCCACCATAGTTGCTCCGGACACTGCGAGAGGGCTGTACAAGCAATGCTCACACGCACGGCACAGCGGACACACCAGGAACCGCGGTGTTGGCCGTCGAATGGCGCTAGCTGCGCAGCATTTGTGCACCGCCGCCGTCAGTGTCAGCCAGTTTGCCGTGGCATACGGAGCTCCATCGCTGCCTTTAACACTGGTAGCATGCCGCGACAGCGTGGACGTGAACCGTATGTGCAGTTGACGGACTTTGAGCGAGGGCGTATAGTGGGCATGCGGGAGGCCGGGTGGACGTACCGCCGAATTGCTCAACACGTGGGGCGTGAGGTCTCCACAGTACATCGATGTTGTCGCCAGTGGTCGGCGGAAGGTGCACGTGCCCGTCGACCTGGGACCGGACCGCAGCGACGCACGGATGCACGCCAAGACCGTAGGATCCTACGCAGTGCCGTAGGGGACCGCACCGCCACTTCCCAGCAAATTAGGGACACTGTTGCTCCTGGGGTATCGGCGAGGACCATTCGCAACCGTCTCCATGTAGCTGGGCTACGGTCCCGCACACCGTTAGGCCGTCTTCCGCTCACGCCCCAACATCGCGCAGCCCGCCTCCAGTGGTGTCGCGACAGGCGTGAATGGAGGGACGAATGGAGACGTGTCGTCTTCAGCGATGAGAGTCGCTTCTGCCTTGGTGCCAATGATGGTCGTATGCGTGTTTGGCGCCGTGCAGGTGAGCACCACAATCAGGACTGCATACGACCGAGGCACACAGGGCCAACACCCGGCATCATGGTGTGGGGAGCAATCTCCTACACTGGCCGTACACCTCTGGTGATCGTCGAGGGGACACTGAATAGTGCACGGTACATCCAAACCGTCATCGAACCCATCGTTCTACCATTCCTAGACCGGCAAGGGAACTTGCTGTTCCAACAGGACAATGCACGTCCGCATGTATCCCGTGCCACCCAACGTGCTCTAGAAGGTGTAAGTCAACTACCCTGGCCAGCAAGATCTCCCGATCTGTCCCCTATTGAGCATGTTTGGGACTATTTTCCTCTCCCTTGCTTTTATGATTTACATTATGTTAAGCTGTCAGTCACTATTATACTAATTTCGTATAGATGTTGTTAAACCTTTGTAAATTCTGCTACTAGATGGTGCGAGCTGTATCACGTTCACGACGTCATATGGTTATGCATCGTCCTAAAGCCCCACACTTCGTTCTAATTAACTTCAAATACGTTCTGTTCGCGCAGTCGCTGTTACTCACTCATGTCCTATATCGCTGTAATGCTCTTAATGGCATATTTATATATTGCTTTAAAATTTGGCTATACCTGTTGTGTATTCAGGTGGAAAATGTTTTAGGTGTGGTTTTAGTGTTTTGAGTAGAGTGATGTCGCTCAAATTTCCTTTTAACCACATGTGAGTATTTTTATTCAATTTAATTTGTAAAAGTTAAGTGTTCGTTCTAATGCCTACCTGGTATTGACGTACCTTCCAGTGATATTTTTAGGTAAGGTGACAGTTTCTTCTGAAGAAGGCGCCCCTAGTAGGCGCTGAAAATTTTAAAAAATGGTTGAAATGGCACCAGAGCACTATGGGACTTAATATCTGAGGTCATCAGTCCCCTAGAACTTAGAACTGCTTAAACCTAACTAACCTAAGGAATCACACACATCCATGACCGAGGCAGAATTCGAACCTGCGACCGTAGCGGTCGCGCGCTTCCAGACTGTAGCGCCTAGAACCGCTCGGCCACTCCGGCCGGCAACGAATTTTAAATTCTATTTGCAACCGGTTGGCTGAAAATTTGTGACATTGTTTGTGATTAGTGTCCTGTGTAGAGCATGAAAGATAAGACAATTATATAATCATGTGCCTTTCATTCTAGTATCTTCTTTTTCCGTACAAAGCTTGGTTATGCTTTGTGTATTACGATGCGTGTTCTCTCGCGAAATGTAAACAAGCCCAGCTGATGTGGTAACAGGACTGTACGATACAAATATGGCTGTTTCCACAGTCTTGGCCAAGGAACGGGTCTTATCAAAATCTTTTCGCGGAACCGGCACTATCTCCCTTCTGACGTTGGCAGTTCTCGGTGTTTGTTTCAGCGTTTTGATCCTCCGCCGACCCTCCCAAGCCGCGTAGACACAGACTCGCTCTCCGCTCTGGACGCTCCTTGAATTCGCCATGGGCCTGGTTCCTGTCAGTCAGATACAAGAAGCCGAGGGTCGCATATCCATCACAGACTCATAACAGTTGAAAAGGCGATTTTTTACGCAGAAGGTTTGCAAGTTATCGTCCCGTGACCGTAGAAGGGGATCCTGTGCCAATCATATTTTGTGAATAGGAGTGAATGAGATGACAGAGCAATGGCTTGAACGTGCCTCTGAGGCTAGCAGCCGCTGACTAGCTGATCGCGGGTTTCACCCGCCGTAGGCCTGCGCTAGGGTCTTTAATGGTATGTCTTCTTTTGTCAGTATCCAAGGGTGATACTGGCCACGGATTAATTGGCCTAAGACTTTTTTTTAATTTTATAAGAATGTATGTATAAGCAAGTTCTTAATAACTCACACGTATTTCTGTTCCCGAGATCCGTGAAACTCGATAGTGTGGTAGCATTGGACTCACGGCAGCTGGCTCGAGTCCTGATTACACAAGAAATTTTTATCGCTTATCACGACAGCATGCGCAAATATAGTGGGTCAGACCCCATACATCACTATAATGTGTCACTGCAGTTATGGTCTTCAGTCGACAATCTGGGTTGATCTACCTTTCCACTTGTGTAGACTTCTTCATTTCTGCATTACTACTGCAAGCCATATCCATTCGAACCTGCTTACTGCATTCAAGCCTTGGTTTCCCTCTACAGTTTCAACCCCTGCACTTCCCTGAACTAACAGTTTCTTGATGAATCAGGATTCATCCTATGAATTTGTCCCTTCTTTTACTCTAGTCTGGCTACAAATTTATTTTCTCCCTGTATCAACTCAGTAAGTCCTTATTACTTATCTGATCTACAGAGCTAATGCTCAGCATAGTACTGTAGCACAACATTTCAAAAGCTCCCTGTCTGAACTGTTTATAACCCATGTTTCACTTACATACAAAGCTACACTCCATATAAAAAGCTGCAGAAAAAGCTCGCTAACCATTAAATTTATATTCGATGGTGAAGAAGATAACTCTTTCAGAAAGGCTTTTATAGCGTCTCATGGAGTGAATAAACGTGTTACTGCTGGCAGTAACCATTCAGACATCGAGAACTGCGAACTCGGCTTCCTTCTTTGTGCTATCGCATAGGTCCAGGTTATATATCGACACTGAGTTTAAGCGTTTCACTGACTTTCATACTAGGTTCACATCATAATAACTCCTACCAGGTACGATGTAACCAACAGGCACTTGGATCATCAGCGAAATAATAAAATGGCCCTCAACGGCCAATGACGTATATAACAGTGATTTTATTTACACCCAAGTGGAGTTAAATTAGTTGCTGTGTTGGACAGAGAGTGCTTCTATTTACACAGCTGGGTGGGATGGTTTGGTGAATCACGTGAATGGGATGTCGTCAGGCTTGTAACTGGCCATCTGCGTGACAGTCGACCACCGGATGGGTAACACATGTGACATCGGAGTATTTCATCGCCCCAGATCATGGGTGCTGCAAGCATGGTACACTCTATCTCCAAGGTCTTGCAGCCACTGGGCGTTTTACATGTCAGCGCGTCAAGGATGTATACAGAGTACCTCGATTCATGGAGAACACCGTCGTCGGCGTCAAATGCCGATGATGACTACACTATCTGATAAAAATCCACCAGTGAAATTTCTTCACTTGTGAAGTGACCCAATTCGACTGTTGATGATGTTATTATGAAGTGAAAATTCGAAGAAACAACCACAACCAAACTCGGACCAGCCGTACCCTATGTACTGACGGCCAGGGACTGTCAAGTAGCGGCATGGAGTGGCCGCGCGGTTTGAGGCGCCATGTCACGGATTGCGCGACCCCTCCTGCTGGAGGTTCGAGTCCTCCCTCTGGCATGGGCGTGTCTGTGTGTGTGTTGTTCTTAGCATAAGTTAGTTTAAGTAGTGTGTAAGTTTAGGGCCTGATGACCTCAGCACTTTGGTATCTTAGGCCGCGGTGGTCTCGCGGTTCTAGGCGCGCAGTCCGGAACCGTGCGACTGCTACGGTCGCAGGTTCGAATCCTGCCTCGGGCATGGATATATGTGACGTCCTTAGGTTAGTTAGGTTTAAGTAGTTCTAGGGGACTAATGACCACAGCAGTTGAGTCCCATAGTGCTCAGAGCCATTTTTTTGGTATCTTAGGAATTCACACACATTTGAACATTAAAACTGTCAAGTATTGAGGAAGGCGGTTGTAAAAAAAGTTGCATGAAATCAGCGGAAGCAATCACTAGTGAATTTCAAAGTAGTACCAGCAGTCCAGCTACCGCAATGACTGTGCCTAGTTACTTAAAGAGAATGGTTTGGCAGAGTAGCTTATCATAAGCCAAACATTTCGAAGCGACGCTTCAGGTGGTGTAAAAGGCAACGCTATTGGACAATGGATGACTGCAATCTAATGATGTGAAGTAATGAATCACGCTATACCACGTGGAATTTCGATGGAACGATTGGGGTTTAGTGAATGCCTGGAGAACGTTACCTGGCATCATATGTAGTGCCAAAGCTGAACTGTGTTGACGTGTTTTTCGTAGTTATCGTATTTCCCCCTGTTCCGTTTAAAACACTAAAGAGGGAAGAATACGAACGTATTATGCAGCGCTGTGTACTGCGTACAGTAGAGGACGACGATGATTATTTGTACCAGTATTTCAGTGCGCCGTGGTATGAAGCACCATCTGCGAGGAAATTGATTGTGGGCAATAACATTTCTAAAAGCTTTGGGATGAGTTAGATCGTCGATTTTGCCCCAGACGTCAGCGTCCAACATCATTAACTTATCAGGTTTCAATTGTCGCGGAAGAATAGTCTATCATTCCTCCAAAGACTGTCGCGCTCCTCATTGAAAGTGTCCTCAGCAGAATTCAAGCCATCATAAAGGCAAAGGGTTGATGCACCCCATATTAATGTTCAGTAATAGGTGTCCGGATATTTTTATCAGGTAGTGGTAAACCGGTTCCCGTCAGATCACCGAAGTAAATTGCTGTCGGGGTTGGCTAGCACTTGGAAGGGTGACCGTCCGGTCTGCCAAGCGCTGTTGGCAAGCGGGCTGCACTCAGTCCTTGTGATACAAACTGAGGAGCTACTTGATTGAGAAGCAGAGGCTCCGGTCTCTGAAACTGACATACGGCCGGGAGAGCGGTGTGCTGACCGCATGCTCCTCCATAACCGCATCCAGTGACGTCTGAGGACTGAGGATGACACGGCGGTCGGTCGGTACCGTTGGGTCTTCAAGGCCCATTCGGGCGGAGTTTAGTTTAGTGTAACTAACAGTAGAGTAAAACGCAGTACCTAGACTTTCGTAAGTCACAGTACACGTGCGTTCTTAGAAAAAGAAACACCCTGAAATTCCACAATTCACACACGAAATAGCAAGTTGGAGGGGAGAAAGGCCTATAAGCCGACATTTTGAAAGTATTTAATGTGTCAGTTACTTTATATTTTAAAATTTTGAATTTTTCCCTTTTCAGTAATTCTTCTCCTTAACTAAAAATTTAAGTCTTAGTAGTAGGTGTGACTTTCCCCAGTGAATGTCATGTATTGTTGCGTAAGTGACTAAAAGTCAAGAAGAATTAACAAAATCTGCATTTCAAAAATAAATTTCAGTGTGGGCGTAAAGTAAACTCCCCCGCCACGGGTAGAGCAAGTGACTGAAAGTGCGTTTTTTATTTGCGCATCAGTACCTCTCTAGAAGGTATATTGTAAAAATAAATTACCAATAATTAATGAATTTTGTCTTCTTAATTTTTCTGCGGCGGGCATAAAGTATCTGCCTCTAACCCTCGCCCCGGTAGTGCTCGTTATGGAAAATGCGTTGGTATCGCTAGGGTTAAACCAGCAGTTTATACAAGAATCTCAAGCAAAATCCATTCTACAGCGTAGGGAGGGAAGAGCAGACAACATGGAAGCATTTATTTGGCGTGGAGCGCATCTAACTGTAGCTCCAACGCGTGGGTCACCATACAAAGTAAACAGCCAAAATTTACAACTTATTCGCACAAAAGATTTATAGAAAAGATGTACACGTTATGGAGAACACTTCTGTAACACTTACTGCATCTTTAAGCGGCCAGTTTCTGGTAGAAAACCGACTGGTTCTAACTGTACTCAACTGGCCAGTGAATCAAAGTCATCTACCACAATGTTGGAAAACATCAAAACAGTAAAAGTGAGACACACATTCTTATAATTTAAATAGTGATAGCGAAGATATTATACCAACACCTTGCCTGAATGGCCCCTACAATCAACAGTCAAAGACGCTCGAAAATAACCGAAGAATAAATCATTTGAAACGCAAAGCTACATTATTCCACAACATTTTAAGACGCCTGAGGAAGACATTACCAACTTCTACGGATTCTCACACAATGCATGTACTTTCGGACACAGCACCCAGGTAACAGTTACTGCCAACCTTGAGTCAAGGATGCATCACAATCTCTCTGCCCAGTGGTTTTGTGTGCAAAACATAACCAGAGACACGCTACCAGTTACTTTGATATACACCGCCAGAAATTTTTAAAGTATAGCTAGGGGACCCAAACTAATGTTACAGAAAAAAAATGGTTCAAATGGCTCTGAGCACTATGGGACTTAACTTCTGAGATCATCAGTCCCCTAGAACTTAAAACAACTTAAACCTAAGTAACCTAAGGACATCACACACATCCATGCCCGAGGCAGGACTCGAACCTGCAGCCGTAGCGGTCGCGCGGTTCCAGACAGTAGCGCCTAGAACCGCTGGGCCACTCCAGCCGGCACAGAAAAAAAATTGTAAAAACAAGTATTTAGATCAGAAAAACAATGGAACGATATATTATTCCTTTATAGCGCGTGAGATCGTAATACTGTTAAAATTATGAAACGTGTCAGTCAGTATGTTAATAGTCAACGTTCTTCAGTTGTCTTCATAACTAATTGCCACGCGGGATAGCCGAGCGCTCTGAGGCGCCTTGTCACGGTTCGCACGCTGCTCCCGTCTGATGTTCGAATCCTCCCTCGGGCATCGGTGTGTATGTTGTCCTTGGCGTACGTTAGTTTAAGTTAGATTAAGTAGTGTGTAAGCCTAGGGACCGATGACCTCAGCAGTTTGGTCCCATAGTCTTTACCACAAATTTCCAAATTTTTCCATAACTAATTTCCGTTTTCTGTTGTTTCAGGTAAGGCCTACTTCCCAGACGTGCAGTGATCGAATCTCTCTTCAAGTCCAGCAATGCCTCAGCAACATCGAATCAGAGCAAGCTGTTGCCATTGTCCGGGGCTACAGAGTGAATCAGTTTCGACCGCTTCAGAGACATCCAGAATCAGCCACGTTTAGGTAGGCCGTCGCAACCGTTAAAACTGTTTCGGTTACTGATTTACTCGTCCAAAATGATGGTAATATCGCCCCAAGACAGACCGGCGAGCACACAGGCACGGCAGAAGCTTCTGTTCACTAATCGAACGACATTCCGAAATTACAAGACTAAAGATATTAGCTGTTTATTTCACTTTATTGGTTACTATGTACAGCTATAAAATTTGTTAAGGACTATATGGGGGTGTAATAGAGACTTATGTGACTGCTGGTGGCGGACCTGTCGCAAGCCAGCATTATATGGAGGTGGTACACACTTTGAGAATTAACACCCTCGGCTAGGTGGTTTGTGGCACGGGCTGAATCGATAAAAATCGAATGACGTTACAATGTATAGCTACTGTCCCACGCCATCATCTTTTGCTAGTAGGCAACGCCGTGTTTAATGCGTCTAACACGCCAACAAATAAGATCACTTCAAATTCCATTACAGCCATTGTTAAATCCCTTTTACATCCGTTATCGCATTACACATGGTGTTGCCTGCTAGCTAATTTGGCAGCAACCGGAAAAGCTGTCAATATCGGTTACTCGAGGTCTATCGGTTCTTCAACTGCTGTTAGTCGCCTCGCCGAGACTTAAAAATACCTGGTTACTATTTATTATAGGCCTGTAACGTTCAAATTAGGATCGCCATCAGATGAAAATCGGAACGACATTCTAAGCGCAGTACAGAAGCAATTCCGCATACATTAGACAACGAGAAAAATGATTTTAAGTAATTATGGGCACAGATAAAATACAGAAGGGCGATGTAATGTGCACGTTAACTGAGACTGAAATAATCTGAACACTGTTTGACAAGCCGCTGACTCATGGACTTACAAGTCCTGTAAAGTATTTATTGACTCCATTCGTGAATAAGTTAATGTAAAATATATTTGGACTCGATTAATTGTAAAGAACCAATTTCTTTGTGTCTTCGTCTAGAACGCCGTCGTCATTTCAAGTTAGTTATTTATACACATTCATCATTAGTTTTGTACTTTGTGTCTCCATCGCTCGCGTCCAGCACTTTATCCATGATCTGAAATCTCTTCCTCTCTCGCCTTCGCTTGCACAAACCGTCCTAAGGTTGTTTTTATAGCCCCCTCCTTCTTCCTAAATAAATGTCCTATCCACTTTGTTGTACTTCTTCTTCTTACTCTCTGGTACTGTGTCTGCTTTCCTAATCCTCTCAGCACCTCTATACTTGTCATCCCATTCATCCAAATTATTTCTCAGTTGTTCCTAACCTCTCAAAAACCTTTCTTCTGTATTATACACGTTTCAGCAGAATAGGGAAGGACATTCCATACAAAACTATTTATAAATATTTTCTTCAAATATTCGTCCACACTGATACAGGAAGCCCTCCTTTTCTTTCAAAATGTCTCTTTCAACTTACTATCGTGGTTTTAATTTCTTCGCTGCACTTTCAGTACCTATCATTCCATAGCTCTTCTATTTTTAGCTTCAATGGCATCTACTATTTCCTGCAATTTTTTTCATCCGGTACTAGAAGAACCATGTTGTCTGTAAATCTGACTCCATATTCTTCTTTCTCCAGGTTTCACCCCTTTGTCATCTTAAAATCAATTGCACTTGTGGAGCAATCGTAAGAGATCTATAGAGCAGAAAAACAGCCTTGGTGGCACAAGATAGGTTTATTCAATCTTCACATGTGACGCGTTTCTCTTGTTCGAGGCATCATCAGACAATCCGGGGATATTACAAACTGTTTGTAAGTAAAAGCAATACTTAATGAATAAATTAAAAATAACAGGAGCAAGACATACACCGACTGGACTGTGGAGCACAGGGTCACATTTGTGTTTCAGGGGATATAAATTTCAGTTCATAAAATATTGCACCATAGCTGAACTTACCGATAAAAACTTCTTGCTAATCGTTACCGAGGCGTCATACGTGATTAAGAGTGTCAGAGAACTAGGAGATAACAGCCGAATAGGAAATGTCAGTGCTTCATTGCATCACCTAGATTCCTAGAAGCAACACGAAACAGATAGCGATAACAGGAAAAAGTACGCTACTTCTGCGTGCAAGGACTACCTGGCCTAGACGAATAGGCACGTTCAGTGAGCAGAAACGACTCAGGAGAGCGAAATACACCCATATAATGGCTAGGCTAATAAACTTTTGGCATATGACTGGCCACTAACAAGAATAAAGAAACAGCTAAAACTTTTTTTAGTAAAAATATGAAGCCAGAAGGAACGCTAAACAGGAAAACTAACTGTAACTACGATAACTTACCCACGAAGAAACCGCCCCTTGAACAAAAGTATGGTCCATTTACAATACTGTGAGCACACCCTGTGACGCCGGCAACTAGACTGCCAACCAAGTTTCAAAGCCCTGTGGAGCCACAGTAAGAAAAGACTCACAAGATGGCGCGCTAAAACTTTAACTAATGGCTAAGAGTTAAATAAAATAATCAATAAGTAATATAAGGGGAAAACATCATTTAAAGTCTAGTAGCTGGTATGACAGATCGTACTCACAATATTGTTTTTTTTCTTTCATTTGTCATCTAGTGGGCATACGTATTAAGGAGGTGCAATTAGAATAATTCCTTCCCCCAAGGTAAAAAATCTACCAGATCCTTCTAGTAGCGAAGCAGATTGTAAGATAACAACATAGTCTAAATTTTGAAAGACGTTTACGAAAAATCTAATCGCAGAACTTGATAAATCTGCGAATTATCGCATTCTCTCTAGGTAAGTTGAGTGGTAGACTTTACGGGTAGCCGGCCGAAGTGGCCGAGCGGTTCTAGGCGCTTCAGTCTGGAACCGCGGGACCGCTACGGTCGCAGGTTCACATCCTGCCTCGGGCATGGATGTGCGTGATGTCCTTAGGTTAGTTAGATTTAAGTAGTTCTACGTTCTAGGGGACTGATGACCTAAGCTGTTAAGTCCCATAGTGTTCAGAGCCATTTTTTTTTTAATTTTACGGATATAGATAGATTATTCGATCACAGGATCCCACGCTCTTCACACCGAAGATCATTTCCAGAATATGTGTGATGATCTAAGAAATTTCTGTTCTCCACAAAGCTTTCTTGTTGAAATTATCTGTACTGAAACTTAGTTGTTTCATTCCTATTCCGAGAACAAAGAGGAGGCTATGAAAGGGAAACGTTCAGGATCGATTCATCGAAAAAGACTGCAGTTTGCAGGTCACGTAAGAAATCCATGGCGACAAAATGGTTCAAATGGCTCTGAGCACTATAGGACTTAACATCTGAGGTCATCAGTCCCCTAGACTTAGAACTACTTAAACCTAACTAACCTAAGGACATCACACACATCCATGCCCGAGGCAGGATTCGAACCTGCAACCGTAGCGGTCGCGCGGTTCCAAACTGAAGCGCCTAGAACCGCTCGGCAACACAGGCCGGCCTCGATGGCGACATTCTAGACTCTAGAGGAATCCCACAGGGATGATTTCGTAGGCTTGCGAACGTTGGACGAACGTTACCTTTGCTGACAAGCTGAAACGTATGTTACGAACAAAGACACAAGCGTTACACGCAATGGACGGAGTTGCATCGCTGTTATGCAATGCCACATGCTACTCACATTGACTGTCAAGAATGGATAGTGGCGCCACATCTCTCGTACAATCACATACTAACACCATATGTATTCAGTCTGTTACACGACTGAAGGGCAGCTCACGTAGGGAAACAGTTTCGAAATGACAGCAATCTCATTGAATTCATACGTGTGACAAAATGTAGTATATGATAATTTTTAGGAGTTTTATGAACATGTTCCGGTGTCGTGTAAACAAAAAATGGCTACAGTGCAGGGAATCGAATGGATAATATTAAAACGCCCTGCTTAAGTCCGCAGGACAGAATAGGTAGTTGGAATTGTGGAAAGGGCCCAAAAGGGGGCTGTCAGTTACGTCCGGTAGGACGACCGACTGACGATGACCGTCCCCGGCTCAAGTGATGTGTGGTGGCAATGGTCGGGCGAGCCATGGACATGCAGGCCTCACTGGTGCTCCAACCTGACTGAGCTAGCGCCGCGTTCCAGGTCCCCGACTGGCAGGTCCGAACTGCACTCCTGGAGCTTTCCAACTGACTCCACAGACGACAACGGGAACTAATAGCAGTGCAGCAAAGATAACACATGAGGGCTATATCGACAGGCGCTGCTGCTGTCGCTCACGGGCAGACAAAGCAGCAACTCAGTGACAACAGACATTGAAACTATCATAACGAGATGGGAGCAGGCAAAAAAACAGGATGTAAAATAAGTGACGGCACGACAGCGAGCCACGCACGGCTCAAATATATTAAGTGGCTTTTCCAAAGGACGAAATTTTCTGCCTATAGCGTTTAATGAAACCTTCTGGCTATAGCGTTTAATGTTCGTAGTGTTTACGTTTACCGAGCTACATGTTGATTGTGTGTCACTTCATGGCCACACACACACACACTCACACACAAACACAAACACAGGCACAGACACAGACACAGACACAGACACACACACACACACACACACACACACACACACACACAAGACGCAGGCAGCGCGCGCGCTCTCACTGTGCCTCACCACCCACCATCCCTTCGTCCCCCATCCTAACATACCACTCTACTTTCGCCTCCTACAGCTCCAATGATCGCACAGCATGTGTATCTACACGGTCCACTCTCGTTAATGTGACTACTGCCTATGTTCGTTAACGTATGATAACCACTCACAGACAGCAGGTGGTGGTAGCCTACTAGCAGTTTAGGATATACGAAACGTGTCGCGAGGAGGGAGGGAGGGGGGGACAGTGCAGTTGTTGTTGTAAGGCGGAATGGGAACGATTTGCCTAACATGCAAAACGGAATGATGGGAGCATTTCCAAGTCAGTTGCGTTTGTACATTTTTCGCGGGTCGCCGTGGTTGAAGTATTCCGTGCATCACAAAATGGCTCTATCCAAAACTGGCATTTAGATAATTGGGGTGCGCCATTGGCCATAGATGAAAGGGTTGGACGACGACTGCGGATACCTGTACGTGTGAACAGATGGGCAACTGTTAAGCAAGTGCCCGCCCAGATGAACGAAGGCGGTATCAACAGTGTCTTCTCAACGGAAGTCCAGCGAATGATGCTGAGAACGGGCCTCCGCAGCAGGCGCCTGTTTCATATTCCCGTACTGACTGCTGTTCATCGGCGACGAAGGCTGAAATTCGCAACTGGAAGCCGACTGAGCGGCTTTTTCAGATAAATCACATGTTATGCTCCATCGGGCAGATGACCGTTGACATGAAACGTCTGAAAGCGAACACCCTGCAACAATCGCCGGAAGGGTCCTGACCGGAGGAGGGAGCGTTATGACCTGGGAAATTTTTTCACGGTATTCCGTGGGTGGTCTCGTCTTTCTGGAAGGCACAATAAATACAAGTATGTATCTATACTTGGGGACCTTGTCCACCCCTACGTGCAGTTTATTTTTCCTCGGCACCGTGGTATATACCAGCAGGACAATACAATGACTACTTACGTGGTTCGAGAAGCAGCGCGATGACTTTGCCGTACTCCTCAGGCGACCAAAGTCGCCGGTCTTAAATCCAATCGAGAATTTGTGAGACTTTCTCGATTGGACTGTTCGCGTCATGGAGGCTCAACCGAGAACCCTAGCACAGTTGGCCACAGCACTGTAATTGGCGTGGCTCCACATCTCTGTCGGTACCTCCCGTAACCTCACAGGCTCTGAAAATCCTGGAAAAGGTGGTTACCCACGCAAATTTGACAGGCGGCGCACGTTATTGCCACTGGACAGTGTCAGTAGTTTCCTCCAGAATCTATGTTCTTGTTGTTATACTCGTACTATCCAAAAACAGAAGTAGCTAAACGAACGCTGCGAAATCTGCAACAAACCTACGCCTGGAGTTCATTAGCATCTCATCATACAGTCCAGATTTAACCCCATCCGATTTTCATCTCTTTCCAGAACTTAAAGAAAACCTTCGAGGATTTCACTTTGATAGCGGTGAAGCCGTGTAAGCAGAGGTGAAGTTGTGGCTCCATCAATAGAGTCAAACATTCTACAGTGACGGTATCAACAAATTGGTCTCGGTTTTGGACAACTTTGTTCGTCGCCAGGGTAGCTATATTGAGAAATAAATATGTAGGCTTGAAGAATAAAGATGTAGAATGTTAACAATTTTTGTTTTACTTAAGAAGCTTTAAGAGTTGAGGCATAAAAAATTCGGAGCCATTACTTTTCAGCACGGTCTCGTATTCCGAAAATGGCAGAAACATCGCATATGTTACAAATGTAATGCTACTGAAAAGATCTGGGTGAGAAGTAGTAATTTTAATTAATATATCCCGGAAACTTTCTTGTACCAGCTCGTAGATGCGCTGAACACTGTTGTCTTCAACGTTGGTAACTATCAGTACGTTGTCGATATGGATGGGTGTTCGATTAGGACACAAAGGAGTGACGGACATTGGCTACGAATGGGCATTGATTTAAATCAATGATGAAAGTTGAAAATCAGTGCCAGTCTGGGATTCGAATCCGGATCTCCTTCTTATTAGTCAGATGCTCTGACTTCTGCGCCATTCGGACACAATGGTCAATGCAACTACACGGACTAGTGTAGCATGCCTCTCCCAGACCCAGATTCTCAACTTAGCCACACACTACTAACGTGGATATAATACACTACTGCCCATTAAAATTGCTACACAACGAAGATGACGTTGCTACTGACGCGTAATTTAACCGACAGGAAGAAGACGCTATGATATGCAAATGATTAGCTTTTCACAGCATTCACAAAAGGTTGGCGACGGTGGCGACACCTACAACGTGCTGACATAAGGAGTTTCCAATCGATTTCTCATACATAAACAGCTGGTGACCGGCGTTTCCTGGTGAAACGTTGTTGTGATGCCTCTTGTAAGGAGGAGAAATGCGTACCATTACGTTTCCGCCTTTGATAAAGGTCGGATTATAGCCTATCGCGATTGTGGTTTATCGTATCGCGACATTGCTGCTCGCGTTGGTCGAGATCCAATGACTGTTAGCAGAAAATGGAATCGGTGGGTTCAGTGAGGTAATACGGAACGCCGTGCTGCATTCCAACGGCCCCGTATCACTAGCAGTCGAGATGACAGGCATCTTATCCGCATGGCTGTAACGGATGGTACAGCCACGTCTCGGTCCCTGAGTCAACAGATGGGGACGTTTGCAAGACAACAACCATCTGTACGAACAGTTCGACGACGTTTGCAGCAGCATGGACTGTCAGCTCGGAGACCTTGGCTGCGGTTACCCTTGACGCTGCATCACAGAGAGGAGCGCCTGTGATGGGTGTGCGAATCGCAAAACGTCATTTTTGGGATGAGTCCAGGTTCTGTTTACAGCATGACGGTCGCATCCTTATTTGGCGAAATCGCGGTGAACGCACATTGGAAGCGTGTATTCGTCATCGCCATACTGGCGTATCACCCGGCGTGGTGGAATGGGGTGCCATTGGTTACACGTCTCGGTCACTTCTTGTTCGCATTGACGGCACTTTGAACAGTGGACGTCACATTTCAGATGTGTTACGACGCGTGGATCTACCCTTCATTCGATCCCTGCGAAACCCTACATTTCAGCAGGATAACGCACGACCGCATGTTGCAGGTCCTGTACGGGCCCTTTTGGTTACATAAAATCTTCGACTGCTGCTTTGGGCAGCACATTCTCCAGATTTCTCACCAATTGAAAACGTCTGGTCAATGGTGGCCGAGCAACTGGCTCGTCACAATACACCAGTCACTGCTCTTGATGAACTGTGGTATCGTGTTGAAGCTGCATGGGCAGCTGACCTGTGCATGCCATCCAAGCTCTGTTTGACACAATGCACAGGCGTATCAAGGCCGTTATTACGGCCAGAGATGGTTGTTCTTGCGTGAAAATGTAATCACATGTCAGTTCTAGTATAATATATTTGTCCAATATCTGCATGTCGTTTTGGTATAGCAATTTTAATGGCCAGTAGTGTAATAATCAGGGGAACATCTGGTATCACTGCCAGTCTGGATCGGACACAGGAAACTGTATTGAACGGAACTACTTAACTATTCCGGTCTAAGGGCGCCATCGATGTGCGCGTCATCTTGCAACTGTTTTCAAGAGCATTACTAATATTGAAACGAAGAGTGGCATTGGAGTGGGTGTAGAAAAAAATAAACTGGAAGGAGTTGCTAATACTTTTCTTGATGGACCACGTGTATTTGTAGGCTGTAATTTTAATATTAGTATCACCAATAATGATACCTTCAGGCATGATGACAGTTGGTTTACTGTTGCCGTTGTAAGAGCTGGTAGTATTGCTCCTGCCGTTGCTGGCTTGGAGAGTTTTGATTCATGTACTATGATTGCTTGTCGCACCTATCATATTGGTGAAGTAGCAAATGAGGAGACTCTCTGTGCTCGTTTACAGACCTAGGGCAGTGAGTACTGAAGGTGTGTGTATTTGGTCTAAGGGTCACGGACGACTCAGCCACTCTCGTCTGCTGCCTTGCCGAAAGTGCGGGAGGTGGTCGAAATAAGAGACAGTGGCGCCCCGGTGTGAGGTTTGCTGGCGCGCGCGCCTCCATAGCTCGCCCTGCCCCGCCCCGGAACTGCGCTGGCGGCGCCTCTGCGTTCCCACCCACCAAGGCGACTGCATTCTACTGGCTGCCTCAACCGTCCCTGCCTCTGTTTGCTTTATACGCCTTCCGAAAGTCATACGCTTCATTTTTACATTACTAAACTCGCCAGACGAAATGCCCATCACCACCTTACAAGAGGACACTAGTCACCTTGGAGATGTTTAGATGATATAGAACTCTTAC
Source organism: Schistocerca gregaria (assembly GCF_023897955.1). Lineage (NCBI taxonomy): Eukaryota > Metazoa > Arthropoda > Insecta > Orthoptera > Acrididae > Schistocerca > Schistocerca gregaria. Next base: position 754,913,705 of record NC_064921.1, read on the forward strand.
TCCACGCGCATGTGACTCTTAACCGCTGGCGCAAGTCGTGGCTGTGAACTAGGACTGGCAGTTATCGCTAAAATAACAAGTATCTCGTTACACCGCTTTTTTCATCTCAAGTTCAAAAATGTTCAATGTGTGTGAATTCGTAAGGGACCAAACTGCTTAGGTCGAACAACACAAACACTCATGCCCGAGGGTGGACTCGAACCTCCGGCGAAAGGGCAGCTCAAGTTCAAACTGAGTGCTGCAGCCGCTCAAAATAACCAGTTTCTGAAGCAACCAGTTTCCGATATAAGAACGTAGGCTTCCGCGGCCGGTGTCATAGTGATTAAAATTCTTCTGGGTATTGCCGCGTCATTGCTAAAAAACTAACAACAATAATAACCTAAAGCCGACGTTTCGGCCGAATTGCAACGGCCTTCCTCAGAGCACGACTGGTTTTGCATGGGGATAGGTGCTTCTATTTATTACCGACTATCGATGCCTGACGTCACTGTTGTAAAACTTTTAATTGGCCCTCTAATATGATTGGCTAGTCATGACGTAAGGAAAGATGGAAAGAAAGAGGCTATTCGTGAATGTCCATGTCGTCAACGATTGGTAGCTGTCCGCCAATCAGCGTTCGGCTTCTGGTCGGCAAGTTTTCCTCCTGGCGTGCGCGGAAGTGGACTGACAGTTACTCTACAGCTGTTTGTGCAGATACGTCCGTGCCCCGTGCAGCTTCTGCCCCACAACCGCTCGCGGCCCGTTGGACTGGGGTGGCCGGCAGCCAGGACGCCGGGAGTTTGTAGCCATTTTCTCTGTTGATGTTGTCAGGCTTCTTAATAACTTCGATCACCTCCCGTATTTTGCGTTCTCGGATCCACGATTCTTTCGCCAGTACTCGGGCTACCTGGAACCCGATAGGTTGTCCATAGTCACGGTGGTGTTCCGCTATCGCCGATTTATTATGTTGTTATAATTTAAATTTATTATGCTGTTGCATAATACCCAGAATAACCAGTTTCCGGTTTTTGTTGCTGTTATTTGCAGTACGTCAGTGAAATTATAAATACGTCAAATTTACTTTTCCTGCCATGGAACAATGTGTATTTTTTTCCTCCTTATACACTCTGATACAAAAGAAACGACGCATCGCCAAGGAGTTATCCGAATGGGACGGGAATCGGTAGATACGATTTACGTGTACAGACCAACAAGTGATTACAATTCCAGAAAAATTGGATGATTTCTTCAAGAGAAGAGCTTCACAAACTGAGCAAGTCAATAACGCGTTGGTCCACCTCTGGCCGTTATACAAGCAGTTACTCGGCTTGGCACTGATTGGCAGAGTTGTTGAAAGTCCTGTTGAGGAATATCGTGCCAAATTCTGTCCAAATGTTGCATCGTCAAAATTCTGATCTGGTTGCAGTTCAAAATGGCTCTGAGCACTATGGGACTTAACATCTGTGGTCATCAGTCTCCTAGAACTTAGAACTACTTAACCCTACTAACCTAAGGACATCACACACATCCGTGCCCGAGACAGGATTCGAACCTGCGACCGTAGCAGTCTCGCGGTTCCGGACTGAGCGCCTAGAACCGCTAGACCACCGCGGCCGGCTCTGGTTGCAGTGTCCTGCCCATAATGATCCAAACATTCTCAGATGGGGAGAAATCCGCTGACCTTGCTGGCCAAGGCAGGGATTATCAAGCCTGAAGGATAGCAGTAGAAACTCACGGCGTGTGCGGGTGAGCATTATCTTGCAGAAATATAGGCCCGGGATGGCTTGCGATGAGTAGAAACAAAACGTGGCGTAGAATACCATCGACGTACCGATACGCTGGAAAGGTGCCGGGGATGATAACCAAAGAGGTATTGCTACGAAAAGAAACGACACCCAGAACATCACCCCTGGTTGCCGGGCATATGCCTGGCGACAGTCAGGTTACTATCCCATCCGGTGTTCCGCTTATCTCCAGGCCCGTGCTTGGCCTGGAATCTTTTTGACTTGAATAGAACTGTCTTTATTGATGTGTCTCGCTTCGAACTGAACGCTGTTGACAAGCGAATTGTTTGAGAATGCCCAGGAAAGTAGGTGGATACCAACCTGACTGTCACCCTCCGAACAGCCCGACATCCAGGAATGGTCTGGGGGTGCCATTTCATTTCATAGCAAGCGATCCTGGGCTTACATTTCAGCAAAATAATACCCGCCCGCACTCAGTGGTAGTATCTTCGGCTTGTCTCCGTGCTTGCCAAACCCTCCCTTGGCCAACCTGATCGTCGGATGTCTCCCCAACTGAGAACGTTTAAAACATTATGGGCAGGACTCTCAAACTAGCACAGGATTTTGACCATCTAAAGCGCCAATTGGACACAATATGGCACGAAACCCTTGGAACCACATCCAACAACTCTACCAATCAGTACGAAGAAGAATTACTCCTAGCATTAGGGCTAGAGATGGACCGACTCAGTGACTTGCTCAGTTTGTGAAGGTCTTTCTGTTGAATAAATCGTCCATTTTTTCTGAAGTAGCCGGCCGAGGTGGCCGAGCGGTTCTAGGCGCTAGTCTGGAACCGCGTGACCGCTACGGTCGGAGGTTCGAATCTTGCCTCGGGCATGGATGTGTATGATGTCCTTAGGGTAGTTAGGTTTAAGTAGTTCTGAGTTCTAAGGGACTGATGACCTTAGAAGTTAAGTCCCATAGTACTCAGAGCCATTTGAACCATTTTTTTCTGAAGTTGTAATCATTTGTTTACCTGCACATGTGCATCACACCTACCCGATGTCCGTCCCATTTGGATAATTATTTCGTGGTGCGTCGTTTTCTTGAGTGCGTCATGTCGCAAGTTTGTTGTGCCTCCTGGCGTTTTTAATTTGTTAAAGAAAATAGAGCACTGTACTTCACATCGTAAAATAGTTCCAGACAAATGGATGGTGCCATTCTGCAGTACAATCAATTTCTTGCGACGACAGCGAGAAACTGCTGTATAACCCAGGTGGGGACAAGTCTAATGGGCCAACCCACAGAGCAACATATACATTTTTGTCCCAGCAATGGTGTACAGAATCTTGTGTCATGTGTTTGTTGCCTGTTTCTAACTGACAACTTTGCTATTAAAACCGCAGAGATCGCTTTGCCCTTTTTCTGTAATACTCCAATATTTGAAAGCAAGGCTTATTAAAAATCAAAATTCTAACACAGTATCTGTGGCAAATTAATATACCGGCTTTTCACCGAGTTATTTGCAAAAAAAAGGAAACCTTGTCACAAATGAGACCAAATAAATATCGAAAAATACCGATTATTTAGAAGTAAAATAGCAGTATTGGTTTTAACCGGTTGGTTTCTTCCATCCGTTCAGTGAAGTGCTGTGTATGTGCCAACCAGCTCCGTGGGAACACCGCAAATAAGATGGGCCGACGTGGAAACGTGACGTAATGGCAGAAAGCCGTCACCGTGTTCGGACGTGCCTTTGACCGCACCGTGATTGAAGATGCCCGATCTGACGGTGCATCAGCGGGTAACGTCCAGTTTGTATGCGAGGAACTGTGTACCTCTCGCTTTTCTGTCGTACGGCGTCAGAACAGTGGCCGTAAAAACACCCCATCACACAGGACCCGGGAACGAGGGCCACGCCTTGTCAGTAACAAGTGACTCCTGACAGGAGTTGCTGCCGTCGGTGAACGCAGATCCATCTCAGCCAGTTTTCGAAAGAACGTTACGAAGAGAATCGTATCTCGGAAAAGGCCGCTGCCCACAGCAGCACATAAATGTTCATATCTTCAGCGGGCCAAACAGCACAGGAACTACACAGCAGCTGACTGTAACTCTGTAGTGTGGTCCGACGTGTTGTGATTTTGTCCCTTTTCCAATTATGCAAGGAGTAGAGTTCAACGAGGCCCAATGTGGCTTTTATCCCGCCGTCTGTGGAGGCTTTAGTTCAGGCCGGCGGTGATCTCGTGATGTATTTCGTACCATGACTTCAACCAGATTACCATGAGCATGAATTACGACGTTTATTTCAACATTCTCGGTGACACTGTGTTGTTTCTTTTACCACAACTTCGTGATAAGTGTGCTGTGGACACTTCCGTCTTCCAAGATGACAGCAGCCGTGTTCACAGGACTGCAGGCATACCTTCCTGGTTTGTGGAACAATCAAGCATCCAAATGCACCTCCGACTAGGCCGCTAAATTACCGTATCATAATTCCACGGAAAATGTCTGGGCCAATTTGGAGCAAAGGACGAGACGTAGTAGTCAACATCCCCAGAATTTGGAATCTGTAAAGGAGTTACTCATCAGTGTGTGCATTAGCTGGACATGACAAATCTGAAACGCGGAACAGATGAAGTTCATCTAAGCTTTATACCGCTGCAGCTCAACCACCTTCTGTGATATATTCATTAGACTAACGTTCTTGTCCTTCGGTATTGCCGGGCTGTCGAGAGATGAGGTTACACTTAACTAGTCGAATAAGGTAAAAATTTTCTTCAGTCGAAGTGGTCTGACATCATGGAAATGATCGCTACAGTGTCTGCGGTAAATACTGACGTGTTTTGAGGGAGGACGTTTGACAATTGTGTTTGTAGATCAGCGCAAAAGAGGAATCTACCTACATAACGGTTGTGAAATACAGGGAGCAACAAGATTTCTGCAACTTGTACTGAAACCGCGCTGTGGTTAATATAAGAGTGATAGGATATAAAAGACAAATCGTGGTTGAGAAAGGAATAGGACAGGGTAGTAAGCTATCCATGATATTATTCAGTCTGTACATTGAACAAGCAATGAAGGAAATCAAAGGGAAATTTGGTGAAAGAGTTAAATTTGAGGGAGGGCAAATAATAACTTTGACGTTTGCTCAAGACAGTAATTCTGTAAGGTACGGTAGAGGACTTGGAAGAGCAGTTAAATGGAATGGATAGTGTCTCGAAAATGTCAGGAAAAGCAAAACAAGGATAACAGAATTTAGCAGAATAAATCAGGCGATGCTTAATGAATTAGATTCGGAAAACAGATAATAAATGTAGTTAATGATTCTTGTTGTTTGGGCAGCAAAGTTAGTCTTGGTGGACGAAGCAGAGACGGTATAAAATAACGACTGGCAACAGAAACTAAAGCGTTTTTTAATAAAGAAAAATTTAGCAACATTGAATATAAATTTAAATCTTTCGAAACTTTTTCTGAGGATGTAGCCTTGACAGAAATCACAGTAGACGACAAGCAATTCAGGTAAGAAGCTTTTGAAATGCTGCAGGAGAGAGTTGGAGGTTAGATAGGTAGGCCGAACAACTAATGAAGAGGTAACGAATCAAACTGGGGATAACGAAATTTGTGGCACAACTTGACTAAAAGAAGGGATCAGATCATACATTTTGAGGCCTCAAGGAATCGTGAATTTTGCAATGGAAGGAGGTGTGGGGGGCAAAAATTATAGAGGCAGACCAGAGTTTGAATACAGAAAGCAGACTCAGATGGGTACTGGACGCACTAGTTTTTCAGTGGTGAAGAGGTTTTCGATGGATAAACTACCGTGGAGCGCCGCATGAGCCCAGTCTTCGGACTGAAGAACACAACGGCATCAGCTGATCAATTATTTTCGACCCACGGTAATTTTTTAATCGCATCCAGCGATTACCTTTACACGTTTTCCTTGAATATGTTGTAAATGTTTGAGGTTTCACATTTGGAGAGCAGATTGACGCCACACGAAGTCAGTAGCTGAGAAAAAGGAATTTAGAAGTGCTGGTTGGACCGGTAAGGTATGTGTTGAGGAAGCGTTGGGAAAGTTATCACATGAAATTTCCTGGCAGATTAAAACCGTGTGCCGGACCGAGACTCGAACTCGGGACCTTTGCCTTTCGCGGGCATGTGCTCTGTCATCTGAGCTACTGCCACATCCTTTCTTCCAGGAGTGCTAGTTCTGCAAGGTTCGCAGGAGAGCTTCTGTGAAGTTTGAAAAGTAGGAGACGAGGTACTGGCAGAAGTAAAGCTGTGAGGAGGGGGCGTAAGTCGTGCTTGGGTAGCTCAGATGGTAGGGCACTTGCCCGCGAAAGGCAAAGGTCCCGGGTTCGAGTCTCAGTCCAGCAGACGGTTTTAACCTGCCAGGAAGTTTCATATCAGCGCACACTCCGCTGCAGAGTTTATCACATGCCATATTCGTCAGCCCAGCGTTTGACTGACGGATCCGAGATACAAGGAAAATCTGATGAAAGACAATTTCGCATGGTCTGGGCTTTCTGCGTTGCTGCAATGGCGTCGTCTCCCAGGATGCGGTAAGCGCAACACGGCTAACTACATAAGTGCTTAACACACCATCTCATCCGGTCCGCTGCTCCCTTTCCCTACCCACAACATCCGCCACGGTCGGCACTACTACAGAAACGGAAATGACGAACGCAAACGGCTTCTGCACTGACCAGTTAACAAGATTAGGACACAGACGGGCAACTGTGGATTAGTAGACACACCAGAAAATAGTTTGTTTGAATGTGATCAATACACTGAATTTAGACGGGTCTCACAATCTGTAATGAGGAAAACTGACGCGTGCTTGATAGTCTAGCGAATAATATAGCCGAAGCTAAACTACATCAAAATGCAAGCTATGTTGAACAAGAAAGTGAAGTCAGTAACAGTTAAAAGAGATCTTAAGCAACCAGCGGAAACACGCTCCTATCGGAGAACGAAAATGCGAATATGTTCCGTTTCTTTAAAAGACTTCAACTGAAATATGGGAACCACCTACATCATTGTACATCCTCATCACCTTTGAAAATTTTCCCAACTTTTGCCATGCAAACTTATTAAAAAAATATGCAACTCTCTTCAAATTCCCACATCCTCCTCTAACTGAAACACAAGTTAATAGTCCATCGCTGTAAGTCGGTCATACCCATCCACTCCCAGTTGCCCAACTCACAGTCATAATGTCTTTGTGTCTATCTGTCATTGTCTCCTGCGTCACAGCCACAGTCCCCTAGTAGTACAGTTTCTTCTCACTGTCACTGTTTCCCAATTGCTCTATCTTACTTCTAATTTCTCATTCTACTGCTTCTGTCTCTTCACACTCGCACTATCTCTGTCTTCCTCGTTGTCATTGTCATATACTCATCTCTCATTACCACTGGCTTTCATCGACTTCCACTTTCTCTTTATCCCTCTCCACTCACACTGTCTCTTTCACTCTTTTCCTCGCATTATTCTGTCACTGTCAACTATGTTCCACAGCCACTGTCCCCCTCGCTTTCTCTCACACTGCCGTTGTCTCCTTCACTATTTCTACAACACATCGACTGTTTATTATCTTCCAGTATTTACTACTTGCCTGTCCCAATGCCACTATCTTCTTCTCTCCCAGCATAAAAAAGGGCTAATATGATCGCATGAGAAATTTCTTGGGAACATTTTTAAAAATGTTGAGAAAGATAGAATGAGGCAGCGATTACCCCACTTTTGAATCAAACTCTTTTAAATAAACAGGAATATAATGACATTTTCTGTGCTCCGATAGGACCCGTTTTTCCCTAATTCTCTTTTTCCTGCTGCAGCAGGGCATGAAGTCATATGAAAAGAAATGTATTCGTCAGTAAAATTTAGGTAGTTTACTTATGTGAAACTGAAATAACACAAAGCTAATTTTACACCGCAGACTGAAATTTACGTGCAAAAAATATTGCATGTTCTTCAGTACTACTACAAGGGGTTTGCAGAAGATAACTAAGGCACTTTACAGCATATTTTCCCCTGCTACGTCACTTTACAAACTACGTTTTTGCCTGGCACCACATTTTGCGTGCGTGTTTTACGTGTGGAGCTAGGGTAACTTTAAACTTCTGTATCTCGGAAACGGATAAAGTTTCAAGGTTGGTGGATATCGGGATCTTAGGAATGTATCGCAAAAATTGCAGCTATTTGCTGTGTGTAGCCGTTCCGGAATCCGCGGCTAGGTTTTGGTACCCAAAAATCAAGCTTTTGTGGTCTTTCTCTATAACTACAAAGATGTTTGAAAAAGGGTAAAAGGATCTTCTAGATAAATGCCTAGAGAATATACTGTTAAAATGTGAGCAATTTTCCGCAGTCATTTACTATTTAGATTTCGCCTCATACCGGATTTTACGTGTAGAAGTAGGATAACTTTGACACCCTCTGTTTGTTGAAAACTCATAAAAATATCAAAAAAGTTTTCACAACTGTTCGAAATTGGGATCTTCGGAATATATCGTAAAAATTACAGCCATTTTCTGTGCATAGCCGGCTTGGAATCCTCAACTGGGTTTTCGTCTGCTGGTGACGGCGAAAATATATTTTAAAAAAAACTTTTTGTGAGTTTTTCCGGACAACCACCCAAGAACTAACTGTGTCTTCAGAAGTCCCATTAAGCCCACCGTAGGCCACCTCAAATGCAATAACAGCAAACCGATCTAATGCATATCCCTAAGGAGAAGAAAGTGTGTAATATTCATACTTTGACATTGTAGTGTAAGATAGTGACACTAAGATGATCCGTGTGTTGGGCATACAAATGGTTTTTAGCCCAAGGGCTATCCAAAACATTTGACATTCCCTTTTTATCACCAACAGAACCCGAGGTATGAGCACCCCTGTTGCGCGGCGTTTTGGAACATATTAGGAACGCGTGCTGCCGCATGCATACCAATTACCGATCAGCAAGATCTAACGGCCGCTTCAGATGGAGAAACGCCGCTTGGGTTTACAAGTACAAGATCAAAAAGTGGCTTTTCCAAGGATGCGAATGGTCAAAGAGTCTACGGAAGATTAGTACCAGTAATCGAAGACAATTTTTGTAAGTATAGCTGAGGAGACGGAGGAGGGGTTCGGGTGCCATGGTCTCCCGTGACACTCCAAGAGAAACGGCACCTGATGAGTCCGGTAGGGATGCTGTGTTGGATGCTGGCGCAGTGTCGATCTGAGAGTGAATAGCCACTGATGTGATACCAGGAGTACTTTCCTGATGGCATGGTGGTAATCTCACGCTCGGAGCAAGAAATGTGCTTCGTCTCAGAAAGAGTCGATAATGTAACGTTGGACGTAGTAACTTAGTACTTTTACTGTAGCAATATAGTATTTCTTGAATGGTTGAGTACAGATTCTGAACACTGGAGCATCAACTGCTTCAGGAGTACCAAGTTCCTATATAACATGGCACATGTACTCAAAGTGTCATAATCCTGATATTTAGGTTTAAGGGTTTAGGAGTGATTTCTTAAGATAGATTATTCTAGCTGGGGTAGATCTATTCATCACAGAATAATCAATGTATGAGTCCAAGCTTTAATATTTGTACAGTCCTAATCTGTATTATGCATCCTGGATTAGGTAACGACGGTGCAGGTTTAGAATATTAGCGGCAATAACTGTCTCTACGAGTGACACGACGTTATCACTTGCTACGGTTGAACCAGCCGTGCACGCTGTTACAACATTACTAGTTATCTGTAATTTTCTGCACAATTACTCGGTGGTCACAAGGAGAAGATTCCCAAGGACAAATTGTCAAGACAGAATAAAGAAAGTGCCTTCTGAGATTACTGTTATTACGCATTCGGCGTTTTTTTTTCCAGTGGCAGTAGACACTACTGATTACGAGAAGTAATTAAAATTTGTACTGTTCCATTGCAAATACTGTGAGTATGTTGTGGCTCACGGATAATCAGCGCTTGATTCGTTTAAGTGTCGCTGTCTAAATATACCATTTTTATCCTCGTGAAGCAACAAGAATGTTGTGAACATATAGTACTATGTTGGCAAGTCGCGGGTGGAGATTCCTTGTTGTTTTCTTTTTTCAGTCTCCTTCTATCAGACTAATGAGTCATGTATTCATGTAAATTTAAATGAGGTAGAATCAGGACTAATGTAATCTTACGTTAATGCTGTTATGTGTGACCTGACACTCTCATTTGTAAAAAATTGTTAAGCCCGCATGACCTGGAATGTGTCCACAATCGATGGATGTCTTAGAAGCCTAGTAGCAATAAATGATAAACTTTGCAGAGACATGGAGTACGTGGGGGCCAGTGGCGCCCTCTCTTTTGTGACCTGCTAGGGCGTTATTATGTCCAATTAATTTAGAGAAAAGTGAGACCAAATTCTACTAGGCCTTGTCAATGTCAAAGGATGCAATTCCAGAACGCCTGTGACATTGAATGGGACGAAGTCCTTAGTCTCTGGGAAATTAGTTTTTGGTATGATAATATTTCTCTTGTACAGGGAACGCAACAACTGTATCCATGTGCCAACGATGTAGGAGGGACGCTGTGTCTCGAATGACCGCAATGGGCTGACTTCATCCTCAGTGTTGACTCGATGATGAAACAATCTATGATGCCACACTCTCTATTTAATCAATAGGGGATTGTTAGGATGATTAGAGCATAGGACGCCTCTTGGCAGAGAAATAACATAGATTTGAATCGATTAATGAGTCCTTAATTTTTATTATTAATGTCCGCCCCCGGTAGCTGAGTGGTCAGCGCGGCAGAATGTCAATCCTAAGGGCCTGTGTCCGATTCCCGGCTGGGTCGGAAATTTTCTCCGCTGAGGGACTGAGTGTTGTGTTGTACTCATCATCATCATTTCATCCCCAGCGACGCGCAAGTCGCCGAAGCGGCGTCAAATCGAAATACTTGCACCTGGCGAACAGTCTACCCGACGGGAGGTCCTAGTCACACGATATTATTATTGTTAATTATATGTGTGATGCAAGAGTAGACGAGAGATACTAGATAACTAAGTATAGAGGTACATTCTCATAATTGTTTGATCGTTACTCCATTTCAATGAAAAGTTATTAATATTCATCTGAATAGTGTTTTTCTTTTGAAATTAGCCATTGTAGGAGCTTGAACGGTGCCTCCCCATGGATACACTAGAGAGACCATTTCAGCTGCTAGGAGACATCGGTGCCTTGAAACAGGAAACAGGACTTTTCCCACTCATTTCAATGCTTTCTAATGTATTAAATGTCTAAGCCTTTTTTTAAAAAAAATGTGTCCATGGGTGTCTGTGAAACAGCATTTCTCTTTAACTGAGTCTGGCGTTGGCTCCTGTGCTGCCCACTCCTGTCCAGCCATCATGGCGACCGCCAAGTACGAAGCCAGTGCGGACAAAATTTGCGGTAGGAAAAGAATCTGATACTTCAAGCAGCAGTCAGCGTAGCGAAGTGTGCCAGTGGGGTGTTCGATCAAGCCTCGCCAATGTACACAGGCCGCATTTTCACAATTACAACAGCTGCGCACCCGTCTGTGTCGACGGCTCGACGCTACCTGCTGCAGACTGGACTCTGGTCTACACAACATTGTAGTGGAGTTCTATCGTCTGAATATTACAAATGGATCAGATTAGCATTGGCATGAAAGCTGTAGCTGGCTGGCGTGCTTCGTGGCAACATTGCGGTTTGTGGGTGGTGTCACCCCTAAAACTTTCCCACATACGAGACACTACGAGGTAGTGGGAGTGGCGTATAAACACCAGGTGTTATGCGTTTATACGCTCGTAGCCACAACTGCGACCCGAACTGCTACTGACTGAGGGCATTCTGGAAAGCATGAAGGGCAGTTTTAGAACTACAAGTACCACCACGCCTTCAGTCAACACCACTTGCCACATTCCAGCATGACTGCATTTGTTGAAGAGTGTTCAGCCCTTCGAAGAACGACGTGTATCACAACTTCCTTAGCTTGCAGATATGCCTAATATGTCGCCTATCGAACCTAGGACGGTTCGTCGCCAACTGTTTCGTCACGGTTCTCCGGCAATCAGTATGGATGCACTGTGTACTGGCATACAAACCGCATGAAGACAGATTCTGCTGACACTTAGCCAGGCCCTCTTTGACCACACACCGTCGCTTTCACATATTTACCAGGCGTAGCAGTATGAAACCGGAATTTCCCTATAGTTGGTGCTAGCCGAAAGTGTAGGGGCCGTGAGGCCGCATGTGCAGCGCAATCTGCTTCCTGTAACGGCTGACGACGAATGTCAACACACAGTAAGCCAAGTTCCATACATCGATATCTGTTTCAAACCCGTAAACATGTCGAGTTTTGTGCCTACGAACTACAATTTGTGGACAGCATTCGTTTGCTGTTATCGTTTGTAAAGAAAACTGCTGCAGAATCGCATCGAATGCTTGTCGAAGCTTTCGGCGAACATGCTCTTGGGAAACTACAGTGTTTCGAGTGGTTCAAAAAATTCAAAAGCGGTGATATTAACGTGAGAAACGACGAGCGCGGAAAACCACAGAAAAAGTTCGAAGACCGAATTGCAAACCTTATTGGATGAAGACGATACTCGAACTCAACAGGAACTCGTGGAACAATAGAATGTGATGCAGGAAGCCGTTTCTCTTCGGTTGAAAGCTATGGGAAAAGTGCAAAATGTGGGGAAAATGGGTTCCGCAAAAACTGAATGAAAGACAGCAAGCAAATCGAAAGACCACTTGTGAAATCCTGCTGGCCAGATACAAAAGAAAGTCGTTTCTCCATCGAATAGTGATAGGTAATGAAAAATGGATATATTTTGAGAATCGTAAGCATCGTAAATCATGGGTGAATCCAGGCAAACCATCGACATCTACGGGAAGACCAAATCGCTTTGAAAAGAAGACAATTCTCTGTGTTGGTGGGATCAGAACGGTGTCATCTGAGCTGCTAAAACCTGGTGAAACAGTTAAAACTGTTCGCCTACCAACAGCAAATGATCGATTTAAATCGAACATTACGTGAAAAACAACAGGAATATGGAAAAAGGCACCACAAAGTCATATTGCTCCATGATAACGCCCCATCACACACAGCAAAAAGGGTCAGTGAAACAATCGAGGCGTTCAATTGCAAAACATCAGAGCATGCGGCTTATTCTCCAGACTAGGCACCGACCGATTAACATCTGTTTGCATCACTGTGGCATGCTCTCGCTGAACAATGCTTCAGTTCGTATGAAAATGTACTAAAATGGTCCACTGACTGGTTCGCTTCAAACGAAGACTTTTTTTTCCCGGCATTCATAGCCTGCCGGAGAGGGAGGGAAATGTATAAATAGAAATGAAGATATTTAGAATAAAATATTGTTTATCAGTTTCAAACAACAGTCGTGTAATTATTGCAGCCGGCCGTTGTGACCGACCGGTTCTAGGCGCTTCAGTCTGGAACCGCGCTCCTGCTGCGGTCGCAAATTCGAATCCTGCTTCGGCCATGGCTTTGTGTGATGTCCTTACGTTAGTTAGGTTTAAGTAGTTCTAAATCGAGGGGACTGATGACCTCAGATGTTAAGTCCCATAGTTCTTAGAGCCATTTGGGCTATTTTCATCACTGCAACCAAATTCCAGTTTCATACTTCTACACCAGGTATAGCGAAACTTGACAATGTACTGAAAACTCAAAGTTAAATACTACATACTCGTACTGTTCGGAGGGTAAAGTAAGCGTATTCGAAAAGTAAGAGCCGTTTGCTTATATATAAATGTTGTAGCTCTGAAAAAAGCTGCGCGAATGCAGAGCACTAAGGAACCACAGATGTCATTTGATTCAACAGTCGTTTGACTGTGAGCCAGGACGTAAGCGCCGAGGCAATTTACAGTTATCTGGTATTGCGCTGTCGGCTTTTATTGTTTGCTTCCACTACATCCTTTTTTCGGGATTACGAAAGTACAGTATATTGATTTAACACCAAATATCATTCGTGAACTGGTTTTTTGTAATATATTTTTTAATCATTGTCTGTATAAATTGAGCGTCCTCCGGAATTACATTAATTTACAGCAATTCTCTATCTTGAATTTTTCTGTTATTTAGTAATTACTTCATTTTCGGTAACAGTTAACGCTGCCAACGCTAAGATCCATCCTTGAACAAGATTTTAATTGCATTTAGGGGTTGCCACTGAAAACAACCAGTAAGAGCCGGTTTTCAGTGCCGTCATCTGCATTTCATCACTGCTATGCTCAAGGACCGTCGTTCTTTACCGCATTTCTCAGTCTTATGTTTTCGGTAGTCTCTAAATCATTAATATCTTGGCACAGCTCCTTCAAAATTCGCAAGTGTCTCTGGTGGACGTTAGTCATTTGTTACTTCCTCCTTCTTCTTCTTCTTCTTCTTCTGCTTCCTCAGCGTTGTTCCGCACGCTCGCACAGTCCGCTGTTTTGGTTCTCTGTCGGCATGTTATCCGGTCTTGTGACTTATCATGGTACAGGTCTGAGATCTTCGTGCATGGCGTCATGCCATCGCTGCATAGCCTGTCCTGCTGGCCTGTAGAGGTCTGAGATCTTCGTGCATGGCGTCATGCCATCGCTGCATAGCCTGTCCTGCTGGCCTGTAGAGGTCTGAGATCTTCGTGCATGGCGTCATGCCATCGCTGCATAGCCTGTCCTGCTGGCCTGTAGAGGTCTGAGATCTTCGTGCATGGCGTCATGCCATCGCTGCATAGCCTGTCCTGCTGGCCTGTAGAGGTCTGAGATCTTCGTGCATGGCGTCATGCCATCGCTGCATAGCCTGTCCTGCTGGCCTGTAGAGGTCTGAGATCTTCGTGCATGGCGTCATGCCATCGCTGCATAGCCTGTCCTGCTGGCCTGTAGAGGTCTGAGATCTTCGTGCATAGCGTCATGCCATCGCTGCATAGCCTGTCCTGCTGGCCTGTAGAGGTCTGAGATCTTCGTGCATGGCGTCATGCCATCGCTGCATAGCCTGTCCTGCTGGCCTGTAGAGGTCTGAGATCTTCGTGCATGGCATCATGCCATCGCTGCATAGCCTGTCCTGCTGGCCGTTTACCGTTTACTCTCAAACCAAAGCCAGTCTTTGCCATTGCTGCTGCGTCTGCTCTAAGAACATGCCGGTATCGACATAGACGGGTTTCTCTCATCATGCCTACCACTGAAGCTACTCCACTTTGTGCGAAATTGTGAAAAGGAAAATTACCACTCACTATATAACGGAGAAGCTGAGTCGCAGATAAGCACAACAAACAGTCACAAATATAGCTTTCGGCTTGTAAGGGCTCCGTCAAAATTAGACGACAAACACACACATACACACTCCCGCAAAAGCAACTCAACACACACACATGACTGCAGTCTCATGCAACTGAGGCCTGAGACTGCAGTTACATTGCATCCTGGATTTTCCATTGGCTGATATACATAATTATTACTTTTGTTGTCCTACACATTCACAAGATACTACATTTACAACGAAAAACGTATGTTTCTGTGTTTTAGGAAAAGTCGTACACCAGAGGCTCATCTGACGCATTTACGTACCTGTATTTCTGTAATTTTCCGCTATGTCAATAGGAAAACTAAGTCGTACGTACTGCCTGCAGAAATTCGAGCTACAGCATAACTTTCGTAAAGAGAGTTCAATTACAACAGCTCTGTGCAAAGCAGTTTCGAATGACGGACGGCGCGCGTCTGTTATCTCGTAAGGTCGACTGAAGAAGTCAAGCAGATTCAGACATTCTCTACGCAATCTTGGAAGCGGAATTCTCTGATCTCTACTTCTTCAAAAAAAAAAAAAATAAAAAAAAAAATAAAAAAAAAATTCAAATGTGTGTTAAATCTTATGGGACTTAACTACTAAGGTCATCAGTCTCTAAGCTTACACACTAATTAACCTAAATTATCCTAAGGACGAACACACACACCCATGCCCGAGGGAGGACTCGAATCTCCGCCGGGATCAGCCGCACAGTCCATGACTGCAGCGCCCGAGACCGCTCGGCTAATCCCGCGCGGCCCGATTTCTTCACTTGGTGTATAGTGATGAAATTCTTCTTGGTAACATTTACAGGAAAGTTTCACGGGTCCAAGTTTTCCTGTTGTAAAAGCAGTCTAGCAATCACGGGAGGTGTCGGTAAATGAAAACCGCCTACTGATTTTTCACATAATGTACCCCACCAGTTATTACTACCTACATTGTCGTTACCTCGGTAGACTCAATTTTTGCCACATAGACATGGACTTTCTACTCTTCCTGGAATCGAAAGGGTGCCGGAGGGGGACGGGGTTGTTGGGCGGAAGCCAGTAATTTAGTTATTTTTTGTGTAACACTCCGTCTACTGCATGTACAGTGGCATCCATTCCAGGTAGCGTACTTTCTTTATTAGGGTTCAAGATGAGAAATATCTGATAATCTGTTTCTTTATCTTTTGGTACGCATGAGTACTTCGTAGAACATGGAAATGTGTGGCTGGCTTGAACATCCATATGTCAATTTCGATCAAAATAAGAATTTATTACAATAATCTGAATACCCACACAAAGCATATTAACGTTATAGAAACAATACTGAAAGAAAAATGGTCTGCTAATATACGTAATAATTACACACTGCTTGGCTCAGTGGGAGCATCCATAGCTTGTGAAGGTTTGAATATAAACACTAGGGAGAATAATTCTGTATTGCGTACACGTTAATCAAGCGCACCATAAGGGTCCTAAGAACTTCAGCACCCTATTCCAACACCATGAAGCAATATAGGACAAAAGAACAAACAGGCAGCATGAATTATAGCGAGAGAATTCTACATCAGAGCTTTCCCACCAAAGGTAATGAATCCAATAACTTCATTTAAATTGGGTTCTTTCTGTATAGAATACACTGCTCTATTCATTGGTGCTGTCTATGAGCATGAAACGGTCACTTGCAGTACACGTGGCGATCTCGTGACATGAAGGTTGAAATGCCCACACACGAGAAACGACAACAAAATGAGCGATAAAATTAACCCAAGTGCACAGAAGAACACGGTGTAGTTCGCTGAAGGTGACTACCCGACAAAAGTTAAAAACCTTACACAACGTGGGTATGACACTGAAATGCAGTACGCAAGATCGCTAACTTACTCACATCCTGAAAATTTAATTTAAAATAGTTGACTCAGCGAAATATAACGCTCGCTAGTTGAGAGATATTATAGTTAACAGGCACGAATGTTGAAGGCACGTGGCTGTGTCCGATCAGAACAAAGGTCGTAACTGCAGAGGAATTACACCGCGAATAATACCAAAATAATCCGAACACTTAAATGAAATATCTGAATGATTCTCTAATAGAAAATAAATGTTAAACCTAACCAACTCAAATAAAATCATACCATGTCATGTTCCGGATAACAAACTCGTAAGACTCCTGCACACAGGGACTGTGATGTACTAGCCAGTATTGCCTGCTAGTTATTATCCCTCTACTGTCATCGTGTGTAGGGCTACTTCCTCTAAATCATCCAGCAGGCTACTGGCGGCCAGCAAACACAACGATGTTTAGTGAACACCAAAGGGCACATGGTCTGGTGGCAGCCATTACTGAACGTATCATAAAATGTATTGGCCGCCAGTTGTGCGCTAGACGCTGCTAAAGGACGAACACTGGCTATGCGTTATACTTTCGTTGCGAAATGTCTTCAGTATCTGAAGAAGCGAAGTCAAAACCAACTGCTAGTGTAAAATGGAGTGCGGACAATACAGGTATTAAAAGAACACATTTTTAAAAACTTACGCTAACTATGAACTATTATGGAACAAACGTCATTGTGTTATGCCAACAGTGCGAAGATGGAGACTTCGGTGATTGAAGAGTGACTAAATGGAGCTAGGGATCGCAGTTCTCGGCATGTGCTTCTTGACAGCCCGTATAAAGGCTAGGTCACGTGTAGAGATGAACTCTTGAAAGTGATTTCATCAAAGACAAGCGGAGCGGGTGCTTACAACATCTACGCACCGAAACTGCCATGGTTCACTGCAGCCGGCAGTTTCTTGAGAGACGTAAGTATCACGAGGAGGTCAACATCGAACTGTTGGTTTTTAATTGTTTGGTTTTTGTTCTCTGTTTGTGTCCAATCAACCGTGAGCCCACGTAAATCAATAAATAGGTATTCAATTAATTGTCACCTTCCTAGTCGTTAAGTCATATAATTTCTGTTACTTACTAAAGCAGAACCAAAAGCAACAGACACATATTTTGTAAACATAAGGAGTTAAGCACAATAGTAATACTAACTTCAAAAGAAAATACTGAGCAGAGTATGTGATTTAATGAGTACTCTGCTACATCGAACGACTACGGCTATGAGCCCATTGTGTTTTAAAACATTTTACATTGTGGTTAAGATTATCAACTATTAACATTTAAACAAACGTTCCGGTTACAATATTGTTAAGGCTTTCGTGACAACTTGTTGACAAACTAACTGTTGGCTTCTCTCTCGGGTTCTCCGGCCGACATTTGTTCTAGGATTTTTCTGACAAACTGCCTGCTGGCGAAACATCAGAAAGAACCCGAGAGAGAAGCCAACAGGCAGTTTGTAAACCTTGTGATTCACTGAATAATAATACCAGTAAGATGCTCAGAGTTCTTCAGTAACTAAGTAGGACCTAAGTACATTTGCTGTGCCACTTATTACATGTCGATAGTCTTCCCTGCCAAGATACCCGTCCTTCGCCGCTGAAGTACGCAGCCAGTTACTTCCTTGTTTCCGAAGCAGTTTTTGAACATGTGTTTTTTGGAGCGAGCCCCTCTCAATGACGGTAGTCCTGCCGCAGTGGAACGTCACTGTCATGGGAGAAAAATTCCAGTATCAGTATGTCCTCCATCAAAACACGTTGGCCGGCCGGAGTGGCCGTGCGGTTCTAGGCAGGCGCTACAGTCTGGAACCGAGCGACCGCTCCGGTCGCAGGTTCGAATCCTGCCTCGGGGCATGGATGTGTGTGATGTCCTTAGGTTAGTTAGGTTTAATTAGTTCTAAGTTCTAGGTGACGGAAGACCTCAGAAGTTAAGTCGCATAGTGCTCAGAGCCATTCAAAACACGTTGCGTGTGACGTTGTTCGCAACCAGCTGTTGAGAGTATACGTACTATCAAATCTACATTTTCAAAATCAACTTCGATTTCTTTTCGAAAGATTCTAAATCCTGCTGCCAGTATACCAAACGCGTTTTCCACGACTCTGCGTGCACGCGGTAAATAATAGTTGAATTTGTGTTCCCCTAATGTCAGGAACAGCGTTTCTCATTAGCGTATCTGTTTTTGGTGTTTTACGGTGTACAAAATTCGTTAAACTGCCGTATACTCTTTCTCATAAATCTCTTGTATTATAGAGGATCCTCCTCGGCAAGTTCCCAAAGTACTGTTAACGAAGCTGCCAGCTGATCTCTACGACACACCCAGTATTTAACACAGCAAAACCTAGAATGAGATTTTCACTCTGCAGCGGAGTGTGCGCTGATATGAAACTTCCTGGCAGATTAAAACTGTGTGCCCGACCGAGACTCGAACTCGGGACCTTTGCCTTTCGCGGGCAAGTGCAAGTTTGGAAGGTAGGAGACGGATACTGGCAGAAGTAAAGCTGTGAGTACCGGGCGTGAGTCGTGCTCGGTAGCTCAGTTGGTAGAGCACTTGCCCGCGAAAGGCAAAGGTCCCGAGTTCGAGTCTCGGTCGGGCACACAGTTTTAATCTGCCAGGAAGTTTCATATCAGCGCACACTCCGCTGCAGAGTGAAAATCTCATTCTGGAAACATCCCCCAGGCTGTGGCTAAGCCATGTCTCCACAGTATCCTTTCTTTCAGGAGTGCTAGTTCTGCATGTCTCGCAGAAGAGCTTCTGTAAAGTTTGGAAGGTAGGAGTCGGATACTGGCAGAAGTAAAGCTGTGAGTACCGGGCGTGGGTCGTGCTTCGGTAGCTCAGTTGGTAGAGCACTTGCCCACGAAAGGCAAAGGTCCCGAGTTCGAGTCTCGGTCGAGCACACAGTTTTAATCTGCCAGGAAGTTTCACAGCAAAACCTATTTTTGGTTAATATTTCTTGAAGCTCCACATTTAAACAGTGTACAATTTCACTCGCAGCCTCATCAACAACTTCTTCGTACTCTTCATCTATCTCCTCTATGTTCTCATCCATCCTCGGACAATGATGCACTCAGCACGTGCTCACACACACTAGCTGCCCGGCCCAGCAGATCCCTTAGTAAGTTTAAAAAAATGAAATCTCCGACATCGCTTCGGACGAAAAAAGATCCTGCGAGGTCGGGACCAACGACAACTGAAGAGAATCGTTCAACGTGACAGAAGTGCAACCCATGCGCAAATTGCTCCAGATTTCAATGCTCAGCCATCAACAAGTGTCAGCGTGCGAACCACTCAACGAGACATCATCGATATGAGCTTTCGGAGCCGAAGGTCCGCTCGTGTTCCCTTGATGACTGACTGTCAACACCGACATTTAACTGTTGATGATTGGAAACATGTTGCCTGGTCGGACGGGTTTATTTTCAAATTGTATCGAGCGGACGGACGTGTAGGGTTATGGAGACAACCTCATGAATCCATAGACTCTGCATGTCAACAGGGAACTATTTAAGCTGGTGGAGGCTCTGTAATGGTGTGGGGCGGGTGCAGTTGGAGTGATATGGGACCCCTGATACATCTAGATACGATTCTGACAAGTTACCCGTACGCAACCATTCTGTCTGATCACCTGCATACATTCATGTCCATTGTGCATTCCAACGGTCTTCGGCAATTCCAGCAGGATAATGCGACACCCCACACTTCCAGAATTGCTACAGAGTAGTTCCAGGAACACTCTTCTGAGTTTAAACACTTCCGCTGGCCACCAAACTCTCCAGACATGAACATTATTGAGCACATCTGGGGTGCCTTGCAACGTGCTGTTCAGAAGAAATCTCCACCCTATCGTACTCTTACGGATTTATGGACAGTCCTGCAGGATTCATGGTGTCAATTCCCTTCAGCACTACTTCAGATTATTCGAGTCCATGCCACGTAGTACTGCGGCACTTCTGCCTGCTTGCGGGGGCCTACACGATATTACGTGTACCAGTTCCTTTGGCTCTTCAGTGTAGGATGCTTAGTAATAAATTCTGTAACCCCATCCTTCGTCAAGTCTGCGTGCTAAGCCATTTCTTTCTGCTACCTAGTAGGCTAATGATCTGACAATGGGATGTTGCATCTTTGGACTCGACAATCTGCTCTTCGTGGACCTCAGTTATGTTACCAGCTCGCGTTTTTGTTCTGCAGTCAATACATTTTTAAATTTTCGATCTTAGTTGGAATTATTTTAGCTTTACAAACGAATCCATACAACGTTGATTTACGTTCGTTAAACTCCTCACGTTGTTTTAAAAATTCCGTTTTGGAAGATAAAACAACTGCAACTTCCAATAGGTTAGGTTAGTGTTTAACGTCCCGTCGACAACGAGGTCATTAGAGACGGAGCGCAAGCTCGGATTAGGGAAGGATATCGGCCGTGCCCTTTCAAAGGAACCATCCCGGCATTTGCCTGAAACGATTTAGGGAAATCACGGAATACATAAATCAGGATGGCTGGAGGCGGGATTGAACCGTCGTCCTCCCGAATGCGAGTCCAGTGTGCTACCACTGCGCCACCTCGCTCGGTTGCAACTTCCATTTGATTTAATATCCTATTACAGTCTATATCTGTCTTTCTAATGTAAGTTCACACCATCTGGAAATGCAAGAAAATAAAAAAAGAAATGTATGGTTTGAAATCTATCGGGAAGAACGGGACACTATCCCGTCCTGACCCGTCCGTTCCGTCCCAAGAGCATATTTCAGATTAACAACTTTTAAGGAGCGTAATAACTGTCGGATTTAAAGTAAGGTGTGACTAAAGTATAGCGAATGGAATGCACTTGAACATTACATGTCATTTAAGGGCGTAAATTAACAATTAACGACTAATCTTGAGTTTGAATTCGCCAGAAGTTGTAAAAACCTAAATAGAAATGTGAAGGAGCATCGTTCACACGCGGGTCACAATCCAAGCCAAGTCAAAATGACTGCGCACCTACCCTTCCATTCAGAGACGTAGATACATGTCACTAAAATAGATTCCAGCTTATTCTAGCCTAAAAAGCAGCATAGTACTCTTGGGTCCAGCTACCCTGTTCTGCCCGGAGCTCCCTTGTCTTGTGAAATAGTATAAATCTTTTTGAAAAAGTCTATAAATACCAAACAACTTTTTAGTTCTCTAGTCTGCGTCGCACGAACCTTCTACAAGCCTTCTCTATACAGAAAAGGAGTTTCTCTGTGTCTTATAAATAAATCAAAACCGGTAATTCGCTTCACCTATTCCTGAAACTCTACCATCGTTTAACATATGTACCAATATGACGTTACTGACGCTACATGGGTCCTAGTAAACGTGCACTTAAAATACGCTACATCCGATTTTCTTTTCCAATAGGCAACAATTATAACAATAGTCAGTATCTAGCAAGTGCGACAGATGATGGCACAAAACCGACGTCTGTCTCTGAAATTGATGTCCTATGGATTGGATAATAGCAATGACATTTTGCAAATATTTGGTTAAGTAGAAGATCCACTGGCGATTTATGTCGCACAAATTCACTAACGGGCACAAGGCGCTACAAATAGAACCAGCTCTAGAGTGCAGTGATATATGCGACCTAGATACGTTATTCGGAAAACTGTCATCGCTCATGATGGATGCATGGACTTATCAGTTCTATAAAGAGTAAACTAGACAACCGTACGGTCGCAATGAACTGCAGTCCGTTTCACAATTGAAATGACATTCACAGACGTGTTACACAACTGCTTCGATCAATTCCAGAACGAGCCTTCGTTTAAAGTTCCCAGCATCTGCATGTAGTGTGTTACGTGATTATTACCGAGAACCTAGCCACATGAAAGTATACAGCAATACACGCGAAATCCTTCCGGTAAACAAGGGTCCGCACACGAACCATTTGGGTGCTAATTATGATTGTCTGGTTACGAGCCCCCCCACTATCTTCATTACGAAATATTGTTCTAACTAGTTCTAATGTACTTGAAATATTAATTTTCCGTAATTGGGCTCAAATTTCACCCATGGCCTATGGTGGGGAAATGTGAGACATGCATGACGGAGCACTTGCACAGCTTGCTGCCGATGTAAGGAGACATACATTCACGTTCAGAAAAAAAAAACATAACACCTTGAATGACTAGAGATAGGACGTTCATATTCACAGGACATGTGCGAGGGTAATCCCAAAAGTAAAGTCTCCAATTTTTTTTTAAAAGTACATAGACCTGTTTATTTCTACAATGGTTTACATCAGTTTACAGCTTGATAATTTAGCTGTTTTTCGACATAATCACCATTTTAGTGGATGCATTTTTGTAGACCCTGTGGCAGTTTTTGTATGCTCCTGTCATACCAGCTCGCCGCCATGCTGTTCAGAAAGCTATGAACTTATCCTTTCACCTCGTCGTCGGAGCTGAATCTCTTTCCGGCCAAATGTTCTTTTAACCTAGGGAACAGGTGATAATCACTGGGTGCCAAGTCAGGACTATAGGGTGGGTGGTTGATTATGTTCCTCTGAAAATGTTGCAGGAGAGCAACGGTTTGTCGAGCGATGTGTGGGCGAGCGTTGTCATGGAGAATGTTTACGCCCTTGCTCAACATTGCTCTTCTCCGGTTCTGAATTACCCGTTTGAGTTTTTCAGTCTCACAGTACCTGTCAGTGTTAATTGTGGTTCCAGTGGGCATACAGTCGACCAACAATACCCCTTTCCGATCCCAAAAAACGGTTGTCATGACTTTACCGGCAGACTGCGTTTGTTTGAATTTCCGCCGCTTTGGAGAAGGAGGATGCCGCCACTGGCGTGATTGTTGCTTGGTCTCAGGTGTAAAGTGGTATGCCCAGGTTTCGTCACCCGTGACAGTGCTCGAATATTCGTATCTGGTGGCAGCTGCAGTCAAATGCGTGAAGACCACACATGCTCATACAGTTTGGATATCTACGGAACAAGATACGGATATTGGTGCCTTGTCTTACACGTGCACGAGTACTTGGTGCCAATCAAGCGGCATGCAGGAAGATGACGTGACTGCAACGTTGAAGCTGGTATCATAAAATAGCATCAAAATAACGGCTGTTGGTACAGTATTAGTACATGAGAACATTTTTCTAAATCATTTTACAATAAGTTTTCTCTCGTGTCTCTACTGGATGGTAAACGACAACGTCATCTGTAAAGAACCTAAGAGGGCTGTTCAGATTGTCTTCTAAATCTCTTATGTAGATAGGAACAGAGAGCCTTGAAGACTTCCTTAGGGAACCCCACGTATCACATTGGTTCCAGTATGTGACTTTCCGTAATTTTTTACGAACTGTGGCCTTTCTGACGGGAGATTATGAATCCAGTCTCGCAATTGAGACCATACTCCATAGGCAGACAATTTGATCAGAAGTCGCTTGTGAGGAACGCTGTCAATCTGGGAATCTAGAAATATGGAATCAACTAGATGTCTCCTATGAATAGCACTCATTTCTTATTGTGTATAAAAAAACTTCTGCGTTTCACAAGAACGATATTTTCTTGATCCGTGTTGGTTATGTTGCAATAGTTCCTTTTCTCGAGGTATTTCATAATTTTTAATGATTACTGAAAACCAGACACATTTACTGTGCTACCACCGGTTTCATTTTTTGAGCGTGTTCAGGTTTCCTGCAGTTAAGCAAAACATTAGACTAAAGCTACAGCATCTTAACGAATGGATTCCCGGCGGGGTCAGGGATTTTCTCTGCCTCGTGATGGATGGGTGTTGTGTGCTGTCCTTAGGTTAGTTAGGTTTACGTAGTTCTAAGTTCTAGGGGACTGATGACCATAGATGTTAAGTCCCATAGTGCTCAGAGCCATTTGAACCATTTTTTAACGAATGAAATAAGCAGTTCACTTTGACAACAATCTTATACTTAATCCCCACTGAGTAGTGTTAAAGTCATGATATAAATGATCTGGTTGTCGTATGTAGCGTTGAAGAACAAATCCAAGCCGGCCTGTGTGACCGAGCGGTTCTAGGCGCTTCAGTCTGGAACCGCGAGACAGCTACGGTGGCAGGTTCGAATCCTGCCTCGGGCGTGGATGAGGGTGATGTTCTTAGGTTAGTTAGGTTTAAGTAGTTCTAAGTTCTAGGGGACTGATGACCACAGATGTTAAGTCCCATAGTGCTCAGAGCCATTTGAACCATAGTACTTGGCCTCTGTTGAATATAATTGTCGACCGTGTAAAAAAGTCATAATTGATATAAGTAGAGTTGTGCTCTGCTAAATCTACAGTTCGGTAGTTCTGGTGCAGTACATAAACGACGTAGTACATGCTAGAATAACCGGTAGTATTGATAGCACTGGTAGGGAAAGAAATATAAACGAATGTATAAGAGAGAAACTGAGTCCTGGCGTCTTACCTTTGTTTTCTTGGTTGGTTGTTTTGCACATATTAGAACCAAACATCATTCATTGTTAGTCCATTACGTATTTTATAGTGTTAGAGAATATAAATTGCATTTTATAAGTAATAAAAATCAGCCGATCAGAAACTTCTATGCTTTAGTATAGCCAAAGCAATTACTTTTGCTGCACTTTGTAGCCGCGCGGTCTAGGCGTCCTGACACGGTTCGCGCGGCTTCCCCCGTCGGAGTTTCGAGTCCTCCCTCGGGAACAGGTGAGTGTGTTGTCCTTCGCGTAAGTTAGTTTAAGTTACATTAAGTAGTGTGTAAACCTAAGGACCGATGACGCCAGCAGTTTAGTCCCATAGGAACTTACCACCACAACCAACAATTGCTTTTGATGCAAGTACAATTTACATGCAGAAACATAAAAAATCTGTAGAACTATTCTTATTATTTTTTACCCAATAAAACATTCTTCATCATGATCAAAGAGAAGAGTTTCCGGTTACGGTTACTGATAGATCCGAAAGTTTTTTTTTTATAAATTACAGAAAACTGTTTTATACGTGTCCAAAATTAATGCAACAAAGCACTATTTCCCCGTCCTGTGTCTAATTCACGATATAATGATACAAACTGTCAACAGATATCGTTACGATCGTGTCCTGCACGGAAGATGGTATTCTGGTCAACGGACAACCACGCCAGCAATGACGTGAGGGCGCCTATCAAAAGGGATAGTGTTTTCCGGGTAGCCCCTATCCACAATCGCTGAGTAGACAGTCACAGAGAAGACGCCTACCTGACTCCCTGTGGTGGAGGGCCATTCTAAGAAAGGAAGGAGAACAGTCACAAACTGATGTGGCCCAGTGGCTTAATGTGAATCGTTCTGTTGTTTTTAGGATGCGGCGACAGTTTATAGAGATCGAAACTGTATCCCGAAGACCGGGGTGGAGCCGACTACGTGTAACGCCAGAAAGAAAGGTTATTTGTCTGTAAGGATACGACGGTACCGCCTTACTACTGCCCGGCAACTGTCATCTGACCACGCTGCATCCTCTGGACGTGTTGTAGCGAGAGGTATACAGAAGGCTACAGCAGTGGCGTTTATTGTCGGAGACCTGCTGCAAGTGTATCTCTGACGCGTCTTCACAGAAAGGAACGTCTAGTGTGGAGCCGTCAGCATGCCACCTGGGCGGTCGAACAGTGGACCAATGTTATTTTCACAAATGTCTTTTGACAAATGAGTCCTGATTTGCTCCGGGCAGTGATTTCCGACGGATTCGCACCGGGACTAAACGTGGAACACGATTTAGGGACCCAAACATTGAGGGAAGAGACATATGAAGGATGATCCCTAATCGTCT
The DNA here is from genome assembly GCF_023897955.1 of Schistocerca gregaria. Lineage (NCBI taxonomy): Eukaryota > Metazoa > Arthropoda > Insecta > Orthoptera > Acrididae > Schistocerca > Schistocerca gregaria. The sequence goes on from NC_064921.1 coordinate 754,940,293, forward strand.
GCGCTGGGAGGAAGTTGACCACTCGAACACCTCTTCAAGAAATAGTACGGCTAAATCGGCAAGGATTAACTGCTGCCAGGCATCGTGACGAGATCTTGGAACCTCATGTGCGGTTCTTGCAAGGTGCTGTGGGCCCAGACTTCGTGTTGCTGGACGATAATGCTCGATCTCATAGAGCAGGGGTGGTTGATGTTTTCCTGCAAACGGAACACATTGCACGCATGGCGAGGCCTGCTTGCTCTCTCCATTTGAATCCCATAGAGCACGTCTAGGACGCATTACGGACACGGGTTGCATCACGTCAGCATCCGCCAACCACTCTCCAAGACTTGTGAGTAGAACTGCAGGAAGAATGGGCGTCATTGCCTCAACATGAGATTGATGATCATTCACAGCATGGCCGGTCGTTTGTCAGGCCTGTGTTGCTGCCAGAGGTGGTCACACCCCATACTGAGGGCATTAACCAATTGTCGGAATGCGTGTATGAATTCTTTAAGTTGGAAAAAACTAAGATCATATTTGTCTATCATTATACATGTTGCAGGTGTTTACGTACCGTATTCTCTATATTGTTTCTGCTTTATTATCACCTGATTATATTGTTTTGTGGTAAAATAAAAGCAACCTTGCAAAATTTCGGTTTGTTGCTTTAATTTTCGACACCAGAATATACACTCGAAGAAGTATTGCAGCGATGTTTCATTTTTTGAGGAAATCGTTTTATACCGCTGTATGATAAACTGTATTTTATTACTTTTTTCCTTTCACTAAAATATCTCTATTTTACTTTACAAATCAATAATTTTCGAATAAAACCTGAATTAAACATTGACAACTGCAATTTTGCTATAAATATCGTCTAGTTTTAAGTAACAGACCGAAGGATAACAACGTAAAACAAAATGTTCCACAGGCTAACAGCCCTTTATACGAGGAGCGACAATACAGTAATGAGACTGGTGTGAAAAAAATGTTGCTTACTTAGTCAAGTTTAGTGTTGTCTCCTTCAAAGTAGTCCCCTTCTGATTGCACACACTTTTTCTAGCGCTTCTGCCATTGATGGTAACACTTCTGGAACTGTTCTTCTGTAATATCCTCCAAGATCCTAGACACAGCTGTTTGGACATCTTGTGTTGTTTGAAAATGGTGTCCCTTGACCGCTGTTTTGACTCTTGGAAATAGAAAAAAGTCGCACGGAGGGATATCTGGTGAATAAGGCGGCCTGGGTAGTACTGAAATTTGTCTTAAGGTTAAAAATTGCTGTACTGACAGAGCAGTATGTGATGGCGCATCATCGTGATGCAGAATCCAATTATCAGCAATGTTGGCATGGACACGAAATCTTTCTAAAATTTCTTTGTGGTAATATTGGTTAACAGTTTGTCCAGGAGGCACCCACTCTTTATGAACAATTCCCTTAGAATCAAAGAAGCACATAAGCATGCATTTCACTTTTGACTTTGGTATGCGAGCTTTCTTTGATCTGGGTGATTCCTTTGAGCACCATTGCGAACTTAGGCGTTTTGTCTCTCAAGGCGTGTTATCACCAGTGATAACACGGCTCAACAATTCTGGGTTGATTTCTGTTTGCTCTAACAGATCAGCTGCCACGTTTTTCCGTGTTTCTCGCTGTTGTGGTGTGAGATTTTTGGGGACCATTTTTGCACAAATAACCTTCAGTTATTATTAGACGAACCGTTTCTCGATTGATTTTGCCTTCAGTTCTTCTGAAATCATTTTCACGGATAATCTTCGATCAGATCATACGAGTTCACGCACCCTGGCCAAGCTGACATCCGTCTGTGAGGTTGATGGTGTTCCACAGCGCTCTTCAACATTCGTTCTGCCTTCACTAAACATTTTATGCCAACGAAAAACTTGAGCTCTTGACATAACCTCCTCTCCAAAAGCCTTCTGAAGCTTACTGTAAGTTGGCGTCGCGTTTTCACTCAATTTAACGTAAAAAGAAATGGCATACCGTTTCGCAATATTATGCGGTTCCATTTCCGTGACGCGAGACATGAACACGTGTTAACTTATTACAGCACAACTCACGACTTAGCTGTTGCATCAATGTGCCACTCGGACCAGAAGCAGCTTATAGACCAAGGTCAAAGATATTGTGCCTACGCAAGCCTGTAGGGTTGCCATATCTTACAAAGAAAATCAGCCTCATTATTTTATTGTCCACCTCGTATATCTTCACTCAGTTTCTGGACGGTTCACTGTTTCTGGTTCCCAGGGGAATCATCATCTACGGTAGTGTACGCTAGTTTTAAAACTCTACGTACAAGCAATGAACAAGTTAAGTACAGAACTGATACTAACATTAGATACGGCAACCAGACCAATTACGTCATGGCTTTAGCACAACTCGCTGAGGATTTACTACAAGAAGTTGAAGTTTTAGCCTTATTTTTGTTATTTTTAACTGCAGGCAACCTAGAGATGTTCTAAGAATGAAACCAGCCGCAGCACAGTAAACGTATCATCGTACACCTGAGATGGTTTTAATTAATCGTTAAAATTTGTCAGCTGTCGTGCTCAACATGATCAGAGTGTTTAACAATATTGGAACACAGAATATGTTCCAGAATTCTACTACAGATCGAAGTCAATAATATGGGTCTATAATTCAGCGTATCACGTCTGCTTGCGTCAGTTTTCGTTAATAATAAATTATGACTCAACCTGTGTTATGTTGCCTAACACTTATTGCTCGCACTGAAGATTACATTGAAAGTAAATGCAGTTTAACTGCGTCTCCTGTTTTCGTCTATTTCACGACAGCGTTGGCCGGTTTTAAATACACATACATGTGGTGTTTTGTTGGTACACTTTTCCGCAGCACAGTGTTTGTTGTGTGGAGCGCTGCTATGGCTGGCCTTAAGCAGGACGCCTCGAGGCGGTCCCTGCTGCTGGGTGTTGGCGGCTTGCTGAGTGAAGTCCAGGCGGTGCCCCGTCAGGCACACGCGGCGCCGATTAGCGCAGAGGAGCACTTCCGCCCGCAGCGCCGCTTTGAAGCGGCTGTCCGGGCGGTATGCGGACGCACAAAGTGCTCCACTCTCCGAAACAGCACACCACGCGGCTCCGTTTAATGCGTATGTCAGCCATTGCTACTCGTTCAGTAATTCAGTTCTTATGGCACTCGAAAGTCAGTATACAGCAGACGCCTGTGATCTCAACTCCGTTTCCATGATTCACTTTCACTTTGTGTTCTGCCTTATGGCAGGTCTTGTCAAGGGGGAGGCCTTGTCAGAGAGGTCCACCGCATGAGCGTCTAGGGAAGTGATTCCAAAGGTGGTTTCCCGTTGCCTTCCATGATTACGGCACTGCAATTTTTTTCGTGAGCAACTGAATTAGAAATGAGACCACTAACAAAAACAATTATCAGCCCTTTAAAAGAGAAGACTGTTAAATCGGACTTTTTGTAGTTGGTGTAGAACTTGTAACAAGCGGTCATTTGCATCTGCATCAGCATCTACAGAACTACTCTGCAATACACAAGTACCTGGCAGAGGGTACATCCAACCATTTTCACACTATTTCTCTGCCGTTCCACACTCGAACAGCTCTTGGGAAAAAACCAGAACTTCAGTCTTACTGTGTGTGCTTTAATTTCTGTTATTTTATTGTTGTTGTTGTTGTGGTCTTCAGTCCTGAGACTGGTTTGATGCAGCTCTCCATGCTACTCTATCCTGTGCAAGCTGCTTCATCTCCCAGTACCTACTGCAACCTACATCCTTCTGAATCTGCTTAGTGTACTCATCTCTCGGTCTCCCTCTACGATTTTTACCCTCCACACTGCCCTCCAATGCTAAATTTGTGATCCCTTGATGCCTCAAAACATGTCCTACCAACCGATCCCTTCTTCTAGTCAAGTTGTGCCACAAACTTCTCTTCTCCCCAATCCTATTCAATACCTCCTCATTAGTTACGTGATCTATCCACCTTATCTTCAGTATTCTTCTGTAGCACCACATTTCGAAAGCTTCTATTCTCTTCTTGTCCAAACTAGTTATCGTCCATGTTTCACTTCCATACATGGCTACACTCCAAACAAATACTTTCAGAAACGACTTCCTGATACATAAATCTATATTCGATGTTAACAAACTTCTCTTCTTCAGAAACGCTTTCCTTGCCATTGCCAGTCTACATTTTATATCCTCTCTACTTCGACCATCATCAGTTATTTTACTTCCTAAATAGCAAAACTCCTTTACTACTTTAAGTGTCTCATTTCCCAATCTAATTCCCTCAGCATCACCCGATTTAATTGGACTACATTCCATTATCCTCGTTTTGCTTTTGTTGATGTTCATCTTATATCCTCCTTTCAAGACACTGTCCATTCCGTTCAACTGCTCTTCCAAGTCCTTCGCCGTCTCTGACAGAATTACAATGTCATCGGCGAACCTCAAAGTTTTTACTTCGTCTCAATGAATTTTAATACCTACTCCAAATTTTTCTTTTGTTTCCTTTACTGCTTGCTCAATATACAGATTGAATAACATCGGGGAGAGGCTACAACCCTGTCTCACTCCTTTCCCAACCACTGCTTCCCTTTCATGCCCCTCGACTCTTATTACTGCCATCTGGTTTCTGTACAAATTATAAATAGCCTTTCGCTCCCTGTATTTCACCCCTGCCACCTTTAGAATTTGAAAAAGAGTATTCCAGTCAACATTGTCAAAAGCTTTCTCTAAGTCTACAAATGCTAGAAACGTAGGTTTGCCTTTTCTTAATCTTTCTTCTAAGATAAGTCGTAAGGTCAGTATTGCCTCACGTGTTCCAACATTTCGACGGAATCCAAACTGATCCTCCCCGAGGTCCGCATCTATCAGTTTTTCCATTCGTCTGTAAAGAATTCGCGTTAGTATTTTGCAGCTGTGACTTATTAAACTGATAGTTCGGTAATTTTCACATCTGTCAGCACCAGCTTTCTTTGGGATTGGAATTGTTATATTCTTCTTGAAGTCTGAGGGTATTTGGCCTGTCTCATACATCTTGCTCACCAGCTGGTAGAGTTTTGTCATGACTGGCTCTCCCAAGGCCGTCAGTAGTTCTAATGGAATGTTGTCTACTCCGGGGGCCTTGTTCCGACTCAGGTCTTTCAGTGCTCTGTCAAACTCTTCACGCAATATCGTATCACCCATTTCGTCTTCATCTACATCCTCTTCCATTTCCATAATATTGTCCTCAAGTACATCACCCTTGTATAAACCTTCTATATACTCCTTCCACCTTTCTGCCTTCCCTTCTTTGCTTAGAACTGGGTTGCCATCTGAGCTCTTGATATTCATACACGTGGTTCTCTTCTCTCCAAAGGTCTCTTTAATTTTCCTGTAGGCAGTATCTATCTTACCCCTAGTGAGATAAGTCTCTACATCCTTACATTTATCCTCTAGCCATCCCTGTTTAGCCATTTTGCACTTCCTCTCGATCTCATTTTTGAGACGTTTGTATTCCTTTTTGCCTGCTTCATTTACTGCATTTTTATATTTTCTCCTTTCATCAATTAAATTCAATATTTCTTCTGTTACCTAAGGATTTCTAGCAGCCCTCGTCTTTTTACCTACTTTATCCTCTGCTGCCTTCACTACTTCATCCTTCAGAGCTACCCATTCTTCTTCTACTGTATTTCTTTCCCCTATTCCTGTCAATTGTTCCCTTATGCTCTCCCTGAAACTCTGTACAACCTCTGGTTCTTTCAGTTTATCCAGGTCCCATCTCCATAATTTCCCACATTTTATTTTATTACGAAGATTATTTCCCTCTATGTAGGTGGGCGTCAACATAATGTTCTGCGCAACAGAATTAAAGAACCACGTTTTAGATACTCACAACTGTCTCCCATTGCGATGCTTAAGTTTGAAGGTTGGCTCGAAGGTGGTGTCACGCGATGGGCCGGCCAGAGTGACCGTGTGGTTCTAGGCGCTACAGTCTGGAACCGAGCGACCGCTCCGGTCGCAGGTTCGGATCCTGCCTTGAGCATGGGTGTGTGTGATGTCCTTAGGTTAGTTAGGTTTAATTAGTTCTGAGTTCTAGCCGACTGATGACCTCCGAAGTTAAGTCCCATAGTGCTCAGCGGCATTTGAACCATTTGAGCCACGCGATGGGAAGGTCATCACAACCCCTCCTACTCACATTTCACCCCATCATTTGACGCCTCTACGATGGAGCCCAGTACCGCCACGCCAAGCGTTAAAATCACTCTGCTTCCTCACGCTGTTTCATTGTAGCTGGCCGAAGAAAACATTTCAAAATCCAAATGGCTTTGAGCACTATGGGGTCATCAGTCCCCTAGAACTTAGAACTACTTATACCTAACTTACCTAAGGACATCCACACACATCCATGCCCGAGGCAGGATTCGAACCTGCGACCGTAGCGGTCGCGCGGTTCCAGACTGTAGCGCCTAGAACCGCTCGGTCACTCCGCCCGGCCAAAACATTTCAGTCAAATCGTCGCTCAGAATCGACACGAAAAGGCCTGAAGGGGTGTTATGAAGGGCGTCACTCTGGGGCTTTTATTCCCACATACACTGCCGGAGGTTTCCAACTTAAGATTTTTTGTTGTAACAGTGCATGAAATTATTAAATTTACGGACGAATAGCTCAACTGCTTCTGAGGGACCAGGTAGCGCCCCATGTTGAAACACCCATATTAGTACACGGTGTAGCCTCCACGGGCGGCAATACAGGCTCTGACTCTGTCATCGAGTCGATCGCACAGATGGAGAATACTGTCCTGGGATACGTTATTCCACGCCTGCTCGACCTGTTCACGTAGTTCTGTAAGAGTTGTTGGTTGAGGAGAAGCACGAGTCGCTTCCCGTCCCATCATATTCCACACGTGGTCGATCGGAGACTAGACTGGAGATCGTGCTGGTCAAAGAAGTTGCAGCACGTCTTGAAGAGAAAGTTCAGTTTTACTGGCAGTGTTGTCCTTATGTAACACCTTTCCGTTGCAAGTTTGGCAAAAGAACGAGTCTAACATTCTGCACGTGCCGATCGCTGGTTAGCGTCCCTTACACACACACCAAAGGTGAACGTGAGTTGTAGCTTAACGCACCCCAGACCATAAGGCCTGGGATGCGGCGAGCGTGTCTTTGAAGAATGCACTCTACGAGAAAGCGCTCACCAGGTCTACGTTCTACGCGCAAACGACCGTGGCTTGCACGCAAACAGAATCTCTTTTCATTGCTGACGACCACGATGCGCCATCTTACAAGTGATCCCCTGTCGGCACAAGCCGTGCCGTGCACGCCGATGCTGTGGTGTGCGCGCTCAACGCTAATTATCGGCTCGCAACAGTTGTGTTTACACATCTGGGCTCACAAGCCCTCTTATTTCTGCTGTGCTGCCACTGCGGCCCTTTCAATAGAACGATCCCGGCGGTCGTCTGTGCTTCGTGGACGTCGAGAACCTCGTCTACGGGTGTGAGAATGTTCACGTGGCCACTGATACCAGCATCGTTACCGAACTGTCTCAACACGTCCCACTCGCTCGGCAGTTCTCCGAAAGGACTATCTTTTCACTCACAAGGCCACAATTTCACGCCTTTCGAACGTGCTCAGTTGCCTGCAGGACGCTTCAAACCATCTCTAAGGGCATTGTTGGTCAGCAACCCCATTGAACGTGATCGCGATGCGGACAAAATTTTCGCTCTGATTTAAGGGACGGAACAACCAGCGACCGTTCTAAACCTTTCGGCGAAATTTTAATGTGATCCAAAGCAGCAGAGGGTACTTATGCTTTTTCACCTGTCTTGTGTAATCATAGATGTGTGTAACAATGACACATGTGGATAAAATGGCAACGGCTTCCTCTAACTAGGGGACCCTCCATACTGTAAATCACGGATTTTGATGCGGTTCAAATATGTGGTAGAGACACTTACCCTGAGTGCCTGGCTGTTCGATTTTTTAGGGACGGACCTCGGTTTTTGAGAAAATCGATTTTGAAGTTCATTGCGCGCTTTGTCCGTAACATTACACGTATTCTAAGTCAGCGTAGCGCAGTGGTAAAGATTCACGGCTACTGAGCTGGAGGTACCATGTTAGAATCCTGCTTGTGTACTTCTGTTGGTTTTTTTTTTTTCAAAATCGACCGAATTTTTCAATTTTATTTCAGAGAATGTCAACAAACGGTGTAAGGTGTTCGAAATTATTAATATATAATCAGTTATTAATTTTTTCTGTCATACAATGTTACAAAATCTTATTTTTCATCGTCCACGTTGCTTGATGTGCCAGAACAATAGCTTGATGTGTCAGAACAATATTGTGGGTGATACTTATCATAGAAACAACCAAAGCACCAATTTTCGCAGCGCATTTTATGAAAGCAACCGTCTTGCAGGCGAACAGTTTCTTCATGACAGATACAGGGAAACACAATTCTTCTGCATTCAAAAAGATTTCTGTTTTTTCCGGTAATTTCGATGCAAACCATGCATATCTAATCATGCTTTCCAAATTAGGTGCGCTGAATTGATGTAGGATTAGCGAATGTAATTTTATCGAATCTTACCGAGAAGCGATCTCTCTATTGTCTTTCATCAAGTCTGGAGCATTCTGAATAAATTCTTGAAGATTTTCACCTGTCGGTAACAATAAACATCGCAGGGCTGGCAATGAGGAGTGCACTTTGGTGGGACCACTTTTAGGGTGCAGGTGCTCGCTTTCCTTCCATCAGTGAATAGATGATCGTATACAGTTGAATCGGTTTGCCCTCCCCACGAATCGATAATATACAAAAATTTTTACGGCCCCACGTACGGAAGAATTACAGAACGCAAAAATTCTTCGTCCCGGATTTAGTGCAGGACACGACTACATTTCTGTATTCCCTGTTAATTCGTCTACTCGTTTCTGAACGATACGACCAAATTTTCCGGACGGATCTTGCATACAAAAAAAAATATATATATATATATATGGAAGCAGGATTCGAACATAGTACCTCCAGTGCGGTAGCTGTAAACCTTTACCGCTGCGCTACGCTGACTTGCTCGGAATATATGTGATGTTACGGGTATAGAAAGCGCGCAATGAACTTCAAAAGCGATTTTCTCAAAAACCAAGGCCCGTCCCTAAAAAACCGAACAGCCAGGCACTCAGGCTAAGTGTCTCTACCATATATTTGAAGCACGTCGAAATCCGAGACTTACGGTCTGGAAGATCCTCTTGTTAGACCCCCCCCCCCCCCCCCCCCAGTTCAGCAACACCCTCGTTGGCACCTGCGTACAATTATTTAGTATATTAAAAATGTGCCTTTACAGAGAAAACCTGCCTTCCTATGGCAGGCAGCTGGTCTCAGAGGGATGTCAATTGACTGCCTACCTGCAGACACCAGGGTTACTTCGCAGGTTTCCTCTGCAGAGGCCCATTTTAAATTCCTCAGTAAATGTGGGCAGGTGCCACCAAGAGTGGACCACCACACCTGTGTGGGCCTTCCACCCAGTTCCGCCTGCCGTTTCATTCTCACTGTCGTTCCAACCTCTACTAGTATAGGCAATCATTCATTGCGCCGTTCTGATAATAAAGACACTCCGTCACCTTTCGTGCAATAAGCGTTAACAATTATTTACAAGGTGTACGTGACAATGTCAGTCCCCTTTATATATTCGTATATACGATGTACAACCTATCACATGATGATGTTTGTAGATCACGGCGAAGTATGTGGATGAGTGCTTGTAAGGTGCGAAATTATAGCCACCTTACGAACTGTTTGCGCGTTGCGACGCAGATCGTGTGAATTTTTTGTTTTCAAACATCGTCGCAGGCAGTGAAACAAGGGTTCATCACGCCGAACTGGAAACAGTCCATGGTCTGGCGCCACAGCATCTCTACTCCGAAGAAAAATTGAAAGCCGCACCCTCGGCAGGTAAAGTTATGGTGACGGTCTTCTGGGACTCTGAAGTGGTTATTTTGTTTGTTTGTTTGGTTGGTTGGTTTTCGGGAAGGAGACCAGACAGCGAGGTCATCGGTCTCACCGGTTTAGGGAAGGACGGGGAAGGAAGTCGGCCGTGCCCTTTGAAAGGAACCATCCCGGCATTTACCTGGAGCGATTTAGGGAAATCACGGAAAACCTAAATCAGGATGGCCGGACGTGGGATTGAACCGTCGTCCTTCCGAATGCGAGTATTTTGTTTGATGTCCTACAGAACGTGTGTGATGGAGTGGTTTCTGATGCAGCAGGACGTTGGCTCCTACGTCTACCAAAAGAGTTGTACCATGCGGGTGTACAGGTCAGTGGCGTAAGGTTGTCGCATTCAACGGAGATATTATACGTATATGAGCGAGGTTTCTATGGTTGCCGCCGCCTCTCGCATCCCAAGCTCCATCGTTCACATTCATACCAGTCTCCTTCATTAAGACCTCTCGCCGCCATTGCTTCGTTGACGTCGTCTTTCCAGCATCTCGCAGGTCTACCGCGCTTTCTTCTTTAATGTGGAATCCATTGCCATACCCGTTTTGGCCATCTTGTGTCTGGCATACGCTTAAGTGACCGTACCAGAGTAGGCGCTTCCTTTCTATGTAGTCTAGGATTGTGCTTTTGACATTCATAACCTCTCTGGTCCTATCATTTCTAATATGGTCAAGTCTGGAGTATCCACAACTCCGTCTCCAGAAATCCATCTCGACAGCCAGCAGGCGATCTTTCTGCCTCTGAGCTGGTTCCCACAACTCTGCACCATATGTTGTGATACTTTCAATAATTGTGTGGTAGATGGTCTGTTTTGTTCTGAGCGTTATGTTTTTGTTCCAGAGAATATCATTTAGTTGTTTTACGATTCGCTTGCCCAGGCCTATTTTATTATTTACATCATCCATATTTCTTTCTACCACTGGACGACAGTGTCGCTCCCAAGTACTTAAAATTATCACACCCTTTGACAGTATCAGAACCGAGCTGTAAGTCGGAGATTACGATGAAAAATAGGGTTTTGTAGCCAAAAGAGTGAGGAATAATACTGTGCATTGGAATCCTGAATAAAACTAACCTGCTTCCAGACAAATAAAGGGGTTGCATTAGTTACTGAACATCCCTCGTACAAGAACAATATAAAACATAGTTACAACACTTTGTGTCAATTAATCGTCTGAACAAACCGCCTTCATCGTGTTGTAGTTCTGATGTCTAGCAATGTACACTACTGGTCATTAAAATTGCTACACCAGGAAGAATTGCAGATGATAACAGGGTATTCATTGGACAAAACTATTATACTAGAACTGACATGTGATTACATTTTCACGCCATTTGAGTTCATAGATCCTGAGAAATCAGTACCCAGAACAACCACCTCTAGCCGTAATAACGGCCTCGACACGCCTGGGCATTGAGTCAAACAGAGCTTGGACGGCGTGTACAGGTACAGATGCCCATGCAGCTTCAACACGATACCACAGTTCATTGAGAGCAGTGACAGGCGTATTGTGACGAGCCAGTTGCTTGGCCACCATTGACCAGACGTTTTCAGTTGGTGAGAGATCTGGAGAATGTGCTGGCCAGGGCAGCAGTCGAACATTTTCTGCATCCAGAAAGGCTCATACAGGACCTGTAACATGCGGTCGTGCATTATCCTGCTGAAATGTATGGTTTCGCAGGGATCGAAAAAAGGGTAGAGCCACGCGTCGTAACACATATGAAATGTAACGACCACTGTTCAAAGTGCCGTTAGTGCGAACAAGAGGTGACCGAGACGTGTAACCAATGGCACCCCATACCATCACGCCGGGTGATATGCCAGTATGGCGATGACGAATACACGCTTCCAATGTGCGTTCACGGCGATGTTATCAAACACGGATCCGACCATCATGATGCTGTAAACAGAACCTGGAATCATCCGAAAAAATGACGTTTTGCCATTTGTGCACCCAGGTTCGTCGTTGAGTACACCATCGCAGGCGCTCCTGTCTGTGATGCAGCGTCCAGAGTAATCGCAGCCGCGGTCTCCGAGCTGATTGTCCATGCTGCTGCAAACGTCGTCGACCTGTTCGTGCAGATGTTTGTTGTCTTGCAAACGTCCCCATCTGTTGACTCAGGGATGGAGACGTGGCTGCACGATCCGTTACAGCCATGCAGATAAGATGCCTGTCATCTCGACTGCTAGTGATACGAGGCCATTGGGATCCAGCACGGCGTTACGTATTACCCTCCTGAACCCACCGATTCCATGTTCTGGTAGCAGTCATTGGATCTCGTCCGACGCGAGCAGCAGTGTCGCGATACGATAAACCGCTATCGCGATACGCTACAATCCGACCTTTATCAAAGTCGGAAACGTGAGTGTACATTTCTCCTCCTTACAGGCATCACAACAACGTTTCACCAGGCAACGCCGGTCAACTGCTGTTTGTGTATGAGAAATCGGTTGGAAACTTTCCTAATGTAACACGTTGTAGGTGTCGCCACCGGTGCCAGATTTGTGTGAATGCTCAGAAAAGCTAATCATCTGCATATCACAGCATCTTGTTCCTGTCGGTTAAATTTCGCGTCTGTAGCACGTCATCTTCGTGGTGTAGCAATTTTAACGGCCAGCAGTGTATGTGTGGCATAGCTGCCAGCCGCTGCGTCAACCTGAGATGTAGTCGTGGCGAGTGTGTATACTGGGGAGCCGCGGCAGGCCGGATGCTGGCTCAGAACGCCCGCCGGTGCTAATTGCCGGGGTCCGTCATCCGCCACACGCCGCCCTTGCTCCTCGGGCAGTGCCTCTGCAGCGCGGCTCATTACGTTTATTGGCAACCGGCCCACATCTGGACGCGACGTGCAGCCGCCTCGGCTCTGCGCCGCCGCGGTTTAGTCCTCTGGCAGACACTGCGCCTTGACCTCTTCCTTGTGTAATTATTCCTTGAACTCGCCGCTCTTTGTTACGGATCCTATGTCGATTGCGACCACCTTGTCTATTCCAGATCTGCTGATTCAGGGGAAAATCGCTCTCTGAACTAAATTCTGAATTCAAACTAACAAAAATTCGTTCCGATGTAACACACCAGAGGGGGGTGGGGAGATGAAGGAGGGATTGGGAACTTGTACCCCAGACAATGACAAAGCAGAACACGCAGTGATAGGTACAGTGGATACCATCAACTACCAAGTATGTACAAATCTTCGCAAGTAGGCTACTGAGGCCTTGAGGTATAATTACTCATGAACAGCTATGTATAATAGCACAGAAAGCAAAAATATGTAGGGAGCCTGGTGAGACAAGAAATAACCACAGCTCAAGCGTGACACGTGTAAATCATCCGTCAGATGGGCAGAGTTTTACCTCAAAGACTTGCTGTAGATAGTTGCAAGTCATACTCTGCTATGGTGGGCCGTGGTTAGATAGCAGTTGTACCACAACATAGAAAAATATATAGATATGTAAGACAGAGTGACTGTCACGTTAATAAAAAATGGTTTGCATACAGTTGGACATGCTATATCACCAAAGTAGAATATGCACCGCCCCCTTCCATCAATAATGTTATTATGTGTAACATGATATTATGAGTACGCCACTTTCATCCCAGTGTATAAATCTACCGTGACCTTTTATCTTAAATTATTGTACTCTTATGTTTCTCAATATCTGAGACTTTTTGCACAGAAATGATCGTACTTGTAGGCTATACCTTTAGTTGCACTCTTGCAGTTAGCCATTGTAGAAATTAATTGCACTCCAAGCTGTCACTATGCTGAGATCTTTATTCTTAGAAACATTTGTAACCCTACATACTCCCATTCTTTTTTTTTTAAGGCAGCCATGTTGTTGCCTGAATAACATAAATAATATGTACTACATGTTTTTGTTGTGGTTACTCACATACCCCTATTTATGTGACAGTTACTCTGTCTTACATATCCATATACTGTTCTGCTTAGTAGTACATCTATGTACACACAGCAAGCATATCACAGTATGACTTGCGCCTATCGATAGCAAGTCTTTGAGGTAGAACTCTGTCCAACTAAGGGCCAGTTCTATACTGTGATGCTTAAACTGCATAATTACATCTCAAGACTTTAACAACCTACTTGCAAAGATTTGTACATGTTCTGTAGTTGCATGGTATCCACTGAATCTATCACTGCGGGTTCCTGCTTTGTCGTTGTTTGGGGTAAATGTTCCCAATCAATCAGTCAGTCAATCAATCCATCCAGCCAGCCTCTGTCGCGTTTGCAGCATGTAGGCACCACAACAATAACGAAATAAATTATTGCAGAGCAAATACCTTAATCTTCCTACCATGCATACAGTAATAAGAACGTTCAAAGGGAATTATGAGAATTAAAAATGTATTTCAGTAAGTTAGGTTTTTGTAATCTTTACTATTCTTAAACGTATTTCACTGAAATAGATAATTTTAAATGTGAAAAGAGAATTATTTACGGTCTATTACATAGTTCCAATGTAAGAGCCATCTAGTCGCTGTAACACGCCACACAAATGCTAACTTTCCAACACTACCTTTCAGTTGCGTATAGGGCGTTTAAAGTGGATTTTCACTGTTTAGAATATGTCCATCTTATTTAAACAGGCGGGCTACTACGTGCTGTGCGTTTGTAATATAATTAGCATTAGCTTTATGTTTTTAAATGTTTTATTTAGGCAAACCTTTTATAATGTGCCGATTTTTTATCCACCTGACAACTTGGCTTGAGGTTAAATATAAAATTAACACGTTTCGCTAAAAACAAATTTTTAAATTATATAAATGTGCAGTTTCACTTCCGGTTTTAGTAATGCCAAACTAGAACTTC